>NC_133509.1:22965000-23590000 GCF_049354715.1 Callithrix jacchus
GGGAGGGTCCTTGGGACCCAGAAGAGGTTTCTAAACTGGACCTTGAAGACAATTAGGAAGTCATGTGCAAAGTGGGGTCTGGGTGGACAGAACCGTGCATGCAGAGTCTTGATGAGTTTGCTGCAGGGAAATCCCCAGGCGGGGCTGAGAAGCCTGGCTAGAAATCGAGCAACCCGTAAACTCAGTCCCACAACCTGAGGAATGGGGGCGTGAGCCACGAGGGATCATGTGAGGCTACCCCTACAGGGATGGAAGAAATGCAGTGGAGGTGGAGTTTCTGAATCTGGGGCTCCCCCAGGCCCTGGGCCGACATGGGTGCCTCATCAGCTCTGTCAGTCTGTCTCATGGCCAGCGCATGACTGGAGTAGGTGCTTTCTTTTTCCTTAGATCCTTCCTCTTCCCTCCGCCTTCTCCTCCCTCCTCTCCCTCCCTCTCTTGCTGCACACCTGTGGCCCTGCTGCTTGCCTGACACACATCACCTATATTTTGGCCACTGTCTTTTATTTTTGCGACGGAGTTTCGCTCTTGTTACCCAGGCTGGAGTGCAATGGCGCGATCTCGGCTCACCGCAACCTCTGCCTCCTGGGTTCAGACAATTCTGCCTCAGCCTCCTGAGTAGCTGGTATTACAGGCACGTGCCACCGTGCCCAGCTAATTTTTGTGTTTTTAGTAGAGACGGGGTTTCACCATGTTGACCAGGATGGTCTCGATCTCTTGACCTCGTGATCTGCCCGCCTCAGCCTCCCAAAGTGCTGGGATTACAGGCTTGAGCCACTGCGCCCGGCCATGGCCACTGTCTTGAATGGAGGAGCAACCTCCCTTGAGGGAGTGTGTCCTGGGCTGTCCACCTCCTACTGACGGGACATAAGGTCACTCCCACACCCCTAAGAGTTCTCTGTGAGCTCAGTGGAGCCCTCACCTCTCCCACAGAGACTCCTGAGAGTCCCAGGTGGCCTGTCTACTGGCTGGGTCCCAGGTGGCAGCCTCAAGAAGTCTCCAGGGCAAAGGGTATTGCATGGGCTGAGGACCAGGAGAGGGACTCCTGGGGTTGAGGGTGGGGACCCAGCAGGCCCCAAGGAGCGTGTGGGGAAGACGAGACCAAAGTCAGCACTTAATTAACCCAGAGTGTCCCCTGGGTGGGGGTGGGGAGGGACCACACCCCAAATCTCTACAACTCTTCTCACAGCATTGCCGTGGAGTGAGAACGGGGCTTTCACCGTCATAGGGGGCTCTGTCCACCAAGGCCCCTGACTGCCGGGGAGCCCACACCCACAGTGCCCTTCTTTCTGAATGCTGGCCCTTCCACAGCCTGGATCCTTGAGCCTGGGCAGAGGGATAACGACCCCTGGACTGTCTTCACAAGCAAAGAGGCTACTTGTCACCAGGCCCTGACTCTTCGGGCTGAGCTCAGCAGCAGGCCTCTCTCTCACCAAGACCCCCTGGACAGAAGGGGCTCAGCCCTGAGGACCCAGCACTCCCCACACTTGCATGTCCCTGCTGGGCATCCACCCTGGGGACCCACTTTCCCCCTGCCCCCAGCTGCTGGCAGCCCCATCTTGACTTGTCTGTGATCCCTGAGGCCACACCAGGAAGCAGCCTGCAGCTGGGAGGCACACCTGCTGTTTCTGCATCTTTTTTTCTGGAGCTTATGTGGGTGGGAGGGGCTACAGACACCAGGGATCCTGCAGGCCACGCCTCCCACTCCCTGGCTGAATGAGCTTTCTTCTCAGGGGTCTGACTGGAAGGCTGGGACCGACCTGTCACAGAGGCAGGTCTGAGTAGTCCAGGCCCGTTCCTACTCTCCATCAGGGCCCCTTCTGTTCATTTGTGCAGCTGCCTTTGCCCAAAGCACCAGTGAAGTCTGCGCGGACTGTCCTTTGTTTCCAAGGGGAGTGTGGCTCCAGTCCTGGCCTGGAACTCAGATGCCTTAGAATTAGAGGCCACATCTGGCAGGGTGGAGTAGCGTGGCCTGCCCATGGCCAGGGCAGGTACCACGTTGGCAGCCCCAGACCTGACACCACGGCTCCCGTGTCCCCTCTCCACTTCCGTCCAGCACATCACTTACACTACGTCTGCCCCTGATGAATCCGGACTGTCAGCTTCCGCAGCTTAGCCTGGAAGTCCCACTGACCCTAAGGAGAACGGTGCCTCCTGAGCTGGGGGCTACGTGGGAATGGGCCTGGGGTGGGGTGGGGGAGGTCAGGGTGAGACAGGTGTCCAGCACCTCTCTGTTTATCTTCCCTTCTCTTTTGCCCACAAAAGAGGCATCTTCTCCATATCCCTCTGCCACCCCGAGGACATAAAATATTTCCCCCGTTATGTCTTCCCTTGGACACGGCCCACCTGCCTTCCTGTGGGACTCAGGGCTTTGTTTTGTCCTGTGGCCCACATGAGAAGCAATTATCCCTACTCTGCTCAGCTGAGAGAGTTAAACTGAGGCAGAGCAGGGGAACAACTCTGTCGTAGTCTGGATGTTAACAGCAGAGGCAAGAGCAGCCTTTCCTCGAGTGGTCGGGTCCGGTGGACACCAAGCGTGGAGGCTGTATCAGTCGGTTTTGCGTTGCTCCAGAGGAATACCTGAGACTAGATCATTCATTTCTCTTTTTCAAGGTTTGGTAGGGCCACTAGGCTGAGGGTTGGAGCCCCGTCTCCTAGTCCCAGCCTGGGTCTCCATCACTGGCTGGCCGGCTCTGCTTGCTGTGTTCTCTCCACACCTGCCTCCTGCAGCCCAGGGGTCAGTCTGGGTGCAGACCTGGGAAAGGTCCAGGAGCAGATTCTGCCCCCCAGCTCTTATCTCCTGTGCACCAAGGCAGCCAAAATACAGCAGCAGAACCAGGAGCGCTGGCTTGTCCCAGTATCCCAGTGTTTTGGGAGGCTGAGGTGGAAACATCACTTGAGAGCAGCCTGGACAACATAGCAAGACCCTGTCTCTACAGATAATAAAATTGGGCATGGTGGCATGCACCTGTAGTCCCAGCTACTCAGGAGGCTGAGGTGGGAGGACTGCATGAACCCAGGAGGTCAAGGCTGCAGTGAGCTATGACTGCACCACTGCACTCCAGCCCGGGCAACAGAGCAAGACCCTGTCTCTAAAACAAGAAACAAAGTGCATTGTGTGTGGAATCCAGCTTCTGGCGTGTGGACCTGACCTCACTCGGTCCCATCAGTGAGTGGGAGGCTGCCTGCTGTCTCCCAGAACATTCCCACCACTACACCTGTGTTTCTCCTGTGTTCCCTGGCAGGCTTTGTGAGGGGGCCTGTTACCTACCCTCTGGCTTCCCTAAGGCACAGCTCAAACCTTTCTTGCCACTGAGAACCTTCTCGTGAAGAGTCTTACCCTCACCCACAGGCCTCCTCATTTCAGAGCTTTTGGTGGGGTGAGTACCAGGATTGACTCACTGCTACCAGCTGGGAGGAATTGTCCCTAGGGTTGGGTCTCTGGATGGCATGTGAGGATCTAGACGAGGACCCAGATGCCTGTAACCTGAAGGGCAAGGGCCTCGGCTGCCAGGGCTTCACACAGCCCCTCGTCCAGCCTGACCTTCTGGGACAGGCCAGACCCCTCCATCCTTTGGTCTTGGTCCCTACTGGGAACCCTGGTTTCCCTGGATTACCCACTTTGACTCCAAAGGTAATAATGCCGACATCCCCCGTGTGACCGTGACAGACTGAGACTATCGTAGGGTTGCCTGGCTCAGAGTCACCATAGCCAGGCAGAGCTGAGGTCCTGGCCCTGTTCAAGACTTTCCCAAATCCCTTCTAGCTCTGGTACCTGGGTTCTTCCTCACCCAGCTGCAGCTTCTCCCACCCCTTCCACCAGGTGACAGAGAACCTGGCAGTCTGTGAGCCATAGAAGGCTTCAGTTTCCTTCTGGTGAGGGATGAGAACCAGCTTAGGGCGGGAGGGAAGAGGGGTCTGGGGGCCCTCCCAGCCCTGCCTCTGGCATTTGAAGGATGGTGGCTGGGCAGCAGCATGGTTTAGGCTAGACAAGGCGGCCCCTAGGTTTATAGCCAGGCCTCAGACAGTTGCTGCCATGTCACCTTCGCTTCTCCACATGCTGACCTGGCATCCCACCTAGTTAAAGGTCCTCAGGCCTCCCGCCCCTGGGCATTTCCCTCACTCCCAGCCCAGGCACAGCTTTCCTTGTCCTGGACTCATCTTCAGAGATGCTTGTCCAGCACACAGCTTTGCTGGATATCGCAGGCTGGGCCGGGCCCCCTGCCCTGCACTAACCTCTTCGTGAGTCTCAACTAGACTGAGCCGCAGCTTCAGGGTCAGGACAGGCTCTGACCTAATTGATGTGACCCAGGACAAGGGGGTTACATCTGCTTGAGTTCTTGGCCTCTATGGTCTCTTTGGGGCATGATGCCCCTCTGTCCCATGCTTAGGTGCCCACATGTGGCCACAAGTGCCTTTCCTTCCAACATCCGTACTTCAGGCTGCTGCCCAGGCACCGGTGGCTCCAGGCAGAAGCGTGAGTGCAGAGCCAGGCCTGGGCTGACGTTCCGCAGGTGCTGCAGGAGCTGGCAGCCTTGGCCACGCAGCCCATGGCCATCCATTCCCCTACACTGTGGCTGCCCCCAGTCCACCATCCTTCCAGGGCCAGGCCTGGAACCAAACTGACTTCTCTCTGGACCTGACAGGTTCTTGGCTGAGCATGATGGTCTTGCCCATTTCTTTGATTATCCTCAACAAGAGGTTTATAGAGCCATTGGGAACATCACATCTGTCTACCACGTCCTCACCAGAGACATGACTGCCTTGGGCCAGGCCTGGGACAGTCAGAAGTTACACTTGCCTGTTGAAACCCAGATTCATTGGCTTCAATCTAGGCAATGGGCTGATGGGCAGCTGTCACTTCTCCTTTGCTTGGGGGAGGTAGGAGAGGAAGGTCAGGCAGGAGATCTGCTTGGCACCCACCTGTGCCTGTCTCACCTGGCTGCAGGTGCATTGGAGACTGAACCCCTTTCTTGATCTGCAGGTGTGGATTTCAGGTTTCCAATGGTTGTCAGGGTGTGCTCCAGTGCTCTCCTGGCCCTAGGGAACCCTGGGCTCCATGAGACCTTGGCCTAGGCAGGATTGTTTCCCACACTGTCATCTCCCCATACAGTCACCTCCCCAAACACTGGGCTCCAGGCTCTGGTATATGTAAAAGTTCAAAGGCAAAAGTCAGCCCTTCCACTCTTCCGGAGTGGGTGGCCCCACCCCTCTCAGAGTGGGCGGGGACAGGAGTTGCAGGGGCAGCTTTCCTTGGGATGCCACAGGTCTCTCTGGAGCTGCCTAGCCACGCCTCCTTTCCTTTCATCTTTCTCATGACCAATGGGATTGGAGCATGAAGGCCACGCCCCTGTTCTACATTCTAGTGTGGCCCTGGTTACGCCTCCTCTGTCTCAGACACACAGCTGCCTGGTAGAGGAGTGGAGCTGCTCACCAGTGCTCCTTTGAATTGTGCTGATGTGGCCCCAACCCCACCTCCCTCCCCAACCCCACCTCCCTCCCCCACCCACCATGTCGATGTCAGAAGAAATTCGCAAGATGATAGCCTCGGCTAGGAAAAAGGTAACATGCACACAGATCCCCTCCAACAGCAAGACCGCTGCCACAGTCCATAACACTTCTGAGACACACCAGACTGGGTGGGCCCCTAACCCTGCTGCCTCTGGGCTCCCCCTACCAACGTCTTGTCAGCCCCACCCCTTCAGCAAGGAGCCCAGCCCCTACCCTTGCCAATCACCCCAGGGTGACTTTGAATGTGTAACTCCTGAGGCTCCCCGCTCCCTACTTGGACCTCACCTTTTCCTGCCCCAAGCCTGACCTCCCTGGGCTCTGTGGGCTCGCATCTCTAAGGACCTGGGTCTCCCAGCCCCCGCCCTCACCAGTCATTTCTGGGTGACTTTGGGCTGGTGACTCCTGGGAATCCCTGCTGCAGACTCTGCCCTCCCCTCCTCCTCCCCCAGGGTGGCCTCCCTGTGCTCTTTGGGCTGGCATCTCCAAGGACCTGGGTCCCAACCCTGCATCCCCCTCCCCCATCATGGAGCAGTGACTCAGGCATCTCGTGGGTGTAGTCCCCTCCCCCAGGAGGAGTGAGATGTAGTGATGTCACAGTCCTTCTAGGAACCATCATTCCTGCTACAAGACCAGCCTTTGATCTTACCGCCCAGACCCCTAAGCATTCTCATAGCATTTCTGGCTCCTCTGGTCCCAGCACACATTTCCAGCTGGTTGGGGAATGTGGACTATGGGACCTAGGAGTGAGAGGTTTCAGGCTGCCCACTCCTTTAACATAGACCTTGACAGTGTGAAAAGCCTACACTTCCCACATGAGCTCAAAACATTGACAGTGTCTCTGGGTGGCAATGGGAGAATGGGTTTGGTTTGGTTTTCTCTCAGGCTTCTACTCTCCAGAGAGACTTTGACGTTACTTTCTGAGTTCTCCAGCTCATCTTCAAATTCTCCATGGTTTTGGGACCAGACTGCCCTCAGTCACTGGCCTCTGGAGTGAGATTTGCTCATCTTCTGTGGAACAGATCTTGGGAAATTGAAACTGACAGCTTGAATCTTCCTCAAATCATTGCAACTCAGGCTACTTTGAATGCCACGGGATAAACATGGGACATCTTTCTGAAGCATCAGTTTCCCTTGAGTCTCTAGAGAGAGCAAAAGCATTAATGTACTTAGGGATGACAGTCACATAGGTTTCTAAGAGTATACCAGACCTCTCTCAATAAGACTTGGGTTGTCCTCCTTCTGATGAATTCCCAGATTTAACAAAAAGGCTGCCTTCTGCCATGAGGACACATTGATATAAAAGTGTGAGAGGTACTGGTGCTCTTCTTTTTTTTTTTTTTCTGAGATGGAGTTTCACTGTTGTTACCCAGACTGGAGTGCAATGGCACGATCTCGGCTCACCGCAACCTCTGCCTCCTGGGTTCAAGCAATTCTCCTGCCTCAGCGTCCCGAGTATCTGGGACTACAGGCGCGCACCACCATGCCCAGCTAATTTTTGTATTTTTAGTAGAGTGGGGGTTTCACCTTGTTGACCAGGATGGTCTCGATCTCTTGACCTTGTGATCCACCCTCCCAAAGTGCTGGGATTATAGGCATGAGCCACCGCTCCCGGCCAGTGGTGCTCATGTGAGGCTTTATGATGCTAAACCACACGGCATACAGTTCCTGCCTACTTCATGTTGATTTTTCTACCTCTGCCTGTGGTTTTGGTCTCTGGCAGTTGCTGATTCGTGGCAAAACCCTAGAGCTTGGAGTCAGAGGAATGAGTTTAAGTTTTAGTATTACTTTCTCTCTTTGTTTTTTTTTTTTTTTGTCATGACATCAATCCCTCTCAGTCACTAAGTGAGTGTGACAACACAGTATAGAGTTGTTGGTGGCATTAAATCAGATGGTGTATAACAGTATTTTGTAAAAACTGTAAAGTAGGTTGTGACTGTAGGGGTTTGTAGTTCTCATGGGCGTTACTGCTCTTTTTCCCACAGTTAAAAGAATTTCAACAAAGAAACAGCCCTGCTGCTCCATCTCGAGTGAGAAGAAGAAAGAAAAGAAACAACAGTAGCCGTGAGACATCCGCTTCTGATGGTTGCCAGTCACCATGCCATGTGAGTCTTGGCTGGCCAGGCTTCTGGGGAAAAGGGGCCCAAGGGGCAGTAGAGGGTAATTGTTAAGGTTGTGGAAGAACTTCTGGGTACTGGTTAGGAATTCTGGGTTTGAATCCCGCCTCTCCATCTGCGAGGGATAGGATTTAGGGCAAGTTCCTTGAGCTTTTTGGGCCTCTCCTTTCACATCTGTGAAATAGAGGTGATATTGTCTGACTTCCATTTGTGAGGGTGAAATGAGATTCGTTATTGCTGTTGTTTTGTTAATCCCTAGTACATGGCCTGCTGTAAACACCCAGGACACCCAGGAAATGGTCCTTGCTGTTTTGTTTTCCTCACCCCCAGTCTCAAGGGGGAAGCCAGCCCAA
Organism: Callithrix jacchus; assembly: GCF_049354715.1. Taxonomy (NCBI): domain Eukaryota; kingdom Metazoa; phylum Chordata; class Mammalia; order Primates; family Cebidae; genus Callithrix; species Callithrix jacchus. Next base: position 22,972,976 of record NC_133509.1, read on the forward strand.
TGAGAACAGCCATTTGCTGTCAGGCTGTCCCTTTAAGAGTCACTGAAAGGGCCCCGGGGGGGGGGGGGTGGTGGGAGATCAGAACCATGAGAGGAGCTGGCACAAAGGAGTTATGGGACAAAGGGTCTGAGGGAGGCAGAACAGAAAATGCTGCCAGCTGATGGGAAGAAAGGAAGTCAGAGGCTTGGACACTGAGGGGGACAGAACATCTCCATGTGCACTCTCATCTCTTGTAGTCAGCAGCAGGTGGTCACAAGGAGGGCCCTGCACCGTGTGCCACCATGAAAGGTCCAGAGGTAAGAGGCCCTGAGCTGAGGTACAGTGACCCTGCAGGCCAGCCCTCCACCCTTCTCCCACAGTGGCAGCTGGGTGCCCCTCTGCCAGCCGAGACAGCCCCACACACCCCAACCGTAATGATTGTTCTCTCTACCTCTCCCTCAATCCTCCTCCAACTCCTCTCTGCATGTGCCTCAGAGCACACACCAAGTACGAATAGCCCTGGACTCGAGCTCAGTCACAACTAGTGAACTGAATAACACCATCGACTTATTGGTAAGAGTCCAGTGGGGTCCCCTGATTCCACACTGCCAATCCTGGGCTCCAGTTTCCCCTTGGGGCTGCTGTGGGTGAATTGAAGGGCGCTATGGGGAGCCAGCACCGGACGCAGAGTTTGGAGGCCAAATGCCCGCCCTGCCCTTACTTGGCTGTGGCCTTGGCCAAGTCCTAGGTGGGGGACTGTGCACTTGGCCCTTGGACTGTGAAGGTACAGAAGAGTAGCTTTAGTATGTTACCATTTGTGTAGAGAGAGGAAACGTGTGTGTGTGTGTGTGTGTGTGTGTACATACTATGATAATATACATAAAACATGTCTGCAAGGATTTGTAAAAAACTCAGGTGAGAGCACAAGTGGCTGGGAGATACTTCCCTTCTGTACCTTCTAAGTTTTGGACTATGTGAATGTATCCTCCTTTCAAAATATGAGCAAAAGATTCATTTCCCCCTTCCCGTCTGTGCCTCCACACCCAGCAGAAAAAAAAAATGGACTTAGAGAATCAGATGGACCTGGGTGTTCAAATCCCAGCTCTGTCTAAGTGATCTTAGTCAACCACCTGACCTCTAATACTCCATGTTTTCCATCTCCACAATAGAGGTAATGGTAGTAACCGCCCCTCATGGTGGTTGTGAGGTTAACTGGGATTGTTCGCACGCTACCTGGTGACGCACTCAATAAAGGTTCCAACAGCGGTAGTAACGACAGGAATAACAATAGGATATGATGTGACCTCTCTGGGCCTCTGTTAGCCAGCTGTAATTGTGGCCTCTTTCCCTGTGCCTTCCAACTTTACTGAGGTCTTTTAAAATCCAGACCACGGGATTGGACGTGACTTGATCTTTACTGACTGAGTTGTGTGTTAAGCCCAGCCATAGCCCTTTTAAGGGGCACTGTGTGGAATGGCCCAGGCTCTCCAGATTGAAGCTTCTCGCTCTTCCCTCCAGCCCTCGAGCCGCCGTGAAGCAGTCCTTGAGCAGCAGGTACAGCAGTTTCTACAGGAGCGGGAACTGCTAAAAGCGCAGGTGGCAGAGGTGAGACTATGCAGAGGGAGGGATGTGGAAGGAAGATGAGCCCAGGTGGCCAGGAGCAGGTGAGGACAGTGACAGCCCTTCCTAACTTCTGGGTCCATTCCTGCAGGTGACGGAGTGTCTTAAGAAAGCTCAGCTAGAAAGAGACGCTTACGCTCAACAACTCAAAACACAGAAGGTGCAGTGGCAGCAGAAAATCCTCACAATGGCAGGAGAAGTGAGAGCTGACCCTTCAGCCCCCACCTTAGATAGGTCACTGGATCTTACTGGGCATCTGTAAAATGAGACTAGTCCAGCCAGGGGTGGTCACAGGACTGGGCTGTGTGTAGCTGGGGGCAGAGAGGGAGATGGTAGCCTGTCCAGCCACCAGCCCTTCTCCAGGGCCCTTTCCCGCTGTTCTTTGGGCAGATTGAAATATTCAAAATGGAGAAAAGTCAAGATGCAATGAAAATCGAGAAGCTGAAGGGGAGCCTTGCCCACCTACAAAACCTTCTGGGTAAGATGGGGCTGGCGTGACCCGGGAGCAGGACTGGCATCAGAGGGCTGTGGGGGTGGCTTAGAGTGCCCCAGGGAGGTGGGTGGCTGGAAGGGCTTTGAGGCAGAGGGAGAGAGGTCTGTGCTGGGAGATGGCATGTCTTGTCATCTCCATGGGCCTCAGTGTCCCCATCAGAAAGAGGGAGGGTGCCCGTGGTCAGCCACCCACAGTGCTCTCTATCTGAAAGTGGCTTGGAAGACTGGCTACCATTTGGGTGTGAGGAATCATTAGCAGTGAGGCCAGGTTTGGGGAGCTTGAGAGGAGCTGTGCACCCAGAAGAGTTTTTTCTTTTTTAGAATCCAGAGGCCCTTATTGTCTGCTTCCTTTCTCAGCTGAACCCCCGATCCCGAAGCACCCACAGGGTCCTCTGACTTGGAAAGAAAACCTAAAAACTGAAACCAAGTACCTGAGAGATGAGCCACGGGAACAGGAGAGACTGCAGGAGGCAAAAATGAGGCTCTGGGAGACGGAGGTGAGGCTGAGAGAACAGGAGAGGCTTCTTGAGCAGGAGGGGCTCCAGGAGCAAGAGGAGGAGCTGGTGTGTTGCCCACCTGGGGAGCCTGCCCTCCTCCCCAGCCCTCCAGTCCTTTGTTTTCCCACCTGTAAAATGTGAGAGTGTAGCCCTCCCATGAAATGGGCTTTCTAAAGGCACCTGGGAGCCAGAACCCTGCTCTGATGGCTGTGGGAGAAAGGAGACAATTTTTCTAACCTGCCTCCACCCTTCCTGGTGCCATGGGAGGCAGACACCAGTCTGGACATCATCATTCCAGCTCGAGGCATGGAGCCCCCTAGTCATAGGGCAAGAGACAGTGGTGTGAGAGACTCTTTATGCTGGGTGCGGTGGCTCACACCTGTAGTCCCATCACTTTGGGAGGCTGAGGCAGGGTTTGAGATCAGCCTGGCCAACATGGCGAAACCTCATCTCTACTAAAATTACAACAACCACAAAACAGCAAAGCTGGATGTGATGGTGCACACCAGTAATCCCAGCTACTCAGGGGGCTGAGGCATGAGCATCGCTTGAGCCAGGGAGGTGGAGGTTGCGGTGAACTGAGTTTGCACCACGACTCTCCAGCCTGGGCCACAGAGTGACACTCTGTCACAAAACAACACTAAAGTCTTCTTAGATCCAAACTGGATTCCGACCTTGATTCCACTGGTCACCATTCAACTGCTTTGCATCTCTAAGTCTCTGTTTCTTTACCTTCCAAAGGAAGTTAGCATTTTCCTTGCGTGGGTGCTGAGGAATAAATGAGATGATTCGTAGAAAGCGTTAGGCATGTAGCACACTTGGCAGATGGTGATTGGCTCCCTCTGCTTTTCAGCAGTCTGTGGCCTACAGTTTAAATGGTGGAAAGAAGGATGTGAGATTTGAGGCTGTGGAAGGAGACACGGGGTTCTAGGCAAGGGAGGCAGTCTCTTGGGCTGGAGCCAGGGGCCAGGCGCATGGGCAGGCCACCTTCCTCTGTGGTCCCTCCCAGACCCCCTTATGCTCTTGGTTTCCCTGACTTCTGATTCTTCTGGATTCTCATCCCTTCCGGGAGCCGGTGGTCAGACACCTTTGTGACTGACAGGTGCACCCTCTGAGGCCCCAAGGGAAGGGGCTATGCTCTACCTCCCTGCCTCATTTGTCCTGTGTATGCCCTACAAGAACCCTCACCTCTTGCCTTCAGGTGCCATTTCTGAACGCTGCTAAAGCCAGTGCCCAGGAGGAGCAGGCACGGCTCTGTGAGCAGCTCCAGAAACAACAGGTGTGCTGCCAGCACCAGGCTCAGCTGGGGGCCTCGGCCCTGAAGGAGCCAGAGGCAGCGGCCGCAGCCACAGGGACTGGGAGCGAGTCTGGGTGTGGGGAGACCCAGCGGGCCCTGCAGGGAGCTCTCGACCAGCTGCAGGTGAGTGAGTCCTGGCAGGGGCCGAGAAGGGTGGGGAAGGGGGCAGGTTGCTCCCAAGATGTGACCCCATTATTTCGGCTCCAGAGAGACTTCATGGACATTTTGAAGGAGAATTCATACCTGAAGGAGCGGGTGGAAAAACTAGAGCTCGGATTCATTCAGCTCTCTGGAGAGAGAGACATGATAAGTGAGCAGGAGGCCAGGCAGGGCAGGGGGAGCTGCAGGGTGGTGGGAGGGGCCCCAGTGTCTGAGCCTGTCCTCCCACAGGAAAGTCCATCAAACCAAATGACCGTCAGAGGGCAGTGGCCAAAACCCAGCACCAGAAGAACGATGTTAGCATGCTGTCGCAGGCCGAGGAGGGGATGAAGGTAAGGTGTACAGCATCTCTGCAGGGGTGAGGGGGATAAGGGTGGGCGTGAGCATGGGTGCCGGCACCGGCATGGCAGCTGAGCACCCGTTTCTCCAGGTAAAGCTGCTGGAGCTGCAGGGGCCAGTGATGCAGCTTATGATCAACCATGAGGTCGTCCAGCACCCTGCTAATGAGCCCACTCCAGGGGCCCCAGCCCCCCAGGAGCCTGGTGCTGCTGACAAGGATGGTGAGTAGAGCCCTCAGGCGGGGTGGGCAGGCAGGAGCAGGGGAGGCTGGCACTGCACTCATATCCCTGCCTCCCTCTCTCCAAAGAACTTTGTCAAGTGATCCTCGCTGACAGCCTGCAGCCTGCAGGAGGGGGGGATACACCAGAACCCCACTGCACAGCAGATGGCACATGGCTTTGTGAGCTGCAGGACAGCCAGCAACACCGACCCTCTGGCAGCAGTCCCTCCACGCCATGCTTTTACCAGGCTGTGGGCGAAGGAGCGGGTAAACATCACGATCAGCTAAGAGCTGGCCCAGAAGTTTACAAACAAACAAAGTTATAGGTTTAGTCTTCACGTTTACTTCATTTGAATGTTAGAGCCACTTGGGATGATTTGTGTTTCTAATCTATAGTTTATTTGTAAAAAGTTAAAGGAGAGTGGGTCTTCCTGTAGCTTTCACTGATGTTCACTTTGGCATTTTTTAGAATTTTTCATTTTTAATTTGATAATCGTAGGTCATTAGCATGCCTATCGAGTTTGCCCTTACGTGGTGGGAGTTCAAACACACAAAGACCCACTATTGGCACAAAACTATTCTCGCTAGTTTGGAATAGGCTGCCATGGTTATTTAATGTTATTGAAGCATGTGTATTCATTATGGAATTCAGATACAATTTGCTTATGTTCTGCTATGATATTTGATCAAATCCTATTTACAGTGAGCTCTTAATTAGCTCAATATGTGCTTTGCCCTCACGTGCACACTGTTTATTACTTTGTAAGGTGCTACTGTGAGTACTGACATTTAGAGTTGTTGAAAGGCCGAGAACTGGAAACAGCCTTTCTTCCATGTTCTGTGTATTGCAAATGGGAGTAATAACATTTTGGGGAGCTTTTAAAATCTCACAGAAGAGGAAAGCGGCCTGCTATGGCTGGTATGTGCAGAATAGAGTAGTTCATTGGTTCCCGTGCCAAGAATGAGCGCTGCGCTATGGTAGTTCTTTTAGGGTTTTTCTGTGCTCTGGGCTCATGAAGACACTGCATGATGAGCTGCAGCAGCTGTATTCTTTTTATGACCTATAAAGAGATGATTTCTGAGGAATAAAAGGCTCCCATCTTTGATGGTGGATGTGGAAAACCTTTCCTAGCTTAGAGCATTTACATCTATAATACATTGTAAAGTCAGAGCTCGTTACCTGTTTTAATCCCCTGACTCTAAGTCTCAGTACACAAAAGGGCACTGGTTGGCATTCTTCTTAATGTATTTAGTGAAGGTCATAAGAAATCCTTTAAGATAAAGTGTAATTTATATATATATACATATATATTATATACAGGAATGGAAATTTGTATCTTAGAATGGATAGGCACTAAATATTGATGACTGAACAGTTAATGTTTTAGGACACTTGGTATAATGAGTGCCTTGCACACAGAAAAAGACCACGGATGAGATTATCCTTTGTATCATTTCACAGTTTTAAAAATTGCTATTGATTACAGTTCACATAGCAAGTTGCTGATAAAATGTCTGTTTTCATAAAACATCTCCAACAACAACAAAATCCTTTCAGAGTTTAAATGTCCAGAAAAAAAATAAAAATTTGAATAAAAAATTTTAAAAAGTTTAAATGTCCCTGGAACAGGCACACAGGGTGTAGTCAAGAATGAACTAGAGTGCAGGAAAGCCGTGTGACACCTGGCGTCCCTCTGTGTTCACGGAGCTTCTTTGAGGCGAGATTGACTTGACCATCCAGACTTCTCTGGCTAATACCTATTCTTCAACCACCTTGGTTACTCTGACATAGGAATTGCCTTGTTTTTCTTCAACGAAAAGGACTTTAAACAATAATCACAAACATTATTATAAACTAATATATGTGAGAGTACTTGGCTGAAAAAAAAGGAGTTTCAGTAGACAGAATTGTACTTTATTTGACAATCAAGAGAAATTAATGCAACGTAAAATGTTTATAGCCTGCAGTGCCATCTACTGTTTGTGAACGTCAATGTATTATCAGGAAAAGTGTCTAACAATCACAGAGTTCTATTTCCTCAGCAAGTTCTTTACCAAGAGAGAAATATGTTTTTATACCTTTCAGTTTCAGTTAGAGGCACATTTTGTTCAAGATTTATGTTAATGTGTCTCTACATTATGAATGAATTCTTTCAGTCAGACATTGCATAAATCATAACTTTATGATGCTTGGGACAGAATCAACAGTTGAAACTTCATGAAGTTCTAATGTCCGTCTACCAAAATACCTCCCATTGTTAGGATGGAGGGAGATATGCATGTGTGCTACCTGAAGGGGAGATTCCTAGTTACTGACCGTCTCCAGGTTTAGCATTTGGCATCCTCATGATACTTTCATAAATATGACATTAATAGGAGAGCACTCATACAATTTGACAGATGGAATAACACATTTGCCTGCATTCCCTGAAAGAGTACAAATATTGGGTCCTGGTGATTTGAACTGACTCTTCCAAATTGTAGGGATTTATCAATGTATCAGATAAACCCAGTTTCAGAACGATCAAGGAAAACTGTTAGACCAAATAATGCGGCTAATTAACAGTGGTATGATTTCTAGCCTGGGGGTTTAAAATGGACTTAAAGTTCTGTTTTCTTATTTCTGAACTTGCCGCTTTTGCATTCTTTGAGTTCAGTTTAAAGATAGTTACTTTAAGTCCATTTTCAACCCTCGGGCTAGAAATCGTACCCCTGTTAATCAGCCACATTATTTGGTCTAACAGTTTTTCTTAATCATTCTGAAACTGGGTTTATCTAATACATTGATAAATTATTTCAAAGGGATTTTGATAGTTCAAATCACTTCACTTTTACCCTAAGAAATACAAATGACTAGGAATGACCTTCAGATAGTGTTTAGCATCTGTACCCAATCTGATGATAATGTGTTCATCAGGTACCTGTGGAGTAAATCCCATACAGGCATGTTTAAGCTGAATGGCAGTCAGGAAAATACATTTACTATATTAACCGAAATATCACTCTGAGTAGGTATTTTGTCATCTATTTAAGACAAATCTAAAAGAAGAGAAATCACATGACAGTGACTTAAGTCTTTCTTCAAAGTGCACGTGAGTCTCCTGCAGTACTTCATTCAGCCAAGTGTCTGTTCTCTTCCTCATTCAGTAGAAGGCAGCTTTCAATTGGCTTAGAAGGCAACATCAGAAGGTTAGCGTTCATCAAAAACACAGAATGTTAAAATGTGTCTTCAACTGACCAAATTTGAATTTCTGTAGGAAAAATCAAAATACCTGTTTAAAGATTGCAATATATGATAATCATTTTTAAAGGATTTTATTAAACCTGATAGGTTTTCCAGAAATGAATAAAACTCAGTTCTAAAACCAAAGCTGCTTTTTAGAAAATTTGAAAATGTAAATCAGTCCTATCCTGTTCACAATATAGTTTCTCTAAAACTTTATCTTAAAGAGTATTTAAAAATAGCAATTTAAAAAAACTGCTCTCTTAATGTTTTGAAATTACTTAAAACATTAAAAAATATGAATATTGCAGTTTAGAAGAAATAGGGGGAAGGAAAAGTGAAGAAATGCCAATTCCAGTCCAAAGCTTTATTTGCCAAGTTTTCTAAGAATGACTTTTACCACTGTATGAACTCCTGTGAACAGAATGTAAGATGGAAATCCTGAGGCTTTTGTCTAAAGTGGCAATACTGACTGCTGCTGTGATGCTCCTGTGATGTAATAAATTATTCAGTTGCTGCAAAGCGCTGTTTCTGCCTTAAAATTTTGTGCGTCTTGACAGCTATGGTATTAACGGTATTGAGACTGCAAACGCTGGGCACACTTGGCATGAGATAATCTGTTTTTATTTTTACAAAATTGTAATATAACTATGCAAGTGTGTTTATTAAAAGAACACAAACTAATAAAATTTATGGGATTAAAAGTTATGGGATAAAAAAGTCATTAGATAAAAAATGGAAAAGTTGTGGCAAAAAGCATTGTGGATAAAAAGTAGAAAAATTTTATGAAAAGTTATAAATGTTATGAAAAGGAAGTTATGAGATTTTCTTTTTAAGTCATGGGATAAAAATAAAAATAAATAACAGCAGGCTTCTGTCAGCAAGGCCTGGAGAAGGGGGAACTGGAGTCTCTACACCCACCATGTGCCACCCCTTCCCAGTCACCCCTTTATTGTTAAGGCAGCAAGACCCCTGTCTAATGGGGAAAGACAGACCTTTTGCCAGCTTGACCAGGGCTGAGTCCTTAAATTTCTGGATGATGATGGTTGTTATTTGGGAGCCAGAGGCTGCTGGAGTTGGTTGGTTTGGAGGAGGCCTGATGGCCTCCTTTCTCTCACCAAAGCAACTTTTCCCTCAGGGGGCTCCCATCTTATTCAGAGAGGCAGCTGAGGCAGGACAGTGGTGCTAACTGTGGACCAGGTGAGGGCATGGGCTGCTGCGGTGACCCCCTTCCCCAGTGTAGGTATTATATCTGTGTAACATTTTGTATATTTTAGGGGTTTGGGGTGCCCCCTGTATCGTACCTGGCAGAGGTTGGAGCTGGCACATGGGGAGGAGGTTCAAATAATTATTTGCAGTTGGGAAACTTGTTTATTGATAGCAGAGGACAGTATTTTGCTTTTTATTTTGGAATAAATGGATTTAGTCACACTGCTCGGCCTGGTGTATTCCCATTTCCCTCACTGGGTCCTGGAGTTTGTGCCACTGAATGAGGAGCCCCAGTGTCTGAGCATGTCCAGCTGGGCTGTTGGGGACCTTCCAGGCCTGTTACCTGTGTGCTGCCTGGTGACACCTGGAGGATTTCACGGGGACTGCCATGGCACTTCCGGCCCTGACAGCCAGCAGGCTCGGAAGCCTGATCTAGGGGTGGCTGGGAAGGCAGGTACCAGCACCCAAGGGCACTGACTTCAATCCACCCTAAGCATCTTTCTTCCATCCCCCTGCCTCCCTCTCCTGTCTGCACCTGGTGGCCTGTTCTGTCTCTCTCTCTAAAGTACCAGCTGCCAGGCAGGTTCCCTCTAGGCTGAGTTCATGGCCCTGCCCCCTAGTGGCCAGAGCCAGCTTCACGGGATAAGACCAGCTAAGCCCCAGGGCCTTTCCAGGAACAGTGTCCCTTGGAAAGGGTGGGGCCTTTTCACCGCTCCCAACAGCACCCCAGAAATGGTCTGCCCTTTCCCCTCCCCTGAGCTCCACAGAGAACACAGTCCACAGAGGACACATTCCCCGTCATCTAGAAATGGGTTTGACTCTCAGCCGAGGGACAGCAGGACTGATAGAGACTGTCAGACCACAGGGCTGCCTGCACAGCACCCCCATGCTTGGCGGGGGCTGGAGGGATGGAGGGGCTTGGGTGTCCACACGCCGGGCATAACAGGGAGGCTCACTGGAGGTGGCGCACTTTGGAGGGGCAGTGTCAGGGGACAACTTTCTCTTGTTGGACCACAAGACTCCACAAGGACAGCCCGGTGACTGACTCCCAGTGCCAGAGGCGAGGTGGTCGGCCACGTGTAGGTGTGTACATATATGTGAGTATTTCTAGATATTTCTAGAACAGGGCAGGGGCGTGCCACAGAGGGGGACGGTCACATCTGGATGTGTCAGCTCACCACTACAACAGACTAAGTCACAGATGAAGGGGGCTGGCTTTGTGGCTGGTGAGTCACAGAACAGCCGCCCAGGCAGGCTTGGAAAGGGAGGTCTCTGACAGGAGGGGGGATCTGTGTAGAGGTCGAAGGGGGGCCGGGGGCTCTCAGGATGGGATGGACTTCCCTGACACAATCGGTTGGCAGTTGCAGATAAAGCAGAGAGGAAATGGGAGAGAAAAAAGCGAGGAGAGAGCTGGTGAGATAAGCACAGAGCAGGGGCGCTGCAGCAGCTGGGGGAGGGCTGGGCAGGGGAGGGCACAGGTGCAGGTGTGGCAAGGTTCCTGGAAAGGGGTGGAAGGGAAAGGGAAGGAAGAAGGAGGAAGGAGCCAGAGCTTCACAGGTAGTGCCCGGGGGCTGAGGCAGCCCTCCCCACCCAAACACGCTGGCCTCTCCCACGGCACCCAGGCAGTGCACCCATAGTTCAGACCCATGTTGACCACTCTCGGACTGCCCTCTACCCTGGTCACCCTGACTTCCAATCCACTGGCCCAGGGCCACCCCTCATGTTGGGGAGCCCCACACAACAGCCACCAGGCCTGATAGAGAAGGAACACTGCCTGAACCAGGAGGGCAAAGCTAAAAGAGCTGGATGGCTCGAGGGAGTGCCCAACACCCTTTTGTCGGGGTCCGGCACGTCTGCCAGGGGACTACTGACCTGCAGGAGTCCCCAAGACCGCCAACGTAGATGTCTCATTCAAACTGAGGGAGAGAGTGCGCGGAAGTGAAACAAAATAGAAAAGTGGAGTCTGGAGGGCTGGCTTAGGCTACGTCCAAGCAGCAATTTTATTTTTGCAATATGTTTCCTTTTATACTTTTCTGAAGTCAAAGTTGTTTACACCTAAGATGAAAGTACTTAAGTTACAGTAAGCAAGTTATGCCCACTAAGTTACGCCCAGTAAGTAAGTTGATCCCATTAAGTAGGTTACGCCCAATAAAGTAGGTTACTTTCAGTAATTAGGTTACGCCCAATAGATCAATGTGAGTAAGTTACAGTCACGCCCAGTAAGCTATGGGAAGTAAGTTACAGTTACACCCAGTAAGTTACGGTAAGTAAGTTACCAAGTGTAAATACTTAAGTTAATATTTTACAATGAAGGTAACAAGGGTCCAAAATGAACACAAGCAATAAACCATAAGAAGCCGAAAGTGGACACATTGCCTCCCAAGTCCTCATATCCATAAAGTAATGTCTGTTAATTATTTAGAATAACACAGTCCCTCTCTCGGTTCCTGCTTTTCCCTCAGCTCGACTCCCCCAACCAGGGATCTGTGTCTGGGCTCAAGCTCACCGTATTGTGAGGCCCATTTCCCAGGGGCCTCACACGGGAGCGATCCCCACAGATTCCCTCACCCTTTGAGTGGTCAGAAAGCCCAGGACCCTCTGAAGGGACCCTGGGGGAGGTGGGGAGGGCAGGCAGCTGGATGCCAGTGGCCACAGACTTATAAGTCTAAGTGGGGACTCTCAGCTGGTCGGTGAGGGGGCGGGGGTTGCAGGTCACAAAGTTGAGGCTGGGCCCTTCCTGCAGGGAAAAGCAGAAGAGGGAGAGTCTGTGGCAGGGGAGGCGGGTTAGCTCTCTGGACAGAGCTCAGCTGGGACAGCAGTCACTGTGGTCCCTTGGCTGAGTAGGGGGTAAGAGCAACAGGCCAAGGTGCATGAGCCTGCTGGCTGGCGGTAGTGTTTCAGAGGGTCAGAGGGGGCCAGGGACCCTGTCTTCAGTCACATGACAGCATCTACACGGGACCTGGGAGGGAGGGGAGGGGGCCGTGTGTTTTGCCTGACCTGTGAGGTGTGTGCTAGGATGATCATGTGTATGGGACTCTCAAGCTTTTACCTAGATCACCACTTGATTGCCGACAGACAAAGGAGGTGAGACCCTATCTCCCTGGCTCTGCAGTGGATTGGCTCTTGGCATTCCCAGGCTGGGAGCTGGATGCCCTGCCTGGCAGCATGACTCACACTGCAGGACAGACACAGCGGGCCCAGGATGACGTTCCTAGGCCTCTGGCTCCGAGTCCGGCCCCACACACAACCCCTCCAAGCTCGCAGCCCTACACCATAAAGGACCCACTGTGTCAGCTTGGGCATAGAGCCTGTTCCACGAGCCCTAGGCTCAGCCATGGAGGCCTTGGGGCTCCCAGGGAAGAGAGGACAGCAGCACAAGGACAGAAAGCTGGAAGAGCAAGTCTGCAGCTCCAGAAGGGTGGGGCAAGGAGCCTGACTCTGAGGTCCCAGGTGTGCCCCATGTGGAGCTGGCACAGCAGGGTGGGCACACCGTTCATGCAGCAGGGTGGGCGAGGCATGTACCTACCATGGCTGAGGCTCCTCAGGGTCACTGAGAGTGATTCAGAAAGACAGCATAAAACCAACAATGCAGCTCACAAGCATGGCTGTGGCAGGCTTGAGGGTGGGGGACACACATGCACGTGTGCACACACACACATGCCCACAAACAACACACACACACCTCCTCCCCCTCCACCTCCCAGTGTCCAGCACCCTCACTGGCCAGCACGTGCCACACAGGTCTGGGGCGTGCAGCCACTCGGCACACTGAAGCACACTCCTGGGCAGAGTCACAACACAGATGCTCCCACACACAGAGTCACCAGCTCCCGGCACACTCATGCCTGGCGTGCTCAGAGGACAACCCGTGCTGCTCATGGAGACAGGGCTTGCTTGCTAATGTCCAACTGTCATTTCTTCACATAAGAGCCTTCCTACTGCCCACAGCACTTAGCCCCATCAAGTCAAACTCTTCAGACTTTGAAGGTTTTCCACCCTGTGCCCGCCCTCCCACAGAGCACTTCCTCATTTTGTCTCTGTTCCCTGCTTTGGCCAGTGGCTGTCCTCGGTGCCCACACTACACCTCTGCCCACACTGTAGCTCTTTATTCAGATACCCTCCAATTCCTCACCACATAAGCCTGTCTCAGTCATGCCCCAGACCACAGTGAAGTCAGCCTGACTTGAAGAAGCTCTCCCATACTGCTCTTTTCCCCAAGGCAGGGCCATGAGTTGCCAAATGTCTCCTGTGTGTCAGTGAAACTGCAGTCAGAGCAGGCATCAAACCTTACCGTAGACCTGGGCTCCAAATACCCTGAAGAGACTGAACTCACATGGGCAGTTAGCAAAGTGCCCCTACAGCCGCATCTGCAGTTAACAACGCATCCCTGTGGCCACTGTCTCCCTTGATCCCCACAACCACCCTGGGAGAAAGGCAGAACGTCATCATTTGATAGAAGCCATGCTGAGGCTCTGGGAGGGAAAGGGACTTGCCTAGAGGCCCAGGGTGAGGCAGCATCTCTGGACTCCCAGTGCAGTGCTCTTGCCCAGTACCATGCTGCCTGCCACTACCCATCTACACTGGTCATCAGCAGGTCACAGGGCAAGCCCCAATCCCTGCCTCATTTTGGTTTATGGGCTCTGGACCCACAGCCCTACCCTCCAGTCATCTGGAGACAAAAACAGATGCTATGGTTCCTCCTTAGAGACTGTGGCCAGTGGAAACAGGGCACACTGGGAATCGGAGTGAATGTCCTTGAAGAGGGACATGGGTCAGCAAGGCCGAGACAAAGGATGCAGCAGAACGCTCTTCCCCAGAAATCTTTGGGAGTGAAGCAGGCTTCAGCCGCTCCCATCCCTGTCCCTGTAGCCACCCCTACCACATGGGTGTAGACCTAGTAGGGTGGGGGGTCTAAGTGGGGGTGGAGGAAAAAATTAGATTGACTATGGCCCTCAGCATCCTTCCCCAGCTGCTTCCATCCTAGCCCAGGCCTGGGAGCCATTCTTACACTCTCATGCTCGTGTGCATGCTCACACACACATCACACACCTTGATGGTCCTACAGTCACAGCCTGGCCTCTGCTTCTGTGGGCCACTGGCCGGACACCCCCTGGGATGGCTCAAAGGAGTCAGGAGTTGGAAGTGGAAGCATTGGGGTAGCTGAAGGAAATCCACACACTCAGAGCAGATCTGGGTTCAGACTCTGACCTAAGGTAGGCTCCCCAGGGCCTAAGAGGGGAGTTGGACGGAATGGAGGATGCAGGACAGAGAGAAGAAGAAAGGAGGAGGAGTGCAACGTGTGGGCAGCTGCCCAGTGAACATAGAGGGAAATGCCATGTAAGTGCTGGACAGAAGGGGCAGGTGGGATGAGCCCCACAGCCCCCTCCCCAGAAACAACCCCCTCCGGACTCAGCCCTCCCTGGAGGGCAGGCTCCACCAGCCCTCGGCCACATGTGGTTCCAGTACCGAAGGTCCGAGTGCCTGGGATGGAGACGGTCGGTTCTGGTGGCCAGGTCCGATGCTCTGAAATCCAGCACCATTTCTCTCCAGGCCATGCCCGTCCACCAGCCTCTTCCATGCATTCAGCCCCTACGCACCCGGGGACCCCTGGTGGGGTGCGAGGGCAACTGTAGGGAGAGGGCCGAAGGGGTCAGGGAAGCCCCGGCCTGGAGGGTACAGGGGCACTTCCCCCAAGGTGGACCCAGAAGGCAGAGACCCAGGGGCAGGGACCCAGGCTGAATTGGGGGCACGGTGGTGGCTTGGCACTGTGTCCTACGGCTGAACTTGGGAGACCTGCGGACCAGTCTTTTACTCCCACACTCCACTGAACTAGTTTTTGCTTTCATATGGAGTCTCACTCTGTTGCCCAGGCAGAAGTGCAGTGGTACGATCTCGGCTCACTGCAACCTCCCAGGTTCAAGTGATTCTCCTGCCTCAGCCTCACCAGTAGCTGGGATTACAGGCACCTGCCACTACACCTGGTGAAGTCTTCATTTTTAGTAGAGAAGGGGGTTTCATTATGCTTGTCAGGCTGGTCTCAAACTTCCCACCTCGAGATCCTCCCGCCTCTGCTTCCCAAAGTGCTGAAATGACAAGCATGAGCCATCGTGCCTGGCCCGCTGAACTATTCTTGTCAAGGTCATCAGTAGCCTCGGTGCTGCTGGACCCTATGGTTATTCTCAGTTCTTCTCTTATTTAGTCTCTCAGGAGCACTTGACCTGTTGATCACTCCTTCCTCCTGGATACACTGCCTTCATTTGCACTGGCGAGAACATACTCTCCTGGTGTCCCTTCTACAGCACGGGTTTGTCCTCTTCTCTCCAGTAATCCTTAACATTAGCGTGACCACAGCAGAGTGGTCTTGTCTTTTGTATCCATAGTCCTCTGATGGTCTCATCCAGACAAATGACTTCCAATACCACTCATGCTAGTAATGCCCAATTTTTTAAATCTCCAACCCTTTTAAAAACACTCCTAACTTGGCTGGGCATGGTAGCTCACACCTGTAATCTCAGCACTTTGGGAGGCCAAGGCAGGTGGATCACCTGAGGTCAGGAGTTCAAGACCAGCCTGGCCAATATGGTGAAACCTCATCTCTACTAAAAATACAAAAATGAGTTGGGCTTGGTGGCAGGCACCTGTAGTCAAAGCTACTCAGGAGGCTGAGGCAGGAGAATCACTTGAACCCAGGAGGCAGAGGTTGCAGTGAGCCAGGATTGCATCATTGCACTCCAGCCTGGGCAACAGAGCCAGACAGGATTTCAAATAACAACCACCAAAAAAAAACAAAAACCTCCCAACTCAATATATATTTATCCTGGACGTCTCCCCTCAGAAGTCTAATGGCTGCCTCCAACCCAACATGTCCCAAATTAAATTTATGAGCCGGGCATGGTGGCTTATGTTTATAATCCCAGCACTTGGGAGGCTGAGGTAGGAGAATTGCTTGAGCCCAGGAGTTCAAGACCAGCCTTGACAACATAGTGAGACCCCCATCTCTACAAAAAGTTTAAAAATTAGTGGTTGGGCGCAGTGGCTCATGCCTATAATCCCAGCACTTTGGGAGGCTGAGGTGGATGAATCACTCGAGGTCAGGAGTTCGAGACCAGCCTGGCCAACATGACAAAACCTGGTCTCTACTAAAAATACAAAAATTAGCCGGGCATGGTGACCAGCACCTGTAATCCCAGCTACTTGAGAGGCTGAGGCAAGGAGAATTGCTTGGACCTAGGAGGCGGAGGCTGCAGTGAGCCAACATCGTACCACTGCACTCCATCATAGGCGACAGAGCGAGACTCTGTCTCAAAAAAGAGTAATAATAAAATAAAAAATAGGTGAGACACGGTGGCTCACACCTGTAATCCCAGCACTTTGGGAGGCCAAGGTGGGTGGATCACAAAGTCAAGTGATCAAGACCATCCTGGCCAACATGATGAAACCCCGTTTCTACTAAAAAAAAAGAAAAAACAAAAAACAAAAATTAGCTGGGCGTGGTGGCATACACCCCGTAGTCCCAGCTACTCAAGAGGTTCGCTTGCGGCTGGGAGGTTAAGGCTGCAGTGAGCCCTGGTCATACCACTGCACAGCAGCCTGGGCAACAGGGTGAGACTCTATCTCGGAAATGAAAACGAACAAAAAACAAGTATCAGTCCTTTGCTTAAAACCCCGAAGTAACCGCCTCTCAGCATAAAAGCCAAAGTTTTTTCAAGGGGCTACAAGCTCTTTAATGTCTCCCTCTCCTTCTTGCCCAT
The DNA here is from genome assembly GCF_049354715.1 of Callithrix jacchus. Taxonomy (NCBI): domain Eukaryota; kingdom Metazoa; phylum Chordata; class Mammalia; order Primates; family Cebidae; genus Callithrix; species Callithrix jacchus. Next base: position 22,989,762 of record NC_133509.1, read on the forward strand.
TCTGCCCCAGCCGAGACAGCTTTCTGGCTCTTCTGACATGCCAGGCACTGTCCCATCTTAAGGCTTTTCCACTGTGTCCCCTTCCTGAAATGTTCTCCCCCTGGATAGCCACAGGTGGCTTAACCCCTGTAAAATAGCACCTTCTCAGTAAGACCTGCTCTGCCATACACTCCTTTGAAATGATTCCCATCCTCACCCCAAGCTCTGCTTAGTTTCTATAAGCTGCTCAGTTCTGTTTCATAACGCATCCCCTGCTAACATACACACTTTACTTATTCTTGATGTTTATGGTCTGGGAAGAAGGAAATTATCCAAGAGTCCTGCTGCAGACACATTGAGTAAGGGCTGATGATGGAAGACAGTGGGGCTGAGGGAAAATGAAGGGTAGGGATGAAGTAGAAACTAGAAGAGAATTGCATGAACATAATGAGTTATGAGTTAATATCCAGAATATGCCAAGAATACCTTCAGGCTGACTCTGAGTGCCCTGCCTAGGAGTTATCCCTGCTCCCCAAGGAGAAGAAAAAAAAACAACTTCAAATCTATTAGATTAGGCTGGGCATCTCAAAGTGCTATAACCCCAGCACTTTGAGAGGCCAACGCAGGTGGATTGCGTGAGGTCAGAAGTTTGAGACCAGCCTGACCAACATGGTAAAATCCCATCTCTACTAAAAATACAAAAATTACCAGGTGTGGTGGTGTGGGCTTGTAGTCCCTTCTACTGGGGAGGCTGAGGCAGGAGAATCACTTGAACCCAGGAGGTGGAGGTTGCAGTGAGCCAAGATCGCACCACTGCTCTCTGGCCTGGGTGACCAACTGAGACTCCATCTTAAAAAAAAAAGACCGGACACAGTGGCTCATGCCTGTAATCCCAGCACTTTGGTGGGAGGCTGATGCTGGCAGATCACAAGGTCAGGAGTTCGAGACCACCCTGGCCAATATGGGAAACCCCATCTCTACTAAAAATACAAAAATTCACTGGGCATGGTGGCAGGCACCTGTAATCCCAGCTACTCTGGAGGCTGAGGCAGGAGAATAGCTTGAACCCAGGAGGCAGAGGTTGCAGTGGGCTGAGATTGCTCTGTTGCACTCCAGCCTGGGTGACACAGCAAGACTCCATCTCCAAAAGGAACAGAAAAAAAAAAAAAAAGAAAAAATCATTTAGATTTATTAAAGTGAATGATCTGTAATTTTTCTGTTTGTTTTAGAGACAGGATCTTGTTCTGTTGCCCAAGCTGGAGTGTAGTGATGTGATCATGGCTCACTGCAGCCTTGAACTCCTGGCCTCAAGGGATCCTCCCCACTCTTGCCCCCAAATTCCCACCATTATAGGAATTATAGGTGCTGCCACCATACCTGTTTTTTTTTTTTTTTTTTTGGTAGGGACTGAGTTTCACTATGTTGCCCAGGCTGGTCTTGAACTCCCAGACTTCAGTGATCCTCTTACCTTGGCCTCCCTGAGCTTTGGATTACAGGCATCAGCCACCAAGCACAGCCTGGTGATGTAGTTCATGAGTATTTACTATACTTTATAATTTACATGCTGTGTATATTATTTTCCAGCTATCGAACCATATATATACATATATATATACACACACACACACATGCACACATATACATATATATGTATATATATTTTTTGAGACAGGGTCTGGCTCTGTTGTGCAAGCTGGGGTGCAGCGGCACAATCATAGCTCACTGTGGCCTACAAGTCCTGGATTCAAGTGATCCTCCTCCCTCAGCCTCCCAGGTAGTCACGACTACAGGAATGCACTACCATGCCTGGCTATTTCTTTAAGATTTTTTTTTTTTTTTTTTTTACAGAGGCGGGATCTCCTTTGGCTTTCTCTCTTTCTCCCTTTCTTTCTCCCTTTCTTTCTTTCTTTCTCTCTCTTTCTTTCTCTCTCTTTCTTTCTCTCTCTCTTTCCTTCCTTCCTTCCTTCTTTCTTTCTTTCTTTCTTTCTTTTGCCTAGTCTGGTCTTGAACTCCTGGCCTCAAATTATCCTCCCAATGTGACCTCACAATGCACTGGAGTTACAGGCATGAGCCACCATGCAGCCCATACAAAATCTGACTGTTATCCAGGTGCTTCTTTTGGACCTCCTAGCTACACTGCCAGTGGCAAATACTGTTTATTATTTTCCAGCATTTATGTTAATGGATTTCCCAGGTTTTACTTGTCTAGGCTAGGGTTTCTCAACAGCAGCACTATTGATGTTTTGGGCTGGAGAATTCTTTGTTATGGGGCTGTCTGTGCCTCGCAGGGTATTCAGCAGCATCCCCAGCCTCCGCCTGCCACACGCTAGTAACACTCCTCAGGTGTGACAGCCAAAGTGATCTCAGATATTGCCAAATGTTCCCAGGGAGACAAAGTCACCTCCAGGTGAGAACTGCTGACCTGAAGATCTCTGGAACAATGTTACATCACGGAGATGATAGCACACACTGCTCCTGACCTTACTGGGAATACCTCTAGTATCAAAGAATAGTGGTACCCACATCCTACTCTCTGGGCTGCTATATCACTATACTGTATTAGTCCATTCTCATGCTGCTCTGAAGAAATACCCACGGCTGGGTAATTTATAAGAAAAGAGGCTTAACTGACTCACAGTTCTGCAGGGCTGGGAAGGCCTCAGGAAACACAATTATGGCAGAAAACACCTCTCCACGGAGGAGCAGGAGCGAGAAATAGAACCAAGCAAAGGGGAAAGCCTGTTATAAAACCATCAGATCTCCCGAGAACTCACTATCACGAGAACTGAGTGGGAGAAACCACCCCCAGGATTCAATTACCTCCACCTGTTCCCAGCCCACACGTGGGGATTATTACAGTTCAAGGTAAGATTTGGGTGGGACACAGCCAAACCGAATCATATCCTTCACATTAGCATACTGTATCAAAGTGTAATTTTCTTTTTCTTTGAGACAGAGTCTTGCTCTGGCTGGAGTGCAGTGGCACGATAGTTCACTGCAACCTGTGCATTCTGAGTTCAAGCAATTCTTGTGCTTCAGCCTCCCAAGTAGCTGGAACTTCAGGTGTGAGCCAGCATGCCTGGCTAATTTTGATTTTTTTTTTTTTTTTTTTTTTTTTTTAGTAGAGATGGGGTTTCACCATATTGACCAGGCTGGTGTCAAACACCTGGCCTCAAGTGGTCTGGCCACTTCAACCTCCCGAAGTGCTGGGATTACAGGCATGAGCCACCTCACGCAGCCTGAATTATAATGTTCAGAATGTGAAAAGCATGACTTTCATACAAAGAATGAAGGAATATGTATAAGACATTTTCTTTCATTCATAAGGGAGTCAGCAACCGGTGAAGCTACTTCAAGGGTCCAGTGAGCTGAGAGACAGTGTCTGTAGTGCTCCAGGGAGGGCATTCTGAAATGCATTCTGACACAGAGACAAACTTGTTAATATCCTATAGGGAGGCCGGGCACGGTGGCTCACGCCTGTAATCCCAGCACTTTGGGAGGCTGCGGCGGGCAGATCACCTGAAATCAGGAGTTCAAGACCAGCCTGGCCAACATGGTGAAATACTGTCTGTACTAAAAATACGAAAATTAGCCAAGCGCGGTGTCTGGCACCTGTAGTCCCAGCTACTTGGGAGGCTGAGGCAGGAGAATTGCTTGAACCCAGGAGACATAGGCTGCAGTGAGTTGAGATCATGCTACTGCAGTCCAGCCTGGGCAACAGAGCAAGATTCTGTCTCAAAAAAAAAAAAAAATTCTTATAGAGACATAAAACTTCCATCTTTGGGAGTTTTCTACTGGACAGAAATCTGTAAGTTAACATATACATATTCTCAAGTGTATTCATAACATATTGTCAAGTATATTTCCGTACATTAGTGGTTTTCAAAGCATGGTCTCAAATTGGAAGCATCAGCGCCACCTGGGAACATAGAAATGCAATGCTCAGGACCCACCTGGGTCCTGTTGAATTAGAAACTCTGGTGTAGGGCCAGCAGCCAGGCTTTCTACAAGCCCTGCAGTGACTATCATGCACACTAATGTTTGACAACCACTGCTCTAAATAGTCAAATAATCTGTAAAACAAATATCTATGAAACAATGCTTAAAGAAAAAAACACACCACAAACCTTTTTATCTTATTTCTGAATTTAAATATTTTGTCTGATGTTAAATTTGCTGTTTCATTTTCCAATTTAAGGAAGTTTTTATCTGTTCCTAATTTTCTCTTTTTAAATAAAAATGGTTTTCCAAATCTATCTATTTCTCTCTCTTTTTTTTTTTTGAGATGGTGTTTTCCTCTGTCGCCAGGCTGGAGTACAGTGGCACAATCTCGGCTCACTGCAACCTCCGCCTCCTGGGTTCAAGTGATTCTTCTGCCTCAGCCTCCCGAGTAGCTGGGACTATGGGCATGTGCCAAACGCCCCGCTAATTTTTGTATTTTTAGTTCACCATGTTGGCCAGGATGGTCTCGACCTCTTGACCTCGTGATCCACATGCCTCAGCCTCCCAGAGTGCTGGGATTACAGGCGTGAGCCACTGCACCTGGTCCATTTTTCTCTTCTTTATCCTACTGATAGGACAAAATGAAAGTTGAGCCATTCTTACGTGTTTTTTGTTTTGTTTTGTTTTTTGAGATGAAGTCTCACTCTGTCACCCAGGCTGCAATGCAGTAGCGCGATCTCAGTTCACTGCAACCTCCACCTCCCAGGTTCAAGCGATTCTGGTGCCTCAGCCTCCTGATTAGCTGGAATTATAGGCACCTGCCATTATGCCCTGCTTTTTTTTTTTTTTTTTTAGCAGAGACAGGGTTTTGCCATGTTGGCCAGGCTGGTCTAGAACTCCTGATCTCAGGTGATCTGCCTGCCTGGGCCACCCAAAGTGTTAGGATTACAGGCATGAGCCACTGAACCCAGACCTTTTTTTTATTTGAAATGGTCTCATTATGTCACCCAGGTTGCAGTACAGTGGCGCCATCATGGCTCACTGCAGCCTCCATCCCCCAAGCTCAAGAGATCCTCTCGCCTCAGCCTCTTAGGTAGCTGGGACGACGGGTATGCACCAGCACAAGCGGCTAATGTTTTGTAGACACTGGGGTCTCCCTATGTTGCCCAAGCTGGTCTAGAACTTTTGGGCTCAAGTGATTCACTGGCCTTGGCCTCCCAAAGTGCTATGATTCCAGGTCTTATGTTCTTAAAATTTTTCTTTGACGTGATATAGTAACTTAACATACTGTTGTTTTCAACAGGCTAGTGTTTTTGATTTGTAAAAGAACTCTTCAGAAATGAGCTCATTTTTACCATGAATTGGGACATTCTCCATTTCTTTGTATTTTATAGAGAAGTTTAATTGTCATGGGCTCTGTCTTTTGAAAGCTTCAAAGCCTGAAACAACAAAGCCAGCTGCACCTGGTGCATGGGATAGGCATGGAATTGAGGAGACAGCACAAACTGCAGTCAGCCCTCTGTATTCTCAGGTTCTGGATCCTTGGATTTAACCAACTGTGCATCAAAAATATTCGAAAAAAGTAAAACAATTAAAAAAAAATTTCAAAATACTTTTTAACAGCTATTTACAAACCGTGTACATTGCATTAGGCATTATCGCAATCTAGAGATGATTTAAAGTCTACAGAACGATGTGCATAGGTTATATGCAAGTACTATGCCACATTATATCAGGGACTCGAGCATCTGTGAATTTTGGTATCTCTGGGGTCCTGAAACCAATATCTTGAGGTTGTTAAGCGACGACCGTATTCGATTTCTTCTTTGGTTATTAGGCTAGTCTCTAATGTATTTTTGTTGTTTTGTCTTTTTGTTTTTGCCTGTTCAAATCAATGTCGGAAACTTAACTTTTTGTAGACTACTCATTTGCTCCAAGTCACCCGTAAGCAGACTACCGCTGCAATCTAAGCAACCGATTCTTTTCCCCATCCCATGGGCAAACATTAAGATAAGCTTCTATTGATGTCGAAGTCGTAGGGAGTTTTCCTGAGCATGTAAATGATGACAGCCCTTTTCCCTAGGCGCTTAGAGGATTCATCAAAATGAAATAAAATACACACACACTTGAAGAAGATATCTGGTTATTTCCTAATCTGGGTGCTGGTTATGTGAGGTCTACAGTTTATGAAAACTTAAAAAGTTTACATTTATAATATATACAGTTTTCTGTATGTGTATATTTCAAGTTTTCAAAATACGTCTTTTGCCACAGTCCGCAGTTGTGCATAATGGCATTTGCTTAATAGTGGAAAACATGGCAATGACCTGGAACCCTAGCTCCCGGGATCCTACCCGCTTAAGTTAAATGAAATAACTTCCGCGGTCTCTCCTAATGCCTGCATTCGGACCTCTGTTAAACTGCCGGTTAGCGCCGGTTTTTTCCCGGGAAGGGTTCTGGGAGACGGAGGAGACGCAGCAGTTCGCCCTCGCCACCTCCAGGGGGCGGCGGTCCGCTCCCAGCCACACTCGAGCAGGCCCCGCCCACCCAGAGGCCGTGACTCCAAGTCAAGTGACGGTGGAATCAGCTGACCCGGCGCGAGCGGAAAAAGGAATTACCCGGCGCGGGCTTCCTGGCGCGATGGTGAGGCACCGGGGTGAAGCCAGGCCTGGGCTGCTGGAGCGGGAATGAGGGGGCGCCGGTGGCTCCGGAAACGGGGGAGGTTGTCTCCACTGGCCTCTCCGCAAACACAGGGTGTGCGGGCGTGAGGACTGCGAGTCTGGTAGAGAAAAGTCCGCGGCCGCCGGTTCCCGCGACGCGGGCGAGTAAGACAGCGCGGCCGGCGGCTTAGAGTCCCCTTGCCTCCCTGGCGGACGGAAGGGCCCCTGCCTCCCGGGGCAGGAACTGGGGCTTGTCTGGAGCTGGAGTCCTTTCAGGTCTTCCGCAGCCCCAAGAGGACCTTCCAAGGACGCCCACTTCCCCACCCCTGCTGTGGGACTTGGACAGGAGCGTGCTTAGAATCAGGCTCCCTCTTCCATACTGTTGGGAAGCCGCTCCGCTCCTTCCAGAGCCAGAAAGTAGTAGTACTTGGGTTGAGACTCATCCATCCATCCATCCACCCACCCACCCGTACGTTCTGAGCGCCGCGTCTATACCATGCAGTGTGCTGGGCACTGGGAGGACCTCAGCTGCCGAGGGAATTGGCAGTCATAGTTAAGGCTCTAGGGACAGAGACCTAACTGCGCCTTGTGTGTAGGGTTAAGGCGGCTTCCTGAGGATGACTTCAACCTTAAAGGGGGATGGCAGGAGCTGGCTGGCTGAAGCACAGTTTCTGTCCCAGGGGTTGGGAGGTAAGGGTGTGAGGCGTGTGTCTTCAGACAGGGAACAGCATGTGCAGAGACTTAGGTCTGAGAGAGAGCATGGCTCCCCAGCAATGAATGCATGTCATATAGCTGGGAGAGTGTCATCTGGAGGTTAGTGAAAGATGAGGCTGGACAAGTAAAGACCAAATCTTCCTGGCTCTTGGGTCACCACAATCAAAATAATGAGCATATCGACTGGCCCCAAAATTTCCTTGTGTGAGGGGCTATTTTAGGAAGTATGATCAAGAAGGGCCAGTCTTCCCAGGTGCGGTGGCTCACACCCGTCATCCCAGCACTTTGGGAGGCTGAGGAGGGTAGATCACATCAGGTCAGGAGTTCGAGACCAGCATGGCCAACGTGGTGAAACCCTGTCTCTACTAAAAATACAAAATTAGCTGGGTGCAGTGGCTCATGCCTGTAATCTCAGCTACTCGGGAGGCTGAGGTAGGAGAATCGCTTGAACCCAGGAAGTAGAGGTTGCAGTGAACTGAGATAGAGCCATTGCATTCCAGCCTGGGCAAGAAGAGTGAAACTCCATATGAAAAATAAAAAATTAGCCAGGGGTGGTGGTGCATGCCGGTAGTCCCAGCTACTCAGAAGGCTGAGGCAGGAGAATCGCTTGAATCTGGGAGGCAGAAGTTGCTGGGAACCGAGATAATGCCATTGCTCTACATCCTGGGCAACAGAGAGAGAGAGACTCCGTCTTTCTTTCTTTTTTTTTTTTTTTCCCCTGATTCGGAGTTTCGTTCTTGTTGCCCAGACTGGAGTGCAGTGGCTGATCTCAGCTCACTGCAGCCTCCACCTCCTGGGTTCAAGCGATTCTCCTGTCTCAGCCTCCTGAGTAGCTGGGATCACAGGCATGCATCACTATGCCTGGCTAATTAAAAAAAAATTTTTTTTTTCTTTTGAGACAGAGTCAAGCTTTGTTGCCCAGGCTGGAATGCAGTGGCAGGATCTCAGCTCACTGCAACTCCACCTCCCGGGTTCAAGCAATCCTCCTGCTCCATTCCCCTTAGTAGCTGGGACTACAGGCACGCACCACCATACCTGGCTAATCTTTGTATTTTTAGGAGAGACAGGGTTTTGCCATGTTGTGCAGGCTGTTCTCGAACTCTTGACCTCAGGTGATCCACCTGCCTCAGCCTCCCAAAGTGCTGGGATTACAGCCATGAGCGTGTTTTTTTGTTTGTTTGTTTGTTTAAGAAGGGCTTGTCTGATGATGTGTCACTTGAGCAGAGGCTGGGATGAAATAAAGGATAGCAAGCCACGCAGAGTGCAGCAGGCATGGAGGCAGAGCAAGGCTGGTGTCCCTGAGCAGCAGCAGGGAAGCTGGAGTGGCTGGAGCTGTGTGGGTCTGGGGAAGAGGGGAGAGAGGTCCCTCGTGTCTGTGAGGCCCAGGACTCTGTTTTATCCCCTGCTGTACCCCCAGCCCTTAGAGTGGGAGCTAGCACAGAGAAGGCGCTCAGTTGATGTTCGCTGAGCAGAAAAATGCCTGCAATAGACCTCAGCAGGGTTTGGTGGCAAAGCGGGTCAGGCAGAGTTTACTGAACAGCCTGGTGATAGGGGAGAACAAGTGGCCAGAGGGTATTCATCTGTGACAGGGACCAGGGGTCTGTGCTGGGCAGCACTGTGGGAGACACACACGGATCCTGGCCACACCTCAGCCCTCCCTCCAGCCTGATGACCTGCCTCCCTCCCTTGCAGAGGTTCCGGTTCTGTGGCGATCTGGACTGTCCCAACTGGGTCCTGGCTGAGATCAGCACGCTGGCCAAGATGGTTGAGTGCACAGGGTCTACTCTGGGTGGAGGAGGGGCGTTGGGGCTGGGGATTGTGGGTGTAGAGGATGGTGAGGTTTCTCTGGGGTTAGGACCTCAGTGCTCTCAGCCTGTGCTACAATGCCTTGTGATACTGATCAGCGGCTGGCCTGCTCTGAGCCAGTGCCTAGGAAGGTGGGGTGAGGTATGACAGCCTGGCTGATAAGAGGACTTCCCTTCCAGTCCTCTGTGAAGTTGCGGCTGCTCTGCAGCCAGGTACTAAAGGAGCTGCTGGGACAGGGGACTGATGTGAGTAAAGACCCAGCACCCTATTGCCCACGACCTTATGACCCACAGTGCCCTCAAACTCTTCACCAGGCCCAGGGAGACGGCTGACCCATCCTCTCAGCCTCTCTGGGCATCTTCCATCCTTCTTTCCAGCCTGTCTGTTCCTTATAGGATCTCTTTCCCCATAGTATGAGAAGATCCTGAAGCTCACGGCTGACACCAAGTTTGGTGAGTACCCTGCTGAGTCCACAGGTCCTCGGCAACCCTGGGAACTCGGCATGGTGCCTGGTACAGAGGGGCCCACCCATCTCTCCCAGCAGCGTCCTTAACCTACCTTCCCTAGTGGAAGAGCATGAGGGAAAGAAAGACGTCGACAATCCCAACCTGACACCCCCCACACTCCCAACCCGACCCCCCACACTCCCCATCACCAGCTCCTCATGGGGCAGTAGTAGCAGTGCCTGTGGCTCAGGAGGCCTGGGGGCTTTGAGCTGAAGATAATAGGGCAATAGGGAGGTGGCTGGGGCCACAGTGACACCCCCTGCCTCTCCCATGGGTCCCTCAGAGTCAGGCGATGTGAAGGCCACAGTGGCAGTGCTGAGCTTCATCTTCTCCAGTGCGGCCAAGCACAGTGTTGATGGCGAATCCTTGTCCAGTGAACTGCAGCAGCTGGGGCTGCCCAAAGGTACGGGTTGTGGGTGGGCAGCTGGGCAGCCTGTGGGCCGAGGGCTGCTAGAGAGCGGACCAGGCCCTGTGACCCTGAGCTGTACCCTGCCCTTTCTGGGCCAGGAGCCTGAGACCTGCCTTTGAGCAGCCCGAGCCCAGCCCCCACCTGCTACCTCCAGAGCTCCTCCATTCCACCTGCAGAGCACGAGGCCAGCCTGTGCCGCTGTTACGAGGAGAAGCAAATTCCCTTGCAGAAGCACTTGCGGGTCTGCAGCCTCCGCAGTAAGTATGAGGCCAGCCAGGGTAGGCTCCAGGCTCATTCTCGAAGGGGCATGCAGCATGCAAAGTGCTAGCTCTAGGGAGACGACTTAACCAAGGTGACATACTGAGCAGCCGCAGAGCTGGGGCCTGGCCCTGGTTCTCTTGACTCCAGCTAAGGTTTCTTGCCATTGAGGTCTGCTGTACGTGATCCAGACTCCTGACTGTTGGGCACCTGCCCTGTTCTGAGCCTGGGTCAGGGAGATGGGAGCTTCTTCGAGGCCACACAGCCTTGCAGGGTTGAGGGCTGAGCCAGGGTGTGGGCTGAGGGCCACTGGCTTTCCTGCCTTTGATCCTGAGAGCCACCCACCTCGTCTCCCAGCAAATAGGTTGGCAGGTGTGGGCTGGCGGGTAGACTACACCCTGAGCTCCAGCCTGCTGCAGTCTGTGGAAGAGCCTATGGTGCACCTGCGCCTGGAGGTGGCAGCTGTCCCAGGTACCCCAGCCCAGCCTGTTGCCGTGTCCCTCTCAGCAGACAAGTTCCAGGTCCTCCTGGCAGGTGAGGCTCAGCTACTCCTGGAGGGTTAAGGGTTCCTCCCAGATCCTGCCTGACTGCCTCCCACCTGCCCACCTCTTCCCTCTGCAGAGCTGAAGCAGGCCCAGACCCTGATGAGCTCCCTGGGCTGAGGAGAAGGGAGTTACAGGCCTGTGTGGAGCCACCTTACCTATACGGAGTCATGCCGTCTGCACTGCTCTTCAGGAGGTGCCCTGCTTCTAGGAAACTGGGGCCATAGCTGGGCTCTGGCCTCCCAGATCCCCGGTAGCCTCACTTCTTTCTTGAGAGCTCAGTTTAGGGCTCGTGAGGACCTTTCCCAACATTACCTTCCCTTCCCTTGAAAGGCAGTTGCTGGCCGTTTTCGTAAGCAGGAAAAATAAACAGAAGCAAAAGGAATGTGTACAGGGGTTTCTGTTTGGGTTCAGATCAAGGGCTTTTGTGAGAGAAATGAAAGTGACCTACCGGCCTCCTTGGTCCATCACTCATTTTCTTTTGTCAGTTGCTGATCGAGGCAGGCCACAGGTGAGGCAGACTGAGCACTGAAATGCATCTGCTTGTCTGTTGAGAGGAAAATCAGGGTTCTGGCTCCCAAATGTGAGGAGAAGAGGAGCCAGGATTAACGGAGGACGAGGTCTCAGCGGGAGCATGGGGAGGGCGGGCCCTAGAGCACCTCTCCTCCCCAAAACTAGGAATCTGGAGCCTTAAGTTCTCCCTCAAAACAAGCCCTGAGGGCCCCAGGCCCAGGTCGGCGCCCAGGTGCGGGGACAGCGAGGTAACGGCATCTCCCATGGCTAAGTGCCCCCTTCCACTGGAGGCACACCTTCGCGTCCCATCCGGAACTGCCCAGCGACAGAGGCAAAGCGGTTAGGGCGAAGGTCAAAAGTGGATACCCCCACCCCAGGCAGTAGACGCTGCCCCGGGTCCTTAACCTGCGCCAGGACCGGGCTAGAGCTCCGGGAGACCTTCCTGGTGCCCGCTCTCCTTGTGCGGAGCCGCGGGGGTGGCTCCAGCGCACCGTAGCAGCCCCACTTCGTCGTGGCCCGGGGGTGGCCGCGGGGGTGTTCGGCCCGTGGGGCAGGCCCCGGGCTCGCTGCGGCCGAGCGTCCGATCCAACATCTCCCCCGCGCCAGGCCGGGCTGCGCGCTCTTCCTCCGTCCTGTGCCGACAGATCCGGCGTGTCCTTGGTGGGGTGGGGGCGCAGGGAGGGGTGGCCACACGACCCTAAGGCCCTTTCAGATGGTGGGAGGGCCTGGAGAAAGTGACAGCGAGTGCGGAGGGGAGGCTCCCTTAAGTGTCCGGGACAGAGGGACAGCGGGGGGCCAAGGCGGAGATGAGAAGAGCCAGTGAGTGAGGGGAACCCGGAGGAAGCAGGGCGGGAGCCGCGGCCACGCACGAGTTGGAACCTTCCTCTAAACGTGCCGAAAGCTCACGGAAGGAAGCGGTTAGCCGCCCGGCTCCCAGTGCCCTGGGCTTTCCAGGCTCTTGTCCCGGGAGGGGACTGGGGGCGGTGGCCAGGCCCGCACTTCCCCGCCAGCCGCAGCTGGCCGCGTGCCCCTCTGACCCTCCGAGTTCTCCTCTAAAAATGGGGCTGACCGCCGCTACCTCACAAGGTCCATGCCGGGCTCATCCTGCTGCCTTCCTTCCCGACAGGACTCCGCCACCCTCCCTCAGGATGCCCGAGGGCCCGGAGCTGCACCTGGCCAGCCAGTTTGTGAACGAGGCCTGCAGGGCGCTGGTGTTCGGCGGCTGCGTGGAGAAGTCCCCCGTCAGCTGCAACCCCGAGGTGCCCTTTGAGAGCAGCGCCTACCGCATCTCGGCTTCCGCACGTGACAAGGAGCTGCGCCTGACTCTCAGCCCCCTGCCTGGGGCCCAGCCCCCCAAGGAGCCGCTGGCCCTGGTCTTCCGCTTGGGCATGTCTGGCTCCTTCCAGCTGGTTCCCCGCGGGGAGCTGCTACGCCACGCCCACCCGAGCTTTTACACGGCTCTGCCCAGCCCCCAGCTCGCCCTGTGTTTCGTGGATATCCGCCGGGTTGGCCACTGGGATCTTGGGGGCAAGTGGCAGCCGGGCCGCGGGCCCTGCGTCTTGCAGGAGTACGAGCAGTTCAGGTAGGGTCAGCACCAGGTGTGATGAGCATAGTCACGGGCTCCACACCTGGCTCTGTTACTGCCTTGTTGGCCAATGAAGGGCAAGTGTCTGCTGCTTCTCGGCCTCAGTCCCCTTATCTGTAGATCAAGACAGTGTCCCTGTCCTGGGTCAGCTCCCCGAGCCAGTGGATAAGGAAACTCAAAACTAATTGGGGGCTAGGTGTGGCGGCTCACGTCTGTAATCGCAGCACTTTGGGAGGCTGAGGCGGGTGGATCACTTAAGGTCAGGAGGTGGAGACCAGCCTGGGCAACATGGTGAAATACTGTGTCTACTAAAATACAACAATTAGCCAGGCATGGTGGCATTTGCCTGTAATCCCAGCTACTCAGGAGGCTGAGGCAGGAGAATCGCTTGAGCCAGGGACGTGGAGGTCGCAGTGAGCCGGGATAGCACCGCTGTACTCCAACAACTCTGTCTCAAAAACTAAGTGATGGGGAAGGAGAGAGGAAAGCCAAGCGGAGGATGGGTCGGCACTGCCCTGAGGACAGGTGGCCAGGTAGTGTCAGAGAAGCTGGGGCTCCCACCCTCAATGCCACAGTACCTCTCAGGGCTCCCAGGAGGCTGAGAAGGTGGAGGGGCTTTAACATAAGAGGCTGAGCAGAATTGTTTCAAGGGGGTGGGGAGGGGACTGCCTCATGACACGTTTCCACCTTGGGTTTGTGGTCTCCCACATCCTGCCTGCCCACTGGTCTGTGTCCTGTGGTCTCCTCTGTGCCTCTTCCCTGCCTGCAGGAGGGTGTCACAGTCCCACCTGGGATGTGATGCAGGTCACCTCAGATGGTGCAGTGTTGACAGCTTCTTTCCTCTGAAGAGGAAACATATATGAGTCTGCTTCATGACAGGCCTTGTTCTAAGGGCTCGGGGTACAGCAGTGAACAAGATGAATGTGGTCCCTGCTCCCACAGAACTGATGTTCAGATAGGGTAGGGGAATGAGAAACGGGCAGATGCATGCCTGAGGAAAACCCAACAGGTGAAGGAGGTGGAGGATGACTTGGGCGAGGGTGGGGCTGTACTGGCAGTGGCCACTCTAGGGAGGTGAGCTGAGGCCTGACTGATGAGAATGAGCCAGCCAGAGGAAGAGCATTCAACTGGCAAGAGACGCAGAGGCCCGGAGTGGACTTCTCCCTTTCTGGGGGACGTGGTGCTGTTAGTTAGCCCTTAGGAGACATAGATGCCTGTGGGATGGTTCGGGGACGTCTCCGACGCCTTCGAAGGCAGTGGACTCCTGGCCTCCCCAGACCCCACGCACATCTCCAGGGAAACCTCAGTCTTTGGTCCTGGATTCCTCCCACCTCTGCCTTCCTGGGGAGTCATGCCACAAGTTAACTGAGGTTTGTCTCAAACAGTGAGAGCATTTGCGCTGTTTCCTTAGTGCTTCCGCTGGGGTGTGTGGTGACTGGCTTCCCTCAGGAATCAGGGCACCTCCCAGGAAACCCTTGTACCTTCACCCCAGGACTCTGTCTTCTGGCCCACCCATCACACCCATCAGTCAGTCAGTCTTGCCATGACCCTTTCTCTCAAAGAAACAAGATGTGCATCCTCTTCATGGTGGGGAGGAGACCCATGGCCCTTGGAGGTGGGGCGGGGGTTCTAGGGCCCTCACTGGTACCTCACCTATCTGCTGCACAGAGCCAGAGAACATCCAGGATCCTGAGAAGAGTGGACCCTACCAATGGCAAACCCACATGTAGTCTCACCCACCACCAGTCCTATACAGGGAGCTCCAGACTGCAGACATGAGGTGCTGTGGACAAAGTTCTCATGTCCTGAGGAGTCTGCAGTGATAAACACACAACCTCATATACAACCGCATGCTGCTTTTTTTTTTTTTTTTTTTTTTAAGACAGGATCTCCCTCTGTTGCCCAGGCTGCAATGCAGTGGCACCATCACAGCTCACTGTGGTCTCAACCTCCAGGTCTCAGGTGGTTCTCCCACCTCAACCTCCTGAGTAGTTGGGACCACCAGGGCACATCACTCAGCCCCTGGCTACTTTGTTAAATTTTTGGTATCAATGTGGCCTTCCTTGTGGTCTAAGCTGGTCCCCTGGTCTCCAGGGATCCTCCTGCTTCAGCTTCCCAAAGTGCTGGAATTACAGGTGTGAGCCACCACACCAGCCTCGCGTTACTTTTGATCAGCATTTTTCGCCTTTCACAATGAATTTATTTCTGTTTTTATTTTTTGAGATGGAGTCTCACTATTGCCCAGGCTGGAGTGCAATCATGCAATCTTGGCTCACTGCAACCTCTGCCTCCCGGGTTCCAGTGATCTGACTCAGCCTCCCAAGTAGGTGGGATTACAGGCACCTCCCACCATGCCCAGCTAATTTTGTATTTTTAGTAGAGATAGGGTTTCCCCATGTTGGCCAGGCTGCCTTTCTGACCTCAAGTGATGTGCCAGCCTCGGACTCCCAAAATGTTGGGATTACAGGTGTGGGCCACCTCACCCAGCCATCCTTTCACAATGAATTTTAATCCCATATGGGTCCCAATTAACAGGAAAACCAAGGCAGGGAGCAGAGGAAACTCTGGAACTCCCAGCTTCCTTCCCCTTGTACCCAGAAACAAGTTCTCTGAGCCCCTGTCCCCGTCCTCTTATGCACCCAGACTGTATCCCTCCAGGGAGAATGTGCTACAAAACCTATCAGACAAGGCCTTTGACCGGCCCATCTGGGGGCGCTCCTGGAGCAGAGGTTCTTCAATGGCATTGGCAACTATCTGTGGGTGGAGATCCTGTACCGGTCAGCAAGCAGGCATGGGCATGGAGACGGGTGGGCCAGGTGTGTCCACATTCCCCATTGCCTAGCATGGCTTTCCCCCACAGCCACTCCAGGCTGAAGACCCCTCCCTTTGAGAAGGGCCTGCAGCAGCCCAGGCCGGTGAGCCCGAGGGATGGAGCACGTGCTGCCACACTGGTGTCCACGCGGGCTGCCTAGCGGATAAGTGGGGTCAGGTGTCCCCAGCTTAGTTCAACAACGGGGATGGGGAGGGGATGAATGGCCCAAGGTCCTGCCAAGCTCAGAGGGAAGGTCAGCTGCCTTTACACGACCCCGTTGACAGACAGGTCCTGCCCCTGCCCCTTCCTCAGAGCCTGGAGCTGACCCTGAGCCAGAAGATCAAGGCCAAGCTGCAGAGCCCTGACCTGCTGGAGCTGTGCCACTCAGTGCCCAAGGAAGTGGTCCAGCTGGGTGAGGCCAAAGATGGAATGACCTCTGCTGGAGCAAATTATTGTGTAACCCTGGGGCAGGTGTCCCTCTTCGGGCCTGATTCACTGGCTTGGACGTTTGTAGCCCTAGCTATTACTCAGTGGACTAGGCCTCACTTGTCAATAGTGTTTCCTGGCTGGGTGCGGTGGCTCATGCCTGTAATCCCAGCACTTTGGGAGGCTGAGGTGGGTGGGATCATCTGTGGTCAGGAGTTCAAGACCAGCCTGGCCAACATGGTAAAACCCCGTCTCTACCAAAAATGCAAAAAATTAGCTAGGCATGACCCGGGAGGCAGAGGTTGCAGTGAGCTGAGATCAGGCCATTGCACTCCAGCCTAGGCAACGAGCGAAAACTCCATCTGAGAAAAAAAAATGTGTTTCCTCAACCCATGAGACAGACAGGACAAGGATTCTTTTATATATTCACACACACACACACAGGCACACACACGCACACACATTTTTGGTAGAGATAGAATCTCACCATGTTGCCTGCACTGGCCTCAAGTGATCCTCCCACCTCTGCCTCTAAGTGGCTCAGCCTACAGGCCCACACCACCACACTAGGCTAATTTTTTTAAAAAGTTGTAGAGACACGGTCTCCCTATGTTGCCAAGGCTTGTATTGAACTCCTGGCCCCAAGGGATCCTCCCACCTCAGCTTCCCAAAGTGTTGGGATTCCAGGTGTGAGTCACTGCGTAGGGCCAGGACAAGGATCCTTAACCCCACTCCAGGATGGGAAAGTCGTGGCTGAGTGGGAAGACACCAGCTGAGGTCACATCACCAGAGGGAGTTTGGCCCCTGACTCAGTCCATCAGCTTGTGTAGCTGAGGTCTGGGCCAGGTCTAACCAGCCTCCCTGCTTCTCCCAACCCATCTGCCCTCTGATCTCTGCCTGTTCCTTTGTCCCACAGGGGGCAAAGGCTACGGGTCAGAGAGCGGGGAGAGGGACTTTGCCCCTTTTTGCGCCTGGCTCCCGTGCTATGGCATGCCGGGCATGAGCTCCCTGCAGGACCAGCATGGCCGCACCATCTGGTTCCAGGTTGGGCCCTGTTGACACAGGCAAAGAGACCCCACGAGGCTGATGGGTGGAAATGAAACCTGGGGTCACAAGAACTGGGGTGGAGATGCTTGGGGCCTGTCTAGACAAGGACCACACTGTTCCTGAGGGTCATGCCACTCCCCTCCCTTGTGTCCCAGGTTCGCAGCCAGTCAAAGTAGCTAAGGGCAGGGCAGCTTTGCTGATGTGGACTCTGACATGGGGGAGGTCCTAGAGGCTTCCTAGGGCAGAAGCTACACTGATCTGGAAGGGTGTGTGTGAGTCCTGCCTCTCCCAGGAATACTGCCCCTGAGCCAATGCAGGCTGAATTATCCCCGTCCCACTTTAGGGGGATCCTGGACACTTGACACCCAAAGGTAAGCTACTCCTAATGTAATAGGCTGAGAGCAGAAAGGACTTAGGGTTACAACACCCTTCTCTACCCTATCCCCCTGCAACCCTGGGAGTCCCCCCCTCGGGGCAGGACAAGACCCTCCAACTCCAACATCAGTGTCCTGCAGGGGGCGAGTCCTGAAAAAAGAAACCCAAGGCCACACAGCTGTCCTGAGGACGGAGTGGAAGTATGGCTGCCTGCTCCGCCGCCTCCTCCCTTGTACTCCTGCCCTGGCTGCCCCCGTCCCATCTCCTCCTCCCCCTGGCTTCGCCCCCCAGGCAGCTGCCTTACCCTAAGAGGGTGGGGGAGTGGCAAGTCCTAACCAACCTCTGCAGAGCCCCTTAGGGACCCGTGCCTCCTCCATCCAGGACCGTCCACCTCCAAGCAAGGCCCCTTCCAGGACACGAAGGGCAAAGAGAGACCTTTCTGAGAGAACTGCAACCCAGCGGCCTGAGGCGACCAGCTTCCAGCAGGACCCAGAGGCTCCCAAAATCCCCAAGAAGGGGAGGAGGAAGGGACGACAGGCAGCCTCTGGTAGGCTTTCCTCAGCATCCCCAGCAGCCAGCTCTACAGGAGAGGATGGGATGGCAGCCTAGGAGCCCGTGAATGAAGCTGGGAGAGAGGCTGTCAGGGCAGCCCCGGAGTCTGAGCTGACCATCTCACCTCTTCTTCCCCCAGGCCAGCGCAGACCTCGGAAGGCCAAGGCTGACACCCCATCCTTGGAACTGGAGGGGACCTCAGCCTCTTAGCAGGAGGGTCTCTTTGTATGCACCCGCCCTTTCTTGTTGCCTTGCCCTGAAACTGGGGTCTGTCTGAATTCTCAGGAGTGGGCAGTGTCTGAATTCTTAGAAGGTGCAAATGCCCGACGGCTGCTCCCGGGACAGCTGTGATGTTTTTAACTGCACCCCACCTTCCACATCCCTCAAGCTCATGTGAAAAATGCTGTATTTTTAATAAACTGATAAATGTGAACTTCTTGGCACCTCTTGGTCTGAGCTGGCCAGGTAGGAAGGCCTGCTGTCTGGGCCTGGGGACAGGAAACCTACCTCCTCACAGGGCAGACAGCCCTCATGCTAGTCCTCAAGGCTCTGGCTGTCAGAGGACAGTGTGCCTCTGCAGAGACAGCCCCTCAGAGGTGGTGTCTGGCCCCAGGCAGCCTGGGAGCTACAGCTCCTCCACTCCAGATTCTCCAGGGTCCAGGGCTGCTCTCCCATCCTGGCAGGAGCCAGGCAGAACCTGCCGTCCAGCTGCTCCCCAACCCTGGGCCCTCTGCCTGCAGGCACAGGGCAGGAGCTTCTCCACGCATGGTCTCTTCATTGGCTTTTGGTCACTCAGGGTCCCCAGTGTCTCTTGTGGGGGCTGCAACCCAGACCTTCCACACACAGGTACCTTAGGACCTTGCCCCTACCCACCGAAAACCAACCCACCCCAGACTTCCCACCCCCACCCAAAGCCTGAGGATGGGCCCTAAAAGGAGCGGGCAGTGGCTACCAGCAGGTTTCTCATCCAAGAATTTATTCCACAAGAAGAGACTGATCCCTGTTTTAGGCTAAGGAAGCAGAAATTAGGAGTCCCCAAAGCCTTCCACAAAAAAGACCCCAGCCCCAGGGACTCAGTGTGGCGGAGGCTGGAGCACGAGCAACAGGGACAGCACTTGGAAGGGAGAAATGGTGAGCTTCAGGTGGTTCTCCCAAAGGGTCAAGTGGCCAGCAGGGTCTGGTCGCTCCAAGAGGTCGCAGCTGGAGAATGGGAGGGGCCATGAGGGCTCTGCCAGGGCAGGACCTACCCCCACCCCCACCTCATGGCGCCACTCACAGAATGGCCTCCTGAACTGGCAGTGACAGGTGCAGCCAGCAGTCCGCGTGGCTGCCGTGGGACTCATACAACCTCAGGACCAGCGAGCGGCTCTGGGGACTGCTCTCAGCCTGCAGAGGGATGTGGCTGGTGGGCGAGGCCGAGGGGGCGCCCAGTCCGGGACCCCACCCCCGACACGTCCCACCCCTTGCCTGCTTGACCGTCTCCGACACGACAGCGGGTGAAGACAGGGAAAAGGCACTCCAGGAGGTGGCGGGCGCTCGGCACGGGACCGGCAGAGCCAACAGGGGGAAGCTGAGGCTGTAGGCAGCCCTGATAACGCCAGCATCCTGGAAAGAGCCTCGGATATGACCAGAAAGTGATGCTGGTGGAGAATGGGGGTTTCCCTCCCATGTCCCTAGGAGGGCAGGGAGCCAGGCTGCTGGGGTTTGTGCTCAGAGAAGAGCAGAGAGGTGCCTAGGGCTGCAGGAAGGCCCCACCGTGCCCGGCACTCACCCTTGTGCGGCATCAGCGCATAGGTGAACTCGTGGCGCCCCATGTCAGCGGTAGCGTCTGGGGCTTTAGGTGCCCGCAAGCTGGGGTGAGGAGGGCCGGTAGGGGTCAGGCTGAAGCTGGTGGAATTGCAGCCGGGAAGACCCATGTCCCCTGCCAGCTCCCAGGCCTGGTGGGTACCCCACTCACAGTGCGAGGCTGAGGATGCTGCCTCGCACCGACGCGCCATACTTGCAGTCGTTGAGCAGGGCCAGCCCGAAGCCGTGCTCTGACAGATCCATCCAGCGCTGGGCCCACACCTGAGGGCAGATCCGAGACACACGTGCTGGCCCTGCGCCTCTCCTTTTGCTCCCAGACTCCAGAGCTCCTGTCACTTGGTGGGGTGCAAGCTCTAGAACCACACAACTCAACTCCAGCTCCCACTCTAGGGGGCCCTGGGCATGTCACCATATCTGCCTAAGCCTCAGTTTCCTTATCTGCGAAATGGGAATAAATAATAGTACTCACCTCACCAAGTGATCATGAGTATCAAATTAAATGTGAAGTGTTTTTGGTTTTTTTTTGAGACAGGGTCTCAGTCTGTTGCCTGGGCTGGAGTGCAGTGGTACAATCTCTGCTCACTGCAACCTCTGCCTCCCGAGTTCAAGTGATTCTCCTGCCTCAGCATTCCAGGTACCTGGGATAACAGGCATGTGCCACACCTGGCTAATTTTTGCTTGAAATAGGGACAGGGTTTCTCCATGTTGGCCAGGCTGGTCTTGAACTCCCGACCTCAGGTGATCTGCCTGCCTTGGCCTCCCTTGGCATTACAGGCGTGAGCCACCGCGCCCAGCCAATGTAAAGTGTTTAGTACAATGCACATGTTAGGAAGCGGCAAATGTTGATTATCCTCTTCCTCCCCAGCCAGGGAGGAGTCCAAGGCCACCCCCACCCTGCCATGTCAGACCTCAAATCGAGCCCAGTCCCAAGAGGTGTTGTAGTGGGTGGGCCGCTGCAGGTGCCCGAACTGGATCTCATAGGTGGCCTGGGAACTCCGCACACCAGCCGGGAACTCCACCTTCAGGAACTTGTGGGCCTCATGCCAGTGTACCTGGGAGCGGGATGGAGGGTGGGAGTAAGGGAAGGAAGAGACCCACCATAGCCTGGGGCTGCTCCCTCCTTACCAAGCATGCTTGGGGAAAACAGCCAGCCCCTTACCCCCCTGCTACCTCAGTGTGGAAACGGACATAGGGGCAGCCAATGTCCAGCATGACCTCCTGGCTAAGCCAACTACTGGGGCTGATCTGTAGCAAGAACCCGGCGCTGCCCCGCAGGCCGCCCTCGGTGCCTACTGACAGGGTCCCTGGCTGGCCCAGCACAGGCTTCCTATGGGAAGGGTGGACACACTGAGCCAGAGCAGCCTGTGCTCCCCACACCTCCACCATCCCCACGTGCTGCCCAGCCTGTAACGTGTCTCCAGGTGGTAGTCCATGACGTCCCACGAATCCCAGTACAAGGGGACGTCATCAAACAGCACAAACTGGTTCCCCACGGCCACTCAGCAATGGCCTCCCTGGAAGGACATGGGATTGGTGCTTACAACCATCTGACTTCGTTCCCTCCAGCTGCACTTGGTGGGGTAGGGTGGAGTGAGCAGACCCAGCAGACAGGGGACTACTGCCCAGCCTGCCTTGCCCCATGTGTGGGCTCCAGCCCAGACCCACTGGTGGGTTGCTGTGGGCAGTGTTGTGGCCATGGGAGAGAGGAAGCAGGCTGGGATCTGTTTGCCAGGCACTGGGAAAGGGCAGTGACGAGTTGGCACCTGCCAGAGGCCACCAGGACCAAGGACGTCAGGCGGCCAGTCGGGTCCATCCTCACTTGGATGATGCCATTGTCCAGAGTCACGGAGCCATCAGTCTTTGCAAGAGGAGGCCTTGAGGCTGAGTTTGTAGGGGCTTCCCATACCAAAAGTCCTCCCGCCCCAGCCCCAGCCCCAGCCCCAGCCCCGCCTCACCAGTTGCTCCAGGAAGAGGAACTCAGGACCCCGGTTGGGTTAGAAGGCATCCCAGCACCGCTCCTGCCCCCAGGGCATGCAGGACTCACCTCTTGCACTACAGACACAGGCTGCTGGGGCAGCAGGGGCTGCGGTGAGGTGGGGGCAGGAACAGGGGCATAACCCATGCTGGGCACTGTCACCAGAGCTAGGGGTGAGGCCTGGGCATCAGTGCAGCCTCCCTGACCTTCCGGAAAGCTTACACAGGTAGGGGTGGGGTGGTGGAGGATGTGCTGCTACTCTCCAATCTGGGGCACCCAGGGCACAGACCCCCAGGGGTATCCCAGGCCTGATCTGTCACATCCACCCTTCCTGCCACAGTAGTACCCCTTCCCCTCAGCTCGTACCTAGGCTGTGGGCCCCACCCGGCTTGGGCAGGGCCATTACTTCGGTGAGCTTCCAGGCCAGGGTGTTGACGATGAAGAGGCCCTCGGGACCTGGCTCCCCGGCACATAAGCCTGTGGCTGCATTGCTGAGCAGTGTATTGACACGGGAACGAATGTCTGAGGAGAGACTGGCTGGTCATGGGTGGGCAACAGGTCTGGAATGGGCCCATGAGTATCCCACAGAGGAGACACTCCAGGCTCAGCCCTGGGGTTGGAGAGAGTGGGCAGGAGTGAGCCTAACCATAGTGGCGCATGGCATCCTCTGCCACCATCTCATGCAGCTTCCGGTCACCACATCATGGAACTGATTCAGAAGCAGGAGCCTGCAGGGGCCAAGGACAGGGATGGAAAGGCTGGGAGGGGCAGCTACAGAAGTGTCTGCTGTGAGCAGTCAGGTGGGCGGCAGGGGCAGAACCAGGCTGACCTCCAGAGGCGCTGCAGCTGGGCTGCTGGGTATAGGAACTGGGCACTGCGGGCCAGGGCCAGGCTGCTGAGCAGCTCGTTGTGCAGGTTCCGCTCACATTCCTGGTTCCCCTTCTTGATCTGAGCCCGGGATGGGAAGATCAGTCTGGAGCCTGCCTAAGGGTCCCAGGACACCTTCCAAAGCCCTCCCATGCTCAGAATCCCTGGGGACTCCCCAGGGGCCTCATGAAGAAGGCCTCTGGCAGGTGACCTGCCTCAAATGCTTTCCATCTCTTCCCTGAAGCCCAAACCCCTCTTTCTTTAGAGACGCTGCCTCGTCCACGCTTCTGTGGCCAACCCAGCTCTTGGACTTCTCTCCTCCAAACTTCCTGGAACATGAACCTCTTCTCCTAGGTCTGGCCTGGGCTCTGTCCCCTGCTGCCTTCTCTGACCATCTGCAGATCAAGGCCACACCCTCCCTGCATGGCCCTGCAGCCAGTCCCTGACCTGGGCGTGGGTGGTGTAGGTGCCATTGTGCAGCTCCAGGAAGAGCTCCCTGACCCACGTGCACAGCTGCCCAGAGCCGCTCTCCAGCACTGAAAAGAGCTGCCTTGGAGAAGAGAGCTGCACCCTGAGGAGACCACAAGCCTGGGTGTCCCAGCCTTGGAGACCACATGGCTACCCCCTCTTCCACCCCAGAGCAGAAAAAGGATCCAGCCCCTACACACAGGAGCCACTCCAGAAAGCTCCCCGTCCACACAATGCCAGCCCCGGATGCTGTAGGAGAGCTTCTCTCTCTGGTGGGCTGGAGCCCTTACCACCTTCAGCTTCCCCCCAACCTCAGGGTGGAAGTTTGGAGGAGCCCATGGTCTAGGATTGGAACAGGACAAGGTCCAGAGGAGGGGTGGGCCCCATGTCTGAGGGAAGGCAGGGCTCCTGGCAGGGGCCCAGGATGGGGCTGAATGGCAGCCAAGGCCTGGCCCGACCTGGGCAGCCCATCCGTATTGCTCAGGCGCTTCAGGCGGTCCAGCATGGTCTGAGTAGGGCCGCCACCCCCATCCCCAAAGCCGAAGAGAAAGGCACTGTGGTTGGCCCACCCCTTGTCCCGGTTGTTGGCCACGGTCTTCAGCACCTGAACAGGTGAGGGCAGGCTGGTGTGGGTCAGCCTGGAGCAAGCCAGCCCTCTCCAGCCTGCCCCCACCCCAGCACCCTAGGCGTCCCCTCACCTCCTCATTGCCCTGCATCCCATATGAGTCGCCAGGTGAAAAGTGGACCAGTACATGGGAGCCATCCAGTCCCTCCCAAAAAAAGGTATGGTGCTACTGGCAGGGAAACAGAGGCAGGGTGGAGCGGCCAGAGTCAGGGCTGAAGCAGAGGTGCAATCTCCAAACTCAGTCCTGCCCCTACCTGCTGTGTGACCTGCTGTCTGTGGGGGAGGGTTCGGTGGTCTCTCTGGAACTCCTCAAAAAGGAAAAGAGGCAAATGGGCCATGTGGGTCTGAGGCCCACTCTGACCCTGACCCCCCAGGGGCCTGCCTGCTCACCGGGAAGGAGTTCACCAAATTCCAGCTCAATTTCTGGGTGAGAAAGCACCTGATGCTACAGATTATGCTACACATTATTTGGGGGAGCTGTGCTGAGTAGCCAAAGGTGTCCGGCAGCCAGAACTGTGGGGAAGAAGGTCCTGGAGTACAGGAACCGGGGCTCCCAGCGGTTTCCCCTCGGCCCCAGCCCTCAGCACTTCCAGCCGCACGCCAGCCCCATTTGCCCACAGCCTGCTGCAATAGCTCTCAGCCTACCTCAGAGCACATCTTCCCAAATTCCTGCAGAAAGAAGTTCTGGCCCTGCAAAAACTGCCTCACCATGGCCTCTCCACTGGGCAGGTTCCCGTCCTGGAGTGAAGGAAGTGGGAGGCAACACAGGTCAGCACCAGATGGGGAGCAGCGGGCGCTCAGGCCAACCCAACCCTGCAGGAGAAGCCAGGGCTGCTCTGACACGCCAGCTCCAGCCAGACCTCAGAAAGTGCCCGTCCTTCAGGCCTGACTGGCCATCTGCCTCAGGGGATGCCTGGGACTAGGCCATGCAACCTCCAGGGCTGTGACATCCCAGGGACTAATGAGCCAGCCTGCCCTAGAGGGGAACTGAGTGGCCTGCAGAGTCACCAGCAAAGCAGGAGGGCTGGGGCCACCTGAGGGAAGGCCATCGTCACATGGTTCAAGGCTGAGGGACGACCAGTGCGCTTACCGTCTCTACGCAGGTACACCCCACGGGCACAAACTGCCCACGGGAGGCAAACTCCTGGAGGCGGGAGTACAGACCGGGGTAGTGGCTCTTCACCCACTCCAGCTGCTGCACCTGTGGGCAGGTTGAGGGGAGCTGGGCCCAGAGGGACGAGGGCCCCACCCAGGGCCAAGCATCTGGGACCCAGTGAGTGGCTGAGGGTGAGGAGCAGCCCTGCCCCCAGGCCTGGGAAGCCCTCGGGGCCTGTGGAGCTCCAGGGAGGGGTACATGCCTCCCCTGCCTCTTGCAGCTGTCCCTCTGACCTGGGAGAAGGCAAAGATGAACTCAGGGTTCTGCTCCATGAGCTGCAGGGCGGTCACCCAGCTCTGGGCACATTTCCTCACGGTCTCCTTGAAGGGCCAAAGCCAGGCTAGATGGGGAGGGGGTGGAGGGTGGAGGGAGTGGCAAGGCTGAACAGGCCCAGGCTGGGAATCCAGAGGGTCACTAGCCCCACTCCCATCCCAGGCCCTTCACCATGAAGGGCCCCCTGGTGTCCTTCCTGAATGGTCACTTCACTCCAGCGAGGTGGGAGGAGGGGCTGGGGAAAGGAGGCCGGCAGTGCTATAAGACCAATGACACAGGTCAGGAAATGGAGGCTCCAGGGCCCGGAATAGCCTCAGTCCTCTTGGGGGTATCTAATCCCCCAAGAGGATCCTACAAGAGGCAGCAGGGACTACCCTGCCCCTACACACACTCAATGGATTACTGGGAACAGGGGCACAGCTCCCAGAATGGAGCCAGCTGTCCTGCCAGAGGTGCTGTAGGCTGTCCTGACCCCCAGGCTGCAGTTCCTTCTTTACCAGCCCAAAACCTCTCACACCCTACCCTACATCTTGGCCCAGCAGAGAAAGCCCTTGTTCTGTGATCCCAAAACTTCAGCTACATCAGAATCAATACCTTCAGGAGCCTGTTAAAAATGTGGATACCCCATCAAACTCAAACACTGCAAGCTTGTCCAGGAAGCCTCTGGAATCCCCCCAACCCAGCTGGAGTAAGCACCTCTTCTGTGCTCTCCAGCACCCCAGACTCCCCACCAACATCACACCAACACTGCCTGCTGATTCTGTGATCACCCGTCTCTGTAATCCTACCCCCAATATCTATCACTCTTGTTGCCCAGGCTAGAGTGTAATGGTGTGATCTCGGCTCACTGCAACCTCTGCCTCACGGGTTCAAGCAATTCTCCTGTCTCAGCCTCCCCAATAGCTGGGATTACAGACATGCACCACCACCGAGCCTGGCTAATTTTGTGTTTTTAGTAGAGACAAGGTTTCTCCATGTTGGTCGGGCTGGTCACAAACTCCCAACCTCAGGTGATCTGCCTGCCTCCGCCTCCCAAAGTACTGAGATTAGAGGCGTGCCCAACCCATGGGTGATTTTCTTTGCAGTGGGGGTGTAAGGAGGGGTGTGCAGGGGCCCTGGGCTGAGGTAGCCAGGATGCTGTGACCCTGACCCTGTTGGCTGTGGCAGTAAACACTGCTCCAAGGGGACCCTGACTGACTGTGACCTCTGACTTGTGTGGCCTGGCTGAAAAAGATGAGCTGAGCCAATCAAACTCCTCTCTCAAGGAGCTGAACGAGCTCGGTACAGTGGCAGGAGACTGAGGCAGGAGAATATTGCTTGAGTCCCGGAGTCCGAGGCTGCAGTGAGCTATGATTCACCACTGTACTCTAGCCTGAGTGACAGAGGGAGACCCCCATCTCTTAAAAAAAAATAGACCTGTGCTAAGGTATAAAAAAAAAATTTGGTATCTGGTTGGTGGCAGATGCTTGAGAGCAAGGGAGCTGAGGCTCTGAACTGGACAGACAAGGAGGACTAGAGAAGTCTCTTGATTTTCCCTGTGAAGTGGAGATGGGATTCCCAGCTCAAGGCTTTTCCCACCATTCCACCATCTTCCATTCCATCATCTTAGCCAAAAATCACCCTCCCTGGGTGCACTGCACTTCACGGGTTGCCAGAGCCTCACTGGATTTGCCCACAGCCTTATTAAGCAAGGCTGGCAGAGCAGGGGGCATTGTCAGAGGCCCGAGCTTCAGGCGAATGGTGCTGGAGAAGACCTCAGAGGAGGCTGAAGATGGGTGGGGCTTGCCCAAGGTCACCCACACTTGGAACCCGGGCACAGTTCTCCTAGCCCTCTGGCCAAGAGCTCTTTCCAACTCTCCATGCCTTTCCTTAGTCATGTTGCATTTCCACGCTGTCCTGTCCCAGCCAGCCAGTCCTGACTCAGGAGAGACACGGGCAGGGAAGAGACCCTGGAGGTGGCAGAGGGTAAATGGCACAGTCCTGAGTCCCTCCACCACCCGGGTCCTCCTTGTGCTTCCTGAGCCTCAGGCTTCTCATCTCTAAAGTGGGTATATCAGTGTCCATCTCCTGTGGCTGTTAAGAGAACAGCCTGAGATGACGTGTGTCCATGGCCTCCTGGGAAGAAACAGAAAAGGCTGACCCCATGTGCCTCCTGCCTGCTGTAGGGGGCAAGGATGACAAACAGTAGAGCAAAGTCTCTAATTCCTTCTACCTTGGCTCTGGCGAGTGGGAAACTCCAGGCCAACCAGTTAAAGATTGGCCAGGTGTGCGTGAGCAGCTCAGGCCGTCTCAAGACCACGGTGAGTCAGATGGGGCAGTGATCATCTGGTGACCATGGAGCCACCTCAGATCTGTCCTGAAATTTCCTCAGGGACCTGGGCCCTGCTGCAGCTTAGAGGGGCAAAGTATGGCAATGCCTGCTTGTGGTCTCGGCTCACTGCAAACTCTGCCTCCCTGTTTCAAGTGAATCTCCTGCCTCAGCCTCCGGAATAGCTGGGATTACAGGCACCCACTACCATGCCTGGCTAAGTTTTGTTTTTTACTAGAGACAGGGTTTCGCCATGTTGGCCAGGCTGGTCTTGAACTCCTGACCTCAAGTGATCAGTCCGCCTTGGCCTCCCAAAGTGCTGAGATTAGAGGTGTGAGCCCTGGAGCCTGGCCTGCTGGGAGTCTTTGTATGTGACACCAGGGTGCATCATGAGCCTGCTGGCAGTCTAGGGGCTCTAAAGAATAGGGCCATGTCCCCTCAGATAGGAGCTTCCAGGGCCAGCCATGTTTCTCTCTCAGACAGGGCCAACTTCTTTTCCTGAGATTCTCAGGGCTGGGCTGCTCATGACAGAGCCATATTCCTTTCAGTTGAGAGATCTCAGAGGACTCCGCCTCCCTGCTCAGATTGGCCCCTTGGAGCAGCGCCATGTCCGTGGTCCCTCCCAGGACAAAGCTGTGTTTCCGCTTTCAGACAAGGGATCTCAGAACAGGTGAGTTTTGCTGAGACGCCGAGGGCTGGGCTGCATCTCCCTCCTCAGATGCGTCTCTCAGAGCAGGGAATTTTCTCCTCAGACTGCAGCCCTCAGGCAGGGCTTTGTCTTCTCTCTCAATATGTGATGTCCAGGGCAGGTCAGGTCTGCTGAGTCTCGGGATCTCGGGACAGGACTGTCTCCAGCTTCAGACCGGGGCTCCCTAGCTCTCCTGAGTGTGCTGTGCCTTCCTGCGTCTGAGAAATGAACTGGGTCTTCTCTCTGATGGAGCTTTCTTGAGGAGTTTGCTTTGGGTTTGAGGACAGGCATGGACAAAGAGCTCAAGTGAGGTACTTTTTCCCTCCAGGATTTTAGCATAGACTCCAGTTGATTTTACTTTTTTTTTTTTTCCCCAGAAGTGGGGTCTTGCTGTGTTGCCCAGGCTGGTCCCAAATTCCCAAGCTCAAGTGATCCTCCCACCTCGGCCTCCCAAAGTGCTGGGATTGCAGGTGTGAGTCACTGCACCTAATGATTTTACTTCTCAAATGCATTATTTTCTTCAAAGCCACAGACCATCATTATTTTTAGGATATTGGGACAATAACACCAATGGAATACTCTTTATTTATTTATTTTTTGAGGTGGAGTCTCACTCTTGTCACCCAGGCTGGAGTGCAATGGTGCGATCTCTGCTCACTGCAACCGCCGCCTCCTGGGTTCAAGAGATTCTCGTGCCTTAGCCTCCCAAGTAGCTGGGATTACAGGTGCCTGCCGCCACACCTGGCTAATTTTTGTATTTTTAGTAGAGATGGAGTTTTTGCCACTTTGGCCAGGCTGGTCTTTAACTCCTGACCTCAAGTGATCCACCCACCTTGGCCTTCCAAAGTGCTAGGATTACAGGTGTGAGCCACCACACCCAGTCTCAGTTCTTCATCTCTAAAGAGTTCATCCAGGCTGGGCACGTTGACTCATGCCTGTAATCCTAGCACTTTGTGCAGCCAAGGCGGGTAGATCACCTGAAGTCAGGAGTTTGAGAGCAGCCTAGCCAACGTGGTGAAACCTTGTCTCTACTAAAAATACAAAAATTAGCCAGGCATGGTGCCAGGTGCCTGTAATCCCAGCTACTCCAGAGGCTGAGACAGGAGGATTGCTTAAACCCGGGAGGAGGAGTTTGCAGTGAGCCAAGACAGTGCCACTGTACTCCAGCCTGGTTGACAGAGCAAGACTCCATCTCAAAAAAAATAAAGAAATAAATATCTGATAGAAATACCATTTGACCCAGCAATCCCATTAGTGTGTATATACCCGAAGGATCGTAAATCATTCTATTATAAAGACACATGCACATGTATGTTTATGCAGCACTATTCACAAGAGCAAAGACTTGGAACCAGCCCAAATGCCCATCAGTGATAGACTGGAAAAAGAAAATGTGGCACATATACACCATGGAATACTATGCAGCCATCAAAAAACGATGAGTTCATGTCCTTTAAAGGGACATGGATGAAACTGGAAACCGTCATTCTCAGCACACTGACACAGGAACAGAAAAGCAAACACCGCAGGTTCTCACTCATAAGTGGGTGTTGAACAATGAGAACACACAGACACAGGGAGGGGAACATCACACACTGGGGCCTGTCAGGCGGTGGGGGAGCTAGAGGAGGGATAGCAGGGGGTGGGGAGATTGGGGAGGGATAGCATTAGAAGAAATACCTAATGTAGGTGACTCGGGGCTGGGGGGAGGCAGCAAACCAAGATGGCATGCTCATACCTGTGTAACAATCCTGCAAGATCTGTACATGTAACCCAGAACTTAAAGTAAAATAAAGAAAAAAGGAAACTAAACAAAACAAAAAAAACAAAAACAAAAGAAACAAACCACCCTGGAAAGTGGTTTGTTCCCAGTAATTTGAAACATTTAAAGAATGGTTAAACGAGCACCTGACACTTACACTACAAACAGGAATAAGACAGCCTGCGTTACACATCATTGCTTTGAGAAGATAAATTTTAATGTCAATTTTCAATCTTTAAAATCTTTAATTTTATTTTGGAAAAAAAATCCTCAATCTTAAAATGATCATGGCAAAGAAAAGAAAGGATTACAGTCCTTTTGCTTTTTCAAATAACAAACATGGAAATGAATTCTTATGAACGTCAACAATCAATGCAGTGTGGCATATTAAGAATTGACTTTCACATAATGGCTAAGTTTAGAGAGATGACATTTCATGAGAAAATATCTTATGCATTTTAATGGATTTTCTATTCTGTTTTGGACAACAGTTGTTTGTGTCTTTTAGCATATTCTCCTTCCTGTCCACATATGTGGAATCTGCCTATTCCCTTCTCTTCTGAAATAGTTTAAAAGACTCAAAGAGAATGGTCTGGGCTTTGCACATCCTTAGTCTGATAGACATTTCTCTGGCTGTTTACTTAAATAGATATTACCAGCTAATTAAATAAACTACCTCTCTCGTCAGCCAGAAATTAACAAAGGCTTAAAAATTAGCAAACAAAGGCTCTGTTTTGCTGTGGCCTTATGTGCTCACAGTCTTATCTTAAAGAAAAAAATTTTCATTATACAGATTAAAATTAACTTTGGCAAAAATTGAAATGCAGGCAGGGAATTTTTTTGGTTCAACAACAGAAACCAGCAAAAGCAAAGATACAGTAATAATGAAAAATTTCCAGTGTAGAGATGTAAATACAATAATTGACACAGCCAGGGATGATTAATGAATAATAAAATGTTGAGGGATGATCATTTGAATACAGGATATCAATACTTTTAAAAACCATTTTTCCAATTACTTTCGTATAAATATATATATATATCTGTATAAATAAGGTGTCTCTAAATATATATATCCGTATAAATAAGGTGTCTCTGAATAAATATATATATCCACATAAATAAGGTGTCTCTGAAGAAATATATATATACGTATAAATAAGGTGTCTCTGAATAAATATATATATCCATATAAATAAGGTGTCTCTGAAAGGTACAGATCTGGCATCACGATCATGGTGATAGACAAATGGTGGAAAAGTCCTGGTATCACGATCATGGTGGCAGACACACGGGACCTTCTCTACCTGCAGATGGGTGAGGTAGCACTGACCCTGCAGTGTTCCCGGAAAAACACTTAGGCTGAATTTAAGCATGAGGACATTTTCAGACAACTTCAGGGTACAGACCATTGAGCCGGACAGCTGACCTGTCCTCTACAAACAAGCCCATGTCCCCACCATCAATGACAACAACAAAAAGGTGAGGAGACACTTTGGGTTCAAAAGAACTAAAGAAATGTAGCTACATTATCTTTTTACTCTTTTTCAACCCAAAACGTCTCTTCTCCTTTCAGTTGTGTGATTTGTGGTGACATG
Source organism: Callithrix jacchus (assembly GCF_049354715.1). NCBI lineage: Eukaryota > Metazoa > Chordata > Mammalia > Primates > Cebidae > Callithrix > Callithrix jacchus. Next base: position 23,021,414 of record NC_133509.1, read on the forward strand.
GGCTGTCTGAAGGAGACAGGTCAGCTGTGCCGCTCACTGTTCTACATTCTGAAGTCGTCTGGAGATTACCTCAGGCTATGAAACTCGGGCTAAGTGTTTTCAGCAAGAACATGGTGTTGCTCACACTCTGCACTGGCAGAGTCCCATGTGACACGTTGTCTTAGTGTGGGAATATGACCCCTATCCGGGAGACCAGGTGGAGTCCTATCACCGTCATAGTAATAAACCTACTGTCCATGTACAAAGTCAAGCGAACATGCTCTTCTGCATATAAAAAAATGGCATATGTGTAAGCCTGGCATGTGTAATAAAACTCAAGATAAGCTGTATATGTTGAATACAATATATCCAGTGAGTACCAGAAGACTTCAGGCTCTTCTGCTTCCACCAGCTCCATGCTGAGCCTAAAAAAGGAGGAAAAACCAAAGAATAAGTCAGGGAAAATAAGACACCACAGAGCCCCAACTAGATTTCATGGGTAGCACAAGAAAGTGGTTGATAAAGAAAAAACATAGATCCACTAATGACGTAACAAACTATTGCCTTATGCTGGGATGAACAAGAGTAGGGGAGAAAAGAATAAAAGAGACAGAGAGAGAGAGAAACTAAGCTCAGTGAACCGTCCAGGTGACACACTGATGAGGGAGTAAAAGGACACTCTGAGTTAGTACCCTCAGGACACACAGCGTACACTGATCATAAAAACAAGTATGGTCAACCTACAGCAGTTAGTAAATGGGAAGGAAACCTAAGTATCTACTGCAATGAAAACCAACAGCGACGTTTGGAGGAATACTTCAGGCTTCATTGAAAAGATAGTATCGATATTGTCAGCCCACTCTGTTTTCCGTGGACCTGGCGTCTCCAGGTGTCAACACAAAATTAGCTGTTCACAGTTGCTCAAAGTTACCTGGGGCACAGTGGGCCTTGGTCTTCTTCCTCTTCTTGGTCCTTTTTAATCTCTGCAATAAATTCAGATAGGGACAAAGTTAGCCATTGCCCTACACCCATAACAGTCCACTGTCTAATCCCTGCACAGGGACCTCAGACTCCTCAGCTTGAGAACAGGATAACGTGAGAGAGAGACTTCAGGAGGTCTCAAGGCCAATCATGATAGAGATTCCTTGGTTTGTGTCTCAGAACCAATGGTGAAACGTCCCTATTCTGGTAGACTATTATCCCTTTATCCCAAGTTTGTACAAAAAGTTATGCCAAGTTTGTACAAACAGGAAAGAACCTCACAGACATGCCTGGGGAACAAAACTCATGAGGAACTTGGTAGCTGGCAAGAGACATTTAATTCAGATTGACAGACAACTCGTGGGCATGTGCTGCATAGCTTGGTGTGAGTTTGCAACAGCCGCCTTGGGTTTCAACGTCCTGACAGTTGGTCCAGGGTGCCACGGGCATGGACTGAGACTAGAGAGAGAGCAAAGCTCACTGAACCACCCCATGCCCATGCTTCAGACTGGAATCCGGAGTGATTGAAATCTGCACTGATGGATAGGCTCAGCCCACAGTGATGACAACTCTCAGCGCGGCCAGGGGAGCAATGCACAAAGACTATGGGGTCTATCTGGGACACAAAGTGGAGCTTTACCACTTTCACAACAGAGTACTCACTGTCTGTGTCATGAGCCAAGTTGACCTGCTGTTCCTCTAATGAGTGCAAGTTGGTCCTGTAAAGCTCATTGAAGGTAAATGTGCCAGGAGGAATTGAGAGAGTCGAATCATCTTCATCCCAGGACTCCTGGGTGGCTTCCTTCTCCACAGACTCCTGCAGATTCCTGATGAGCCAGGCAGGACAGGGATGACAGAAGATTAAACCAACACGGATTAGACAACAAAGTCTCCCAGCTGATCTGATGGAAGTCAGAATGGAGTGGTCACAGAAAGCAAAGGCCTTTTTCCTTCAAGAGAAAAAAAACTATCGCTTCTAAATGCAGGGTGGAGGGTGACTGCCCTGGGGACAGAGCACAAATGAGCAGCATGTGCTCAGTGCATGTGCCACAGATGAGCCACTGCAGGCCACACAGACTCTCCCTGTAAACTCTCATCACGACTTGCAGCACGAGAACTAACACGGGCTTCAACCACCTCGCGTAAGTTGTGTTGAATTTTACATGCGGCATTCAAGTGGATACAGCTCTTGAGGCACTTCAGACACCCAGATCTGGTGTATTAAGGGCCTCCTTTTTCCAGTATTTTGATATAATATGTCTATGTTGTGAATTTCTTCTCTTCACAAATCCTAGCAAACACACTCACAACAAATGGGCAGAACGCATATATGTGTCTCTCCCTGGGTTTAAACACAGTGGGGAGAACAGGCAAAACCAGGAAATCCCTGTTTGCTGAGTTCACCTGGCTCATCTGATTGCAGGTTCCCATCTTGGGAGGAGTCAGAAATTAAAATCTATACACGTGCCACAAATCACCCACAACACTGTCCTCTCTGCAACACAGTGTGGCTGCCATGGGAACCGGAGAGAAAGACAGCAGCTGGTATTCCTTACACTGGGCAGAAAGGAGCCGAGAAGAAAAAAGACTCAGTTATCCCTGTATAATTCAGACACGGCACTCAGCACATACAAAGAACCACAACAGCTGCCACATCCTGTGTCAAAGTTGGGTTGAACTGAACATATTGTGGCCAAGGGAATACAGGCTTTTGGCCCATGGGAGACACCAGAGAGGGTGTGCTTCTAGACCTTTTCCATACTTTACCACCCATTACTTGCTCCGGCTTCTTCAGTGTTACCTGGGGGCACGTGATTCCTGGATGTTCTCAGCCTCCATGACACGAACATCTTCATCCTCGTCTTTGTCGTTTTCTGCAAGTACAGATGTGTTCGTTCAGTTATTTCCCATTTCTCACTCTGCAGGGACAGTCGGCCCAATGTGCGCAGGGACATGAACATCTGTGTATGGGTCCCTGTTCTACTGAAAGCTCTCATGTTTTCTCTCTAACAAAATGCCCTGGCATGGTTTCCTGATCCACCAGGCAATGCATTTCAGATCAGGAGGCTCACCGTCAAGATGAGGCCGAATGTTGAAAAGACCTTCTGCTCCCACATCACTGGAGGCTTGTGCAGTCTCTCTCTGGACTTTGGCAGCTGTCCCCCCCATCCCGACACAGATCTGATTCCCAGGGACAGGCTTGGCGTCCCGTCACAGCTCATATTTACAACCTATTTCTTTCTCTTAGGAGAAGATAAACAAACTTGTCCCACAATCCTCTGCACATCAGGTGACTTCACAGGCCCTCCAAGTGGCTTCTGCTATGTTATTCAGGGACATTCTCTCCATGGGGAATGCTCCAATCTGAACCACTTCCTACCACCAAATGCCCACACATCAAGTGCTTTCTCCAACACCACACAGCGAGGGGCTTTATCTCATTGTGATAAGTGGTCATAAGTGCTCACACATTTGAATGCTTCAGACACTGCAAGATGTTTGCCTTTGCAGATGGAGAGAGAGAAATTTACCTGTCTTTGCAGATCGAGGCAGAGAAAATCAGGAAGAAGAAATCAATTACTCCCTGACAGTTCCTAAGAACACTGCTGAAGATACAGCCTGGGACCTTCATTCTTAGTCCAGAGCTCTTTCCACTCCAACAACTGCCCTCCTGCCACCGCTTCCTTCCTGTCCTTTACAACTGGACAGATACTGCCTCCTGTTCCAAAGACCACAATCCATCACAAAAGGAGGGACATTTGCAATACGGTGACCTCCAAATCCATGGGTTTCCCATCTGTGTTCTCATTCAGAAAGTCCTAGTCATGTCATGGCCACATATGTTTCGTGGAAGAAAACACCACTGATAAAACTGTCATTGTGGAATTATAAAGGTCTGGAGCCTCTCCTAAGGCCATAAAAGAAATATGCACAAAGACTAATAACGTTTCCCTTATGCTAGACACAGTAGAATGAAGAACTAACAGACAGTGTTGGCCAGGTGTGGTGGCTCACGCCTATAATCCCAGCACTTCGGGAGGCTGAGGCGGGTGGATCACGAGGTCAAGAGATCGAGACCATCCTGGTCAACAAGGTGAAACCCCGTCTCTACTAAAAATACAAAAATTAGCTGGGCATGGTGGTGTGCACCTATAGTCCCAGTTACTCGGGAGGCTGAGGCAAAAGAATTGCTTGAACCCAGAAGGCGGAGGTTGCGGTGAGCCGAGATCATGCCATTGCACTCCAGTCTGGGAAACAACAGCAAAACTCCATCTCAAAAAAAAAAAAAAAGGAACTAATAGACAGTGTTTACTCTGTGCCAACAACTGTCCCAGGAAAGTTACAAGAAATAGGCCATCTAATTCAGTGCAGCAATTGACAGAGGTAGGCATTATTATAGTATCCTACAAACAGATGACAAAACTGAGTAACAAACAAAAGAAGCAACTTGGAGGGAGCTCAGGAGACTGGCCCAGGGTCCCTCCTCTATGCACTGCTGCCTTCACAAAGTCATGGGTGCCGTCGTTCTTCCTCTTTACCAACGAGAGCCTCTGCAAAGACAGCAGGACGTCCCTCTGACCAGAGAAATCTCTGCTCTTGATGATGCCACTTACAGATACCACAGGGTACGTAAGGAGCAGAGTCCTCTTTAAGCTCCCTGTAGCAGGTATAGAGTGCTACCATCGCATGTCCCCCAGAACAGAGCTTTCCCTACTGAGCCTCAGCAGAAACCGGAACCGAATGAAGTTCAACAGCCTCAGACATTTAGAACAACAGACTAGATGCTACTTGTCTGCGGGATCTTAGGTGGTACAGAGAGGATTCCTGTGAACATGATTTAGCCTCTTCCTGAGAAAAACAGGTGGTTCTGTGCCTGTGTCAGAAATCAACAGCTGAGACTTTACCCTCAGTCCCACACCCACCTTACTACAGATGTGGAAAAGTTGCTACATAACTTTGGCTTCTCTTGTCCACCTTTAACAAAATGTTAAAATACCCATTTATATTTTCCTAGATGTATGGTAAAAATGAAATTAATTCTGATGAACAGAGCCTTTAGTTTCTCACAGGAAACACAGAACATCGTTCAGCACTTTGGTGACGGTGAACCTATGAAACTTACTTTCCGTCTTCAGCCTGAAGCACAGGTAGTCTTGACTCATAAGAAGTTTATTTTTGCTGTCTCTGTATTTCTGTTCCTCCCCGTGACGTCTCCGATCTTCTGTAAACAAATTCAGAAGAGCAGGTCACATTAAGCAAATCGCACTTCACACAAGACCAAATCAGTGTCTAGTCGTAGAACAAGGATGAAAAATATTCTCCGTTTCAGAATGTGATTATTCTGAAGGGAATATTCTACTGGTCACTAGATTAGGTCACCCTAGAAGTAGATGAGCCTGCTTTTCAGATCCATGGGACAAAAATCTCCCTTATCTGCTAGATCTTAATCACTTATCCTCTCACCTAAGTCAGCACAAACAATTAAAACTTTGTCCCCAAAATCTTCTAAAATTGCCCTAACTACTTTCCAAAAGCATTGCAGTAATACTGATTTATCTCGTCATATATGATGGTTAGAGAAATTTATAGAGGAGAATGGACTGACGGATGAATTCTAACAAGCTTTACATAGAAAAGAATCTGTGGAGCCAGCACAGTGACTCATGCCTGGAATTGGAGCAATTTAGGAGGCCCAGGAAGGGAGATCACTTGACCTCAGGAAGTCAAGACCAGCCTGGCCAACATGGTGAAAACCCACCTCTACCAAAAATACAAAAACTAGCCAAGGGTCATGGTTTCCACCGGGGATCCCAGCTAACAGGCCGAGTCACGAATACAAAAGTACTCCCTGCTCTTGATGGTGCCACTTACCGATACCACAGGTTGTGTAAGGAGCAGAGTCCTCTTTAAGTTCCCCACAGCGGGTACTGTGTGGTATCACCGTGTTTACCCGTGTCCCCAGAACACTGCTTTGCCTACTGGGCCTCAGCAGAAACCGGAACCGAATGGAAGTTCCGCAGCCTCAGACATTCAGAACAACAGACTAGAGGCCACTTGACTGCGGGACAACATTGCAGCAATACTGATTTATCTCATCATATGTGATGGTCAGCAAATGGTTAGAGAAATTTACAGAGGAGACTGAACCGACGGATCCATTTTTAATAAAATGGAAAGGTACCCATTTATATTTGCCTAGAAGTATGGGAAAAATTCAATAAATTCTGAAGAAGAGAGTGTTCAGTTTCTCAGAGAGAAGACAGAAGATCGTTCAGCACTTTCATGATGATGATGAACCTATAGAACTTCCTTACCTTCAATCTTCAGCCGGCAGCACAGGTAGTAGGCCGCTTGCCTCATAAGAACTTTATTTTTGCTTTCTCTGTATTTCTGTATTTCATGCTCTTGTCGATCTTCTGTAAACAAATTCAGAAGAGCAGCTCACATTGAACAAATCACACTTCACACAAGACCAAATCAGTGTCCAGTCACAGCACAGGGACATAAAATATTCTCAGTGTATAAATGTGATATTCTGACTGAAATGTTCTATCGGGCCCTAGATTAAGTCACCTGAGGAGTAGGTGAACCTGCTTTTCAGACCCATGGGACAAAACCTCTCTCAACTGGTAGATATTAATCATGTGTCCTCTGACCTAAGTCAGTGCAAACAATTAAAACTTTTCCTCCCCAAACCTTCAAAAATTGTGCTACTTTCCAGAAGGGTTGCTGCAATACTAATTATCTCATCATATATCATGGCCAATGAATAATTAGAGAAATTTGTATAGGAGACCGGACCAACGGATGAATTCTAACAACCTTTACTTAAAAAGAATCTGTGGAGCCAGCATTGCAGCTCATACCTGGAATCCAAGCAGCTTAGGAGGCCCAGGCATGCAGATCACCTGACCTCAAAAGTTCAAGACCAGCCTGGCCAACGTGGTGAAACCTTGCCTCTACATAAAACGAAAATTAGCAAGATGTGGTGGTGCCCACCAGGGATCCCAGCTAATTGGCTGGCTGAGGCACCAATACCTCGGTACTCCCTGCTCTTGATGGTGCCACTTACAGAAAGCATAGGTTCTATTAGGAGCAAGGTCCCCTTTAAGCTCCTCACAGTGGGTACTGTCTGCTATCACCGCGTTTCCCCCAGGGTACGCGGAACACAGCTTTGCCTACTGGACCTTTATCAGAAACCGAAACTGCATGGAAGTTCAGTAGCCTCAGACATTTAGACCAGCAGACTAGATGCTACTTGTCTGTAAAATCTTACACGGTACAGAGAGGATTCCTGTAAACATGGATTTAGCCTCTTGCTAAGAAAAACGGGTGGTTCTGTGCCTGGGTCAGCAATCAATAGCTGTGATTGGAACCCCAGTCCCACAGTCCCACAGTCCCACACCCACCTTACTGCAGATGTGGAAATGTTGCTATTTTGGCTTCTGTCTTCCATTTTAACTAAATGTTAAAAATACCCATTGCTATTTTCTACAAAAATGGGAAGGATGAAATTAATTTTGATGAAGAGAGCAGTTAGTTTCTCGAGACAAGACACGACATCATTCATAACTTTCGTGGTGGTCAACCTATAGAACTTACTGCATGTCCTCAGCCGATAGTCCAGGGAGTAGTCCACCTGACTCATAAGAAGTCTATTTTTGCTGCCTCCGATATTCGGTTTGTTATCTTCCTGCTGGGACCAGGATTTCTCAATGCCTTCTGGAATGTTAAACTCACTGTTTCTTCTGGAAAAAGGCCTGCCAGATGTCACCTTGCTGATGTTTCGGGAAGAACACAGAAAGCCAGGGACTGGGGAGAAGAAACCCAAACACACGATGCGTTAGAAACTGGTGACTTCAAATTGCTTTAATCAGAACAGAGAGATGTCACTGACAGCACTGCCTATCGATTTGATCGTTGTTTCCCCGCTTTTACTCTTCTCATCTCCACTCTTGATCTCCTTAAAGTCAACTTGTCTTAGCTACTCAGTCACCTTGAAGCCAGGACATAAACACTTCTACCTTTATCTTGCTTATGAGTTCTGCAGGATCTTATATGGTACAGAGAGGTTTCCTGTAAACATGACTTAGCTTCTTGCTGAGAAAAACAGGTGGTTCTGTCCCTGTGTCGGGAATCAATAGCTGGGATATTAACCCTAGTCCCACACCCGCCTTACTGCAGACGTGGGAAAGTCGCTAAATGCTTTGGCCTCTGTCTTCCGTCTTTAACAAAATGTTAAAATACCCACTGCTATTTTCCTAGAAGTACAGGAAGGATCAAATTAACTTTGAAGAGAGTGTATCAATTCTCAGAAAGAAGACAAAACATTGTTCAGCACTTTTGTGACAGTGAACCTAGAGAACTTACCTTCCGTCTTCAGCCGGCAGCCCAGGTAGTAGGCCACTTGACTCATAAGAGGTTTATTTTTGCTGTCTCTGCCTCTCTGTTCTTCACCGTGATCTTTTCGATCTCCTGTAAACAAATTCAGAAGAGCAGGTCACATTAAGGAAATCACACTTCACACAAAACCAAATCAGTGCCGGGCGTGATGGCTCACGCCTGTAATCCCAGCACTTTGGGAGGCTGAGGCGGAAGGATCACGAGGCCAAGAGATCGAGACCATCTTGGTCAACATGGTGAAACCCTGTCTATACTAAAAATACAAAAAATTAGCTGGGCATGGTGGCACGTGCCTGTAATCTCAGCTCAGGAGGCTGAGGCAAGAGAATTGCCTGAACCCAGGAGGCGGAGGTTGCGGTGAGCCGAGATCGCACCATTGCACTCCAGCCTGGGTAACAAGAGCGAAACTCCGTCTCAGAGGAAAAAAAAAAACAAAAACACTGTGTTTTTGCGGTCATAGCCCAAGGACGTAAAATATTCTCAGTGTAAGAATGTAATATTCTGACAGGAATGTTGTACTGTGCCCTAGATTAAGTCACCTCAGAAGTAAATGAGCCTGCTTTTCAGATCCGTGAAACAAAATCTCCCTGATCTCGTCCATCTTTATCACATATCCTCTGACCTAAGTCAGTGCAAATAATTAAAACTGTTTTTCCCCAAAGTCTTCAAAAATTGCAATAACTGCTTTCCAGAAGCATTGCGGCCATACCGATTTATCTCAGCATATATCATGGTCAATGATACTTAGAGAAATTTATATAGGACACTGGACCAAGGCATGAATTCTAACAACCTTTACTTAAAAAAGAAGCTGTGGAGCCAGCCCGCTGTCTCATGACTGGAATTCCAGCCTTTTAGGAGGCCCAGAAGGGCAGATCACTTGACCTCAAGATTTCAAGACCAGCCTGGCCAACATGGTGAAACCCCGCCTCTACTAGAAGTACAAAAATAAGCCGGATGCTTTGGTGCCCACCAGAAATCCCAGCTAATGGAGAGGCTGAGGCACCAGTAGCAGGGTACTCCCTGCTCTTGATGGTGGGTGCCACTTACAGATACCACAGGTTCTATTAGGAGCAGGGTCCTCCTTGAGCTCCTCACAGGAGGTACTGTGTGCTATCACTGTGTTTCCCCCAGTGTTCCCAGAACACAGCTTTGCCTACTGGGCCTCAGCAGAAACTGGAACCAAATCGAAGTTCAGTAGCCTCAGACACGTAGACCAACAGACTAGATGCTACTTGTCTGCAGGATCTTATATGGTACAGGGAGGATTCCTGTAAACATGATTTAGCCATTTGCTGAAAAAAACAGGTGGTTCTGTGCCTGTGTCAGAGATCAATAGCAGGGATTGTAACCCCAGTCCCACACGCATGTTACCGTAGACGTGGAAAAGTTGCTAGATACTTTGGCCTCTGCCTTCCATCTTAAACAAAACGCTAAAATAACCATTTCTATTTTCTACAAGTATGGGAAGGACAAAATTAATTTTGATGAAGAGGTTACTTTCTCAAAACAAGACAGAACATTATTCATCACTTTCGTGGTGGTGAACCTGTAGAACTTACTGTAGGTCTTCAGCTGGTAGTTCAGGAAGTAGGCCACCTGACTCAGAAGAAGTCTATTTTTGCTGGCTCTGGAAGTCGGTTTGTTTTCTTCCTGCCGGGAGCAGGATATCTCAATGCCTTCTGCAACGTTCACCTCTGTGTTTTCTCCGGAAGGAGGCTTGCCTGAGGCCACCGTGTTGATGTTTGGGGCAGAACACAGATAGCCAGGGACTGGGGAGAAGAAACCCAAACACACGATGCGTTAGAAACTGGTGACGTCAAATTGCTTTAATCGGGACTGAGGGATGTCACTGACAGCACTGCCTATCGATTTGAAGATGTTGTTTTCCCGCTTTTACTCTTCTCATCTCCACTCTTGATCTCCTTAAAGTCAACTTGTCTTAGCTACTCAGTCACCTTGAAGCCAGGACATAAACACTTCTACCTTTATCTTGCTTTTGAGTTCTGCAGGATCTTATATGGTACAGAGAGGATTCCTGTAAACATGACTTAGCTTCTTGCTGAGAAAAACAGGTGGTTCTGTGCCTGTGTCGGGAATCAATAGCTGGGATATTAACCCTAGTCCCACACCCGCCTTACTGCAGATGTGGAAAAGTTGCTAAATGCTTTGGCCTCTGTCTTCCATCTTTAACAAAACATTAAAATACTCTTTGCTATTTTCATAAACTATGGAAAGGATGAAATCAACTTTGAATAAGTGAAGGTATCACTTCTCATAGACAAGACAGGGCATTGTTCATCACTTTCAAGACAGTGAACCCAGAGAACTTACCTTCTGTCTTTAGCCGGCAGCCCAGGTAGTAGGCCACTTGACTCATAAGAAGTTTATTTTTGCTGTCTCTGCATTTCTGTTCTTCATTGTAATCTTTTGGATCTCCTGCAAACAAATTAAGAAGTGCAGGTCACATTAAGGAAATCACACTTCACCCAAGACCAAATCAGTGTTCGGTCATAGCACAAGGATGTAAAATATTCTCAGTGTAAGAATGTGATATTCTGATGAAAATGTTCTAACAGGCCCTAGGTTAAATCACCTGAGAAGTAGATGAGCCTGCTTTTCAGATCCATGGGACAAAGTCTCCCTCATCTGGTAGATCTTAATCACATATCCTCTGATTTAAGTCAGTGCAAATAATTAAAACTTTGTCCCCAAAATCTTCAAAAATCGCCCCGACCACTTTCCAGAAGCATTGCTGCAATACTGATTTATATCATCATATATCATGCTCAATGAATGTTTAGGGAAATTTATAATAGGAGACAGGACCAAGGGATGAATTCTAACAACCTTTACTTAAAAATAATCTGTGGAGGCAGCCCGGTGTCTCCTGCCTGGAATTCCAGCATTTTAGGAGGCCCAGACGGGCACATCACTTGACCTCAGGAGTTGAAGACCAGCCTGGCCAACATGGTGAAACACCGCCTCTGCTAAAAACACAAAAATTAGCCAGGTGCCTTGGTGCCCACCAGGGATCCCAGCTCATTGGGAGGCTGAGGCACCAGTACCAGGGTACTCCCTGTTCTTGATGGTGCCACTTACAGATACCACAGGTTCTATTAGGAGCAGGGTCCCCTTCAAGTTCCTCACAGGAGGTACCATGTGCTATCACTGTGTTCCCCTGGTGTCCCAGAACACACCTTTGCCTACTGGGGCTCAGCAGAAACCAGAACCAAGTAGAAGTTCACTAGCCTCAGACATTTAGAGCAACAGACTAGATGCTACTGGTCTGCAAAATCTTATACAGTAGAGAGGATTCCCGTAAACATGATTTCACCCTTTGCTGAGTAAAACAGGTGGTTCCGTGCCTGCGTCAGAAATTAATAGGTGGGATTTTTTTTTTTTTTAAGACAGAGTTTCGCTCGTTACCCAGGCTGGAGTGCAATGGCGCGAACTCGGCTCACCGCAACCTCCGTCTCCTGGGTTCAAGCAATTCTCCTGCCTCAGCCTCCTGAGTAGCTGGGACTACAGGTGCACGCCACCATACCCGACTAAGTATTTTAAGTAGAGACGGTGTTTCACCTTGTTGACCAGGATGGTCTCGATCTCTTGACCTCGTGATCCACCTGCCTCGGCCTCCCAAAGTGCTGGGATTATATGCATGAGCCACCACGCCCGGCCAATAGCTGGGATTTTAATCCGAGTCCCACACCCACCTTATTGCAGACATGGAAAAGTTGCTAAATACTTTGGCCTCTGTCTTCCATCTTTAACAAAATGTTAAAATACCCATTTCTATTTTCTGCAAGTATGAGGAGGACGAAATTAATTTTGATGAAGAAACTGGTTAGTTTCTCAAGACAACACAGGACATCATTCATCAGTTTCGTGGTGGTGAACCTATAGAACTTACTGTAGGCCTTCAGCTGGTAGTTCAGGAAGTAGGCCACCTGACTCAGAAGAAGTCTATTTTTGCTGGCTCTGAAATTTGCTTTGTTTTCTTCCTGCTGGGAGCAGGATTTCTCAATGCCTTCTGCAACGTTCACCTCTGTGTTTTCTCTGGAAGGAGGCTTGCCAGATGCCCCTGTGCTGATGTTTGGGGCAGAACACAGATAGCCAGGGACTGGGGAGAAGAAACCCAAACACATGATGGGTTAGAAACTGGTGACATCAAGTTGGTTTAATCGGGACTGAGCGATGTCACTGACAGCCTTGCCTGTTGATTTGAAGATGTTCTTTCCCTGCTTTTACTCTTCTTACCTCCTCTCTCATTCTCTTTAAAGTCAACTTGTCTTAACTACTCAGTCACCTTGAAACCAGGAAATTAACACTTCTACCTTTATCTTGCTTATGAGTTCTGCAGGATCGTCTATGTTAGAAGGATTCCTTTAAACATGATTTAGCCTCTTGCTGAGAAATACAGGTGGTTCTGTGCCTGTATCAGGAATCAATTGCTGGGATATTAACACTAGTCCCACACCTGCCTTACTGCAGATGTGGAAATGTTGCTCAATACTTTGGCCTCTGTCGTCCAGTAGTTTGTTAACATATTTTAACAAAATGTTAAAATACCCATTGCTATATTCCTAGAAGTATGGGTAGGATAAAATTAACTCTGAAGAGAGTGCATCGTTTCTCAGAGACAAGGCAGGACACTGTTCATCACTTTCGAGACAGTGAACCTAGAGAACTTACCTTCCGTCTTCAGCCGGCAGCCCAGGTAGTAGGCCACTTGACTCATAAGAAGTTTATTTTTGCTGTCTCTGCCTTTCTGTTCTTCATCGTGATCTTTTCGATCTCCTGTAAACAAATTCAAAAGAGCAGGTCACATTAAGGAAATCACACTTCACACAGGACCAAAACAGTGTTTGGTCATAGCGCAAGGACGTAAAATATTCTCCGTTTCAGAATGTGATATTCTGAAGGGAATGTTCTACTGGTCCCTAGATTAGGTCACCCTAGAAGTAGATGAGCCTGCTTTTCAGATCCATGGGACAAAATCTCCCTCATCTGGTAGATCTTATGTCACATCATCTGACCTAAGTCAGTGCAAAAAATTAAACCTTTGTCCCCAAAATCTTCAAAAATTGCCCTAAGTACTTTCCAGAAGCATTGGTGTAATACTGATTTATCTGATCATATGTCATTGCCAATGAATTGTTAGAGAAATTTATATAGGAGACTGGACCAAGGGATGAATTCTAACAATCTCTACTGAAAAAAAGAATCTGTGGAGCAGGCATGGTGGCTCACGCCTGGAATCCCAGCACTTTAGGAGGCTCAAGGAGGCAGATCACTTGACCTCAGTAGTTCAAGACCAGCCTGGCCAACATGGTGAAACCCTGCCTCTACTAAATATACAAAAATTTTCCAGGTGTGCTGGTGCCCATCGGAGATCACAGCTGATTGGGAGGCTGAGGCACCAGTACCAGGGTACTCCCTGCCCTTGATGGAGCCACTTATAGATACCACAGGTTCTATTAGGAGCAGGGTCCCGTTGCAGCCTCTCATAGTGGGTACTGTGCGCTATCACTGTGTTTCTCCCAGTGTCCCAGAATACAGCTTTGCCTACTGGGCCTCAGCAGAAACCGGAACCAAATGGAAGTTCAGTAGCCTCAGACATTAAGACCAACAGACTGGATGCTACTTGTATGTAGCATCTTTTATGGTACAGAGAGGATTCCTGTAAACATGATTTAGCCTTTTGCTGAGAAAAACAGGTGGTTCAGTGCCTGTGTCAGAAATCAATCACTGGGATTTTAAACCCAGTCCTGCACCCACATTACTGTAGATGTGGAAAAGTTGCTAAGTACTTTCGCCACTGTCTTCCATTTTAAGTAAATGTTAAAATACCCATTGCTAGTTTCCACAAGTATGGGAAGGATGAAATTAATTTTGATTAAGAGAACGGTTAGTTTCTTGAGACAAGACAGGACATCCTTCATCACCTTCATGGTGGTCAACCTATAGAACTTACTGTAGGTCTTCAGCTGGTAGTTCAGGAAGTAAGCCACCTGACTCAGAAGAAGTCTATTTTTGCTGGCTCCGATATTTGGTTTGGTCTCTTCCTGCTGGGAGTAGGAATTCTCGATGGTATCTGGAAAGTCTGCCTCTGTGGTCTTCCTGGAACATGTCCTGCGAGATGCTATCATGCCGACGTTTGGGGCACCACAGGTAGGGCCAGGGACTGGGAGAAGAAACGCAAACACATGATGGGTTAAAAACTGGAAATCAAATAGGTTTCATCAGGACTGGGGGATGTCATGAACTCAAATTCTTAACTTACTGTTGAGAAAAACTCGATCCCTCCTCACAGCACTTTAGCTAAGGTCCTTAACCGCAAAAACAAGGTTGAAAATGCTTGAGCTGAGAACTGAAGGAGCTGCCTGTAGCTCAGACTCTGACAAGAGTGAGAGAGATAGCGGCCAGTGTCCCAGGTAACCGTCTGCTGTTGCAATAACAGAATTAAAAGCTGGCCGTGTCATGGAATCTTAGGAGCCCTTCATTCCAACTGCCCAGGGTTTGCTAAAACACAGGCCTCCTGGTCTCACCTGAGGTCACAACAGATGGGGACCATTACTCTATAAGTCACTCTCAGTATTTGTGTACCGTTGTGACAATGCCACAGTGCCATCTCATTCCCAATACATCTAAGCATGTGCCTCATTTTTCATCTCTTATGTGTATAAAATCATCAAGGCAGAAAGTTTCCCAACACGTGATACTTCCTTAATGCTACTCATGAAGTCAGTCATGTTAAACATGTGAGTCCTTCTCACATGTTAAAACAGAATTTAAGGCTTTTCCACAAGTTTAAGATGTCAATCTATTACACTGCCATGATATCCTCTGAGTCTTCTGCAGTTTTTTCTGTATCCACTAGAAAGTCAATGAGTAACTCATTTCTTAAAAATATTTTCTTTCCTGGCTCAATATTCTTCTTGCTGCATCCCATGGTTATGCTGATTTACTTTTCTTACTGGCATGTGCCAGTACACTAATGTTTGTGGCAGTAGAGGCTTTTCATTACAATCAAGACCAGTGTGACGTACCTATGTCCAAAGCTTCCTCTAAAAAACAGCCTTAAATTCTGTTTTTTAATGTGAGTGAACACTACATCTCATACTTGTCACTTATAGATGTCATTCTAGTCCCAGAAGAGCTCTTTTCAAGGTGTCGCATCATTGAAACCATTTCTATAGAGATCTCCTGAAAGCATGTGTGACCATCTATCTTGGGAAGTCTTGGAAACCTGGTATGGTTTTGTTTTCATTTCATTTTTTCCATATATTGGAAATAACAGGGCCATGAGCGGTTCTTACGAAAACACTGTTTGACAGATATTTTTCTGAGTTGGTCTAACACCACTGATGTGGGGGTGCATCCCACTAACCAAACATGGCAAGATCAAGGTGATGGTCAGGGGTGGTTGGTGGTCCTCAGTGTTGCTGTGCAATGGAAGGTGAATTTGAGATGAGAGGAACGAGTAGGGAAGAGTGATCCCCTGAACCACCCCCTCACTTTCTCGGCCGTCATCTCCACCTCGGTTTTCTGAGCCTGGGATTTGGAAGACTGTTCTGTAGCCCAAGTCTCCTATGTTTGGCTGCTGGGCTTGCCTGAGTTGAGGGTGCAATGGGTGTGACCCTGGGCTGCCCAGCATTCATGCAAAAGTCAAGGAAGAAGGACTGCCTCAATCCCATTGGAAAGCGTGCCTCTCTGCAGCCCCCACCATCCTCCAACTACCTGTAGGGATACTGCATGGAAATATATCAAAGGCTTTACGTAAATGTATGTTCTGGTGTCTGGGAGGCCTGACATTCTGTGGCAGAATGAAAATCTGTCACGTTCCTTCATTTTAAAACTGATGAAGCTGCAGGTTCACAGTTATGTGGCTTACTTGCAAGGTCACACAGAGATGAGTTTTGAGCACTGCTAATAAAAGCAATCACAACAATTATTCCACAGTTATTCATAGGATCCATGTCATTCAGTAAATATTCATATCATCATCCAGTAATTGTTTGTTGACCAATTTGTATCAGGCATTTTGCTCAAAACTGTGCTCATATTTGGACAGCATATCTTCATCATATGCTTCAAAGTAATGCTGTTATCCTAAGAGTCAGGTAAGAAACCTGAGAAGAGGGTTAGCAAATCATGAATTTGGCCATATTTCCATTGTTTAGTTTCTGTGATCCTGGATGAATAACCAGAATGAGTCAAAGGAAAAGTATTCGTTCCTGTACAATTTTCCAGGACAGAGGTGTGCCCTCCTGGAATATTGGGCCCAGAATTCATTAGTGTCTGCAACCTTGCTTTAACAGCATGGGAAATATCCTCTGTTACCTGGCATTTCCCTGGAACTTTGGAATATACAAGAGAACTATGAGACTTGGTCTTCCCTTGACTATATTTAATTCTCTCTTCTAAGGTACACCTATGATTTTCACTAAGAATTTTGCTTTTCTTCCTTCCTTATTTTGAGACAGTCTTGCTCCGTCACCAGGCTGAAATGCAGTGGTACAATCTCAGTTCACTGCAACCTCTGCATCCTGGGTTCAAGTGATTCTCCTGCCTCAGTCTCCCAAGTAGCTGGGACTACAGGCACGTGCCACCATGCCTGGCTAAGTTTTGTGTTTTTAGCAGAGACAGGGTTTCAGCATGTTGGCCAAGATGGTCTTGATATCCTGACATCGTGATCCACCCGTCTCGGCCTCCCAAAGTGCTGGGACTGCTGGCATGAGCCACTGCACCTGGTCAACTTTTGCCTTTTTATAACCACAATGTATGTTTTATGAAGAAGATTTTACTGATACCTCCATTAAGAAAGAATAACTATGAGCTATGGTTTAGGTTTTATGCCCTGGACTTACTATTTTTATGATTTGAGATTAAATTCTGATGTAAATAGAAAAATACTTATTACTAAAAGCAAATTCCTTTTTTGTTTGATTTTTTTTTTATTTTTTTGAGACAGAGTTTCGCTGTTGTCACCCAGACTGGAGTGCAATGGCACGATCTCGGCCCACCGCAACCTCCGCCTCCTGGGTTCAAGCAATTCTCCTGCCTCAGCCTCCCGAGTAGCTGAAACTACAGGCGCGCACCACCATGCCCAGCTAATTTTTGTAGTTTTAGTAGAGATGGGGATTCACCTTGTTGACCAGAATGGTCTCGATCTCTTGACCTCGTGATCCACCCGCCTCGGCCTCCCAAAGTGCTGGGATTCTAGGCGTGAGCCACTGCGCCTGGCTTGGTTTGAGTTTTTGATGCTGAAGCACAAACTGTTGACTTTATCTTTGTCCGCATCAGTGCTGCTCATTGTCTCCCAGTATGACCTGGCCATGCCCCGGCACTTACCCTCATCTTGCTCAACCATCTCCATGCACAGTCCAATTCCATCAGTGATTCAGGCTCCTCCCAAGGCTCCCTGAAATGGGTACAGGTAGCAGGATATCAGACACATTCCAGGCACAAAAGTAACCCATACCCTAAGGCAGGCGGTTGTGTTCCCACTTCCCTGAAGTTGGCAGTGATGTCCTAGGATGGGAAGAAATACTTTCCCTTGTTAGGGCTCTATTCTTCATGTAGCAGGGCCTCTGATCTAGTGCACACAACTGTC
This sequence comes from Callithrix jacchus, assembly GCF_049354715.1. Lineage (NCBI taxonomy): Eukaryota > Metazoa > Chordata > Mammalia > Primates > Cebidae > Callithrix > Callithrix jacchus. The sequence continues at coordinate 23,039,397 of NC_133509.1, forward strand.
CTACATGTGAGTGAACTTGCTAAATTTCTGATTTCTCACTAGGTGGCTAGAATACATTTGTAAGACTTCCTTACTTACCCATGTCTGCTGAAGTCTGGAATCTTACCAGCATGATTTCTTTTCTTGTAAGGGGCACCTTAGGGAAGATTGGCCCCATTGCCATGCAAAGAGAGGTAAAGTGAATTTCTACTCAAAGAAACCTTGAATTTGAAACTAGGTCTTCCATTGTTTCAAAGCTGGACTGTAGGTCCAAACGTGTACATATTTAGACATAATATCCTCATCAGAATCCTCAGGCATGTGTCCCCAAGGGCTTGTGTGTCTGCTGTACTCAGCATAAAGTTATTTCTCATTATGGCAAGTTATAATTAATTTGCCAGAATTTCATTCATTATCAAGATCAACTTATTTATCATCATGGCAAGAACAAATTTAGAAGACTTATTAAATTTACTTCTTTGTTTGCCCAGCTGGAAACAGTCAATAGCTACTGATATCATCAGTGTCTTCTGAAAACCTTGGCTGTGTTAACTGCTTTGACTCAACATGGAGCAGAGGTATTGGTGCACTGTACCTCAGGATGCTGAAATATGGCTGAAGTCCAGAATCACTGGCTTAGGCCATACACTGAGGTCATCTCATGCAGCATCGGCCACTGGTTCCAATGAACCCACCATGACTACACTTCTCATCAATCACCAGTCACTAGACTGAGAATTGTGTGAAAGCTGGGATCCTATTTTACTCACCTCTGTGGTCATGGTTCTCAGCTAAGGGCCCAGCACAGACGGGTCTCTCAGCAGTGTTCATCCATGACTGAATAAAATTGATTACAAACCTCTGACCCTTTCGCCTACATTTCTGTCACCAGTGTCTACTAAGGATTCTCCTTCCCTCAGAATGCTGCAAATCCCCTTCTCTAGAGAGGTGCCTGCCCTACACCGTCCCTGCCCCAGGATCCTCTCCTGTGGGAGCTTGAAGGAAGGCTAGCCTGTTCAGAAATTTTTTTTTTTTTTTTTTTTTGAGGCAGAGTTTTGCTCTAGTTACCCAGGCTTCAGTGTAATGGTGTGATCTCAGCTCATTGCAACCTCCACCTCCTGGGTTCAAGCAATTCTCCTGCCTCAGCCTCCCAAGTAGCTGGGACTACAGGCACGCACCACCATGCCCAGCTACTGCTTTTGTATTTTCAGTAGAGATGGGGTTTCGCCATGTTAACCAGGAGAGTCTCGATCTCTTGACCTTCTGATCCACCCGCCTCGGCCTCCCAAAGTGCTGGGATTATAGGTATTAGCCACCAGGCCTGGCCAATCTGAAAATGTTCTCTTATGCTTCCCCCTGTCATTAGGAGCAATGTCCTCTGACATACCTTCCCAGCCTCTGGGCTGCCACAATACCTCAGTTGGTTAGAACTACTGTATCTTGTTGAAATGATATTTGTGTTCTTCCACTCACTGGCTTTTCTTTGGAGACATTAAATAGCTGAATCCCAAGTGCTTAGCACAGTATAAAGAAAATTAAATACTCAATAAATATTTATGAGAAACTTCCCTCAACTGAAGGTGCAGAAGAATAGTAAAGTATCACTGCTTCACATACAAGCGAGGGACACTTACTCTGGCGCCTGACCTAGGGCAGAGCTGTTCGGTGTAAGAATGAACACCTCCAACCCTTCTCTAAGCACGGTTATTCCCTCGAACCCACAGTGACCTGAAGAGCATCCACTGCTACGGCAGCCCCGAGGTCGAGGCTCCTGGGTCTGAGGGAGGGGGGCGCACGGTCGCATCCTCCCCCTCCTGGAGTTGAAGCTGCCCCTCACTATAAACCAGCTCTGATCTACCCTATGGCTCTCCCTGGCCACAGGCAGGAGATTCCTGTGGAGTAGTTTCTCTCTCAGTCCCCACTGCTCAGCTCATGCTGCTTCCTGAGAATTTAAGTGATCATAGGCATTGCCCATTTCCCCTGAGGCTTCTGTCCCAGTTTGTCCTTATTCTCCCCTTCTTTGGTTTTCATCTATCAATGGCTTATCCTTTGTGGATTATTCTCATCCCCTAAACTTGCTGACTTTCTTTCTTTCCTCAGCTCTGGGATTTCAGGATGTAGACTCAGCTCAGGCTCCTGCAGGAGACACACACAGTCAGGTCTCGGCCGACGGTCCCAGGGAGCACTGAAAACCATCTCAATTCCTCGGAGACTCAGAGAAACAGAGTAGGAAGGGACCTCAGAGAGGTACAATAAGCCCCTACCTTACCCATGAGGAACCTGAAACCCAGAAAGACTAAGACTCTCCCAGGCACCCTCACCTCTTGGTGACAGCAGAGCCCACACACAAGCCTTGGCCTCAGCCTCCCTGTGCAGAGCAGGTAACTCACCCTCCAGAAGCTCACTGCTGACTTTCAGAAAACTTTAGAATAGAAATACCAATTTCCTCTGTGAAAACAAAAACAGTAAAAGCCCCTTTCCTTGGACAAACCCTTTATCACAGTTCTATAGTCCTGGCATTTATACTCGGTCAGCTGTCACTCACTAGCTGCTAGATTGGGGCAGGGAGCACACAGGATTAAAGAGTGTTTCACACAACCCTGCTTTCCTGGCCTGGGCTCTCAGCTCCTCCATTCTTCCTCAGAAAGATTCCTCTGCTGTTAACTGCTGGAGAGTCCAGGCCCTCACATGGGCCATTTCTCCAGGAAGATCCCTGTTGTTTTCTTCCTTTCTTGGAGATAGAGAGAGCAGAGATGGGTTCTGGGACTCCAAAGTCTTAGGTTTTTCTCCTGAGCCAGCCAGGTCAGCTGAAAGCAATCATGACTGTGAGAACTCAGGACAGTGAAGAGGAGCACAGGCTCACAAGGACAGCCCCTCCTAAAGATGCTCAGGACTGTGACACAGGCAATATCTGACCAATTCTTCTGGGGATGATGTAACAAGGATTAAGTGGAGAATGCTGCCATGAGGGGAAAGGGGAAGAACCAAAAGAGGTGGGGAAGAAGAAAAATAAAATGTGTTCAAAAATGATAGAAAAAAAACGCAGAGCCTGGAGGCAGAGAAGGGAGGCGCCTGAGAAGGACTCCATGAGTTGTGATTGGTTGAAAGATGGAAAAGACAGGTAAGGAGAAAAGCAGGTAGCATTTGAAGTCAGAGTGTCTCCTGGCTGACAGCCAGCACAGAAAAAGGGCCCTCAGTCCTCCACGAACAAGAATACAAACTCTTTCAATACATGTAGTGAACTCAGAAAAATGGCCTGAGCTCTAGAGAAAAAGCATTCCCAGGCCATTCCTGGATTTTAGCCTCACAGGACCCTGATCAAAAAACTCAGGAAGGAAGGAAAAGAAGGAAACAAGGGAGGGATGGGGGAACAGACAAACTTACATGAAGATGAGGAGATCCAGGGGAACTTACACCACCGATATTTTCCATTAACAGGAACACGAAATCTAAGGGAAAGAGGGGGGGAGGGGGGGAGACAGAGAGAGAGAGAGGGGGGGGGAGGGAGAGAGAGAGAGGCACTACTATAAAACCATACACCGTGTCCATGGTGTACAATCCTTCCTGCTTCTCTGGGACACTTTCTGTCTCTGACCTGCTATTGCTAGAGACACTGAGTCTTCCCTTTGGATAAGTTCTGGCACCCACAGGAATGAGATGAAACAGTGAACCCCCTCAACACCAGGCCACGACCTTTCCTGCTGCTCCTCATCCACTCCAGAAGCTACCTGGCTGCAGGTGGGGGTCTTAGCCCCTGGGTCTGACATCGTCCCTTTGCCTTTCTCACTGGGCTTCTCTCCTTGCACTGGCTCCCACTCCCCCAGGACCTGGCAGGTGACCATATGAGAAGGACACAAACAGGCCACATCGCTTTCTTTCTCCCCCTCTTGATGCCTGCAGTGGTGGGTTCCATGGGATAGCGACCTGGTATTTACTCATTATGGTGCCCCTAGCCCAGAGCAGGGCCTGGCACCAACAGCCACCCTGTGAATGCTCAGTGAAAGACGGCATCCACCACAAGGTCCTGAGGAACCAAGAATTCCACAGTGGCCCATCAATTTTAAGTCCCACACCATTCTAGAATGGGATATTGAAAGGCCTTCAAAAGTGGCCACACTCTGAAACGATTATACAGGCAGCCGAGCCATGTTTCCCCATCCTGGACACATCTAGAGGCACCGCCTAAATCCAGACACATCTCCCCACCCAGGACAGTGCAGGGGCCTTAGCCTGGAAAATGTGGGTGGACGGGAGAACCATGAAAGCTGAAGAGGAGAAAGCAGGTGAAAAGAGAGACAAATGGGGATGGAGACTAGGGGGTGAGGGGGAAGAGAGAGGAGAAGGACTGAGAAAAAGGCCTAAAGAGAAACCGTCCTCTTCTGAAGTCAAATAACTTCCACCTGACCATGCACTACATCTCGTCGGTGGCACACGCTGGTCATGCTGCGATGTTTAGGGCCTAAGGAATCTTCCCTTCTCATCTGAATCCCAATAGAGAGAGGACTCTCTGACCCCAACCAGCTGGCAGTGCCTCATGATTTTTACCTGTTGGATCTGACAGCTCTTCATGTCACCCCACACCGTGGGAGGCTGCTCTTGGTGCGCTGAATGGGGAAGATTCTACATCAGTGCCTCGGAGAGTCCACTGGAAGCCCTGGACACCGAGAGTCGGTGGTGCCCCAGCATGGAGGCCCAGAGCACACAGCATTGAAGCTCAGACGCCCTCAGGAGGACAGTAAAGGACAATGTGCCGGTGAGAGCCTGGGTCAGCAAGAACCTCCGCCAGGGTCTGAACATGATTGGCCTTCATATAAGCTATGACATAAAAGAGAAATCAAGGTTAACATTAAGATTTGGGGCTTGGGCAACGTGAAGGATGAAACTGCCATTTGTTGAGACTCGGAAGACTAAGAAAGGAGCAGACTGAAGGGTGGCGGGAACTAGGGTTGGCTGGGTTTCTGTCGTATGCAATCAACACTCTTGACCAGCCTGGGCAACATAGTAAGACCCTGTCTCTGGAAAAAAAAAATTAGCCAAGCATGGTGGTGCACACGTGCAGTCTCAGCTACTTGGGAGACTGAGGTAGGAGAATTCCTTGAGCCTTGAGTTAGATGTTACAGTGAGCTATGATGGCACCATTGCACTCCAACCTGCAGGAGGAAAAAGAAAAGGTCCTGATTAAATACTTGCATACCCAGAGAAGTTTTCACAAAGTACTCTTGGAGGCAGATCTTAGTGAACAGGAATTGCATTCATTCTGTTAGGAAATTAAGAGTGTAGGTGTGGTTAGTTAATGCTGAATGAATTATCTTTGGAATCTCATCTACTGGTCCATCCGGTCTATTTATATACGTGTGTGTGTGTGTGTGTGTGTGTGTGTGTGTGTGTGTATTCTATCTGCCATCTCACTGAGCTTCGCTAGTTTATGCTGCAGTAACAAAAGCCCCCAAATCTTAGCAGCTACACATACAAAGGTCGATTTTCATTGACATTTCCTTGTATGGCAGGTTAACTGTGACTCTACTCTAGACAAGCTCTTTTATTCGTTAGATGGTGAACGCTGTGATACTTGGAGAATTTATGAATGTGGTTCATTCATTCATTTAACAACTGTTTCAATAACTGTATCATACCAGGCAAGGTCAAGTACTGAGAACACGGTACCAAATAAGAAACAACATCTCTGATTTCCAAGACCTTATATTAAAATGAGATTAAATGCATACAAAACAACCATAATGAATATCATATTCATAAATTAAATAGACTTAGTAAATATTCTAAGTTACAAAAATATAAAATTATTAAAACTAAAATGGCCAGGTGTGATAGCTCACACCTGTAATACCAACAACTTTGGGATGACAAGGTGGGAGGATCATTTCAACCCAGGAGTTTCAAACCAGTCTGGGCACCATAGGAAGACCCTGCATACAAAAGATACAAAATTAGCCAGGCATGGTGGTGCATGCCTGTAGTCCCTGCTACTTAAGAAGGCTGAGGTGGGAGGCTGCTTGAGCCTGAGAGGTCAAAGCTGCAGTGAGCCACGATCATACCACTACACCACTGTACTCCAGCCTCGGCAACAGAGCCAGACCCTGTCTCAAGGAGAAAAAAAAAGGAGAAGAAGAAACAATTTAATCGATATACTCGTGAAACTATTATGTAGAATCCTATCGTGTACATTACATCACATCAGCCCTTTAAGTGGCTTAACAGTTAGGTATGATCCATAAAATTTTCCTGGTGATTAAGCATACCTAAGAACAATTAAGTATAAAAGAGGTACTGCCTTGACAGGAAGATTGTAAAAATGTTTAAAGACAAATAAATAAAAAGAGAATAAAACCTGTAGCTCTGTGATACGCAAATAACATCTAACTGAAGTCACAAGGAACATCTAGCAATCATTCTGAACACCAAAGAATTCACTTAATACATTTTGCCTGAACTCCCCACAGATCTCACTTACCAACACCTCTATGTAGCCAAGAAATTGACAATAGTTTATAAATTACCACCTATGACTCCATCTGCTCTACCCACTTAAAAAATGTCATGTATTTCTTTATTCTTTATTATTTTTTGTAGAGACTGGATCTTGCTATGCTGCCCAGGTTGGTCCAGGAACAGACCCACACTGATTTCCTCAATCAGATGACCATACAGCCATCCAATTGATGAACAAAAGCGCTACACAGCGCAGAAGGACAAAGATGGTCTTCTCCATACATGGTTCTGGATCAAGCTGTCAGTCACATCCATGTAGTAAAAAGTGAATCATGGGTGGGTGGGTTGGCTCGAATCCTAGCCCTCTGGGAGGCTGAAGCGGGCAGACTACTTGAGCCCAAGAGTTTGAGACCAACCTGGGAAAATGGTGAATCCCCATCTCTACAAAAAAACCAAACTTAGCCAGGCATGGTGGCACATGCCTATGGTCTCAGGTACTCAGGAGGCTGAGTGGGGAAGATTGCCTGAGCCAGGAAGTGGAGGTTGCAGTGAGCTGAGATTATGCCACTGCCCTCCAGCCAGGGCAATAGAGTGACAGCCTATCTGGGGCATAGGGGTGGGGGGTGGGGAAGCATAAACTAAACTAAAATTGCTATGAGATTAAGTTTTCAAATTCTTAGGTTAGGCATTGATTAACAGGACACAAAACGCAGTCACCGTAAACGAAAAGATTGATCAAGTATAATTTCATTAAAATTAAGAAACTCAGGCTGGGTACACTGGCTCATGACTGTAATCCCTACGCTTTGGGAGGCCAAGGCAGGTACTATCACTTGATCCCAGGAATTCCAGACCAGCCTATGCAACGTGTTAAAACCCAATGTCTACTAAAAATACAAAAAAGAGCTGAGCATAATGGTGCTCCCTTGTAGGTCCCAGCTACTTGGGGGCTCAGGCAGGAGAATCTCTTGAGCCTAGCTTGGGAGGTGGAGGTTACACTGAGCTGTGATTGTGCCACTGCACTGCAGCCTGAAAAACAGAATGAGATCCTGCCTCAAAAACAAAAGAAAACTGAAGAATCTCCATTCACATAAAAACACCATTAAAAGAGTGAAAAGGCATGCTACAGTTTGAAAAACCGAGAAATGTAATACATATAATACATATATATCCTAAAAAGGAGACACATCCAGAATAAAGTATTAGGAATTAACAGAAAAACAAGCATATCAATGAAAACAGGATACGAAGATTGAACAGGCACTTCACAAAAGAGGACATATAAATGGCAATAAAAATACACAATCTCAATGCCAGGAAAATGCAAAATGAAACTACACTGATATATTACTGCACCTCTACTAGAATGGCAAAATAATTTTGAATGGACAAGAATAAGCAAAGATGTGGGGTAACCAGAATATTCCCAGCTAAGCGGTACAACCACTTTGTGAAAATGATCAACAATAACTGATACTAAAGTTTTGTCATTCACATACCTCTAAAACCAACAATGCCACTCCTACATTTATACACCAATCTGGAAATGTTCTATTTCTTGATACGTAGTGAAATTTACTTAGTGTAAATTCATTACCTGTATTTCTTTTCTTTTCTTGAGACGGGCTCTCACTCTGCCATCCAGGCCTGAGTGCACTGGCATAATCATGGCTCACTGTAATCTCAACCTCCCATCTCAGCCTGCCGGGTAGCTAGGACTACAGGCACACACCACCACACACAGCTGATTTTTGTCTTTTCAGTAGAGACGGGGTTTGCTACGTTGCCCAGGCTGGTCTGGAACTCCTGGGGTCAACTGATCTGCTCACCTTGGTCTCCGGAAGTGCTGGGATTACAGGTGTGATCCACGGTCCCGGGACCACCTGTACATTTAAAATTGTGAGCTTCCTCTGTAGACTTGAGTAACTTTCCCAAGACTTCTTTGACACAAAGGTCTCAGAAATCTTAAAGCTACCGTTTTAGAAGAGAAAAAACGAGCTTCTGGTTCACAGCTGAAATTTTACCAATAAAATTTAAAAACAAAAGAAAGCTACTAACGCGTATCAGCTCAGAACAAAGATGAAAACTACCAGCAGATTACTTTTCTTTAACTTTGTCAAGCACTGGGAGTCAAAGAAAAGATAGCACTGCAAGAAAATACTTCCTTTTGAAAGCAGCTTTACCAGCAAAACACAGAAGGAAATGGAGGAAAGCATTCCGGAAGTCTTGCTTAACTCTTCTGTGAGAGGATGCCAACCCAGATGATCTGAGAAGCTCCCAAGGCAGACAGACACAGGGAAACCACAGCAACTCTTTGGAGCGCAAACAGCAGCACCACAATCTAACCTACTGGAAATGCTGCGGGTCATCTGAGGCTTGCCCCGCTAGTCCTGAGGCGATTCAGCGACGGCTACAAACGCTCCCCTAGTGCTTCCTGGATCTGGCACACCTGGCTTGCCCCCCACCAAGCTGGAGACCGCGGCAGGTGCGGAATCCCGGAGGCCAATAAAGACCCCAACTTTGCAAATTTGGGGCTTGAGATCTCCCGCCCCTCAGGTCCCCAGAGGGAACCAATTTCTGGCCTCCAAGGTGGGGCAAAGGGTCAATGTCCTCCACCAGATCGAGGAGGATGTGCCACCGAAGCTGCTCCATCCCTCCACCTCCTGGGATGCCACAGGAAGACTCGCCCACGAGTTTCTTCCCCAGAGCACAGGAGAGCAGGGCTGCGGCCGGCAGTGGCAGGCTAGGAATCCAATGCAGGCAACTTAAGCGCTCGGGGGGCCAGGCGCGCCCGCCCCTCTGGCACAGCAAAAGTTGTGGAGGCCGCCGGCACGCACATCGACCCAGCTGTGCGCCTCTGTTCCCGGACTCACCGCTCTCCCGGCTTGGCGCGGCGCCCTTACCTCGGAAAGGCTGAGTGGACTTCCCCCTAAACCTCGACTTCCTAGTAGACCTACAACTTTCAGTGCAGATCCCGACCGCAGCCCCGCGGCGACACTCACCTCGGAAACGCTGCCTGGACGTCACGGTAAAGCTTCACTTAGCGCGCCGCCGACGCACCGGCCCGCGCCACTGAGCCGCCCGCGCCTACCGCGACGCTGATGCCCGGTCACTGCCGACGCACCGACCGAGCCTCGGACGCCGCTGTCTCCCCACAGACTCTCTGGGCGCCCCCGACGCGCGGTCGCCGCAGACCCTCTGGACGCTGCTGACCGTGACCGCGCCGCCGACGCCACTGAAGCTGTGGCGCCTGGGACTCCGCCGACCCGCTGACCACTCGCGGCCGCCTCCGAGCCTACCGCGCCACCTACACTCCCGACGTGCCGACTGCACCGCTGATTCCACCCGCGCCTGCGACGCCGCCGCAGCGCCTCGGATGTCGCCTTCGCGTGGCAGAGGCCGACCGCGCCGCGAACATCCCCAACATGCCAGAGACGCCCACTATGCAGACCGCGGCGCGTACACCCCCGACGTAGTGACCGTTCCTGGGACGCCACCATCGCGCCGCAGACCTCGCGGACGCCGTCAGCGCCGGGGACCCCACCGCCAAACCGATGACCGCGGCGCGGATGTCCCCGACCAGCATACCGCGCCGCCGATGCCACTGACCTTTTGCGCGGCTGGGAAGCCGCCGAACCGCTAACCGCGCCATGGATGCACCCGACCAGCTTACTGCATCGCCTACATTCTGCACGCGCCGAACGCGCCTCCGACGCACCATAGACGCCGGGATCGCGCCGCTGACGTCACTGACGCGCCGACCACGCTGACGCCATAGAACACCCCCCCCCACGCCACCTGCGCGGATCGCGCCTCCAATGCCGCTGACGCAGTCCAAGCGCGAATCGCGCCACCGACGGCACTGACCTTGTGAGCGGCTGGGAAGCCGCCGAACCGCTAACCCTGCCGTGGATGCACCCGACCAGCTTACTGCACTGCCAACATACCCGACGCGCCGACCGCGCCGCCGATGCATTCCGCGCCTGGGACGCCTCCGACGCACCGTAGACGCCGGGGTCGCGCCACTGACGTCACTGACGCGCGGACCACGCTGACGCCATAGACACCCCTGGACGCCGCTGGCGCGGACCGCGCCTCCATCGCTGCTAACGCCGCCGGAGCGTGAACTGTGCCGATTACGGCGCTGACCCTGTGAGCGGCTGGAAAGCCGCCCAACCGCTGACCGCGCCGTGGGTGCCTCCGATCAGCCTACTGCACCGGCGACATTTCCGAGGCGCCGACCGCGCCGCCAATGCCATCCGCGCCTGGGACTCCGGCCACGCACCATAGACGCCTCGGACTGCCGCTGACACGGTCACCGCCTGGGACACCGCCAATGAAGCTACTGTGCAGGTAAGAGCAAAACCTATCTCTGACTTCCTGTTCCTCTCCCGCTTGTATTCTAAGTCTGAAGCAGGACGCCGTTCCATCATTTTCTGAAAACCGGGGATTCTGCTTTGTATACAAGGACAAAAACCATAGCAGCCATTATTTCCATGGTTGTAGTTTAGAAAGTGAGAGACTTTAGCATTTCTTCTTTCTTTTGTAATAGGAACTTTGTGAGGCGAGCTAGTGAGTATTGGTTTCTGTTCACATACTTCTTATTTCCAATTCTTGGTCATACGTAAATACACATTTCTCTCTCATTCTCTCTGGCTGTCTCTTACTTTTACGGAAGCATTGCCAGGGTCCATGAGGCACATACTATTATCCCTGTTTTACAGAGGAAGAGACAGACTTCTGGCACTGCCCAGCCCTCCAGCCGCAGCTGTGGCCTCCTCTGCCCCTGCCCCTGCCCCTGCTCCAGGCCCTGCTCCGGCATCTACTTCCACAGCAGAGGACTCCCCGGAGCAGCACTTTACAGGACTACACACCTCGCTGTGTGATGCTATTTCAGGCTCAGTGACCCACTCTCCTCCAGAGAAGCTTCGAGAGTGGCTAGAGACGGCTGGGCCCTGGGGCCAGGCTGCGTGGCAGGACTGCCAGGGTGTGCAGGGACTGCTGGCTAAGCTGCTGTCCCAGCTGCAGTGTTTCGATCGCACCCACCGGTGCCCCTTCCCCCACGTGGTGTGAGCTGGCGCCATCTTCGTGCCCATCCACCTGGTGAAGGAGCGGCTCTTCCCTCGGCTGCCACCTGCTTCTGTGGACCATGTGCTGCAGGAGCATCGTGTGGAGCTGCGGCCCAACACACTGTCGGAGGAGCGGGCACTTCGGGAGCTCGCCCTACCGGGCTGTACCTCACGCATGCTGAAGCTGCTGGCGCTGCGCCAGCTGCCCGACATTTACCCTGACCTTCTCGGCCTGCAGTGGTGTCGGCCTGCAGTGGTCTTCTGCGCCAGGTCTCTTCCCACACTGAACTTATCCCAAATCATACTCCTGAGCCTTCCTCAGTCGCCACCCTCAGTCTTTTCCATGTCATTGAAGGGCACCCCTGTTCACAAAGCTCCTCATGCGTGAGATCTCCTGAGGGTCACAGGTGCCTTTCTGACCGAGCGGTTCTGCAGTCCTCAGCCCTGACGGCACAAAAGTGCCCATAGGCTGCGTCGTTTTGTGGTCTGTTTTTCCTCTACTCGTCGTCTTGTGTCTACTATTCTCCAGCTTGTTTTTTTAATGTCCTGGAGGATCACACAACTGCCGAAGTGTCCCGTGGTATGTATGATCACACTTCTTCAGCTAGGGATCTGATGATGGGACCGACGGGATTCCGCCATTGTCCCTCCTGCGTCAGTACACCTGGCATCACGGCCTGAGGCCCCCTCTAGTTCTACTCTCCCTGTGGCCTCCACCGCCACCCTCTTCCATCCGCCTCTTCCTGTAGAAACTGTTCCTCCTAGTTCCATCCCCATAGCAGCAGCCTTGCTCTGGCCCTTACCTGGTCAGGATGGAGAAGGGCCTGAGGCAGTGAGATGTAGATGCTGATCAGCAGCCTGGCTGACTAGCATCCCTGAACCCTGAACATTTACAGAATTGGAGCAGATGCCTTACTGGGATGCAAAAGAAATCCAGGCTCAGGCGTTCTGTTACCACTGAGTGTGAGGGTCAGGCATCACTCAGGGCTGGGCTGCCCAGCTCAGTCCTCTTCCCCATACAGTTGGGCTGTCTGGGGTCCAAAGAGGGTCAGGTCCTTGTCTTCTGGGCTGCCTGGTGGGCAGTGGAGTCTGGCCGCCACACAGTCCCCGCCTGCTCCGAGTGGAGCTTGCAAGAGTCGGGGGCCTGGGAAGGAAGTGACTGGGACCAGGCTTCCTGCCTCTGGCTGAATAGTGTTGCCCCTGTTCTCACTCCCTCCCCCCATCCTTGGGGGCTCCTTTCTGTGTGTGCCCCTAGACAGTGATTCCGGCCTGCCTTTCTTCCAGGTTCCTGCGCTCCCCAGCATGGCTTTTAGGGCAGTCCGTGCCTGGGCCTGGGCTTGGGTTCTGGCTCTGGAGCTGGCATAAAGATGATGGCGGTCTTATGTATGGCAGGGCCCTCTGTTCCCATGCCTTAGTTTTCCCATCTGGACAGTGGGTATTGGGCCACGACAATGGTTCCTGAACTGCTGAGCCCCTTTCCTCTCATCTTTGTACCCAAACAGCCTCTCCTGAGCAGTGCCTGCATCAGATAGAGCTCTGGGGTCACCTGCGGAGAAGCCCATCTTTTTGGCTTGGATGGTCTGGCCAGTAGGCACATGTGGGGAAGAGGTGTGATGCCAGCCTGATGTGGGGCAGAGCAGAAGCACTGTATGGGGGGGCTCTGGAGGCCAGGAGGTGGGACCTGAGGGTACGGGGTCTGCAACCTGACTATGTGTTCATTTTGCAGGTGACTTTGACACTGAGGCTGGAGCTGTGTCCCCCTCAGAGCCCACTGTGGCCAGATATGAGCCAGAGAAACTTGCCCTGGCTCGGAAGTCACCGGCCCCCAAGGTCAGGAAGCCAGGGAGGAAGCCACCAAGGCCTGGCCCAGAGAAAGCAGAGGCAGCTGCTGGGAAAGAGTCCTGTGGTGCCTCCGCTACCCCTGCTGCCAGCACCAGCCCACCTGGCCGCAGGCTGAAGGCCGGTTTCCGCAGTCTGCTGGAGACCACCTGGCTCAATGGGCTGGCCCTGCCTACCTGGGGCCACAAGGCCTCAAGACCAGACCGGCCTTCGCCCCACCCACAGCTGCTGGACAGCCAGAACCCTCACCTGTAGCGCTGGTTGCTGGTGCCGTGTGTACGGCGGTCACTCTCCAGCCTTCCTTCTGCCTGCCCAGCTGCCTGGGCCAGGAGGGGATGCTGGGGCCATGGCTGCTCTCCTGGATGGGGTCCAGCTCTGACCCTGGGGCCCACCCAGGGTGGGCTGAGAGCCCCTGAGCTTTTCATATGAGGGTCTTTATTGGAAGGACTCCTTCCCGTTTCTCCCTAGAGAACACACACATGGGCTCTGGAGCCCAACAGGCCTGGGCTTGAAACCCGGCTCGTGTTCTTGCTGCGTGACCTGGGCAAGACACGTCACACAGCAGAGGGCTCTGTTGAGCCCTCATTCCCCACGTGGAAAATGGGACAACGCCACTTACCTCACAGGGTTGTCGTGGGGATACTGCCTGACACGTACTCCGTCACGGGTTGGTCTCTGCTTCCTCCCTGGGATGGTGGAGAATCGGAGCCAGAGAACCTTCCTATAGAAAGTCTTCGTGTGTTCTAGGACGTGGCTGTCGAAGAGTGGTGCCTTATGCAGTGGATGTGACTCACACCTTTAGGATTCACCCCCAGCACCTGGGGTTGGGTTGGCCCCAGCCCTCCAGCCTGGAGCTCCCTGAGGGAGCCTGCACTGCCCACTCCCAATCCCCAGTGATGGTGCAGGGATGCAGCCTGGAGCTGGTGTCCTTGTTCTGGGGCTACCACTGCCACCCCAGGAGGCCCCAGGCCTGTCCTGAATCGATGTCAGTGCTTCCCTGAACTGCCTCCCCCACCCCAGGCATTCTCCCAGGAAACTTGCATTTTCTAGGAGCGAAGCAGCTGCTGGGGTTCGGGGACTGGTGCAGGCAGGCTGAATGGCAGCTCAGGCTCAGAAGGCCTCTGATCGTCTGGACTGAGGACCCTGCTGCTCCCCAAGCCAGAACCCATCAGCCAGGCCCACTGGCAGCCACCTGCCTTCGGAGGGCTGAGTTGAGCCAGAGGCTGGTGAGCTCTGGATCTTATTTAAGGGATGTTGATGAGCCTCTGGGCCTTCGAGGCAGCCATTAAAGCACCTGGCTTGTGTTCGGAAGTGGGGCCTGGCTGTGTGTGGGGTGGTGGCTTTCATGTTCGTCACTGTGTACCTACCCCTTGCTCTCAGGCTGCTCTCCCTGCTCCCAGTCCAGAAGGTGCTGAGCACCTGCTCCAGCAAGTGGCCAGCTCTGGCTCTGTGGGCCCCTCTCCCATGCATACTTGCTCCGGGAAAGCCCTCCCTCCTGGGACCCCATGGGTCCTGGTGGTGGTGGGTCGGTGGCTTACTGCCTGTTGAGAAATGCTGGTCACTAGACCCCAGCACATGCCCCTCTCCCAGGGCCAAGCATGCCCTTCACCGTCTGTGTGGAACTCCCAACCTCCCCATTGCTGGTGACCATGCGGCCCACTGTCATCAGCTTGGGTGAGTGGTGGGTGGTTTCCTGGGCCCACCCTCAAAGAGACCCTACCCCAGCTGGGCTCGATTTCCTCAAAGGCTTGTCCTCAGGGCAGCTAAGGTAGCTTCCTGGGCCGGTCTTCCCCCTCCACCTGGGCCTGGGGCCAGTCCATTGGGTCATTGTTAGACTTGTGTGGCATCCTGGTGGTGGGGCCCAGCTGCGCCATCCCTCCTGTAGCAGCCTGGCCTGACACTAGGCTGGGATTTGGAGTGGTAGCTGCCATTGTCCCCTTATACTGTTCATACTGGCCTAGGAAGAGTCCTGGGCTGTGGAGGGGACAGGTAAGCACAACACATTGGCCACTGCAGTGTCAACCTGGGGGAGGGTCCTTGGGACCCAGAAGAGGTTTCTAAACTGGACCTTGAAGACAATTAGGAAGTCATGTGCAAAGTGGGGTCTGGGTGGACAGAACCGTGCATGCAGAGTCTTGATGAGTTTGCTGCAGGGAAATCCCCAGGCGGGGCTGAGAAGCCTGGCTAGAAATCGAGCAACCCGTAAACTCAGTCCCACAACCTGAGGAATGGGGGCGTGAGCCACGAGGGATCATGTGAGGCTACCCCTACAGGGATGGAAGAAATGCAGTGGAGGTGGAGTTTCTGAATCTGGGGCTCCCCCAGGCCCTGGGCCGACATGGGTGCCTCATCAGCTCTGTCAGTCTGTCTCATGGCCAGCGCATGACTGGAGTAGGTGCTTTCTTTTTCCTTAGATCCTTCCTCTTCCCTCCGCCTTCTCCTCCCTCCTCTCCCTCCCTCTCTTGCTGCACACCTGTGGCCCTGCTGCTTGCCTGACACACATCACCTATATTTTGGCCACTGTCTTTTATTTTTGCGACGGAGTTTCGCTCTTGTTACCCAGGCTGGAGTGCAATGGCGCGATCTCGGCTCACCGCAACCTCTGCCTCCTGGGTTCAGACAATTCTGCCTCAGCCTCCTGAGTAGCTGGTATTACAGGCACGTGCCACCGTGCCCAGCTAATTTTTGTATTTTTAGTAGAGACGGGGTTTCACCATGTTGACCAGGATGGTCTCGATCTCTTGACCTCGTGATCTGCCCGCCTCAGCCTCCCAAAGTGCTGGGATTACAGGCTTGAGCCACTGCGCCCGGCCATGGCCACTGTCTTGAATGGAGGAGCAACCTCCCTTGAGGGAGTGTGTCCTGGGCTGTCCACCTCCTACTGACGGGACATAAGGTCACTCCCACACCCCTAAGAGTTCTCTGTGAGCTCAGTGGAGCCCTCACCTCTCCCACAGAGACTCCTGAGAGTCCCAGGTGGCCTGTCTACTGGCTGGGTCCCAGGTGGCAGCCTCAAGAAGTCTCCAGGGCAAAGGGTATTGCATGGGCTGAGGACCAGGAGAGGGACTCCTGGGGTTGAGGGTGGGGACCCAGCAGGCCCCAAGGAGCGTGTGGGGAAGACGAGACCAAAGTCAGCACTTAATTAACCCAGAGTGTCCCCTGGGTGGGGGTGGGGAGGGACCACACCCCAAATCTCTACAACTCTTCTCACAGCATTGCCGTGGAGTGAGAACGGGGCTTTCACCGTCATAGGGGGCTCTGTCCACCAAGGCCCCTGACTGCCGGGGAGCCCACACCCACAGTGCCCTTCTTTCTGAATGCTGGCCCTTCCACAGCCTGGATCCTTGAGCCTGGGCAGAGGGATAACGACCCCTGGACTGTCTTCACAAGCAAAGAGGCTACTTGTCACCAGGCCCTGACTCTTCGGGCTGAGCTCAGCAGCAGGCCTCTCTCTCACCAAGACCCCCTGGACAGAAGGGGCTCAGCCCTGAGGACCCAGCACTCCCCACACTTGCATGTCCCTGCTGGGCATCCACCCTGGGGACCCACTTTCCCCCTGCCCCCAGCTGCTGGCAGCCCCATCTTGACTTGTCTGTGATCCCTGAGGCCACACCAGGAAGCAGCCTGCAGCTGGGAGGCACACCTGCTGTTTCTGCATCTTTTTTTCTGGAGCTTATGTGGGTGGGAGGGGCTACAGACACCAGGGATCCTGCAGGCCACGCCTCCCACTCCCTGGCTGAATGAGCTTTCTTCTCAGGGGTCTGACTGGAAGGCTGGGACCGACCTGTCACAGAGGCAGGTCTGAGTAGTCCAGGCCCGTTCCTACTCTCCATCAGGGCCCCTTCTGTTCATTTGTGCAGCTGCCTTTGCCCAAAGCACCAGTGAAGTCTGCGCGGACTGTCCTTTGTTTCCAAGGGGAGTGTGGCTCCAGTCCTGGCCTGGAACTCAGATGCCTTAGAATTAGAGGCCACATCTGGCAGGGTGGAGTAGCGTGGCCTGCCCATGGCCAGGGCAGGTACCACGTTGGCAGCCCCAGACCTGACACCACGGCTCCCGTGTCCCCTCTCCACTTCCGTCCAGCACATCACTTACACTACGTCTGCCCCTGATGAATCCGGACTGTCAGCTTCCGCAGCTTAGCCTGGAAGTCCCACTGACCCTAAGGAGAACGGTGCCTCCTGAGCTGGGGGCTACGTGGGAATGGGCCTGGGGTGGGGTGGGGGAGGTCAGGGTGAGACAGGTGTCCAGCACCTCTCTGTTTATCTTCCCTTCTCTTTTGCCCACAAAAGAGGCATCTTCTCCATATCCCTCTGCCACCCCGAGGACATAAAATATTTCCCCCGTTATGTCTTCCCTTGGACACGGCCCACCTGCCTTCCTGTGGGACTCAGGGCTTTGTTTTGTCCTGTGGCCCACATGAGAAGCAATTATCCCTACTCTGCTCAGCTGAGAGAGTTAAACTGAGGCAGAGCAGGGGAACAACTCTGTCGTAGTCTGGATGTTAACAGCAGAGGCAAGAGCAGCCTTTCCTCGAGTGGTCGGGTCCGGTGGACACCAAGCGTGGAGGCTGTATCAGTCGGTTTTGCGTTGCTCCAGAGGAATACCTGAGACTAGATCATTCATTTCTCTTTTTCAAGGTTTGGTAGGGCCACTAGGCTGAGGGTTGGAGCCCCGTCTCCTAGTCCCAGCCTGGGTCTCCATCACTGGCTGGCCGGCTCTGCTTGCTGTGTTCTCTCCACACCTGCCTCCTGCAGCCCAGGGGTCAGTCTGGGTGCAGACCTGGGAAAGGTCCAGGAGCAGATTCTGCCCCCCAGCTCTTATCTCCTGTGCACCAAGGCAGCCAAAATACAGCAGCAGAACCAGGAGCGCTGGCTTGTCCCAGTATCCCAGTGTTTTGGGAGGCTGAGGTGGAAACATCACTTGAGAGCAGCCTGGACAACATAGCAAGACCCTGTCTCTACAGATAATAAAATTGGGCATGGTGGCATGCACCTGTAGTCCCAGCTACTCAGGAGGCTGAGGTGGGAGGACTGCATGAACCCAGGAGGTCAAGGCTGCAGTGAGCTATGACTGCACCACTGCACTCCAGCCCGGGCAACAGAGCAAGACCCTGTCTCTAAAACAAGAAACAAAGTGCATTGTGTGTGGAATCCAGCTTCTGGCGTGTGGACCTGACCTCACTCGGTCCCATCAGTGAGTGGGAGGCTGCCTGCTGTCTCCCAGAACATTCCCACCACTACACCTGTGTTTCTCCTGTGTTCCCTGGCAGGCTTTGTGAGGGGGCCTGTTACCTACCCTCTGGCTTCCCTAAGGCACAGCTCAAACCTTTCTTGCCACTGAGAACCTTCTCGTGAAGAGTCTTACCCTCACCCACAGGCCTCCTCATTTCAGAGCTTTTGGTGGGGTGAGTACCAGGATTGACTCACTGCTACCAGCTGGGAGGAATTGTCCCTAGGGTTGGGTCTCTGGATGGCATGTGAGGATCTAGACGAGGACCCAGATGCCTGTAACCTGAAGGGCAAGGGCCTCGGCTGCCAGGGCTTCACACAGCCCCTCGTCCAGCCTGACCTTCTGGGACAGGCCAGACCCCTCCATCCTTTGGTCTTGGTCCCTACTGGGAACCCTGGTTTCCCTGGATTACCCACTTTGACTCCAAAGGTAATAATGCCGACATCCCCCGTGTGACCGTGACAGACTGAGACTATCGTAGGGTTGCCTGGCTCAGAGTCACCATAGCCAGGCAGAGCTGAGGTCCTGGCCCTGTTCAAGACTTTCCCAAATCCCTTCTAGCTCTGGTACCTGGGTTCTTCCTCACCCAGCTGCAGCTTCTCCCACCCCTTCCACCAGGTGACAGAGAACCTGGCAGTCTGTGAGCCATAGAAGGCTTCAGTTTCCTTCTGGTGAGGGATGAGAACCAGCTTAGGGCGGGAGGGAAGAGGGGTCTGGGGGCCCTCCCAGCCCTGCCTCTGGCATTTGAAGGATGGTGGCTGGGCAGCAGCATGGTTTAGGCTAGACAAGGCGGCCCCTAGGTTTATAGCCAGGCCTCAGACAGTTGCTGCCATGTCACCTTCGCTTCTCCACATGCTGACCTGGCATCCCACCTAGTTAAAGGTCCTCAGGCCTCCCGCCCCTGGGCATTTCCCTCACTCCCAGCCCAGGCACAGCTTTCCTTGTCCTGGACTCATCTTCAGAGATGCTTGTCCAGCACACAGCTTTGCTGGATATCGCAGGCTGGGCCGGGCCCCCTGCCCTGCACTAACCTCTTCGTGAGTCTCAACTAGACTGAGCCGCAGCTTCAGGGTCAGGACAGGCTCTGACCTAATTGATGTGACCCAGGACAAGGGGGTTACATCTGCTTGAGTTCTTGGCCTCTATGGTCTCTTTGGGGCATGATGCCCCTCTGTCCCATGCTTAGGTGCCCACATGTGGCCACAAGTGCCTTTCCTTCCAACATCCGTACTTCAGGCTGCTGCCCAGGCACCGGTGGCTCCAGGCAGAAGCGTGAGTGCAGAGCCAGGCCTGGGCTGACGTTCCGCAGGTGCTGCAGGAGCTGGCAGCCTTGGCCACGCAGCCCATGGCCATCCATTCCCCTACACTGTGGCTGCCCCCAGTCCACCATCCTTCCAGGGCCAGGCCTGGAACCAAACTGACTTCTCTCTGGACCTGACAGGTTCTTGGCTGAGCATGATGGTCTTGCCCATTTCTTTGATTATCCTCAACAAGAGGTTTATAGAGCCATTGGGAACATCACATCTGTCTACCACGTCCTCACCAGAGACATGACTGCCTTGGGCCAGGCCTGGGACAGTCAGAAGTTACACTTGCCTGTTGAAACCCAGATTCATTGGCTTCAATCTAGGCAATGGGCTGATGGGCAGCTGTCACTTCTCCTTTGCTTGGGGGAGGTAGGAGAGGAAGGTCAGGCAGGAGATCTGCTTGGCACCCACCTGTGCCTGTCTCACCTGGCTGCAGGTGCATTGGAGACTGAACCCCTTTCTTGATCTGCAGGTGTGGATTTCAGGTTTCCAATGGTTGTCAGGGTGTGCTCCAGTGCTCTCCTGGCCCTAGGGAACCCTGGGCTCCATGAGACCTTGGCCTAGGCAGGATTGTTTCCCACACTGTCATCTCCCCATACAGTCACCTCCCCAAACACTGGGCTCCAGGCTCTGGTATATGTAAAAGTTCAAAGGCAAAAGTCAGCCCTTCCACTCTTCCGGAGTGGGTGGCCCCACCCCTCTCAGAGTGGGCGGGGACAGGAGTTGCAGGGGCAGCTTTCCTTGGGATGCCACAGGTCTCTCTGGAGCTGCCTAGCCACGCCTCCTTTCCTTTCATCTTTCTCATGACCAATGGGATTGGAGCATGAAGGCCACGCCCCTGTTCTACATTCTAGTGTGGCCCTGGTTACGCCTCCTCTGTCTCAGACACACAGCTGCCTGGTAGAGGAGTGGAGCTGCTCACCAGTGCTCCTTTGAATTGTGCTGATGTGGCCCCAACCCCACCTCCCTCCCCAACCCCACCTCCCTCCCCCACCCACCATGTCGATGTCAGAAGAAATTCGCAAGATGATAGCCTCGGCTAGGAAAAAGGTAACATGCACACAGATCCCCTCCAACAGCAAGACCGCTGCCACAGTCCATAACACTTCTGAGACACACCAGACTGGGTGGGCCCCTAACCCTGCTGCCTCTGGGCTCCCCCTACCAACGTCTTGTCAGCCCCACCCCTTCAGCAAGGAGCCCAGCCCCTACCCTTGCCAATCACCCCAGGGTGACTTTGAATGTGTAACTCCTGAGGCTCCCCGCTCCCTACTTGGACCTCACCTTTTCCTGCCCCAAGCCTGACCTCCCTGGGCTCTGTGGGCTCGCATCTCTAAGGACCTGGGTCTCCCAGCCCCCGCCCTCACCAGTCATTTCTGGGTGACTTTGGGCTGGTGACTCCTGGGAATCCCTGCTGCAGACTCTGCCCTCCCCTCCTCCTCCCCCAGGGTGGCCTCCCTGTGCTCTTTGGGCTGGCATCTCCAAGGACCTGGGTCCCAACCCTGCATCCCCCTCCCCCATCATGGAGCAGTGACTCAGGCATCTCGTGGGTGTAGTCCCCTCCCCCAGGAGGAGTGAGATGTAGTGATGTCACAGTCCTTCTAGGAACCATCATTCCTGCTACAAGACCAGCCTTTGATCTTACCGCCCAGACCCCTAAGCATTCTCATAGCATTTCTGGCTCCTCTGGTCCCAGCACACATTTCCAGCTGGTTGGGGAATGTGGACTATGGGACCTAGGAGTGAGAGGTTTCAGGCTGCCCACTCCTTTAACATAGACCTTGACAGTGTGAAAAGCCTACACTTCCCACATGAGCTCAAAACATTGACAGTGTCTCTGGGTGGCAATGGGAGAATGGGTTTGGTTTGGTTTTCTCTCAGGCTTCTACTCTCCAGAGAGACTTTGACGTTACTTTCTGAGTTCTCCAGCTCATCTTCAAATTCTCCATGGTTTTGGGACCAGACTGCCCTCAGTCACTGGCCTCTGGAGTGAGATTTGCTCATCTTCTGTGGAACAGATCTTGGGAAATTGAAACTGACAGCTTGAATCTTCCTCAAATCATTGCAACTCAGGCTACTTTGAATGCCACGGGATAAACATGGGACATCTTTCTGAAGCATCAGTTTCCCTTGAGTCTCTAGAGAGAGCAAAAGCATTAATGTACTTAGGGATGACAGTCACATAGGTTTCTAAGAGTATACCAGACCTCTCTCAATAAGACTTGGGTTGTCCTCCTTCTGATGAATTCCCAGATTTAACAAAAAGGCTGCCTTCTGCCATGAGGACACATTGATATAAAAGTGTGAGAGGTACTGGTGCTCTTCTTTTTTTTTTTTTTCTGAGATGGAGTTTCACTGTTGTTACCCAGACTGGAGTGCAATGGCACGATCTCGGCTCACCGCAACCTCTGCCTCCTGGGTTCAAGCAATTCTCCTGCCTCAGCGTCCCGAGTATCTGGGACTACAGGCGCGCACCACCATGCCCAGCTAATTTTTGTATTTTTAGTAGAGTGGGGGTTTCACCTTGTTGACCAGGATGGTCTCGATCTCTTGACCTTGTGATCCACCCTCCCAAAGTGCTGGGATTATAGGCATGAGCCACCGCTCCCGGCCAGTGGTGCTCATGTGAGGCTTTATGATGCTAAACCACACGGCATACAGTTCCTGCCTACTTCATGTTGATTTTTCTACCTCTGCCTGTGGTTTTGGTCTCTGGCAGTTGCTGATTCGTGGCAAAACCCTAGAGCTTGGAGTCAGAGGAATGAGTTTAAGTTTTAGTATTACTTTCTCTCTTTGTTTTTTTTTTTTTTTGTCATGACATCAATCCCTCTCAGTCACTAAGTGAGTGTGACAACACAGTATAGAGTTGTTGGTGGCATTAAATCAGATGGTGTATAACAGTATTTTGTAAAAACTGTAAAGTAGGTTGTGACTGTAGGGGTTTGTAGTTCTCATGGGCGTTACTGCTCTTTTTCCCACAGTTAAAAGAATTTCAACAAAGAAACAGCCCTGCTGCTCCATCTCGAGTGAGAAGAAGAAAGAAAAGAAACAACAGTAGCCGTGAGACATCCGCTTCTGATGGTTGCCAGTCACCATGCCATGTGAGTCTTGGCTGGCCAGGCTTCTGGGGAAAAGGGGCCCAAGGGGCAGTAGAGGGTAATTGTTAAGGTTGTGGAAGAACTTCTGGGTACTGGTTAGGAATTCTGGGTTTGAATCCCGCCTCTCCATCTGCGAGGGATAGGATTTAGGGCAAGTTCCTTGAGCTTTTTGGGCCTCTCCTTTCACATCTGTGAAATAGAGGTGATATTGTCTGACTTCCATTTGTGAGGGTGAAATGAGATTCGTTATTGCTGTTGTTTTGTTAATCCCTAGTACATGGCCTGCTGTAAACACCCAGGACACCCAGGAAATGGTCCTTGCTGTTTTGTTTTCCTCACCCCCAGTCTCAAGGGGGAAGCCAGCCCAATGAGAACAGCCATTTGCTGTCAGGCTGTCCCTTTAAGAGTCACTGAAAGGGCCCCGGGGGGGGGGGGGTGGTGGGAGATCAGAACCATGAGAGGAGCTGGCACAAAGGAGTTATGGGACAAAGGGTCTGAGGGAGGCAGAACAGAAAATGCTGCCAGCTGATGGGAAGAAAGGAAGTCAGAGGCTTGGACACTGAGGGGGACAGAACATCTCCATGTGCACTCTCATCTCTTGTAGTCAGCAGCAGGTGGTCACAAGGAGGGCCCTGCACCGTGTGCCACCATGAAAGGTCCAGAGGTAAGAGGCCCTGAGCTGAGGTACAGTGACCCTGCAGGCCAGCCCTCCACCCTTCTCCCACAGTGGCAGCTGGGTGCCCCTCTGCCAGCCGAGACAGCCCCACACACCCCAACCGTAATGATTGTTCTCTCTACCTCTCCCTCAATCCTCCTCCAACTCCTCTCTGCATGTGCCTCAGAGCACACACCAAGTACGAATAGCCCTGGACTCGAGCTCAGTCACAACTAGTGAACTGAATAACACCATCGACTTATTGGTAAGAGTCCAGTGGGGTCCCCTGATTCCACACTGCCAATCCTGGGCTCCAGTTTCCCCTTGGGGCTGCTGTGGGTGAATTGAAGGGCGCTATGGGGAGCCAGCACCGGACGCAGAGTTTGGAGGCCAAATGCCCGCCCTGCCCTTACTTGGCTGTGGCCTTGGCCAAGTCCTAGGTGGGGGACTGTGCACTTGGCCCTTGGACTGTGAAGGTACAGAAGAGTAGCTTTAGTATGTTACCATTTGTGTAGAGAGAGGAAACGTGTGTGTGTGTGTGTGTGTGTGTGTACATACTATGATAATATACATAAAACATGTCTGCAAGGATTTGTAAAAAACTCAGGTGAGAGCACAAGTGGCTGGGAGATACTTCCCTTCTGTACCTTCTAAGTTTTGGACTATGTGAATGTATCCTCCTTTCAAAATATGAGCAAAAGATTCATTTCCCCCTTCCCGTCTGTGCCTCCACACCCAGCAGAAAAAAAAAATGGACTTAGAGAATCAGATGGACCTGGGTGTTCAAATCCCAGCTCTGTCTAAGTGATCTTAGTCAACCACCTGACCTCTAATACTCCATGTTTTCCATCTCCACAATAGAGGTAATGGTAGTAACCGCCCCTCATGGTGGTTGTGAGGTTAACTGGGATTGTTCGCACGCTACCTGGTGACGCACTCAATAAAGGTTCCAACAGCGGTAGTAACGACAGGAATAACAATAGGATATGATGTGACCTCTCTGGGCCTCTGTTAGCCAGCTGTAATTGTGGCCTCTTTCCCTGTGCCTTCCAACTTTACTGAGGTCTTTTAAAATCCAGACCACGGGATTGGACGTGACTTGATCTTTACTGACTGAGTTGTGTGTTAAGCCCAGCCATAGCCCTTTTAAGGGGCACTGTGTGGAATGGCCCAGGCTCTCCAGATTGAAGCTTCTCGCTCTTCCCTCCAGCCCTCGAGCCGCCGTGAAGCAGTCCTTGAGCAGCAGGTACAGCAGTTTCTACAGGAGCGGGAACTGCTAAAAGCGCAGGTGGCAGAGGTGAGACTATGCAGAGGGAGGGATGTGGAAGGAAGATGAGCCCAGGTGGCCAGGAGCAGGTGAGGACAGTGACAGCCCTTCCTAACTTCTGGGTCCATTCCTGCAGGTGACGGAGTGTCTTAAGAAAGCTCAGCTAGAAAGAGACGCTTACGCTCAACAACTCAAAACACAGAAGGTGCAGTGGCAGCAGAAAATCCTCACAATGGCAGGAGAAGTGAGAGCTGACCCTTCAGCCCCCACCTTAGATAGGTCACTGGATCTTACTGGGCATCTGTAAAATGAGACTAGTCCAGCCAGGGGTGGTCACAGGACTGGGCTGTGTGTAGCTGGGGGCAGAGAGGGAGATGGTAGCCTGTCCAGCCACCAGCCCTTCTCCAGGGCCCTTTCCCGCTGTTCTTTGGGCAGATTGAAATATTCAAAATGGAGAAAAGTCAAGATGCAATGAAAATCGAGAAGCTGAAGGGGAGCCTTGCCCACCTACAAAACCTTCTGGGTAAGATGGGGCTGGCGTGACCCGGGAGCAGGACTGGCATCAGAGGGCTGTGGGGGTGGCTTAGAGTGCCCCAGGGAGGTGGGTGGCTGGAAGGGCTTTGAGGCAGAGGGAGAGAGGTCTGTGCTGGGAGATGGCATGTCTTGTCATCTCCATGGGCCTCAGTGTCCCCATCAGAAAGAGGGAGGGTGCCCGTGGTCAGCCACCCACAGTGCTCTCTATCTGAAAGTGGCTTGGAAGACTGGCTACCATTTGGGTGTGAGGAATCATTAGCAGTGAGGCCAGGTTTGGGGAGCTTGAGAGGAGCTGTGCACCCAGAAGAGTTTTTTCTTTTTTAGAATCCAGAGGCCCTTATTGTCTGCTTCCTTTCTCAGCTGAACCCCCGATCCCGAAGCACCCACAGGGTCCTCTGACTTGGAAAGAAAACCTAAAAACTGAAACCAAGTACCTGAGAGATGAGCCACGGGAACAGGAGAGACTGCAGGAGGCAAAAATGAGGCTCTGGGAGACGGAGGTGAGGCTGAGAGAACAGGAGAGGCTTCTTGAGCAGGAGGGGCTCCAGGAGCAAGAGGAGGAGCTGGTGTGTTGCCCACCTGGGGAGCCTGCCCTCCTCCCCAGCCCTCCAGTCCTTTGTTTTCCCACCTGTAAAATGTGAGAGTGTAGCCCTCCCATGAAATGGGCTTTCTAAAGGCACCTGGGAGCCAGAACCCTGCTCTGATGGCTGTGGGAGAAAGGAGACAATTTTTCTAACCTGCCTCCACCCTTCCTGGTGCCATGGGAGGCAGACACCAGTCTGGACATCATCATTCCAGCTCGAGGCATGGAGCCCCCTAGTCATAGGGCAAGAGACAGTGGTGTGAGAGACTCTTTATGCTGGGTGCGGTGGCTCACACCTGTAGTCCCATCACTTTGGGAGGCTGAGGCAGGGTTTGAGATCAGCCTGGCCAACATGGCGAAACCTCATCTCTACTAAAATTACAACAACCACAAAACAGCAAAGCTGGATGTGATGGTGCACACCAGTAATCCCAGCTACTCAGGGGGCTGAGGCATGAGCATCGCTTGAGCCAGGGAGGTGGAGGTTGCGGTGAACTGAGTTTGCACCACGACTCTCCAGCCTGGGCCACAGAGTGACACTCTGTCACAAAACAACACTAAAGTCTTCTTAGATCCAAACTGGATTCCGACCTTGATTCCACTGGTCACCATTCAACTGCTTTGCATCTCTAAGTCTCTGTTTCTTTACCTTCCAAAGGAAGTTAGCATTTTCCTTGCGTGGGTGCTGAGGAATAAATGAGATGATTCGTAGAAAGCGTTAGGCATGTAGCACACTTGGCAGATGGTGATTGGCTCCCTCTGCTTTTCAGCAGTCTGTGGCCTACAGTTTAAATGGTGGAAAGAAGGATGTGAGATTTGAGGCTGTGGAAGGAGACACGGGGTTCTAGGCAAGGGAGGCAGTCTCTTGGGCTGGAGCCAGGGGCCAGGCGCATGGGCAGGCCACCTTCCTCTGTGGTCCCTCCCAGACCCCCTTATGCTCTTGGTTTCCCTGACTTCTGATTCTTCTGGATTCTCATCCCTTCCGGGAGCCGGTGGTCAGACACCTTTGTGACTGACAGGTGCACCCTCTGAGGCCCCAAGGGAAGGGGCTATGCTCTACCTCCCTGCCTCATTTGTCCTGTGTATGCCTCTACAAGAACCCTCACCTCTTGCCTTCAGGTGCCATTTCTGAACGCTGCTAAAGCCAGTGCCCAGGAGGAGCAGGCACGGCTCTGTGAGCAGCTCCAGAAACAACAGGTGTGCTGCCAGCACCAGGCTCAGCTGGGGGCCTCGGCCCTGAAGGAGCCAGAGGCAGCGGCCGCAGCCACAGGGACTGGGAGCGAGTCTGGGTGTGGGGAGACCCAGCGGGCCCTGCAGGGAGCTCTCGACCAGCTGCAGGTGAGTGAGTCCTGGCAGGGGCCGAGAAGGGTGGGGAAGGGGGCAGGTTGCTCCCAAGATGTGACCCCATTATTTCGGCTCCAGAGAGACTTCATGGACATTTTGAAGGAGAATTCATACCTGAAGGAGCGGGTGGAAAAACTAGAGCTCGGATTCATTCAGCTCTCTGGAGAGAGAGACATGATAAGTGAGCAGGAGGCCAGGCAGGGCAGGGGGAGCTGCAGGGTGGTGGGAGGGGCCCCAGTGTCTGAGCCTGTCCTCCCACAGGAAAGTCCATCAAACCAAATGACCGTCAGAGGGCAGTGGCCAAAACCCAGCACCAGAAGAACGATGTTAGCATGCTGTCGCAGGCCGAGGAGGGGATGAAGGTAAGGTGTACAGCATCTCTGCAGGGGTGAGGGGGATAAGGGTGGGCGTGAGCATGGGTGCCGGCACCGGCATGGCAGCTGAGCACCCGTTTCTCCAGGTAAAGCTGCTGGAGCTGCAGGGGCCAGTGATGCAGCTTATGATCAACCATGAGGTCGTCCAGCACCCTGCTAATGAGCCCACTCCAGGGGCCCCAGCCCCCCAGGAGCCTGGTGCTGCTGACAAGGATGGTGAGTAGAGCCCTCAGGCGGGGTGGGCAGGCAGGAGCAGGGGAGGCTGGCACTGCACTCATATCCCTGCCTCCCTCTCTCCAAAGAACTTTGTCAAGTGATCCTCGCTGACAGCCTGCAGCCTGCAGGAGGGGGGGATACACCAGAACCCCACTGCACAGCAGATGGCACATGGCTTTGTGAGCTGCAGGACAGCCAGCAACACCGACCCTTGGGCAGCAGTCCCTCCACGCCATGCTTTTACCAGGCTGTGGGCGAAGGAGCGGGTAAACATCACGATCAGCTAAGAGCTGGCCCAGAAGTTTACAAACAAACAAAGTTATAGGTTTAGTCTTCACGTTTACTTCATTTGAATGTTAGAGCCACTTGGGATGATTTGTGTTTCTAATCTATAGTTTATTTGTAAAAAGTTAAAGGAGAGTGGGTCTTCCTGTAGCTTTCACTGATGTTCACTTTGGCATTTTTTAGAATTTTTCATTTTTAATTTGATAATCGTAGGTCATTAGCATGCCTATCGAGTTTGCCCTTACGTGGTGGGAGTTCAAACACACAAAGACCCACTATTGGCACAAAACTATTCTCGCTAGTTTGGAATAGGCTGCCATGGTTATTTAATGTTATTGAAGCATGTGTATTCATTATGGAATTCAGATACAATTTGCTTATGTTCTGCTATGATATTTGATCAAATCCTATTTACAGTGAGCTCTTAATTAGCTCAATATGTGCTTTGCCCTCACGTGCACACTGTTTATTACTTTGTAAGGTGCTACTGTGAGTACTGACATTTAGAGTTGTTGAAAGGCCGAGAACTGGAAACAGCCTTTCTTCCATGTTCTGTGTATTGCAAATGGGAGTAATAACATTTTGGGGAGCTTTTAAAATCTCACAGAAGAGGAAAGCGGCCTGCTATGGCTGGTATGTGCAGAATAGAGTAGTTCATTGGTTCCCGTGCCAAGAATGAGCGCTGCGCTATGGTAGTTCTTTTAGGGTTTTTCTGTGCTCTGGGCTCATGAAGACACTGCATGATGAGCTGCAGCAGCTGTATTCTTTTTATGACCTATAAAGAGATGATTTCTGAGGAATAAAAGGCTCCCATCTTTGATGGTGGATGTGGAAAACCTTTCCTAGCTTAGAGCATTTACATCTATAATACATTGTAAAGTCAGAGCTCGTTACCTGTTTTAATCCCCTGACTCTAAGTCTCAGTACACAAAAGGGCACTGGTTGGCATTCTTCTTAATGTATTTAGTGAAGGTCATAAGAAATCCTTTAAGATAAAGTGTAATTTATATATATATACATATATATTATATACAGGAATGGAAATTTGTATCTTAGAATGGATAGGCACTAAATATTGATGACTGAACAGTTAATGTTTTAGGACACTTGGTATAATGAGTGCCTTGCACACAGAAAAAGACCACGGATGAGATTATCCTTTGTATCATTTCACAGTTTTAAAAATTGCTATTGATTACAGTTCACATAGCAAGTTGCTGATAAAATGTCTGTTTTCATAAAACATCTCCAACAACAACAAAATCCTTTCAGAGTTTAAATGTCCAGAAAAAAAATAAAAATTTGAATAAAAAATTTTAAAAAGTTTAAATGTCCCTGGAACAGGCACACAGGGTGTAGTCAAGAATGAACTAGAGTGCAGGAAAGCCGTGTGACACCTGGCGTCCCTCTGTGTTCACGGAGCTTCTTTGAGGCGAGATTGACTTGACCATCCAGACTTCTCTGGCTAATACCTATTCTTCAACCACCTTGGTTACTCTGACATAGGAATTGCCTTGTTTTTCTTCAACGAAAAGGACTTTAAACAATAATCACAAACATTATTATAAACTAATATATGTGAGAGTACTTGGCTGAAAAAAAAGGAGTTTCAGTAGACAGAATTGTACTTTATTTGACAATCAAGAGAAATTAATGCAACGTAAAATGTTTATAGCCTGCAGTGCCATCTACTGTTTGTGAACGTCAATGTATTATCAGGAAAAGTGTCTAACAATCACAGAGTTCTATTTCCTCAGCAAGTTCTTTACCAAGAGAGAAATATGTTTTTATACCTTTCAGTTTCAGTTAGAGGCACATTTTGTTCAAGATTTATGTTAATGTGTCTCTACATTATGAATGAATTCTTTCAGTCAGACATTGCATAAATCATAACTTTATGATGCTTGGGACAGAATCAACAGTTGAAACTTCATGAAGTTCTAATGTCCGTCTACCAAAATACCTCCCATTGTTAGGATGGAGGGAGATATGCATGTGTGCTACCTGAAGGGGAGATTCCTAGTTACTGACCGTCTCCAGGTTTAGCATTTGGCATCCTCATGATACTTTCATAAATATGACATTAATAGGAGAGCACTCATACAATTTGACAGATGGAATAACACATTTGCCTGCATTCCCTGAAAGAGTACAAATATTGGGTCCTGGTGATTTGAACTGACTCTTCCAAATTGTAGGGATTTATCAATGTATCAGATAAACCCAGTTTCAGAACGATCAAGGAAAACTGTTAGACCAAATAATGCGGCTAATTAACAGTGGTATGATTTCTAGCCTGGGGGTTTAAAATGGACTTAAAGTTCTGTTTTCTTATTTCTGAACTTGCCGCTTTTGCATTCTTTGAGTTCAGTTTAAAGATAGTTACTTTAAGTCCATTTTCAACCCTCGGGCTAGAAATCGTACCCCTGTTAATCAGCCACATTATTTGGTCTAACAGTTTTTCTTAATCATTCTGAAACTGGGTTTATCTAATACATTGATAAATTATTTCAAAGGGATTTTGATAGTTCAAATCACTTCACTTTTACCCTAAGAAATACAAATGACTAGGAATGACCTTCAGATAGTGTTTAGCATCTGTACCCAATCTGATGATAATGTGTTCATCAGGTACCTGTGGAGTAAATCCCATACAGGCATGTTTAAGCTGAATGGCAGTCAGGAAAATACATTTACTATATTAACCGAAATATCACTCTGAGTAGGTATTTTGTCATCTATTTAAGACAAATCTAAAAGAAGAGAAATCACATGACAGTGACTTAAGTCTTTCTTCAAAGTGCACGTGAGTCTCCTGCAGTACTTCATTCAGCCAAGTGTCTGTTCTCTTCCTCATTCAGTAGAAGGCAGCTTTCAATTGGCTTAGAAGGCAACATCAGAAGGTTAGCGTTCATCAAAAACACAGAATGTTAAAATGTGTCTTCAACTGACCAAATTTGAATTTCTGTAGGAAAAATCAAAATACCTGTTTAAAGATTGCAATATATGATAATCATTTTTAAAGGATTTTATTAAACCTGATAGGTTTTCCAGAAATGAATAAAACTCAGTTCTAAAACCAAAGCTGCTTTTTAGAAAATTTGAAAATGTAAATCAGTCCTATCCTGTTCACAATATAGTTTCTCTAAAACTTTATCTTAAAGAGTATTTAAAAATAGCAATTTAAAAAAACTGCTCTCTTAATGTTTTGAAATTACTTAAAACATTAAAAAATATGAATATTGCAGTTTAGAAGAAATAGGGGGAAGGAAAAGTGAAGAAATGCCAATTCCAGTCCAAAGCTTTATTTGCCAAGTTTTCTAAGAATGACTTTTACCACTGTATGAACTCCTGTGAACAGAATGTAAGATGGAAATCCTGAGGCTTTTGTCTAAAGTGGCAATACTGACTGCTGCTGTGATGCTCCTGTGATGTAATAAATTATTCAGTTGCTGCAAAGCGCTGTTTCTGCCTTAAAATTTTGTGCGTCTTGACAGCTATGGTATTAACGGTATTGAGACTGCAAACGCTGGGCACACTTGGCATGAGATAATCTGTTTTTATTTTTACAAAATTGTAATATAACTATGCAAGTGTGTTTATTAAAAGAACACAAACTAATAAAATTTATGGGATTAAAAGTTATGGGATAAAAAAGTCATTAGATAAAAAATGGAAAAGTTGTGGCAAAAAGCATTGTGGATAAAAAGTAGAAAAATTTTATGAAAAGTTATAAATGTTATGAAAAGGAAGTTATGAGATTTTCTTTTTAAGTCATGGGATAAAAATAAAAATAAATAACAGCAGGCTTCTGTCAGCAAGGCCTGGAGAAGGGGGAACTGGAGTCTCTACACCCACCATGTGCCACCCCTTCCCAGTCACCCCTTTATTGTTAAGGCAGCAAGACCCCTGTCTAATGGGGAAAGACAGACCTTTTGCCAGCTTGACCAGGGCTGAGTCCTTAAATTTCTGGATGATGATGGTTGTTATTTGGGAGCCAGAGGCTGCTGGAGTTGGTTGGTTTGGAGGAGGCCTGATGGCCTCCTTTCTCTCACCAAAGCAACTTTTCCCTCAGGGGGCTCCCATCTTATTCAGAGAGGCAGCTGAGGCAGGACAGTGGTGCTAACTGTGGACCAGGTGAGGGCATGGGCTGCTGCGGTGACCCCCTTCCCCAGTGTAGGTATTATATCTGTGTAACATTTTGTATATTTTAGGGGTTTGGGGTGCCCCCTGTATCGTACCTGGCAGAGGTTGGAGCTGGCACATGGGGAGGAGGTTCAAATAATTATTTGCAGTTGGGAAACTTGTTTATTGATAGCAGAGGACAGTATTTTGCTTTTTATTTTGGAATAAATGGATTTAGTCACACTGCTCGGCCTGGTGTATTCCCATTTCCCTCACTGGGTCCTGGAGTTTGTGCCACTGAATGAGGAGCCCCAGTGTCTGAGCATGTCCAGCTGGGCTGTTGGGGACCTTCCAGGCCTGTTACCTGTGTGCTGCCTGGTGACACCTGGAGGATTTCACGGGGACTGCCATGGCACTTCCGGCCCTGACAGCCAGCAGGCTCGGAAGCCTGATCTAGGGGTGGCTGGGAAGGCAGGTACCAGCACCCAAGGGCACTGACTTCAATCCACCCTAAGCATCTTTCTTCCATCCCCCTGCCTCCCTCTCCTGTCTGCACCTGGTGGCCTGTTCTGTCTCTCTCTCTAAAGTACCAGCTGCCAGGCAGGTTCCCTCTAGGCTGAGTTCATGGCCCTGCCCCCTAGTGGCCAGAGCCAGCTTCACGGGATAAGACCAGCTAAGCCCCAGGGCCTTTCCAGGAACAGTGTCCCTTGGAAAGGGTGGGGCCTTTTCACCGCTCCCAACAGCACCCCAGAAATGGTCTGCCCTTTCCCCTCCCCTGAGCTCCACAGAGAACACAGTCCACAGAGGACACATTCCCCGTCATCTAGAAATGGGTTTGACTCTCAGCCGAGGGACAGCAGGACTGATAGAGACTGTCAGACCACAGGGCTGCCTGCACAGCACCCCCATGCTTGGCGGGGGCTGGAGGGATGGAGGGGCTTGGGTGCCCACACGCCGGGCATAACAGGGAGGCTCACTGGAGGTGGCGCACTTTGGAGGGGCAGTGTCAGGGGACAACTTTCTCTTGTTGGACCACAAGACTCCACAAGGACAGCCCGGTGACTGACTCCCAGTGCCAGAGGCGAGGTGGTCGGCCACGTGTAGGTGTGTACATATATGTGAGTATTTCTAGATATTTCTAGAACAGGGCAGGGGCGTGCCACAGAGGGGGACGGTCACATCTGGATGTGTCAGCTCACCACTACAACAGACTAAGTCACAGATGAAGGGGGCTGGCTTTGTGGCTGGTGAGTCACAGAACAGCCGCCCAGGCAGGCTTGGAAAGGGAGGTCTCTGACAGGAGGGGGGATCTGTGTAGAGGTCGAAGGGGGGCCGGGGGCTCTCAGGATGGGATGGACTTCCCTGACCCAATCGGTTGGCAGTTGCAGATAAAGCAGAGAGGAAATGGGAGAGAAAAAAGTGAGGAGAGAGCTGGTGAGATAAGCACAGAGCAGGGGCGCTGCAGCAGCTGGGGGAGGGCTGGGCAGGGGAGGGCACAGGTGCAGGTGTGGCAAGGTTCCTGGAAAGGGGTGGAAGGGAAAGGGAAGGAAGAAGGAGGAAGGAGCCAGAGCTTCACAGGTAGTGCCCGGGGGCTGAGGCAGCCCTCCCCACCCAAACACGCTGGCCTCTCCCACGGCACCCAGGCAGTGCACCCACAGTTCAGACCCATGTTGACCACTCTCGGACTGCCCTCTACCCTGGTCACCCTGACTTCCAATCCACTGGCCCAGGGCCACCCCTCATGTTGGGGAGCCCCACACAACAGCCACCAGGCCTGATAGAGAAGGAACACTGCCTGAACCAGGAGGGCAAAGCTAAAAGAGCTGGATGGCTCGAGGGAGTGCCCAAGGCCCCTTTTGTCCGGGTCCGGCACGTCTGCCAGGGGACTACTGACCTGCAGGAGTCCCCAAGACCGCCAACGTAGATGTCTCATTCAAACTGAGGGAGAGAGTGCGCGGAAGTGAAACAAAATAGAAAAGCAGAGTCTGGAGGGCTGGCTTAGGCTACGTCCAAGCAGCAATTTTATTTTTGCAATATGTTTCCTTATATACTTTCCTGAAGTCAAAGTTGTTTACACCAGATCAAGGTACTTAAGTTACAGTAAGCAAGTTATGCCCACTAAGTTACGCCCAGTAAGTAAGTTGATCCCATTAAGTAGGTTATGCCCAATAAAGTAGGTTACTTTCAGTAATTAGGTTATGCCCAATAGATCAATGTGAGTAAGTTACAGTCAGGCCCAGTAAGCTATGGGAAGTAAGTTACAGTTACACCCAGTAAGTTACGGTAAGTAAGTTACCAAGTGTAAATACTTAAGTTAATATTTTGCAATGAAGGTAACAAGGGTCCAAAATGAACACAAGCAATAAACCATAAGAAGCCGAAAGTGGACACATTGCCTCCCAAGTCCTCATATCCATAAAGTAATGTCTGTTAATTATTTAGAATAACACAGTCCCTCTCTCGGTTCCTGCTTTCCCTCAGCTCGACTCCCCCAACCAGGGATCTGTGTCTGGGCTCAAGCTCACCGTATTGTGAGGCCCATTTCCCAGGGGCCTCACACGGGAACGATCCCCACAGATTCCCTCACCTTTTGAGTGGTCAGAAAGCCCAGGACCCTCTGAAGGGACCCTGGGGGAGGTGGGGAGGGCAGGCAGCTGGATGCCAGTGGCCACAGACTTATAAGTCTAAGTGGGGACCCTCAGCTGGTCGGTGAGGGGGTGGGGGTTGCAGGTCACAAAGTTGAGGCTGGGCCCTTCCTGCAGGGAAAAGCAGAAGAGGGAGAGTCTGTGGCAGGGGAGGTGGGTTAGCTCTGTGGACAGAGCCTAGCTGGGCCAGCAGCCACTGTGGTCCCTTGGCTGAGTAGGGGATAAGAGCAACAGGCCAAGGTGCATGAGCCTGCTGGCTGGCGGTAGTGTTTCAGAGGGTCAGAGGGAGCCAGGGATCCTGTCTTCAGTCACATGACAGCATCTACAAGGGACCTGGGAGGGAGGGGAGGGGGCCGTGTGTCCTGCCTGACCTGTGAGGTGTGTGCTAGGATGATCATGTGTATGGGACTCTCAAGCTTTCACCTAGATCGCCACTTGATTGCCGACAGACAAAGGAGGTGAGACCCTATCACCCTGGCTCTGCAGTGGATTGGCTCTTGGCATCACCAGGCTGGGAGCTGGATGACCTGCCTAGCAGCATGACTCACACTGCAGGACAGACACAGCGGGCCCAGGATGACGTTCCTAGGCCTCTGGCTCTGAGTCCAGCCCCACACACAACCCCTCCAAGCTCGCAGCCCTACACCATAAAGGACCCACTGTGTCAGCTTGGGCATAGAGCCTGTTCCACGAGCCCTAGGCTCAGCCATGGAGGCCTTGGGGCTCCCAGGGAAGAGAGGACAGCAGCACAAGGACAGAAATCTGGAAGAGCAAGTCTGCAGCTCCAGAAGGGTGGGGAAAGGAGCCTGGCTCTGAGGTCCCAGGTGTGCCCCGTGTGGAGCTGGCACAGCAGGGTGGGCACACCGTTCATGCAGCAGGGTGGGTGAGGCATGTACCTACCATGGCTGAGGCTCTTCAGGGTCACTGAGAGTGATTCAGAAAGACAGCATAAAACCAACATGGCAGCTCACAAGCATGGCTGTGGCAGGCTTGAGGGTGGGGGAGACACATGCACGTGTGCACACACTAACACACATGCCCACAAACAACACACACACACCTCCTTCCCCACCACCTCCCAGTGCCCAGCACCCTCACTGGCTGGCACATGCCACACAGGTCTGGGGCTTTCAGCCACTCGGCACACTGAAGCACACTCCTGGGCAGAGTCACAACACAGATGCTCCCACACACAGAGTCACCAGCTCCCGGCACACTCATGCCTGGCGTGCTCAGAGGACAACCCGTGCTGCTCATGGAGACAGGGCTTGCTTGCTAATGTCCAACTGTCATTTCTCCACATAAGAGCCTTCCTACTGCCCACAGCACTGAGCCCCATCAAGTCAAACTCTTCAGACTTTGAAGGTTCTCCACCCTATGCCCACCCTCCCACAGAGTGCTTCCTCATTTTGTCTCTGTTCCCTGCTTTGGCCAGTGGCTGTCCTCAGTGCCCACACTACACCTCTGCCCACACTGCCCACATTGCAGCTCTTTATTCAGATACCCTCCAATTCCTCACCACATAAGCCTGTCTCAGTCATGCCCCAGACCACAGTGAAGTCAGCCTGACTTGAAGAAGCTCTCCCAGACTGCTCTTTTCCCCAAGGCAGGGCCATGAGTTGCCAAATGTCTCCTGTGTGTCAGTGAAACTGCAGTCGGAGCAGGCATCAAACCTTACCGTAGACCTGGGCACCAAATACACTGAAGAGACTGAACTCACATGGGCAGTTAGCAAAGTGCCCCTACGGCCCCATCTTCAGTTAACACCGCATCCCTGTGGCCACTGTCTCCCTTGATCCCCACAACCACCCTGGGAGAAAGGCAGAAGGTCATCATTTGATAGAAGCCATGCTGAGGCTCTGGGAGGGAAAGGGACTTGCCTAGAGGCCCAGGGTGAGGCAGCATCTCTGGACTCCCAGTGCAGTGCTCTTGCCCAGTACCATGCTGCTTGCCACTACCCGTCTACACTGGTCATCAGCAGGTCACAGGGCAAGCCCCAATCCCTGCCTCATTTTGGTTTATGGGCTCTGGACCCACAGCCCTACCCTCCAGTCATCTGGAGACAAAAACAGATGCTATGGTTCCTCCTTAGAGACTGTGGCCAGTGGAAACAGGGCACACTGGGAATCGGAGTGAATGTCCTTGAAGAGGGACATGGGTCAGCAAGGCCGAGACAAAGGATGCAGCAGAACGCTCTTCCCCAGAAATCTTTGGGAGTGAAGCAGGCTTCAGCCGCTCCCATCCCTGTCCCTGTAGCCACCCCTACCACATGGGTGTAGACCTAGTAGGGTGGGGGGTCTGGGTGGGGGTGGAGGAAAAAATCAGATTGCCTATGGCCCTCAGCGTCCTTCCCCAGCTGCTTCCATCCTAGCCCAGGCCTGGGAGCCATTCTTACACTCTCACGCTCGTGTGCACGCTCACACACACATCACACACCTTGATGGTACTACAGTCACAGCCTGGCCTCTGCTTCTGTGGGCCACTGGCCGGACACCCCCTGGGATGGCTCAAAGGAGTCAGGAGTTGGAAGTGGAAACATTGGGGTAGCTGAAGGAAATCCACACACTCAGAGCAGATCTGGGTTCAGACTCTGACCTAAGGTAGGCTCCCCAGGGCCTAAGAGGGGAGTTGGACGGAATGGAGGATGCAGGACAGAGAGAAGAAGAAAGGAGGAGGAGTGCAACGTGTGGGCAGCTGCCCAGTGAACATAGAGGGAAATGCCATGCAAGTGCTGGACAGAAGGGGCAGGTGGGATGAGCCCCACAGCCCCCTCCCCAGAAACAACCCCCTCCGGACTCAGCCCTCCCTGGAGGGCAGGCTCCACCAGCCCTCGGCCACATGTGGTTCCAGTACCGAAGGTCCGAGTGCCTGGGATGGAGACGGTCGGTTCTGGTGGCCAGGTCCGATGCTCTGAAATCCAGCACCATTTCTCTCCAGGCCATGCCCGTCCACCA
The DNA here is from genome assembly GCF_049354715.1 of Callithrix jacchus. Classification (NCBI taxonomy): domain Eukaryota; kingdom Metazoa; phylum Chordata; class Mammalia; order Primates; family Cebidae; genus Callithrix; species Callithrix jacchus. The sequence continues at coordinate 23,077,350 of NC_133509.1, forward strand.
GCCTCTTCCATGCATTCAGCCCCTACCCACCCGGGGACCCCTGGTGGGGTGCGAGGGCACCTGTAGGGAGAGGGCCGAAGGGGTCAGGGAAGCCCCGGCCTGGAGGGTACAGGGGCACTTCCCCCAAGGTGGACCCAGAAGGCAGAGACCCAGGGGCAGGGACCCAGGCTGAATTGGGGGCACGGTGGTGGCTTGGCACTGTGTCCTATGGCTGAACTTGGGAGACCTGCGGACCAGTCTTTTACTCCCACACTCCACTGAACTAGTTTTTGCTTTCATATGGAGTCTCACTCTGTTGCCCAGGCAGAAGTGCAGTGGTACGATCTCGGCTCACTGCAACCTCCCAGGTTCAAGTGATTCTCCTGCCTCAGCCTCACCAGTAGCTGGGATTACAGGCACCTGCCACTACACCTGGTGAAGTTTTCATTTTTAGTAGAGAAGGGGGTTTCATTATGCTTGTCAGGCTGGTCTCAAACTTCCCACCTCGAGATCCTCCCGCCTCTGCTTCCCAAGTGCTGAAATGACAAGCATGAGCCATCGTGCCTGGCCCGCTGAACTATTCTTGTCAAGGTCATCAGTAGCCTCGGTGCTGCTGGACCCTATGGTTATTCTCAGTTCTTCTCTTATTTAGTCTCTCAGGAGCACCTGACCTGTTGATCACTCCTTCCTCCTGGATACACTGCCTTCATTTGCACTGGCGAGAACATACTCTCCTGGTGTCCCTTCTACAGCACGGGTTTGTCCTCTTCTCTCCAGTAATCCTTAACATTAGCGTGAACACAGCAGAGTGGTCTTGTCTTTTGTATCCATAGTCCTCTGATGGTCTCATCCAGACAAATGACTTCCAATACCACTCATGCTAGTAATGCCCAATTTTTTAAATCTCCAACCCTTTTAAAAACACTCCTAACTTGGCTGGGCATGGTAGCTCACACCTGTAATCTCAGCACTTTGGGAGGCCAAGGCAGGTGGATCACCTGAGGTCAGGAGTTCAAGACCAGCCTAGCCAATATGGTGAAACCGCATCTCTACTAAAAATACAAAAATGAGTTGGGCTTGGTGGCAGGCACCTGTAGTCAAAGCTACTCAGGAGTCTGAGGCAGGAGAATCACTTGAACCCAGGAGGCAGAGGTTGCAGTGAACCAGGATTGCATCATTGCACTCCAGCCTGGGCAACAGAGCCAGACAGGATTTCAAATAACAACAACCGCCAAAAAGAAAAAAAAAACTTCCAACTCAATATATATTTATCCTGGACATCTCCCCTCAGAAGTCGAATGGCTGCCTCCAACCCAACATGTCCCAAATTAAATTTATGAGCCGGGCATGGTGGCTTATGTTTATAATCCCAGCACTTTGGGAGGTTGAGGTAGGAGAATTGCTTGAGCCCAGGAGTTCAAGACCAGCCTTGACAACATAGTGAGACCCCCATCTCTACAAAAAGTTTAAAAATTAATGGTTGGGCACAATGGCTCATGCCTATAATCCCAGCAATTTGGGAGGCTGAGGTGGGTGAATCACTCGAGGTCAGGAGTTCGAGACCAGCCTGGCCAACATGACAAAACCTTGTCTCTACTAAAAATACAAAAATTAGCCAGGCATGGTGACCAGCACCTGTAATCCCAGCTACTTGAGAGGCTGAGGCAAGGAGAATTCCTTGGACCTGGGAGGCGGAGGCTGCAGTGAGCCAACATCGCACCACTGCACTCCATCATAGGTGACAGAGCGAGACTCTGTCTCAAAAAAGAGTAATAATATAATAAAAAATAGGTGAGACACGGTGGCTCACACCTGTAATCCCAGCACTTTGGGAGGCCAAGGTGGGTGGATCACAAAGTCAAGTGATCAAGACCATCCTGGCCAACATGATGAAACCCTGTTTCTACTAAAAAAAAAAAGAAAAAACAAAAAACAAAAATTAGCTGGGCCTGGTGGCATACACCCCGTAGTCCCAGCTACTCAAGAGGTTCACTTGGGGCTGGGAGGTTAAGGCTGCAGTGAGCCCTGGTCATACCACTGCACAGCAGCCTGGGCAACAGGGTGAGACTCTATCTCGGAAATGAAAACAAACAAAAAACAAGTATCAGTCCTTTGCTTAAAACCCTGAAGTAACCGCCTCTCAGCATAAAAGCCAAAGTCTTTTCAAGGGGCTACAAGCTCTTTAATGTCTCCCTCTCCTTCTTGCCCATTCTGCCCCAGCTGAGACAGCTTTCTGGCTCTTCTGACATGCCAGGCACTGTCCCATCTTAAGGCTTTTCCACTGTGTCCCCTTCCTGAAATGTTCTCCCCCTGGATAGCCACAGGTGGCTTAACCCCTGTAAAATAGCACCTTCTCAGTAAGACCTGCTCTGCCATACACTCCTTTGAAATGATTCCCATCCTCACCCCAAGCTCTGCTTAGTTTCTATAAGCTGCTCAGTTCTGTTTCATAACGCATCCCCTGCTAACATACACACTTTACTTATTCTTGATGTTTATGGTCTGGGAAGAAGGAAATTATCCAAGAGTCCTGCTGCAGACACATTGAGTAAGGGCTGATGATGGAAGACAGTGGGGCTGAGGGAAAATGAAGGGTAGGGATGAAGTAGAAACTAGAAGAGAATTGCATGAACATAATGAGTTATGAGTTAATATCCAGAATATGCCAAGAATACCTTCAGGCTGACTCTGAGTGCCCTGCCTAGGAGTTATCCCTGCTCCCCAAGGAGAAGAAAAAAAAACAACTTCAAATCTATTAGATTAGGCTGGGCATCTCAAAGTGCTATAACCCCAGCACTTTGAGAGGCCGACGCAGGTGGATTGCGTGAGGTCAGAAGTTTGAGACCAGCCTGACCAACATGGTAAAATCCCATCTCTACTAAAAATACAAAAATTAGCCAGGTGTGGTGGTGTGGGCCTGTAGTCCCTTCTACTGGGGAGGCTGAGGCAGGAGAATCACTTGAACCCAGGAGGTGGAGGTTGCAGTGAGCCAAGATCGCACCACTGCTCTCTGGCCTGGGCGACCAACTGAGACTCCATCTTAAAAAAAAGACCAGACACAGTGGCTCATGCCTGTAATCCCAGCACTTTGGTGGGAGGCTGATGCTGGCGGATCACAAGGTCAGGAGTTCGAGACCACCCTGGCCAATATGGGAAACCCCATCTCTACTAAAAATACAAAAATTCACTGGGCATGGTGGCAGGCACCTGTAATCTCAGCTACTCTGGAGGCTGAGGCAGGAGAATAGCTTGAACCCAGGAGACAGAGGTTGCAGTGGGCTGAGATTGCTCTGTTGCACTCCAGCCTGGGTGACACAGCAAGACTCCATCTCCAAAAAGAACAGGAAAAAAAAAAAAGAAAAAATCATTTAGATTTTTTAAAGTAAATGATCTGTAATTTTTCTGTTTGTTTTAGAGACAGGATCTTGTTCTGTTGCCCAAGCTGGAGTGCAGTGGTGTGATCATGGCTCACTGCAGCCTTGAACTCCTGGCCTCAAGCGATCCTCCCCACTCTTGCCCCCAAATTCCCACCATTATAGGAATTATAGGTGCTGCCACCATACCTGTTTTTTTTTTTTTTTTGGTAGGGACCAGGTCTCACTATGTTGCCCAGGCTGGTCTTGAACTCCCAGACTCCAGTGATCCTCTCACCTTGGCCTCCCTGAGCGTTGGATTACAGGCATCAGCCACCATGCCCAGCCTGGTGATGTAGTTCATGAGTGTTTACTATACTTTATAATTTACATGCTGTGTATATTATTTTCCAGCTATCGAACCATATATATACATATACATATACATACACACACACACATATACATATATATGTATATATATTTTTTGAGACAGGGTCTGGCTCTGTTGTGCAAGCTGGGGTGCAGCGGCACAATCATAGCTCACTGTGGCCTACAAGTCCTGGATTCAAGTGATCCTCCTCCCTCAGCCTCCCAGGTAGTCACGACTACAGGAATGCACTACCATGCCTGGCTATTTCTTTAAGTTTTTTTTTTTTTTACAGAGGCGGGATCTCCTTTCTCTTTCTCTCTTTCTTTCTCTCTTTCTTTCTTTTGCCTAGTCTGGTCTTGAACTCCTGGCCTCAAATTATCCTCCCAATGTGACCTCACAATGCACTGGGGTTACAGGCATGAGCCACCATGCAGCCCCTACAAAATCTGACTGTTATCCAGGTGCTTCTTTTGGACCTCCTAGCTAGACTGCCAGTGGCAAATACTGTTTATTATTTTCCAGCATTTATGTTAATGGATTTCCCAGGTTTTACTTGTCTAGGCTAGGGTTTCTCAACAGCAGCACTATTGACGTTTTGGGCTGGAGAATTCTTTGTTATGGGGCTGTCTGTGCCTCGCAGGGTATTCAGCAGCATCCCCAGCCTCCGCCTGCCACACGCTAGTACCACTCCTCAGGTGTGACAGCCAAAGTGATCTCAGATATTGCCAAATGTTCCCAGGGAGACAAAGTCACCTCCAGGTGAGAACTGCTGACCTGAAAACCTCTGGAACAATGTTAGATCACGGGGATGATCCACACACTGCTCCTGACCTTACTGGGAATACCTCTAGTATCAAAGTATAGTGGTACCCGCATCCTACTGTCTGGGCTGCTATATCACTATACTGTATTAGTCCATTCTCATGCTGCTCTGAAGAAATACCCATGGCTGGGTAATTTATAAGAAAAGAGGCTTAACTGACTCACAGTTCTGCAGGGCTGGGAAGGCCTCAGGAAACTCACAATTATGGCAGAAAACACCTCTCCACGGAGGAGCAGGAGCGAGAAATAGAACCAAGCAAAGGGGAAAGCCTGTTATAAAACCATCAGATCTCCCGAGAACTCACTATCACGAGAACTGAGTGGGAGAAACCGCCCCCAGGATTCAATTACCTCCACCTGTTCCCAGCCCACACGTGGGGATTATTACAGTTCAAGGTAAGATTTGGGTGGGACACAGTCAAACCGAATCATATCCTTCACATTAGCATACTGTATCAAAGTATAATTTTCTTTTTCTTTGAGACAGAGTCTTGCTCTGGCTGGAGTGCAGTGGCACGATAGTTCACTGCAACCTGTGCCTTCTGAGTTCAAGCAATTCTTGTGCTTCAGCCTCCCAAGTAGCTGGAACTTCAGGTGTGAGCCATCATGCCTGGCTAATTTTGATTTTTTTTTTTTTTTTTTTTTAGTAGAGATGGGGTTTCACCATGTTGACCAGGCTGGTGTCAAACTCCTGGCCTCAAGTGGTCTGGCCACTTCAACCTCCCGAAGTGCTGGGATTACAGGCATGAGCCACCTCACGCAGCCTGAATTATAATGTTCAGAATGTGAAAAGCATGACTTTCATACAAAGAATGAAGGAATATGTATAAGACATTTTCTTTCATTCATAAGGGAGTCAGCAACCGGTGAAGCTACTTCAAGGGTCCAGTGAGCTGAGAGACAGTGTCTGTAGTGCTCCAGGGAGGGCATTCTGAAATGCATTCTGACACAGAGACAAACTTGTTAATATCCTATAGGGAGGCCGGGCACGGTGGCTCACGCCTGTAATCCCAGCACTTTGGGAGGCTGCGGCGGGCAGATCACCTGAGATCAGGAGTTCAAGACCAGCCTGGCCAACATGGTGAAATACTGTCTGTACTAAAAATAAGAAAATTAGCCAAGCGCGGTGTCTGGCACCTGTAGTCCCAGCTACTTGGGAGGCTGAGGCAGGAGAATTGCTTGAACCCAGGAGACATAGGCTGCAGTGAGTTGAGATCATGCTACTGCAGTCCAGCCTGGGCAACAGAGCAAGATTCTGTCTCAAAAAAAAAAAAAAAATCTTATAGAGACATAAAACTTCCATCTTTGGGAGTTTTCTATTGGACAGAAATCTGTAAGTTAACATATACATATTCTCAAGTGTATTCATAACATATTGTCAAGTATATTTCCCTACATTAGTGGTTTTCAAAGCATGGTCTCAAATTGGAAGCATCAGCGCCACCTGGGAACATAGAAATGCAATGCTCAGGACCCACCTGGGTCTTGTTGAATTAGAAACTCTGGTGTAGGGCCAGCAGCCAGGCTTTCCACAAGCCCTGCAGTGACTATCATGCACACTAATGTTTGACAACCACTGCTCTAAATAGTCAAATAATCTGTAAAACAAATATCTATGAAACAATGCTTAAAGAGAAAAACACACCACAAACCTTTTTATCTTATTTCTGAATTTAAATATTTTGTCTGATGTTAAATTTGCTGTTTCATTTTCCAATTTAAGGAAGTTTTTATCTGTTCCTAATTTTCTCTTTTTAAATAAAAATGGTTTTCCAAATCTATTTCTCTCTCTTTTTTTTTTTTTGAGATGGAGTTTTCCTCTGTCGCCAGGCTGGAGTACAGTGGCACAATCTCGGCTCACTGCAACCTCCGCCTCCCGGGTTCAAGTGATTCTTCTGCCTCAGCCTCCCAAGTAGCTGGGACTATGGGCATGTGCCAAATGCCCCGCTAATTTTTGTATTTTTAGTTCACCATGTTGGCCAGGATGGTCTCGACCTCTTGACCTTGTGATCCACACGCCTCAGCCTCCCAGAGTGCTGGGATTACAGCCGTGAGCCACTGCACCTGGTCCAGTTTTCTCTTCTTTATCCTACTGATAGGACAAAATGAAAGTTGAGCCATTCTTACATGGTTTTTTGTTTTGTTTTGTTTTTTGAGATGAAGTCTCACTCTGTCACCCAGGCTGCAATGCAGTAGTGCGATCTCAGTTCACTGTAACCTCCACCTCCCAGATTCAAGTGATTCTCGTGCGTCAGCCTCCTGAGTAGCTGGAATTATAGGCACCTGCCACTATACCCTGCTTTTTGTTTTGTTTTGTTTTTAGCAGACAAGGTTTTGCCATGTTGGACAGGCTGGTCTAGAACTCCTGATCGCAGGTGATCTGCCTGCCTGGGCCACCCAAAGTGCTAGGATTACAGGTGTGAGCCACCGCGCCCAAACCTTTTTTTTTATTTGAAATGGTCTCATTATGTCACCCAGGTTGCAGTACAGTGGCGCCATCATGGCTCACTGCAGCCTCCATCCCCCACGCTCAAGAGATCCTCTCGCCTCAGCCTCTTAGGTAGCTGGGACGACGGGTATGCACCAGCACAAGCGGCTAATGTTTTGTAGACACTGGGGACTCCCTATGTTGCCCAAGCTGGTCTAGAACTTTTGGGCTCAAGTGATTCACTGGCCTTCGCCTCCCAAAGTGCTATGATTACAGGTCTTATGTTCTTAAAATTTTTCTTTGACGTGATATAGTAACTTAACATACTGTTGTTTTCAACAGGCTAGTGTTTTTGATTTGTAAAAGAACTCTTCAGAAATGAGCTCATTTTTACCATGAATTGGGACATTCTCCATTTCTTTGTATTTTATAGAGAAGTTTAATTGTCATGGGCTCTGTCTTTTGAAAGCTTCAAAGCCTGAAACAATAAAGCCAGCTGCACCTAGTGCATGGGATAGGCATGGAATTGAGGAGAGCATGCAAACTGTAGTCAGCCCTCTGTATCCTCAGGTTCTGGATCCTTGGATTTAACCAACTGTGCATCAAAAATATTCGGAAAAAGTAAAACAATAAAAAAAACCCAAAAATTTCAAAATACTTTTTAACAGCTATTTACAAACCGTGTACATTGCATTAGGCATTATCGCAATCTAGAGATGATTTAAAGTCTACAGAACGATGTGTATAGGTTATATGCAAGTACTATGCCACATTATATCAGGGACTCGAGCATCTGTGAATTTTGGTATCTCTGGGGTCCTGAAACCAATATCTTGAGGTTGTTAAGCGACGACCGTATTCGATTTCTTCTTTGGTTATTAGGCTAGTCTCTAATGTATTTTTGTTGTTTTGTCTTTTTGTTTTTGCCTCTTCAAATCAATGTCGGAAAGTTAACTTTTTGTAGACTACTCATTTGCTCAAAGTCACCCTTAAGCAGACTACCGCTGCAATCTAAGCAACCGATTCTTTTCCCCATCCCATGGGCAAACATTAAGATAAGCTTCTATTGATGTCGAAGTCGTAGGGAGTTTTCCTGAGCATGTAAATGATGACAGCCCTTTTCCCTGGGCGCTTAGAGGATTCATCAAAATGAAATAAAATACACACGCACTTGAAGAAGATATCTGGTTGTTTCCTAATCTGGGTGCTGGTTATGTGAGGTCTACAGTTTATGAAAACTTAAAAAGTTTACATTTATAATATATACAGTTTTCTGTATGTGTATATTTCAAGTTTTCAAAATACGTCTTTTGCCACAGCCCGCAGCTGTGCATAATGGCATTTGCTTAATAGTGGCAATGACCTGGAACCCTAGCTCCCGGGATCCTACCCGCTTAAGTTAAATGAAATAACTTCCGCGGTCTCTCCTAATGCCTGCATTCGGACCTCTGTTAAACTGCCGGTTAGCGCCGGTTTTTTCCCGGGAAGGGTTCTGGGAGACGGAGTAGACGCAGCAGTTCGCCCTCGCCACCTCCAGGGGGCGGCGGTCCGCTCCCAGCCACACTCGAGCAGGCCCCGCCCACCCAGAGGCCGTGACTCCAAGTCAAGTGACGGTGGAATCAGCTGACCCGGCGCGAGCGGAAAAAGGAATTACCCGGCGCGGGCTTCCTGGCGCGATGGTGAGGCACCGGGGTGAAGCGAGGCCTGGGCTGCTGGAGCGGGAATGAGGGGGCGCCGGTGGCTCCGGAAACGGGGGAGGTTGTCTCCACTGGCCTCTCCGCAAACACAGGGTGTGCGGGCGTGAGGACTGCGAGTCTGGTAGAGAAAAGTCCGCGGCCGCCGGTTCCCGAGACGCGGGCGAGTAAGACAGCGCGGCCGGCGGCTTAGAGTCCCCTTGCCTCCCTGGCGGACGGAAGGGCCCCTGCCTCCCGGGGCAGGAACTGGGGCTTGTCTGGAGCTGGAGTCCTTTCAGGTCTTCCGCAGCCCCAAGAGGACCTTCCAAGGACGCCCACTTCCCCACCCCTGCTGTGGGACTTGGACAGGAGCGTGCTTAGAATCAGGCTCCCTCTTCCATACTGTTGGGAAGCCGCTCCGCTCCTTCCAGAGCCAGAAAGTAGTAGTACTTGGGTTGAGACTCATCCATCCATCCATCCACCCACCCGTACGTTCTGAGCGCCGCGTCTATACCATGCAGTGTGCTGGGCACTGGGAGGACCTCAGCTGCCGAGGGAATTGGCAGTCATAGTTAAGGCTCTAGGGACAGAGACCTAACTGCGCCTTGTGTGTAGGGTTAAGGCAGCTTCCTGAGGATTACTTCAACCTTAAAGGGGGATGGCAGGAGCTGGCTGGCTGAAGCACAGTTTCTGTCCCAGGGGTTGGGAGGTAAGGGTGTGAGGCGTGTGTCTTCAGACAGGGAACAGCATGTGCAGAGACTTAGGTCTGAGAGAGAGCATGGCTCCCCAGCAATGAATGCATGTCATATAGCTGGGAGAGTGTCATCTGGAGGTTAGTGAAAGATGAGGCTGGACAAGTAAAGACCAAATCTTCCTGGCTCTTGGGTCACCACAATCAAAATAATGAGCATATCGACTGGCCCCAAAATTTCTTTGTGTGAGGGGCTATTTTAGGAAGTATGATCAAGAAGGGCCAGTCTTCCCAGGTGCGGTGGCTCACACCTGTCATCCCAGCACTTTGGGAGGTTGAGGAGGGTAGATCACATCAGGTCAGGAGTTCGAGACCAGCATGGCCAACGTGGTGAAACCCTGTCTCTACTAAAAATACAAAATTAGCTGGGTGCAGTGGCTCATGCCTGTAATCTCAGCTACTCGTGAGGCTGAGGTAGGAGAATCGCTTGAACCCAGGAAGTAGAGGTTGCAGTGAACTGAGATAGAGCCATTGCATTCCAGCCTGGGCAAGAAGAGTGAAACTCCATATGAAAAATAAAAAATTAGCCAGGGGTGGTGGTGCATGCCGGTAGTCCCAGCTACTCAGAAGGCTGAGGCAGGAGAATCACTTGAATCTGGGAGGCAGAAGTTGCTGGGAACCGAGATAATGCCATTGCTCTACATCCTGGGCAACAGAGAGAGAGAGACTCCGTCTTTCTTTCTTTTTTTTTTTTTTTCCCCTGATTCGGAGTTTCGTTCTTGTTGCCCAGACTGGAGTGCAGTGGCTGATCTCGGCTCACTGCAGCCTCCACCTCCTGGGTTCAAGCGATTCTCCTGCCTCAGCCTCCTGAGTAGCTGGGACCACAGGCATGCATCACTATGCCTGGCTAATTAAAAAAAATTTTTTTTTTCTTTTGAGACAGAGTCAAGCTTTGTTGCCCAGGCTGGAATGCAGTGGCAGGATCTCAGCTCACTGCAGCTCCACCTCCCGGGTTCAAGCAATCCTCCTGCTCCATTCCCCTTAGTAGCTGGGATTACAGGCACGCACCACCATACCTGGCTAATCTTTGTATTTTTAGTAGAGACAGGGTTTCGTCATGTTGGCCAGGCTGTTCTCGAACTCTTGACCTCAGGTGATCCACCTGCCTCAGCCTCCCAAAGTGCTGGGATTACAGCCATGAGCGTGTTTTTTTGTTTTTTTGTTTAAGAAGGGCTTGTCTGATGATGTGTCACTTGAGCAGAGGCTAGGATGAAATAAAGGATAGCAAGCCACACAGAGTGTAGCAGGCATGGAGGCAGAGCAAGGCTGGTGTCCCTGAGCAGCAGCAGGGAAGCTGGAGTGGCTGGAGCTGTGTGGGTCTGGGGAAGAGGGGAGAGAGGTCCCTCGTGTCTGTGAGGCCCAGGACTCTGTTTTATCCCCTGCTGTACCCCCAGCCCTTAGAGTGGGAGCTAGCACAGAGAAGGCGCTCAGTTGATGTTCGCTGAGCAGATAAATGCCTGCAATAGACCTCAGCAGGGTTTGGTGGCAAAGCGGGTCAGGCAGAGTTTACTGAACAGCCTGGTGATAGGGGAGAACAAGTGGCCAGAGGGTATTCATCTGTGACAGGGACCAGGGGTCTGTGCTGGGCAGCACTGTGGGAGACACACACGGATCCTGGCCACACCTCAGCCCTCCCTCCAGCCTGATGACCTGCCTCCCTCCCTTGCAGAGGTTCCGGTTCTGTGGCGATCTGGACTGTCCCGACTGGGTCCTGGCAGAGATCAGCACGCTGGCCAAGATGGTTGAGTGCACAGGGTCTACTCTGGGTGGAGGAGGGGCGTTGGGGCTGGGGATTGTGGGTGTAGAGGATGGTGAGGTTTCTCTGGGGTTAGGACCTCAGTGCTCTCAGCCTGTGCTACAATGCCTTGTGATACTGATCAGCGGCTGGCCTGCTCTGAGCCAGTGCCTAGGAAGGTGGGGTGAGGTATGACAGCCTGGCTGATAAGAGGACTTCCCTTCCAGTCCTCTGTGAAGTTGCGGCTGCTCTGCAGCCAGGTACTAAAGGAGCTGCTGGGACAGGGGACTGATGTGAGTAAAGACCCAGCACCCTATTGCCCACGACCTTATGACCCGCACTGCCCTCAAACTCTTCACCAGGCCCAGGGAGACGGCTGACCCATCCTCTCAGCCTCTCTGGGCATCTTCCATCCTTCTTTCCAGCCTGTCTGTTCCTTATAGGATCTCTTTCCCCATAGTATGAGAAGATCCTGAAGCTCACGGCTGACACCAAGTTTGGTGAGTACCCTGCTGAGTCCACAGGTCCTCGGCAACCCTGGGAACTCGGCATGGTGCCTGGTACAGAGGGGCCCACCCATCTCTCCCAGCAGCGTCCTTAACCTACCTTCCCTAGTGGAAGAGCATGAGGGAAAGAAAGACGTCGACAATCCCAACCTGACACCCCCCACACTCCCAACCCGACCCCCCACACTCCCCACCACCAGCTCCTCATGGGGCAGTAGTAGCAGTGCCTGTGGCTCAGGAGGCCTGTGGGCTTTGAGCTGAAGATAATAGGGCAATAGGGAGGTGGCTGGGCCACAGTGACACCCCCTGCCCCTCCCACGGGTTCCTCAGAGTCAGGCGATGTGAAGGCCACAGTGGCAGTGCTGAGCTTCATCCTCTCCAGTGCGGCCAAGCACAGTGTTGATGGCGAATCCTTGTCCAGTGAACTGCAGCAGCTGGGGCTGCCCAAAGGTACGGGTTGTGGGTGGGCAGCTGGGCAGCCTGTGGGCCGAGGGCGGCTAGAGAGCGGACCAGGCCCTGTGACCCTGAGCTGTACCCTGCCCTTTCTGGGCCAGGAGCCTGAGACCTGCCTCTGAGCAGCCCAAGCCCAGCCCCCACCTGCTACCTCCAGAACTCCTCCATTCCACCTGCAGAGCACGCGGCCAGCCTTGTGCCGCTGTTACGAGGAGAAGCAAATTCCCTTGCAGAAGCACTTGCGGGTCTGCAGCCTCCGCAGTAAGTATGAGGCCAGCCAGGGTAGGCTCCAGGCTCATTCTGGAAGGGGCATGCAGCATGCAAAGTGCTAGCTCCAGGGAGACGACTTAACCAAGGTGACATACTGAGCAGCCGCAGAGCTGGGGCCTGGCCCTGGTTCTCTTGACTCCAGCTAAGGTTTCTTGCCATTGAGGTCTGCTGTACGTGATCCAGACTCCTGACTGTTGGGCACCTGCCCTGTTCTGAGCCTGGGTCAGGGAGATGGGAGCTTCTTCGAGGCCACACAGCCTTGCAGGGTTGAGGGCTGAGCCAGGGTGTGGGCTGAGGGCCACTGGCTTTCCTGCCTTTGATCCTGAGAGCCACCCACCTCGTCTCCCAGCAAATAGGTTGGCAGGTGTGGGCTGGCGGGTAGACTACACCCTGAGCTCCAGCCTGCTGCAGTCTGTGGAAGAGCCTATGGTGCACCTGCGCCTGGAGGTGGCAGCTGCCCCAGGTACCCCAGCCCAGCCTGTTGCCATGTCCCTCTCAGCAGACAAGTTCCAGGTCCTCCTGGCAGGTGAGGCTCAGCTACTCCTGGAGGGTTAAGGGTTCCTCCCAGATCCTGCCTGACTGCCTCCCGCCTGCCCACCTCTTCCCTCTGCAGAGCTGAAGCAGGCCCAGACCCTGATGAGCTCCCTGGGCTGAGGAGAAGGGAGTTACAGGCCTGTGTGGAGCCGCCTTAACCTATACGGAATCATGCCATCTGCACTGCTCTTCAGGAGGTGCCCCGCTTCTAGGAAACTGGGGCCATAGCTGGGCTCTGGCCTCCCAGATCCCCGGCTGCCTCACTTCTCTCATGAGAGCTCGGCTTAGGGCTCCTGAGGACCTTTCCCAACATTCCCTTCCCTTCCCTTGAAAGGCAGTTGTTGGCCATTTTCGTGAGCAGGAAAAATAAACAGAAGGAAAAGGAATGTGTACAGGGGTTTCTGTTTGGGTTCAGATCAAGGGCTTTTGTGAGAAACGAAAGTGACCTACCGGCCTCCTTGGTCCATCACTCATTTTCTTTTGTCAGTTGCTGATCGAGGCAGGCCACAGGTGAGGCAGACTGAGCACCGAAATGCATCTGCTTGTCTGTTGAGAGGAAAATCAGGGTTCTGGCTCCCAAATGTGAGGAGAAGAGGAGCCAGGATTAACGGAGGACGAGGTCTCAGCGGGAGCATGGGGAGGGCGGGCCCTAGAGCACCGCTCCTCCCCAAAACTAGGAATCTGGAGCCTTAAGTCCTTCCTCAAAACAAGCCTTGAGGGCCCCAGGCCCAGGTCGGCGCCCAGGTGCGGGGACAGCGAGGTAACGGCATCTCCCGTGGCTAAGTGCCCCCTTCCACTCCAGGCACACCTTCGCGTCCCATCCGGAACCGCCCGGCGACAGAGGCAAAGCAGTTAGGGCGAAGGTCAGGAGTGGATACCCCTACCCCAGGCACCAGACGCTGCCCCGGGCCCTTAACCTCCCCCGGGACTGGGCTAGAGCTCGGGGAGACCTTCCTGGTGCCCGCTCTCCTTGTGCGGAGCCGTGGGGGCGGCTCCAGCGCACCGTAGCAGCCCCACTTCGTCCTGGCCCGGGGGTGGCCGCGGGGGTGTTCGGCCCGTGGGGCAGGCCCCGGGCTCGCTGCGGCCGAGGGTCCAATCCGACAGCTCCCCCGCGCCAGGCCGGGCTGCACGCTCTCCCTCCGTCCTGTGCCGACAGATCCGGCGTGTCCTTGGTGGGGTGGGGGCGCAGGGAGGGGCGGCCACAGACCCTAAGGCCCTTTCAGATGGTGGGAGGGCCTGAAGAAAGCGACAGCGAGTGCGGAGGGGAGGCTCCCTTAAGTGTCCGGGACAGAGGGACAGCGGGGGGCCAAGGCGGAGATGAGAAGAGCCAGTGATTGAGGGGAACCCGGAGGAAGCAGGGCGGGAGCCGCGGCCACGCACGGGATGGAACCTTCCTCTAAACGTGCCGAAAGCTCACGGAAGGAAGCGGTTAGCCGCCCGGCTCCCAGTGCCCTGGGCTTTCCAGGCTCTTGTCCTGGGAGGGGACTGGGGGCGGTGGCCAGGCCCGCACTTCCCCGCCAGCCGCAGCTGGCCGCGTGCCCCTCCGACCGTCCGAGTTCTCCTCTAAAAATGGGGCTGACAGCCGCTACCTCACAAGGTCCACGCCGGGCTCATCCTGCTGCCTTCCTCCCCGACAGGACTCCGCCACCCTCCCTCAGGATGCCCGAGGGCCCGGAGCTGCACCTGGCCAGCCAGTTTGTGAACGAGGCCTGCAGGGCGCTGGTGTTCGGGGGCTGCGTGGAGAAGTCCCCCGTCAGCCGCAACCCCGAGGTGCCCTTTGAGAGCAGCGCCTACCGCATCTCGGCTTCCGCACGTGGCAAGGAGCTGCGCCTGACTCTCAGCCCCCTGCCTGGGGCCCAGCCCCCCCAGGAGCCGCTGGCCCTGGTCTTCCGCTTCGGCATGTCTGGCTCCTTCCAGCTGGTTCCCCGCAGGGAGCTGCCACGCCACGCCCACCTGAGCTTTTACACGGCTCTGCCCGGCCCCCAGCTCGCCCTGTGTTTCATGGACATCCGCCGGGTTGGCCACTGGGATCTTGGGGGCAAGTGGCTGCCGGGCCGCGGGCCCTGCGTCTTGCAGGAGTACGAGCAGTTCAGGTAGGGCCAGCACCAGGTGTGATGAGCATAGTCACGGGCTCCACACCTGGCTCTGTTACTGCCTTGTTGGCCAATGAAGGGCAAGTGTCTGCTGCTTCTCGGCCTCAGTCCCCTTATCTGCAGATCAAGACAGTGTCCCTGTCCTGGGTCAGCTCCCCGAGCCAGTGGATAAGGAAACTCAAAACTAATTGGGGGCTAGGTGTGGCGGCTCACGTCTGTAATCGCAGCACTTTGGGAGGCTGAGGCGGGTGGATCACTTAAGGTCAGGAGGTGGAGACCAGCCTGGGCAACATGGTGAAATACTGTGTCTACTAAAATACAACAATTAGCCAGGCATGGTGGCATTTGCCTGTAATCCCAGCTACTCAGGAGGCTGAGGCAGGAGAATCGCTTGAGCCAGGGACGTGGAGGTCACAGTGAGCCGGGATAGCACCGCTGTACTCCAACAACTCTGTCTCAAAAACTAACTGATGGGGAAGGAGAGAGGAAAGCCAAGCGGAGGATGGGTTGGCACTGCCCTGAGGACAGGTGGCCAGGTAGTGTCAGAGAAGCTGGGGCTCCCACCCTCAATGCCACAGTACCTCTCAGGGCTCCCAGGAGGCTGAGAAGGTGGAGGGGCTTTAACATAAGAGGCTGAGCAGAATTGTTTCAACGGGGTGGGGAGGGGACTGCCTCATGACACGTTTCCACCTTGGGTTTCTGGTCTCCCACATCCTGCCTGCCCACTGGTCTGTGTCCTGTGGTCTCCTCTGTGCCTCTTCCCTGCCTGCAGGAGGGTTCACAGCCCCACCTGGGATGTGATGCAGGTCACCTCAGATGGTGCAGTGTTGACAGCTTCTTTCCTCTGAAGAGGAAACATATATGAGTCTTTGCTTCATGACAGGCCTTGTTCTAAGGGCTTGGGGTACAGCAGTGAACAAGATGAATGTGGTTCCTGCTCCCACAGAACTGATGTTCAGATAGGGTAGGGGAATGAGAAACGGGCAGATGCATGCCTGAGGAAAACCCAACAGGTGAAGGAGGTGGAGGATGACTTGGGCGAGGGTGGGGCTGTACTGGCAGTGGCCACTCTAGGGAGGTGAGCTGAAGCCTGACTGATGAGAATGAGCCAGCCAGAGGAAGAGCATTCAACTGGCAAGAGACGCAGAGGCCCGGAGTGGACTTCTCCCTTTCTGGGGGACGTGGTGCTGTTAGTTAGCCCTTAGGAGACACGGATGCCTGTGGGATGGTTCGGGGGCGTCTCCAACGCCTTCGAAGGCAGTGGACTCCTGGCCTCCCCAGACCCCACGCACATCCCCAGGGAAACCTCAGTCTTTGGTCCTGGATTCCTCCCACCTCTGCCTTCCTGGGGAGTCATGCCACAAGTTAACTGAGGTTTGTCTCAAACAGTGAGAGCATTTGCGCTGTTTCCTTAGTGCTTCCGCTGGGGTGTGTGGTGACTGGCTTCCCTCAGGAATCAGGGCACCTCCCAGGCAACCCTTGTAACTTCACCCCAGGACTCTGTCTTCTGGCCCACCCATCACACCCATCAGTCAGTCAGTCTTGCCATGACCCTTTCTCTCAAAGAAACAAGATGTGCATCCTCTTCATGGTGGGGAGGAGACCCACGGCCCTTGGAGGTGGGGCGGGGGTTCTAGGGCCCTCACTGGTACCTCACCTATCTGCTGCGCAGAGCCAGAGAACATCCAGGATCCTGAGAAGAGTGGACCCTACCAATGGCAAACCCACATGTAGTCTCACCCACCACCAGTCCTATACAGGGAGCTCCAGACTGCAGACATGAGGTGCTGTGGACAAAGTTCTCATGTCCTGAGGAGTCTGCAGTGATAAACACACAACCTCATATACAACCGCATGCTGCTTTTTTTTTTTTTTTTTTTTTAAGACAGGATCTCCCTCTGTTGCCCAGGCTGCAATGCAGTGGCACCATCACAGCTCACTGCGGTCTCAACCTCCAGGTCTCAGGTGATTCTCCCACCTCAACCTCCTGAGTAGTTGGGACCACCAGGGCACACCACTCAGCCCCTGGCTACTTTGTTAAATTTTTGGTATCGATGTTGCCTTCCTTGTGGCCTAAGCTGGTCCCCTGGTCTCCAGGGATCCTCCTGCTTCAGCTTCCCAAAGTGCTGGAATTACAGGTGTGAGCCACCACACCAGCCTTACGTTACTTTTGATCAGCATTTTTCGCCTTTCACAATGAATTTATTTTTGTTTATATTTTTTGGGATGGAGTCTTACTGTTGCCCAGGCTGGAGTGCAATCATGCAATCTTGGCTCACTGCAACCTCTGCCTCCCGGGTTCCAGTGATCTGACTCAGCCTCCCAAGTAGGTGGGATTACAGGCACCTCCCACCATGCCCAGCTAATTTTGTATTTTTAGTAGAGATAGGGTTTCCCCATGTTGGCCAGGCTGCCTTTCTGACCTCAAGTGATGTGCCAGCCTCGGACTCCCAAAATGTTGGGATTACAGGCGTGGGCCACCTCACCCAGCCATCCTTTCACAATGAATTTTAATCCCATATGTTCCCAATTAACAGATAGGAAAACCAAGGCAGGGAGCAGAGGAAACTCTGGAACTCCCAGCTTCCTTCCCTTTGTACCCAGAAACAAGTTCTCTGAGCCCCTCTCCCCATCCTCTTATGCACCCAGACTGTGTCGCTCCAGGGAGAATGTGCTATGAAACCTATCAGACAAGGCCTTTTACCAGCCCATCTGTGAGGCCCTCCTGGAGCAGAGGTTATTCAATGGCATTGGCAACTATCTGTGGGCGGAGATCCTGTGCCAGTCAGCAAGCAGGCATGGGCATGGGGATGGGTGGGCCAGGTGTGTCCACATTCCCCATTGTCTAGCATGGCTTTCCCCCACCGCCACTCCAGGCTGAAGATCCCTCCCTTTGAGAAGGCCCGCTCAGTCCTGGAGGCCCTGCAGCAGCCCAGGCTGGTGAGCCCGAGGGATGGAGCACGTGCTGCCACACTGGTGTCCACGCGGGCTGCCTAGCGGATAAGTGGGGTCAGGTGTCCCCAGCTTAGTTCAACAACGGGGATGGGGAGGGGATGAATGGCCCAAGGTCCTGCCAAGCTCAGAGGGAAGGTCAGCTGCCTTTACACGACCCCGTTGACAGACAGGTCCTGCCCCTGCCCCTTCCTCAGAGCCTGGAGCTGACCCTGAGCCAGAAGATCAAGGCCAAGCTGCAGAGCCCTGACCTGCTGGAGCTGTGCCACTCAGTGCCCAAGGAAGTGGTCCAGCTGGGTGAGGCCAAAGATGGAATGACCTCTGCTGGAGCAAATTATTGTGTAACCCTGGGGCAGGTGTCCCTCTTTGGGCCTGATTCACTGGCTTGGACGTTTGTAGCCCTAGCTGTTACTCAGTGGACTAGGCCTCACTTGTCAATAGTGTTTCCTGGCTGGGTGCGGTGGCTCATGCCTGTAGTCCCAGCACTTTGGGAGGCTGAGGTGAGTGGGATCATCTGTGGTCAGGAGTTCAAGACCAGCCTGGCCAAAATGGTAAAACCCCATCTCTACTAAAAATGCAAAAAATTAGCTAGGCATGGTGGCGGATGCATGAAATCGCAGCTACTCAGGAGGCTGAGGCAGAACTGCTTGTACCCGGGAGGCAGAGGTTGCAGTGAGCTGAGATCAGGCCATTGCACTCCAGCCTAGGCAACAAGCGAAAACTCCGTCTGAGAAAAAAAAAAATGTGTTTCCTCAACCCATGAGACAGACAGGACAAGGATTCTTTTATATATTCACACACACACACACACACACACACACACACACACACACACACACACATTTTTGGTAGAGATAGAATCTCACCATGTTGCCTGCACTGGCCTCAAGTGATCCTCCCACCTCTGCCTCTAAGTGGCTCAGCCTACAGGCCCACACCACCACACTAGGCTAATTTTTTTAAAAAGTTGTAGAGACACGGTCTCCCTATGTTGCCAAGGCTTGTATTGAACTCCTGGCCCCAAGGGATCCTCCCACCTCAGCTTCCCAAAGTGTTGGGATTCCAGGTGTGAGCCACTGCGTAGGGCCAGGACAAGGATCCTTAACCCCACTCCAGGATGGGAAAGTCGTGGCTGAGTGGGAAGACACCAGCTGAGGTCACATCACCAGAGGGAGTTTGGCCCCTGACTCAGTCCATCAGCTTGTGTAGCTGAGGTCTGGGCCAGGTCTAACCAGCCTCCCTGCTTCTCCCAACCCGTCTGCCCTCTGATCTCTGCCTGTTCCTTTGTCCCACAGGGGGCAAAGGCTACGGGTCAGAGAGCGGGGAGAGGGACTTTGCCCCTTTTTGCGCCTAGCTCCCGTGCTATGGCATGCCGGGCATGAGCTCCCTGCAGGACCAGCATGGCCGCACCATCTGGTTCCAGGTTGGGCCCTGTTGACACAGGCAAAGAGACCCCACGAGGCTGATGGGTGGAAATGAAACCTGGGGTCACAAGAACTGGGGTGGAGATGCTTGGGGCCTGTCTAGACCCTCCAAGGACCACATTGTTCCCGAGGGTCATGCCACTCCTCTCCCTTGCATCCCAGGTTCGAAGCCAGTCAAAGTAGATAAGGGCAGGGCAGCTTTGCTGATGTGGACTCTGACATGGGGGAGGTCCTAGAGGCTTCCTAGGGCAGAAGCTACACTGATCTGGAAGGGTGTGTGTGAGTCCTGCCTCTCCCAGGAATACTGCCCCTGAGCCAATGCAGGCTGAATTATCCCCGTCCCACTTTAGGGGGATCCTGGACCATTGGCACCCAAAGGTAAGCTACTCCTAATGTAATAGGCTGAGAGCAGAAAGGACTTAGGGTTACAACACCCTTCTCTACCCTATCCCCCTGCAACCTTGGGAGTCCCCCCCGGGGCAGGACAGGACCCTCCAACTCCAACATCAGTGTCCTGCAGGGGGCGAGTCCTGAAAAAAGAAATCCAAGGCCACACAGCTGTCCTGAGGATGGAGTGGAGGTATGGCTGCCTGCTCCGCCGCCTCCTCCCTTGTACTCCTGCCCTGGCTGCCCCCGTCCCATCTCCTCCTCCCCCTGGCTTCGCCCCCCAGGCAGCTGCCTTACCCTAAGAGGGTGGGGGAGTGGCAAGTCCTAACCAACCTCTGCAGAGTCCCTTAGGGACCCATGCCTCCTCCATCCAGGACCGTCCACCTCCAAGCAAGGCCCCTTCCAGGACACTTAGGGCAAAGAGAGACCTTCCTGAGAGAACTGCAACCCAGCGGCCTAAGGCGACCAGCTTCCAGCAGGACCCAGAGGCTCCCAAAATCCCCAAGAAGGGGAGGAGGAAGGGACGACAGGCAGCCTCTGGTAGGCTTTCCTCAGCATCCCCAGCAGCCAGCTCTACAGGAGAGGATGGGACGGCAGCCTAGGAGCCCGTGAATGAAGCTGGGAGAGAGGCTGTCAGGGCAGCCCCGGAGTCTGAGCTGACCATCTCACCTCTTCTTCCCCCAGGCCAGCGCAGACCTCGGAAGGCCAAGGCTGACACCCCATCCTTGGAACTGGAGGGGACCTCAGCCTCTTAGCAGGAGGGTCTACTTGTTTGCACCCGCCCTTTCTTGTTGCCTTGCCGTAAATCTGGGGTCTGTCTGAATTCTCGGGAGTGGGCAGTGTCTGAATTTGTAGAAGGTGCAAATGCCCGACGGCTGCTCCCAGGACAGCTGTGATGTTTTTAACTGCACCCCACCTTCCACATCCCTCAAGCTCATGTGAAAAATGCTGTATTTTTAATAAACTGATAAATGTGAACTTCTTGGCACCTCTTGGTCTGAGCTGGCCAGGTAGGAAGGCCTGCTGTCCGGGCCTGGGGACATGAGACCTACCTCCTCACAGGGCAGACAGCCCTCATGCTAGTCCTCAAGGCTCTGGCTGTCAGAGGACAGTTTGCCTTAATCATTCTGAAACTGGGTTTATCTAATACATTGATAAATTATTTCAAAGGGATTTTGATAGTTCAAATCACTTCACTTTTACCCTAAGAAATACAAATGACTAGGAATGACCTTCAGATAGTGTTTAGCATCTGTACCCAATCTGATGATAATGTGTTCATCAGGTACCTGTGGAGTAAATCCCATACAGGCATGTTTAAGCTGAATGGCAGTCAGGAAAATACATTTACTATATTAACCGAAATATCACTCTGAGTAGGCATTTTGTCATCTATTTAAGAAAAATCTAAAAGAATGGAAATCACATGACAGTGACTTAAGTCTTTCTTCAAAGTGCACGTGAGTCTCCTGCAGTACTTCATTCAGCCAAGTGTCTGTTCTCTTCCTCATTCAGTAGAAGGCAGCTTTCAATTTGCTTAGAAGGCAACATCAGAAGGTTAGCGTTCATCAAAAACACAGAATTTATTTTCTTTATATTTGTGTGTGTTTATTTTAGATAACTGAAACTGCGCAGACTTTAACAACAAATAATGTTTAAAAAATTCAGTTCTGTACATTAGCTCCAACTATCTCTATTTTACAACCTATGAGGCTCATGCCATAGTTCAGCACCAACAAGATCCACACAAACCTGTTTAAGCATCTTCTTATCCATCCCGTGCCATAGTTTCTGTTTGTTTTTATTGTTTTTTAAGGTAAAAGTCCTGCTTTCAGAACTTGAAGTGGAATCCCTCTAGTCAGACTACAAAACTTGGGCTGTACCTTCTTATTTTCATTGAACAGATACAAAAAAAAAAAAAAAGGAAAAGAATTGTGTTTCACCATTGATTTGGGTTGTCAGTCTATATGTTGAATTTATAACACTGAAGCGTCAGAAGTAACCTAATAGTGCCCTGCTTCTATTCTTCCCCTCCATTTTAAATTTGTAAAAAGGCAACCAGAAAAATGTTTCATTTATTCTTTAAAATAAGGTGCCAAAAAGGATTACAACAACAAACTTCCTCATCCACACCTCCAATAACATCTCACTATTTAGCATCATCTACCATGAACTGATTCAGGGGCTCACCTAGAGCTATATTCGCAGCTCCAGAAGGTACCTTGTTTGCTATACCAGAGGCCTGCTCAGTGGCAGCGTCTCTCTGTTCAGAGGTCAGTACAATAAAACAATTTCCAAATGTGGGTTCAACTGAATAAATTTGAATTTCTGTAGGAAGAATCAAAATGCCTATTTAAAGGTTGCAAATATATGATGATCATTTTTAAAGGATTTTATCAAACCTGATAGGTTTTTCAGAAATGAATAAAAATCAGTTCTGGAACCAAAGCTGATTTTAAGAAAATTTGAAATGTAAATTATTCCTATCCTATCCATAATATAGCTTCTCCAAAACTTTATCTTTAAGAGTCATTTTAAAATAACTATTAAAACGTGTAACTGCTATCTTATTGTTTTGAAATTACTTAAAACATTTTAAAATGTGAATATCAGAGTTTAAAAGAAACCAGGAGAAGGAAAAGTAGAGAAAGAAATGCCAGTTCCAGTCCAAAGCTTTAGTTGCCAAGTTTTCTAAGAATGACTTTTACCACTGTATGAACTCCTGTGAACAGAATGTAAGATGGAAATCCTGAGCCTTTTGTCTAAAGCGGCAATACTGACTGCTGCTGTGATGCTCCTGTGATGTAATAAATTATTCAGTTGCTGCAAAGCGCTGTTTCTGCCTTAAAACTTTGTGCGTCTTGACAGCTATAGTATTAAAGGTATTGAGACTGCAAACGCTGGGCACACTTGGCATGAGATAATCTGTTTTTATTTTTACAAAATTGTAATATAACTATGCAAGTGTGTTTATTAAAAGAACACAAACTAATAAAAGTTATGGGATAAAAAATGTGGAAAGGTTGTGGTAAAAAAAAGTGGATAAAAAGTAGAAAAATTTTATGAAAAGTATAAAATTTATGAAAAGAAAGTTATGAGATTTCAAAAAAACATCATGGAGATAAATATAAAAATAAATACAAGCAGGCCCTGTCAGCAGGGCCTGGAGAAGGGGGCTGGAGTCTCTGCCCCCACCATGTCCCTCCCTCCCCTTCCCAGTCACCCCTTTATTATTAGGGTAGCAAGAGAAGACCCCTGTCTAATGGGAGGAGACAAACAGACCCTTTGCCACCTTGACCAGGGCTGAGTTTTTAAATCTCTGGATGATGATGGTTGTTACTTAGGAGCCAGAGGCTGCTGGAGTTGGTGGGTTTGGAGGAGGCCTAATGGCCTCCTTCCTCCACCAAAGCAACTCTTCCCTCAGGGGGCTCCCATCTTCTTATTCAGAGAGGCAGCTGAGGCAGGACAATGGCGCTAACTGTGGACCAGGTGAGGGCACAGGCTGCTGGGGTGGCCCCCTTCCCCAGTGTACATATTGTATCTGTGTAACATGTTGTCTATTCCAGGGGGTATGGCACCCCCATTTTGTACCTAGCAGAGGTGGGAGCTGGCACATGGGGAGGAGGATTTAATAATTGTTTGCGGCTGGGAAACTTATTTATTGATAGCAGAGGACAGGAAGGAGGTGGGGATGGGGTCGTGGCTCCGTGGTGATGCAACTCCTGTTTATTTTGCTTTTTATTTTGGAATAAATGGACTTAGTCACACTGCTCGGCTGGTGTATTCCCGTTTCCCTCACTGGGTCCTGGAGTTTGTGCCACTGAATGAGGAGCCCCAGTGTCTGAGCACATCCAATGGGGCTGTTGGGGACCTTCTAGGCCTGTTACCTGTGTGCTGGCTGGTGACACCTGGGGGATTTCCTGGGAACTGCCATGGCACATCCAGCCCTGACAGCCTGATTTAGTAGTGGCTGGGAAGGCAGGTACCAGCACTCAAGGGCACTGACTTCCATCCACCCCAGGCATCTTTCATCCCCCTGCCTCCCTCTCCTGTCTGCGCCTGGTGGCCTGTTCTGTCTGTCCCTCCAGAGTGCTGGCTGCCCCACAGGCTCCCTCCAGGCTGTGTTCATGGCCCTGACCCCTAGTGGCCAGAGCTGGCTTCACAGGATAAGACCAGCTAAGCTGGGGCTTTCCAGGAACAGTGTCCCTTGGAAAGGTTGGGGCCTTTTCACTGCTCCCAACAGCATTCCAGAAATGGCTTGGCCTTTCCCCTCCCCTGAACTCCACAGAGAACACAGTCCACAGAGGGCACATTCCCTGTCATCTAAAAATGAGTTTGACTCTCAGCCGAGGTACAGCAGGACTGGTAGAGACTGGCAGGCCTCAGGGCTGCCTGCACAGCACCCCCATGCTTGGCGGGGGTGGGAGGGATGGCGGGGCCTGGGTGACAGGGAGGCTCACTGGAGGTGGCGCACTTTGGAGGGACAATGTCAGGGAACAGCTTTCTCTTGTTGGGTCACAAGACTCCACAAGGACAGCATGGTGACTGATGCTCAGTGCCAGAGGTGGGGCAGTTGGCCACGTGTAGGTGTGTATATATATGAGTATTTATAGATAAGATATTTCTAGAACAGGGCCGGGGCATGCCACAGAGGGCCATGGTCACGCCTGGATGTGTCAGCTCACCACTACAACAGACTAAGGTACAGATGAAGGGGGCTGCCTTTGGGGCTGGGGAATCACAGAACAGCTGCCCAGGCAGGCATGGCACCACAGGGTAGAGCAGGAGCTGCAGGTTGCCCCAGCGCTGGAGCTGGTTCTGAGGCTCTGGCTGCTGAGTGGCTGCACAGACCCTGCCAGAGGCAAAAGAGACTATCAGCCTTTGGGATCCAGGCCCAGGCGTGTGGCTGCAGAGACAGCATCACCCTGGCATGCGACCTTCAGCTCCTCCCAGCCTTCCAGCAGCCAGGAACGCCCACGGCCAGCATGCATACCTGGGCAGATGGTGAGGGTCCAGCTGCCCTCCAGCAAGAGGATCACCTGCTTCTGGGCTGTCATTCGGAAGAAGTGTCCGGAGGTAGCATGCTCACGCTGTCAGAGAGGCCGAAGCGGAAGCCTCTGTCCAGGGCTCCTGGGGAAAGGGGCATTGGATCCACTGGCCTGAGCTGGCTCCCCACCTCAGGGCTCCCCCGTGGGCAGCAGGAACCTGGGGCCAGGCCCTTAGCACCCACCTCTGTGTGAGAACAGCACGAGCCCGCCATCCAACTGGGCCTGCGTGAAGCTGCGCACCTCAGTGCCCGGCGCTGCCCGCAGCACCACCCGCCCATTGCTGGGCTACTCGATGGTGTAGACCAGGTCCTCAGGCCTGGAGTCACCGTCCGTGACCCTCAGAGCCTCCACAGGGATGGGCGCCGCGGCCCCCTCCCACATCTGGGGACATGGGCCTGTGAAGGTCCTGCCTTGCCACGCTCACCCACCCCTTCCTCCCTGGCCCACATGGCCACCAGGGCTTCAACCCCACTGCAGCTCAGGCCTCAGCTGGCATCGAGGCTGGCACCGCTCTGGCTCCCCTGCACAAAGGGCCCTCCCCGCATTCACCTTCCCTGTAACCCCAGGGAAAGCCACCCTCCAGGCCCAGCCTCCCTGCTCTCCATCTGCCCTAGTCCCACGTGTCCCTCAAGGCCAGCTTGTGTCCCCTGCCCAGGAAAGCCCCAGCTCTTACCCTCACCAAGTTCTCATTTCCAGAAACCCCGACCCTGACCAACATTGCTCCCTAATTTGCCTCACTGATGGGACCGGGGTCTCCTTTCAGGCTCTCCATGTGTGTCTGGCAAGAGCTGTGCAGGGTGGGAACGGTGATTTTGGAAATGGGCCCTCCTTCCAGCTGAGGGAGGGCTGGGATGCGAAGAGAGTGAGTGGGCTGATGACTGGCAGTGTCCTGCGGCACAGAAGCAGTGCTGGGATGGGCCAGGTGCTTCCAGAGTAGTTCTGGGCCCTGCTCATGCTGGGCAAAGGTGACCCCCTTCAGGCCTCCCATGGGCAAGCAGAGTAGGCTCCAGTTCCTGAGGTCCTGAGGTCTGTTCTTGCTGGGCCAATTACTTGCGAGCAGTGCTGGTGTGGGGCTCACATGCCCAAAAAATGGAGCCCTCTGGCATTCCTGGGCCCTCTCCCCTGACCCCAGGGAGCCCTCAGGCCCAGCCCTGGCAGGGCCCCAGCGCTGGGCTCCTGGAGCAAACACGGGTGGATGGCCCCACCTGGTGGCCGCGCTGCCACATAGCTGTCCTGGCCTATGGTTCCGGAGCACTGTGTACCACTCACTCTTCAGCGGCCTCCCCACCACCAGGCCACCCTCTACAGGCACATCCTAGACCACCAAAGCCCCCCAGTGCCCACATCACAGACAGACCAAGTCAGCCCTCTGTGGAACCTTCAGTGGCTCCTGACCGGGGAGGATGCCCCCCAGAAGCTGGCGTTCAAAGCCCTGCCACGTGGGCTTAGTAAGCGCACGCCCTTTCTGTTCCAGCAGAACTACCTGTGCAGCCATGAGAGGTTCCAGCCCATGTCTGGGCCTCCACTTCCACCCCTGCCGAATGGGGGCCCTGCTCTGCTGTGGCACAAGGGGCAGGAGTTTGGGGAGCCAGGCCGTGTCCTTCACTTGCTGGGGTGAAGGTGGGAAGCTTAATGGCTCCTGTCCTGACGCCTGCTCTTAAGGGCTTGTAAGTGATTCTGGCAGGTGTTCTGGTCCTGAGCCACAGGAGAAGAAACTGCAGAGCCACGCGTGGCCGCTCAGAAGTCTGCCTGCCTTACCTGCGAGCGTCCAACAGCAAAACCTCCCGCCTGTGCTCTGTTTCAGCACAATCTCACTTCTCTCCTTCCAGCCACCGCGTGAGGCGTGCAGCAGCGCCCCATTTGCAGAGGAGGAAACTGAGGCTCAGAGAGGGGGAGCTCTGTGCCAGGAGGGAGGGGACGCTGGCCTCTTTCTTGAAGCAGAATGGGGGTGGTCCCAGGGATGCTCTCACCTGCAGGCCGGTGTTTGTGGTGAGGACGGGGGGTTGGTCGTTGACAGGCAGGACGGTGACAGTGAAGGCCACAGGATGGCTCTGGCGGTCCATCTCGGAGGCGTTCGCCATCAGGACAAAACCATCTGTCAGTGTCTCGCTCCCATCGTGCACGTAGCGGATGAGCTGCTCTTCCACCTAGGGGCAGGCCCAGGGCTGGCGGTCAGGCCCCAGCAGCACCCTCCGTGTCCTGCCTTTGGGTGCAGGAGGAGACTGACTCTCTCAGGGCCTCCGTTTCCATTGTGGAAATGGGGAGAACAAGCTCCAGCTCCCGGAGGAGTTGTGAGGAAGAAAGCAGATGCAGTGTGGAAAGCAGAGGTGCTTCTGAAATGCGACTCCCGACTCCTCTCTGTGTAAACCCCAGATGGGAGTCCCGGGGCTCCCTTCACTCGCGCCCGGAGCTGGCTGCAGCCCTGGGTCTCTCTCACAGCCGTACCTTTCTCCAGGAGAAGGCGCTGAGGGTCCTGGCTTGAGGTCCGTCCTCCTTCTGCAGGGCCCCGTGCCGGGGCGGCTCCAGCACCTGCAGGCTAAGGCCAGGCAGAGTGGGGAAGTAGGGCCCGGAGACGAGGAGCAGCGGAGGGGCCAGGGTGCGGCTGCCGTCCTCAGGGATGCTGAAGTTTTGTGCCTCCAGTGGGATGGCAGCGGGCAGCACCTCCAGCTCCACACAGACACTTTCAAGGGGAGCACCCAGGCCCGAGGCCACATCCAGCGAGAAGGCGTCACTGCTCTTCCACCTAGGGGCAGGCCCAGGGCTGGCGGTCAGGCCTGGGGTGGAAGTGCAGGTACAGGACCGTTTCAGGGATTTGCCTGAAAATCCCTGGTTGGCTCAGAGATGTCTACACCCCTCTGGGGGCTGGGCTGTGAGCCTACAACACGGGGAGACCCCTGAGAACAGCAGGTGGGATGTCTGCTCCTGGGGAGCTGTGGGTCCCGACGGTGAAGTTTCCACCCAAACCGGGGACAGAGCCCCACCCCCAACCTGCTGAGGACTTACTGTGTGACTCTGAACAAGCAGGCGCCTCTCTCTGAGCCCGGGGTTTCCCCAGGATCCATGGGGGTCTGATGCAGCTCAGGGGTTTCTGCAGTAAGTTCCAGGAAGGGAGGCAGCCTCGCTGACACACCCAAACCGTTAGGCCGAGGGATATCCGCACGTTGACGTGTTGAAGCAGGAGTGACGGCTGGAGGCCGGACTAACGCATGCCAGGGCTGGCACAGCGGTGGGTTCTTCCACAGGCTGGGAGCCTGCCTGGGCGTGGGGAGGAGCTGAGCAAGGGGCAGGAATGCTCAACAGGACAGGCACTGTCCCTGCGGAGCCCACCCCTGCCACCAGGCCACCTTGACGGCAGCCCTACAGCCATCACTCTGCATCAGAGACACACGTGGCTTCATTGGCAACCCCGGCTTTTGGGGGGCGCCTTATTGAAGGGGGTTTGCTTAGGCGCTGAGAAAGTGGCGGGGGGGGGGTTGGAGAGGGAGAGAACAGTGGCAGGTGGGAGATGAAGAGACAGGAACAAACATCTGGTGTCCTCAGGGAGCTGTCTGTCCCTGCAGGCTTCTCTCTCTCCCCCCTGCTGGGGTCAGAGCCACTGGTGGGTGGCTGTCCCCCGGCCTGATGTGGGGAAGCTCGCTGCTGTTGGGGTGAGTGAGAACACCATGGCCTGTGCGCCCAAAGAGTGATGTGAGGCAGTCCCTGCTTTTCTCTGAGCCTCAGTTTCCTCATCTGTAAGATAGGAATGCTGGACAGGGGTGGTGGCTCACACCTGTAATCCCAGTACTTCAGAAGGCCAAGCCAGGAGGACTGCTTGAGCCCAGGGTTTTGAGACCAGCCTGGACAACATAGTGAGACCTTGTCTCTAAAAAAAGTAATTACTCTGGTGTGGCGGCATGCAGCTGAAGTCCCAGCTACTCAGGAGGCTGAGGTGGGAAGATCGCTTGACCCTCAGAGGCTGAGGCTGCAGTGAGCCAAGATTGCTGCAGCCCTGGGGGACATGGTAAGACCTCATCTCAAAAATAAAAAAGAGCAGGTGGTGGGGGACTGTTTCCTGACCTGCAGGGCTGCTGTGGGCTGCAGGACTGGCACCATGGGTAGTGGCACGCTGGGGTGTCCATGGAGAAAAGAGCACAGCGACAGACAGCTCTGGCCTCTCCTGTTTGGAGATACGGACCCTCCTAAGAAGCGGAGAGAGCTGGAACCCTTGCCCCATGGAGAGCTAAGTACAAAACTGTTCATACAAATTCAGTTCATTCAAACACTTCTCGTACAAACAGTAGGAAGAGTAATACAGTAAATTTGAAACCCGGCCTCAGCCCACAGCTGGAGGAAGAGTCTTAGCTCTGGAAGCCTCTATAGACCTGACAGCTGGGGCAGAGGCCTGTTGGAGGCAAGAGGAGAGCTGGATGGGGTGAGGGTCGAGGTGAGGTCGTGAAGGAGCGGAGGGACCAGGGAGGGACCAGGATCCAGGCCCAGACCCACAGCGTCTTGCTCATTTGCTGCTGGCCTTGAATAGAACACAGCTCAGTGTAGCACCCGTCCCCATCCTGTGCTCACTTCCTTTCCCACAAGTGCCACTGGTCCAGGTCTTCAAGGTAGGGGACTTGGAGATGAAGGCAGTAGCCATGCTGGGCTCCTGGTCTCTGCCACGTCGGCCAGGTCTGTGAGAGTGGCCGTGTGCACGTGTGTGTGCCCACATCTGTGTGCGCCAGTTAAGTGTGGACATCAGGGCTATTTCCAGCTCCTCCAGCAGCCCAGGAAGAGCTCCCAGCGCTGCTTTGAGGGTGCTGCCAGCCCGCGTGGGGGGCTAGGCTTGGGCCACTGTGAGTGTGGATGACAGATGTGGTGTCCAGCTCCTTCTGAGCTATGTGGGCAGCCCCAGCAGAGAGCCAAGTGTGGGAGGAGATTGGATTCGAGCTGATGCTGGAAGGACAGGCAGAGAAGGAAGGAGGCGACATTCCAGTCGATGGTTAGAGTGAGCACAGGGCAGGCAGGGATGGTTACTCCCACACCTCTTCCCTGGCCTGGCATTGCTGACTTTGAAAGGCAGAATGTGAGGGGTTGAATGTGGGACCCAGGTGGGTGTACCTGGCAGGGAGGGCTTGTGTGTTTCCTGGGTGGGGACTCAGAACTGATGGACTCAGAACTCGTGTCTTAGCTAGCAGGGCCAAAGGGGCACCAGGTACAGGAAATTGAAGCAGGGTAGATCCTGCTGCCTCTGAGGATGGCTTGAGGGGACCGATGATGCTCGGGACAGGCAGTGAGTCTTGTGTGCACCTTGTGTGCCGCCCCAGGCCTCTGGAGCAGGGCAGGGCCCAGGGGCCAGCGCCCTTGGCCCAGCCCACCCAGACTCAAAACTGTTCCAGAGCCAAGTGTAACTGAGCCTCCCTCCCTACGCCGCCCGCCCAGGCAGGACAAGAAGGGCCTTTTAGTGCTGCCCGCCTGGGGGCCCGGGGATGGGCCGCACCAGGTGGGCCTGGCGGCTGGCGATGACAGCGGGAGGGGAGTGGGGTTCGTGTGGAGCTCACGGAGGAAGTGTATAGGCTGCGTCTGGGAACTGGGCGTGCTGCATGTTGTCAGGGCTGAGAAGGTATCTGAGAATGGCTCTCAGTTGAAGCCGAAGGAGGTGGGAGTGTTGGAATCCCTCCTTGGCTGGAGGCTGATGCCTGGATGAGCTGACCGCCACAGTCACCTTGGATGCTCTCTTCCCATTTCTCCAGAGGCCCAGCCCTTCCCTCAGGCCCTTAAATCTTGGGGGATCTGGTCCCTGCAGACAGGAACAGGAGCCTGGGGATCCAGCACTGATTCACCCCGGGGGGTCCTCCCTTGACTCACTTCCTTTCCGGGAACCGTGATGCCCTCTCTTAGAGCTGGCTGCTCCATCTGAAGGGGAGAAGGGTGTGGCCTGGGCCCTGGTGAAGGAGGCTCAGCCCTTCCTCGCTCCACGTTGCTCTTGGGAATGGTCCCGAAGAGGTAGCTGAGGCACTGAATCACATATGGGAGGTGATGACGGGTGCTCCCTGAGGCCGCAGTTCTTACGGCATAACTAGAGCTGCCTTGGCTGAAGGAAGAACGCTGTCATGTGGGGTTTCTGGCATCGGGACAGAGAGGGGATGTATCCCAGCACCTCTCCGAAAGCAAACTTCCATTCAGCCTCGGCTGGGCCAGGCATCCGTGCTAGGACGAGGAGGTGTGGCGGGGGTGGTCCAGGGCTGTCTGTAGGACAAGCCCCCTCCGGGGGGTATCTGAGGGGCACCAGCTCTGCCTCTAAGAGGCTGAGTGGGTGGTGAGTGGCGGGGTCCTGCCTGTCACCAACAGGAGCAGGGAGAGAAGGGCAGAAGGAGGAGGGGAGGTGGCAGATAGACAGATGGATCCACAGGGGAGCAAGGGGAGGGGAGAAGGGGCAGAGCTGGGGAGCAGCTGGAGGGGTGTGCGGGGCTCCTCACAGGGAGGGCAGGGTGGCTTCTTTCTGGCTTCCCACCTTGCAGCACTCCCCGTTCCTGGCCCAGGGCATCTGAGGCTGCAGGACCCACTTCTCACTGTCACTGGGTCCCTTTGGGCTTAAACATGGTCACCCCAAATTTGCCTGGCAAACGAAGCCCGGCTAGCATTGGGGTGGCCCTACTGGGTCTCTCAGACACTCCAAATGGGCAAAGTCACACCCTAGGCCATCTGTGCCTGGGTCCCCTGCCCCCACCCCCAACTGGACAGCCTTGGCTAGCTAGAAACCCCATAACCTGAGATAGCGGGGTCCGTGTCCAGCCCAGGGTTGACTCCTGGCAGCCCCAGCCTGTGGTGGGAGAAGCGCAGCCTGCTTGACTCCTTGTCTGCGGCCATTTCTGGCTCCTCCTATTCTTTTTCCCTTCCTGAGGAGCCCCTTTAGTTCTGCCAGGCTGAGTCGGGGTCTCAGGTTCCTCACTCATCTGTAGATGCAAGTCTGGCCATCGTAGCCAGGGTCCAAGCCAGGGCCAGGGCAGGGGCTGGAGATGGGGGCTGTGGCCTGGACTGCACCCCAGTGGGCTGAGTGACAGGACTTTTGAGATGTGGTGGTGTCTGGTCCATGCGGGAGTTATGGTTTCTCTTGAAACCACAGAGACCTGGGTTTGAATCCCAGCTCTCCTATTTGACTGTCAAATCTTGAAGTCCCCTCACCTCTCTGTGGCAGTTTCCTCATTTGTAAAATTGGGTTGATGAGGATTAAATGCTTTAATGTACCTCAACTGCCTAGCCCAGGGCCCGGCATACAGTAGGTGCTCAATAAATGCTTATCCTTTCTCCTCTGTCTCTGTCATCCTGCACACCCCTGTGATTCATGGTGTACATACAGCTTTACACACATCACCTCCCTTGTGGCAAAGCTTGAACCTTCCCCTCCAGAGGCTGCTGCATACAGTAGGTGTGCAATAAATGCCTGCTGTGATTGACTAAGAAACCAGTTGCTATTGCTCTGTGGGGATCTGGGCAAACCTAAGCGCTTCAATCCAGGTACCCTAGGAGGCATGGGATGGAGGCTGTGCCAGGCTGGCCTCAGTGGCGTTGAAGCCATTGATTCCACAACTTGTCCCTTGTTTTTCCTTCTCAAGTCACCAGGACACCTGGTCCTTGTTAGAAGCTAATTACTGGCCAGCTATGGGCCTGGGGCTGTGGGGCTTTTGGAAGACTGTATTTGGAGGAAAAGAGCTTTCTTTTCAGGAATTAAAAAAAAGAAGAGAGAAGGCTTCTGCTCTATGAATCAAAAATTTGGGTGAAGATATCTGCCAGCCCCATCTTCCCTGTTCTCCACCTACACAGATGTCTGTGGAGCCTCCAGAAAGGGCACTCCCACCCACAGCTGAGATTCAAGTTGTGATTAGCTGGGAGCTTCCCCCTGCCTTGTTGTCTAGCTAGGCAGAGAAACACAGGCCTGGAAAATAGTGCAACCAGTAGGGCAGTAATCTCTCCCAGTAATCCCAGCAACCATCAGGGCAGTAATCTCTCCTAGTAATCCCGGCTCACATGTCTCTGCTGGGGCTTCCCAGTTTACAAAATATTCACCTGGTCTCTTGACAACTGTGGAAAGTGTATGTGTTGGGGGACAGTGTCCTGGCCTCAGATGAAACTGAGGCTCTCAGTGAAACAGGGATGCTGTGGCTCCAGCACACCCAGGCCTGGCGTTCGCTCAGCCCGTAACCTGGGACTCAAACCCAGGACAGTGCTGAGCAGCATCATGCCAGGCAGACTAGCAGGAACCCGAGGCACAGCAGTATCCTTTATAGCAAAAGAAAACCCCGGCGTCCACGTTGCATTTAGTTATCCTGTCTTCTGAGTGTCCGTTCGTCTGGCACGGTTCTTCAGTGCTTCGATGTCTTCTGTGATGTTGCCCTTTTGACAGATACAGGCCAGTTCTTTTGCAGGTGAATTTTGGTTTGAGTGTGTCTGGTTTCCGCATGATTAGATTCAGGTTCTGCATCATGGTGGGAACACCTGGGAAGTGATGCCGTTCTCTTCTTACGCAGCCTATCAAGACACACACATCTGTGGGGGCGGTGGCTTACACCTACAATCCCAGCACCTTGGAAGGCCAAGGCAGGCAGATCACTTGAGGTCAGGAGTTTGAGGCCAGCCTGGCCAACATGGTGAAACCCCGTCTCTACTAAAAATACAAAAATTAGCTGGGCATGGTAGTAGGTGCCTGTAATCCCAGCTACCCAGGAGGCTGAGACAGAAGAGCTGGAACCCAGGAAGTGGAGTTTGCAATGAGCTGAGATGACACCACTTCAATCCAATAAACAAACAGAGGCACCCGTCTGTAGCGTCATCATCGGGATGCTGACTTGCATCACTTGGTTGAAGTGATGCCTGCCAGCCCTCTCCCCTGTAAAGTTACTGTTTCCCCTTTGCAATGAATAAGCAAACACCAACAATGAAAGGTCAGGATGGGGAAGGAAGCCAGTAAGAAGGCGGAGCAGGAGCAGCTGAGAGACAAGTAGGAGGGGCGGCAGGAGGGGGCGGGGCCAGCATTTGGGGCCAGTGCTGCCGAGAGAGGCCGAGAGTCCGTGCAGAAGCTGAAGAGTGTCCCTGGGAGGCACGTACCACCTGCCTTGGAGTTAAGCCTGGTTCGGGTGGCGCAGTGGGCCCGGAGCCAACTCATGCTAAGCAAGTGTGAGAAGGAGGCGGGAATAGAGACGACCGGGAAATGCCTCTGTGGGGAAGGGGGTCTGTGGCTGGGCAGAGAGGGACAAGTGGGGACAGAGAAGCATGTGGGCATGGGGGACGGTTTTGAATAGATGGAGGGGACTTAGGACATCCAGAGTGTGACAGGAGGGAGCTAGATGAGAGGCGCAAGTCAAAGGAGAGGGGTGAAATCCACAGCGTCCCAGATGGGAAGTGGGAGCGGACTGACAGCAGACGTGGTGGTTCTGAGGCCGTCGTGGGGGGTGCTTGTCAGAGCCCAGCCTGATGGGGCAGGTGGACGGGGACTGAGGGACGGCCAGGCGTACAGAGGAGAGTGAGCCACGCTGGGGTGACCCGTGGGGGTGGGAAAGCGGGGAGGGCGGCTGCCCAGGGGTGAGGTGGCTAGCAGGTGGCGAGGAGGGCAGGTCCAGGGTTCCAGCCGTGAGACTGTCCCCAGCAGCTTTAGCTGCCTGGTGCAGATGGACAAGGCCGACCTGGGGACGAAGGGCTGGGATGTTCCAGGAAAGCGGCTGCACGAGGAGGGTGGTGAAGGCTGGAGGGGCCTGAAGGGCGAGGCGGAAGTGTAGGGAGTGCAGGGTCAGCGGTGGGGTCTCAGCGATGGGAGGCAGGGGACGGCCTTCCAGGGAGACCGGCCGCCAGTGTTGCGGGAGGTGGTGGGAAGCCACGGATGGCAGTGGGGTCTGGGCTTCGAGGGAGTGGAGGCGTCTGCACATGGGGAGGTCTGGGGTTGGGGAGGCCAGGGCATTCGTGGTGGACCTAGGGAGGCCTGAGCCATCAGGATAATGGCAGGAGTTGGGGTGGGCTGGAGGGGGCCAAGAGAGGGGTGGAGGTGGCCCAGAGCCGTGGCTGCTAGGTTTACAAGTGAGGGACCCATAGCAGCCCTGAGGAGGTGTTGGGGGGCACCCTTGGACACCGGGGCCCCAGAGGAATGATGCATTTTATAGGAGGGCACACAGTCTGGGGACCAAGGTGGCTAGTGACCCACGCAACTTGGAACTGTGAGGCAGAAGAGATGTGAGGGCCAAGGGCCACCTCCAGGGGTGAGCTGGGTCTGTCAGAGCTGGAGGGAAGGGAGCACAGGGAATAAATTGGAGTGGCTTGTGATCTGCTGGGGTGTGGGTCACTTGATTTCCTGAAGAGCTGTGCCGCAGGATGATGGGCAGAAGCGGTCAGGGAGGAAGACAGGGGGCTCCCCGGGCCTGAAATGCCAGGAAGGTGGGGGTCCCAGCCCCAGATCCGGCCCTGTCAGCACTGGTGGACCATCAGGGCTCACAGTCTCCTGCAGGAAAAGCTGACATGGATGGGGCTAAGGAGGCAGCACTGGCCCCGGCCCGAGGCTACGGAGGCTGGGTCACCCTCAGCCTGGCCCAGGCCTCCCTTCCCAGAAATCAGAGGCTTGGTTGCTCCATGGGCATGGGGAGCACACAGAGGGTCTGCTGCTGCTGCTGGGGAGGGGGTGGGCCCCCGTCCTCTGCTGTGAGGCCTGCAGCCCCTCAGGGACCTCTGGACGCCTGCATGCCTGTCCTGCCTGCTGCTCTGAGCCCTCGCTGTGCCTGTGGCTGGAATGCGTTGAGCACGGCTTGGTTTCTATTCAGTCAGAGACTGTGATCCAAGGAGAGCCCTGGGTCTTGTGCGCTGGTTCTCTCTCTGCTACTTTGATGTAATAGGAGACTTTGGGCAAGTCCCTGATCCTTTCTGGGCCCTAGTTTCCTTAATTGTGTCCTGGGTAGTGACAGGCACCCTGTCTAAAGCCAGCAGGCATCTGGTTCTGGAGCTAGACGTGGCTCACCCGGTTCAGATCAAATCTCTGGTCTGAGTTACTGACAGTGGACAGTCCTTGGGACAGGAGCAGGGCAGATGGAGGTGTGGGCAGAGGAGTGGGGTTTCTCTGGCCGAAAAGGGGGGGAGAGGGGAGTTTCCTCAGGGAGGGACCAGAGAGGACAAGAGGAGACAGTGTGCTGGGGAGGGCAAAGATGGAGGTCAAGGTGAGAGCAAAGCATGTAGGTGCCCCGGAAGGACAAGGGACAGAACTCGGGAGATGCAGAGTGGCAGGGGCCCGGTGTGCAGGGGTGGGGCTGCTCCCGGGGCTGCATCATGGGCAGTTGGGAGGGGCCTCAGGCTTTGCCCTGAAGGTGTGAGGGCCGGAAGATGCTTTGGGCAGTGAGAAGTCTGGACAGGATGGGCAGCGGAGGCAGCTCTCAGCCAGGCCGACTGCCAGGAAGGGTCTGCTTGTCACATGCTGTTCTTGGAGAGTCACTCGCTGTGTCCCCAACCTCAACTAGCCTGGCAGTGCCTGTCAGAGGAGCAGCCACGAATTAGCCAGGAGGGGGCAGCATTGCCTGGATTTTCAAGCCCAGGCCTGTGCCCACCCACCCCGGCCCACACCTGCTCCGGCCTGGCTGCTGCTGGGCAAACAGGCACCATCTCCCGTTGGTCTTTGAGGAGGCTAGGGTCTCTGGGGCTGGCATTTGTCTTTCCTCCATTCTTGGCATCCAGAGGCCCAATTCACCTCCACCCCTGGACATAGGAGGGTGTGAGGGGAGTTCTACCTTGACCTGGCAGCCTGAGGCCAGTGTGAGGCATGGAGGGGATGTGGCTGAGGTTGGTGCAGGGATTGGGAGGGATTGTGGGAGACACGGAGGGAGTGGAGGGTGAGAAGAGCCTTCAGGTCCAATGACTCAGGCAGAAGCACACTCTTCCGCAGAGCAGAGGGAGACAGGAAACGAGCACCACCTCAGAACCAATGTCTAACGGCTCATCTTTATAACCGTGAGCAATTTCCAGGTTTTAATTTAAAGTGAAAATTGAGGTTAGGCACGGTGGCTCATGCCTGAAATCCAAGCACTTTGGGGTGCTGAGGTGGGCACATCACTTGGGGCCAGGAGTACAAGGACAGTCTGAACCCGAACAACATGGTGAGACCCTGTCTCTACTAAAAATACAACAATAAGCCGGGCATGGTGGTGGGCGCCTGTCCTCTCAGCTACTTGGGAGGCTGAGGTGGGAGGATCGCTTGAGCCCAGGTGGTAGAGGCTGCAGTGAGCTGTGATTGTGCCACTGCACATCAGCCTGGGCGATAGAGCAAGACCCTGTTTCAAAAAAGAAAAGAAAAGAAAGTTGAATTGAAGACCTAATTTTGGACAGAAAGGAACAGAGGATATAATATCCTCTGGACTATTTAAAAAAGCATACGTACAGCTAAACACTTAGAAAAGCCTGTGGTAAACCCCTCTAGGGATGTCCTTGACTTTGGACCCTGAGGTCCCCTCTCCACCCACCTGCCCCTAGGTTCTGGGCTTTGTGTCTGCCCACCCTCTCAACGAGGCTGGCCTGGGCAGGCTCTCGGGAGGCTGCGGGAGCTCGGGGACCCATCTCTCTTGCAGCAGATTAGAAAGATGTCATTTTGCCGACAGTGCCATTTATCACGGCAGCTGCAAAAATTAGTGACGCTTGGGCTGTCGGTGTTGGGTGGGGGTGGGAGCAGGTGGCAGCAGCCAATGCCCCGGCATGACCAGGTCAGGGAACTGCAGGCCAATCTCTGAATAGGGCTTTTCTGACTTAACACCTAGCCCAGGTGCAGGCCCTCCGTTGGAAAGATGAGGAGGCTGAGTCCCAGAGCCCGGAAATAACTGTGGCCACATGACAATCTCTTTTTTGAGACAGGATTTTGCTCTGTTGCCCAGGCTGATGTGCAGTGGCACAATCTTGGCTCACTGTAGTAGCTGGGACTATAGGCACACGCCACCAAGCCTGATTAATTTTTACATTTTTTGTAGAGACATCTTGCTATGTTGCCCTGGCTGGTCTCGACCTCAAGGCTTCAGGTGATCCTCCTGCCCTGGCCTCCCAAAGTAGGATTACACAACTGAGCCACCATGCCCAGCCCATGTGACAAATTAATGGCCCGTCTCTAAATACAGGTTTAGGTTCTGTGTGTGACCAGGACCAGGGCTCAGTGGGTGACCAGGGTCAGAACTTGTCTGGGGTGAGGTGTTTTACTTCTTTTTTTTTTTTTTTTGGAGATAGAGTTTCACTCTGTCACCAGGCTGAAGTACAGTGGTGCGACCTCACCAGGCTGAAGTACAGTGGTGCGACCTCAGCTCACTGCAACCTCCCCAGGTTCAAGTGATTCCCCTGCCTCAGCTTCCTGAGTAGCTGGGACTACAGGCATGGGCCACCATGCCCAGCTAATTTTTGTATTTTTAGTAGAGATGGGGTTTCACCATGTTGGCCAGGATGGTCTCGATCTCTTGATCTTGTGATCCACCTGGCTCGGCCTCCCAAAGTGCTGGGATTACAGGCGTGAGCCACCGCGCCTGGCCAGTGCTTTACTTCTATTAGGACTAAACTCTATTTTTGCCTTTATGGCTCAGTCTAGGACAAACCTTCAGCCTCGCCCCAGCTGCCACCAGACAGGGGCAGGACTGAAACCGAGCCGTAAAGCTGAGACTCACTCTTGGGGTTGGTTTATGGTACCAAGGGAAGGGGAGAAGGAGGATGGAGGGTTCAGAAGGAACATTTGGGGGATGAAGATGGCCCCGCCAACAAAGCGATGCCAACTCCAGGGAAGATGAACGGGGCCTCCCTTGTGCCTCCGCCTGCAGAATGACAGGGTCATTAGCCTGGGCTCCACCTTTGGATGAAGTGGTCCCAGCTCTTGGCCTTGCCTTTCCTGTGGTAGCGCCCCCAGAGGGGTGACCTGCAGAAGGTCAGGAGCGGCCTCCCAGGTCTGGCTGAATGCTGACGCAGCCCCTTCTGAACAACTCCGGGGTTCTAGCTTGACCTTGCAGGAAGCCCTGGTTTGATCCTTGCAGGACTTGAATCCGTATCTTCAGGTCATTAGGCCCCAGAGCTGGCACCTGATCACACACAAAGCCCCCGTCCATCCATTCATCCATCCATTCATTCAACAAACATTTGCTAAGCTCCTGCCCTGTGCCAAGCCCTGGCTGGGCCCGGGAGTACGGAGAATCGGTCTTTACCCTGGCCTCCAGGAGGTCAGAGGCTGTGTGAGTGAGAGGGTGGGAATCCACCCTCTCCTGCCACGAGCAGTTGATGGAGGCTGGATGAGGCTCAGGGCCTGGCAGGAGGCCCGCCTGAGGTTCTGCCCTTCTCTCCAGGGGCAAGACAGGCCTGACTCCATGTTGGATTACCTCGGCCAGGGCTTGGTGGTGTGATATAGCTAGCCTAGAGTTAGAACCTGTACACTGCCATTTTATAAAGAGACAAAACTGTTTCCATTCTCCTCACAATGACTGCTAACCTTGGCTTCTGTAAACTGCTAAGTTTACTTTGCAAAATGCAAAAAGAGGTAAAGCTGCATGCCTTCTCTTATCTGTAACTGCCAGAATTGCTGGCCTCTGTTTACCGGTACTGACCAGAGTAAGCACCCCCAGATAATTCCATCCTGGCGCCAAGCAACTGAAAAATCTGTGGACCCCACACCTGTCCAAATAATGTATAAACTAATGTTTATCTTGACTTCTGTAAACCACTTAAGTGGCAATCGGAATGACAAAAGTCCCCTGGCCCTTGGAATGTCGGGAGCCCCCTCACCCTTGTCTCAGCCTAGGAGGTGATTGACAGCTTTCATTCCCATCTCCACTCTTCACCCCCACTCCCAAGGTGGTTTTGCAGGTATAAAAAGGTCTTGTCATCCTTCTTTCTCTGCCACGGGTTGGAGAGATGTGAGTCCTCTGTGGTCGCGGGCAATAAACCCTGCAATTTGGCATACTTTTGTCTTGCTGTTGACTTTCTGTGCTCGGTCCAATACAACAGTGGTAGCATTGCAGTCCCACCAGCCCCCGAGACACTGGCTGGGGTGGGGACTGGTCTCTGTTCTGCTGTTGCTGGAGGGAACCCCAAGGCCAATCATGATTCTGGCTTTCAAGACCTGGGGTGATGGTGACCCCGGGTCAAGAGCAGAAGAGGGGCCCTGCCTGCAGGGACATGGGGGCACACCATATGGAGGAACACAGGGGGTGCACACACGTGTCCCTTACTGCATACACATGGCACAAGACACACACATAAATGTGCAGACCCACACCTTACTCTACACACGCCTGGTACCAGCTCCTTCAAACACATGCCTCATGCTACAGTCACAGGGAAAACACAGACAAGACCCACACTTGTACCGCGCATGCGCACAGGCCCCACGCCACCCAAGGCCACACCTTTTACTGCCCCCGCCCCACCCTGCCTGCCCCTCTCTCCCAGGCTTCTCGTCTCCTGCACAGATACGTGCCCACCCAGGCTCACTG
This sequence comes from Callithrix jacchus, assembly GCF_049354715.1. Taxonomy (NCBI): domain Eukaryota; kingdom Metazoa; phylum Chordata; class Mammalia; order Primates; family Cebidae; genus Callithrix; species Callithrix jacchus. Next base: position 23,117,571 of record NC_133509.1, read on the forward strand.
GCGCCCCCCACTGCCCTGGAGAAGTAAGTCTACAAACCCTGAGATGCCCCCACAGGCAGAGAGAGGCAGGATGCGCCTCGGGAGGGAGGTCATGGGAGTCCCTGCATTCCCGCAGCAGCGGTGGCCGCTGGCTGCTCTCAGCGCCCCCCAGTCTGGGCCCCGGCCTCTGGGCGCTGTGCACGTGCTTGGGAGACTGCGCCCACGAAGACAAGCCGGGGCCCCACCCCTGTTCCCAGCACTCAGAGACGCCCACCTCGGGAGGACTAAACAGAGCTCCTGCCACCGGCTCCTTGCGGGTGGGGTGAGGGCTGGCGGGAGGACACATGCCCCTGAGCCCTGGGGGTCCAGGCCGCGCGGCCCCGCTCACTGGCGGAGGGTCACCCGCCCCTCCCGTTCCTCCGCTCCCGCTTCCTCTCCCGCCCACGGGCTCCCCGCCGGCCGCTCTCTCCCCCAGACCCTCCCCCACGCCCGCCCGGCTTTCCTTTCTCTGCTCTCTGGCTCCCTGTGTCCCTGTGACCTGCTTATCCTCTAGAATAAAGGTCGACATTTTCAATTACCCCCAAAATAACAGAGCGGTTCTCGGGCCCTGGCGCCGGTTCGCGTGCGGGGCCTGCGTGGGGAGCGGGGGGCGCCCACGGTCCCACTGGCCTTTGTTTGCTTTTTCTCATCCGGAGCCTTCATGTTTTCCTGGAAGATTGGAAGCACGTTTCCCTTCAGGGGAGGAAGGGAGACAAAAGAGAAATAAAAACCGTCCTCGTTGTCTTGTGAACAGTGTAGAGCGGAGCAGGGGCTCGGCAGGAGGGAGGGGCGCGAGGGAGCGGCCGGGACCCAGACAGGGGCCTGCGGGCTGGGGTGGAGTCAGAGGACACGCGGGGAGTGGAGCAGGAGCCCCTCGAGGCCGGGGGGAGGGTGGGCGTCCTGCAGGAACGGCTGCCGGGAGGGGAGCAAGGCGGGGCTGACGCGGGGCTGCTGTGGGGCGGGGTTTGAGGACAGACAGCATCTGCCCATCGCCAGGAAGGCGCTATTCTCTGTGTCCCACCCTGCGCCAGGCTCTGGGGGCGCTGAGGTGAGTGACAGACATGTCTCCGCTCTCATGGGGCATTAACTCTACCGGAAACAAAGCGGTGGCTTCTGTGATCAGCACTCGTATCCACTGAGGTTCAGAGAGGGTGGGTGACCTGCCCGAGGACACACAGCGGGAGGTGAAGGGACCGGGATCCCAGTCAGGTCCGTGTGATCGCCGTCTCCTTTCACACCGCCTCGGCCGGGCAGACTTGGCTCCCGCGGGGCCTTGAGCAAGTGCTCCCCTCTCTGGGCCATCATTTTCTCCATCTGGAAAGCGGCCAGCATGCTGACGCCCTGCAGGGCTGCGGGGAGCATCGCATGTCTGGATGTGAAGGACGTTCAGCTCTGGCTCTCGGGCGAGCTGGCTGGGGGTCGGGGAGCAAAGACCACCGGGGGCTGGGGAGGGACTGGCCGCGGGGAAAGGAGGCCCGACCGCAGCTTCGCTCCCTGCTGCCGCCCCGTGGCAATAATTGGGTACTGCCGAGGGTGGGTCTGCACCGCCTTCTTCCGCTTGCGCAAGCCCCTGAGCAGGAAGGCGCCTTGAGGGAGTGTTGGCTGGTCCTCCCTAGCCCCATTTTTCGGATGCCCAGAGAAGGGAGGGACTCCTCCTCAGGTCATCCAGGGCAGAAGCTTGGGCTGGGCTGGGATTGGCTTTCAGACTATGGTACCTCCCTCCAGCCCTGCGGTACTCAAGAAGCCCCCAGTCAGCTTCAGAGCAAGAGAGACAGAGTTCTGCATCCTCTGCTTGATGCCACCACCTCCAGGGAGGCTTCCAGGGTCTCCTCCACTAGGAATTGGTCTCACTCCTGCCCTGCAGTCCCACACTCGAACTCTCCTTGCTCCTGCCCCCACCAACCTTGACTGTCCTTCTGCCCACAGCAAATCAGGCGCAGGGCCCCTGAGGCACGGGGGATGGTGGAGAACCATCATCACCACCCAGGGAGCATGTGCCAGGGGCCCACTCTGTGCTGCGGCTCTACCTGCGTCCTCTCACTTGAACCTCGTAAGAACCTCAGCAAGCTGGGGCATTTTGATCCCCATTTTTCAGGTGAGGAAAGGGGCACAGAGAGGTTATAACTTTTAGAGGGTGGATGAGGATTCAAACCCAGGTCTGTCCTTACTCTGGAGAGGCGCTGGCATTTGGAGGTGAAAACTACCCCCATGGCCATATGACAGCCCAGTGTGACCGGACACTGAAATAACCAGTCCAGGGGGGCTTGTGGGCTGGTGTCTCAGCTTCACTGCTGTGCTGGTGGGTGATTCAGGCCAGGCCCATCCCTCTCTGGACCCTGGTTCCTCATCTGAGTACTGTGTGTGTGTGTGTGTGTGTGTGTGTGCGCATGCACGTGTGTGTGTGTGTGTGTGTGTGTGTGTTCTGAGCTACCTCAGAGGTCCATTCTGGCTTTGAGTGTGGTTACATCTCTTCTTGGGCAGGTCCAAGGGAGGGCACAAGCGATCAGCTCTGGGACAGGTATGGGGCTGGTCCTAGGGCCTGGATGGGTCTCTCTCCGCTGCGTGCCATAGAGGGGAGTTTGTCTTGCAGGAAACAGCCTCATCCATCAGCGGCAATGGGGCGCTGACAGCGGCCACTCCCTACCAGCCCAGGCTGGAGGCAGACTCATAAATCCCACTCCAGGCTGGGCTGTAAATTCCTGTGATTCATATCTGGCCTCTTGGAGGACAGAGACATTTGGGGCCGTGGGGCTGGCTGTTCTCCTCCAAGGAGGCAGGCGGGTACCGGGGAGAAGCCTATTCATGGGCATAGCAGTCTCAGCTGGCCCCTCAAGGAGATGCAGTGCTGAACCCCCAGGATGCCTCAGGCCCAGCCCAGGCCACCTCTGCCTGGGCCATTCCTGTGTCCTGGCCTGAATCACTCTGGGGGTCACATGTGTGGACACGTTCTGTGGCCTCAGAGATCGCATGGAGCCTGTGGCCTGAAGGGTCAGCTCCATAAACCCCACCCCAAGGTCTTCTGCCGATCCACACCGATGTCTGTCTTGGGACCATGAGGACACTGTGGGAAGTCGGGGCCCTGTCTGCACGTTTCCCATTCCAGGGAGGCCAGGGCCCCCAATCCACTGTCCCTTAGGCAGGAAGGGGACAGGGACACTCAGACCGGGGCTGCAGACATTTGTCAACTTTCATCTGGACTTTTGCCACCCTCAGATGCCACCTGAATTCTTCTTCACTCAGCATTTTAAAAAATCAGCTTACTTTTATAATTTAAATGTGTGTTTTAGCCTCATCTTTAGCGATATCTCTGAAATTAGCGTCTGATGTACTAGTCAAATACCCGCACACATACGCACATGCACAGGTACATACAGGCTCATGCCCATGCACACACTGACACATGTATATGAAAATACACACATAAAATATATACTGAAAGTAAACACAGAATAGCAAACGTTCAGCTCTGTGTACCATCTACTCCTGTTTTAGGTTTAGAGTGGCTCCAGCCTCCTCCCATTATGGTGAAACAAACCGGGCTCAGATGGCTCACAGAGCTGAGAGTTTTCCAGCCATTCTAGCCTCCCCCATTTTACAGACAAGGAAACCAAGATCCAGAGAGGTATAGGGCCTGCCCGAGGTGGCACAGCACTGGGATTCATAGCCAGCTCGCCTGACTCCCAGTTGAGTGCTTCTTTTACGGAAGCACGCTCCCTGTGGTGTGCAGGCCTTCTTCCTCCAGAGGCACATGTGGACTCAGAGGGCTTTTGGAGACTGCGCGCTAACACAGGGTTCACTGCAAGGCGGGCTTCCTGGTGGCAGGCTGATGGGAATGCTGGCGGTCTCCTGGGTCCTGGTGGGACCAGGCACTGGCTGCCAGCTCTGTCTGTGCTTTATCCTGGTGTTCTTGGTTCCTGCAGCGCCTCAGGATTGGGGGGAAGTGGGGTAAGAGGGGTCCCAGGTGAGGGAGAGAGCAGGGCTCTGGCAGCAGCCCTTCCCCAGGGAGTTGGTTACTGAAGAGATCATTAGTGGCACTGGCTCTCAGGCTAACAAGGAAGGTGACCTCATTAGTAAGTGCCCTCCCCTGTGCCACCTCCACCTTTCCACCTGCAGGCTCCTGCCACCCACACTGCCACTGACACCACTGCCATCACCCCAGGGATGTGGCGCAATAGGCCTTCTGTTGGGGACAAGGCTGCCAGCTCAAGGCAGCCAGGAAGGAGATGTGTGTGCAGGGTGGCAGGGGTGCATGTACATTGAATACACACACAGACACACGCACAGACACACACACAGACACACACCCACACGTACACACACCCACACAGACACACACATGCAGACACAACACACACACAGGCAGACACACACAGGCAGACACACGTACACACACCCACACACAGACACCGGCACACATGCTTATACACATGTACAGGCATACTGCATGAATAGAGGCATGCACATAGATCTGGCGAGCGCACACACATGCTTATACACTTGTACAGGCACACTGCATGAATAGAGGCATGCACATAGATCTAGCGAGCGCACACACATGCTTATACACATGTACAGGCACACTGCATGAATAGAGGCATGCACATAGATCTAGCGAGCGCACACACATGCTTATACACTTGTACAGGCACACTGCATGAATAGAGGCATGCACATAGATCTAGCGAGCGCACACACATGCTTATACACATGTACAGGCACACTGCATGAATAGAGGCATGCACATAGATCTAGCGAGCGCACACGCATGCTTATACACATGTACAGGCACACTGCATGAATAGAGGCATGCACATAGATCTAGCGAGCGCACACACATGCTTATACACATGTACAGGCACACTGCATGAATAGAGGCATGCACATAGATCTAGCGAGCGCACACACATGCTTATACACATGTACAGGCACACTGCATGAATAGAGGCATGCACATAGATCTAGCGAGCACACACACATGCTTATACACATGTACAGGCACACTGCATGAATAGAGGCATGCACATAGATCTAGCGAGCGCACACCCATGCTTATACACATGTACAGGCACACTGCATGAATAGAGGCATGCACATAGATCTAGCGAGCGCACACACACACCCCACAGATACTTGCATGGTAACACGCATAACTCCCCAGACACACTGTGCAAGCACACAGATCCAACAGAGACATGTACACACATGGGTGGGTCTCCAAGTGAAGCCCTACAGTGCACACGTATAGAAACCCATATGGGACACAGGCGATGTGCACCCCAGGAGATGCACGCATGTGTTCTCACAAACACACAGTCCCGTCTCCAGACCTGGCATGTGCATAGAATTGTACACACGCGGGTATGTGTTGACAGACCTGCAGACCAGCCCGGGGCGTACCACTATGCAGGGACACCCACATGCACACGGACATGCACATGGAGCACACACAAGTTATTTTTTCTTGGAATCTAACAAGGCCCAAGAAGCAGGAGTGGCTAATTCCCTGGAGGAAGTGAGGAGACCTGAGCCAAGGGCACATTTAATGAATTCAAGAGGAAAGGAGGGAGAGAGGAGTGAAATGAGAGGGCGGAGAGGAGAGGGGAGAGGGCAGCAGGAGGGCGAAGGGGAAGTGGGCAGCGAGGAGGCTGAGGGACCCTGGGCCCATGGGCATTAACCTTTCCAGCTCAGGGCAGGCCCAGGCTCTTCCTCACTCACCGCCAATCCTAGAACCAGCCGGGCCCTTCAAGGTCAAGTGGTGGTGCTGGCTCTGAAGCCCACCTGTGCGCCCCCTCCACACAGCTCTGGGGACCGGGCACACCTGACTTTCACCTGCTCCCACCGAGTGGAAACCTGCCCCCCAACCCCGAACCTCCCATCCTCATTCCCACTTCTGCTCTGTGCGTTCATTGGCTTAGGGCTGTGGGGGCTCTCCTATCACAGGTCCAGGGCGGGGGTGGGGGGAGATGCCGCTGCCCAGGGAGGCCCCTGCTGGGCACCAGGACAGCTCCTCCCACCCCTGCCCTGACCTCAGCCTTGAGACAGAGTCTGGGAGATGGAGATGGACAAGGACAGGGTCTCTGAGGGAGAGGGAGGGTGTGAGCCAGGAGAGAGGGGAGGTGGGGGTGGTGGGAGTGAGACAGGGAGATGGGGGGCAGTAAGAAAGATGGGGAGACACTAAGCAAGAGATGGAGAAAGATATGAGAGGGGCCGGGATGTTTGAGAGTCAGACCCGGAGACACACGAAGAGGACACTGGAGAGAACCAGAGAAACAGAGAAAGGCCGGAGAACCCTGGCCTAGAGAGGATGCTGTGTCACCCTGCCTGGGCACCCAGCCTCTCTGAGCCTAGTCTACTTGGTCTATGAAGCAGGGGGACTGACCCTGCCTGCCTCCGAGAGGGCCCTGAGGCTCCAGTGGGAGGCTAGCCTGGTCCCTTTCTTCCCTCTACTCCCCCTAGTCATGCAGGCCTGCAGATGGGGGTGGGGACTCCCTTCCAGGGCCCAGGCTCCACTTGGAAGCCCCTGAGTGGCAAACCAGGTGAAAGAGGAAAGTCCCTGTGGGGCGGTGTCGTGTGCTGCAGCCGTGAGCATGGCGTGATGGAGCCTTTGCCCTGAATATTGAAAATGCATAAATATCCATTTTCAGGCACCAAGGCGGATATAAATACAGAGGGGAGGGTGTGTAGCCCTCAGCTGTAATTTACCGGCTCTCTACCCTTGGGGGCATGGGCTCTTGCTCGTGGCTGGCAGGAGGCTTTTCCAGATGGCTTTATGACCACCAGTGGCCACCCGGATCCCTTCTCCTGGAGAAGTGGCTCCTTGGGATCCCCTGCCTGAGCTGAGGGTGGGGCAAGGCTGGGGCTGCCGTTCCCACCTTCTCCTCCTCCAGCATCTCCTCACTTGAGGGGGACAGAACCACATCTTGGGAGGGAAACTGAGTTGGTTCTGGCCAGGTCAGAGGTTCTGCATGTCCCAGGCTTGGCCACTCAGGCCTGGTGTGTACCCAGCCCTGGTGCACTTGGATAAAATCGGAGGTGGTCCAGTCCTGCCCATGGGTGCTTCCAGACTGCGAAGCAGAGATGGCACCCTAGGTCCTGCCCTTGGGAACTCACCCAAAGGAACCTGATGGTGGAAGTGTCTGGATAAGTCAGCATGGGGCAAGACCCGTGTCCTCTCTGGAGTGCACCAGAGGCCTGAGGCCAGAGAGGAGAGACACATGGTCAGTGGTAGCCTCCAAGAGTCCAGCCACAGCCCAGCACACCCAAAGCCCTTCCTGGAGGGGAAGCAGAGGACTGAGGGTGGTCACGGCCTGCTGGCAGGCAGTTCTCTGGCGCCCCCCAGAGAGGACATGGCCTTGCCCCATGCTGGCTTTTCCAGACCCTTCCACCATCTGAGGCGTGTGCCCATTCTCCAAGGGTAGACAAATGGAGGCCCCGAGGCAATTCCCTCCCTGTCCTCCCAGAGCTGGATCTCAGACTGGAACACCCTGATCCCTGCCACCTTCACATGCTGAGGGGCATCTTTCTCTTTGGGTTGGGACCCTGTGTTCAGGGCACCCATCTTCCCACAGCAGAAAGCCACCAGCCTCTACTGGGGGGTGTGGAGCATTCTCCTCCCTGGGGCCCTTCCCTGAGCTCCTCTTCCCAGGGAATCGAGGCTGGGCTTCCCACCCTGAGCAGGAGCCTGCATAGGGAGGCAGGGGTGGACAGCCACCTGCTGCCTGGGCCGATCAGTGGGAACTGTTTGTGTGAAATGTAGGCAATGAATCGTGGGCATGCCAGCCCAAGTGGCCCAGGGCCCCACACAGGGGCGGGGGTGGGGTTAGATGGCATTGGGGGTCGGGGGACTCTGTGGAGGAGGGCTGAGGCTGGGGGCGGCAGCAGAACTGCGCCTCTTATTCCTTGCCTGCCTCTCATCTTCCCTCCCCCTCTATAAACAGGGGTTCTTCAAGGCGGTGCCCCCACAGTGAGTGATGCTGGCTCGGGCCCTGCCCTCCAGGCCTGTTCTGCCAGAAACACCCTCAGGTCATGGCCTCCAGGTGCCTGGATGGACAGCCCCGGGCCAACCACCCAGCCGCAGCCTTGGCCCCCGCTCCCGTGGCTGCAGGAGAGGGGCTGCGGCCGCGCCGGGCTCCCCTGTCTGTTCTAGGTTTTGCGTTGGGTGCGGGGGCACAGGCCACAGTGGATCCCCAGGTCTCCCCTGGGTGACTTTGCTGTGGCTCTGGGCCCCACACTGGCCCTTCTATGCCATCTGGGCGGGGCACATTCTCCACACCCCTTTTCGAGCTGCTCCTGGCTCAGTTCTTCCAAGCGGGGGCGCTGGCAGACTCCGGAACCCCCAGGACAGGTGCCTCTCGGGCTCCAGCAGCCGCTCAGTGGCAGTTCAGGGGCACAGCAGTGAGTGCAGGCTGTGGGCTCCACTCGGGGCATCTCTGGATCTGCCTCCTCCTCCCAGCCGTCCCCCCACCACCTGGGCAGCCTGGCTGTCCTGGAGCTCCCCGGACGCTCCTCAAAATCACTCCAGGCCGTGGAGCGGTTGGCTCACGCCTGTAATCCTAGCTCTTTGGGAGGCCGAGGCAGGCGAATCATGAGGTCAAGTGATCATCCTGGCCAACATGGTGAGACCCCATCTCTACTTTAATCATACAAAAATTAACTGGGCATGGCGGTGCACATCTGTTGTCCCAGCTGCTCGGGAGGCTGAGGCAGGAGAATCGCTTGAACCAGAGAGCTGGAGGTTGCAGTGAGCAGAGATCGCACCATTGCACTCCAGCCTGGCGACAGAATGAGACTTCCTCTAAAAAAAAAAAAAAAGGCTCCAAAGGCCCTGTTCCTCACTTCTTCCTGGAGGGGACCCCACCTTGGCTTTGGGTGGCAGGAAAAGCTCTTATCCCCTCTGCGGGAACGATCCCACCTCCAGTGAAATGGAATGATCTTCCCTGAACCTGTTCTCTGGGTCACGTGCATGCAGCCAGGCCTCCGGCTTCAGCGGTAACAGGAGCCTCTCCCTACGGGCTGCTCCCCAAGCTTTCCTCTGCTCTGTCCTCCCTCCTCATGGGCTTCTTCATCTTCTTTGGGGTTCTGCTGTTCTGCTCCTTGGTAATCGAGGTCCCCGCCATGGCCCTGACTCTACATTCTGGCTGCTCTAGAGATGTGATCTGGCTTCTGCCTCTGCATAAGTGAACTACATGACTTGGGAGGTCCTGGTTCAAGCTACTAGGGTGACAGTGTGGCCTGAGTTGTTTTTGACCAGGCCAGAGGTTCTGCATGTCCCAGGCCTGGCCTCTGGGGTCAGACGCTCATTGCCTTCTGCAGGGAAACCAGGAGCCACAGGGGTCTGGGGGTGGGGCAGTCTTCCTTAGATCAGGGTGGGAAGGGGAGCCGGCAGGGCCTCAACCACAGAGCAGACTAGCGACTGAGATGATAGCAGCAGCCTCGATCAGAGGCACCCCTTGCCCCGGCTCCACCCACCCCACCCAGGCCGCAGAAGTGCCTGCTGTATGCCCAGCACTGGGCTGGGCTTATGGGGGAACCAGATGAAGACCAGGACTTAACCAGGACTAAGACCCTGTTCTCGAGGAGCTAAGAGTCTCACGTGGGAGACAGCACGTCCTCGGATGCCTGAATACCAGGCTCTAAGGAGCTCGAGGTGTGCAGGGAAGGGAGGACTCAGCTCTGGCTGAGGGGTGGGGGATGCTTCACAGAGGGCGGATGTTGGACTTGCCCACAAGGTGGGATTTTAATGCGCAGTTGCTGGAACCATCCCAGGGAGAGTAGATAGAACCAGGGGACCAAGGCCCGGCTCAGCAGCAGGGTGGGAGGAGCGGACACCAACCGCCAGCCTTACTTGGTTGGTGAGAATGCCCAGAGCAGTGGGAATTCACCAAACACTGGGCAGGATGTGGCTGCTGCTCGGCAGGCAGTGGGAGGCCCCAGAGGGGTTCCCATGGGAGGACGAAGGCCCACAGGGAGGCAGGGTGGGGTGGGGTGTCAGGAGGACCTGTTGGGCTGAGCTGTGCTGTTTCTCTGGTTGTGGCCGGCCATCCAAGCCTCCTGCAGCCCCCAGGGCCTGTGTTCAGAACTGGGCAGACATGCAGCCCTCTCCAACCCAACGCCCCCGACTGCAGCCTGATGGCAGGGCTAAAATTAGCCTGGTGGCTGTGGGGGCAGCCAGAGAGACAGTTATGGGAATCGCCCTAGCCTCTACTCTCAGTGGGTGTTGGGGGAGGGAAGGGCTGCTGGAAGCAGGAAGAGCCCAGGCCTGGGCCCAGGGCAGCTCTGGGGCACTGCAGCAGCTGGAACCTGGGTCGCCCTCCAGCCTGGCTCCGGGCACAGGAACTTGGGGGCAGGAGCAGGAGGGCCCTGCCTCTCTCCCAGCCACCCACTGGTGCACTGCTGGATCCCAAGGGAGGTGTGGCCAGGTTTTGAGCTCCTGGTGCCCCGACCCATTCTCCACCTCCTGCTTGCCCAGGTGCTCTGGGTCTTCCCTCCCCAGGAGGCTGAAGTTTGCTTGAGCCTGGCTCCCTGAGATGAGCTGTGCATCAGGGGACATGGAGGGAACTGGTTCCCAGCCTGGGCTCTGAGCACCCCTCCCCTGGGGCCCAAAGTCTCTGTGTGAGCTCTGCCCATTTGGCCTTCATCTGGTCTGGTCCTAGCCTCCTGCCTCCCCGACACTCTGTCCTGCCTTCCAGTCACCAAGTTCTGACCGTTTCTTCCACCTGCAAATCTGCCTGGACGCATTCACTCTGCAGCAGCCTCCCCACCTCAGGCCTGGCTCTGCCTCGTCCCTTCACCCCTGCCCCCATGACAGCGGTGGCCTCCTAGTGGGTCTGGCTCCTTCAGTCTGCTCCTCCTGGGTGCTGCCACCATCCTCAGGACGAGCCCTGCTCCTGACCAGCACCTGCCAGACTAGAGGCTCCTCTGCTCCTCCCAACCTCAGCCTGGGTGCCCACCACCCTGGGACGGCTGGGTCTGCTGGGGTGGGTTGGGGTGGGTGCTGCGCTCCACTTCTAGAACCACGTTCCGGGGGGCCGTAGCGTCTTTCTGGAATTAACAGGTACACCTTGAAAGTGGGTTTCCTGTGGAACTGGTTTGAGAAGTGCTGCACAGCCACCCCTCCTGGATACTCACAAGGTCCTGTCGCAGGTGAAAGGCTCCCAGATGTCCTGGAGTAAAGAAGTCTGTTTTGATTTATTTAATCTTGAGATTCCCCAGAATGTTAGAAGACATGTCTACGAACAACCCCAGGAACAAGTGTCTCTGCAGCCACCCTTTGGAAAACGCTGGGGGTGGGGGCGCTAAAGTGTGGTGCTCTGTCTTTGGGGATCTGGGGCCCTGAGGCCTGCTCCCCAACCCCCCCCACCCCCGCACCATCCGGCTCCCATGGGCACACCTGCTGATACGGCACGAGAAAGCTCTGGGACGCTGGCCGCACAGTGGACACCTGACTCCCTTTTCCTGGCCCGCAGCATGGTTCCTGGATGTGTCTTGTTTAAACCACACGTTCTTTTGAAATTTGACCTGGTTGTCAACACTTAAAACCAGGAGGTTTCACATAAATTCTGCATTTTAAAGTTCTCTTAAAACGCGAGGATCCCCATGCACACAGCGCGCTTTTCTCCCTCTGTGGAGCTGAAGAATGCAGCGAGCCATTTACATGCAAAGCACCCAGCCTGCAAGCAGACAGCTTCCCTCCCGGCACCCACTGAGCCCCCAGAAACGCTGGAGTTTCTGACCTCTGTCAAGGGGAGTATGGGGCTCTCTCCAACAAATTCCTCTTTATGATGGTGACTTCTGCCTGGCCCACCCTCCGAGGGGGTCCTTCTTTGAGAGGCTGAGGCAGGTGGGGCTCGCTGGCTCCAGCATGTTCTTTACCTCCCAGGAAGCACCACGTACACGATGCAGGCTAGGCTGTGAAATCCACTGAGCACCCCACCAGTACCCTGGGTTCCCATGAAGGGGGGTGCAGGGTGGCCTAGGGGCAGCACGGCTGGGCTGCGGGAGGCAGAGGGAGGGCCTGCCATGGCCTCCTCTCCTATGACCACCTGGGGCTCAGCTGATGAGGAGACTCACAGCCACTCAGGTCACCTTGGTAATCAGAGCATGCTGATGGGGAGAACCCCTCCCTGCAAGAGCAAAAAGCTGAGAACAGAGTGGGACCGACCATGCTGCCCCCCTGAGCCAGCCCGCTGCTGCAGAGAGCCCTCGGTGCTGACGGTGGCTGGAACCTGGGGAAGTCTGACTCAGGGCTGCTTGCTGGGGCCAGGGTGGGGTGTGGCTGTGGAGGGTCACAGCCCTGACCTGGGATGACCGTGGGTGAAACAGAACCCAGACTTGCAGGCCCCAGTCTGAGGTGGGGGGAGGGGGCCCAGACAAACCTCCTTGCACTGTTAGGATAACAGGAATTTCCCAGCAGGCCAAGGCTGGCACCACTTTCGGCTGTGTCCTGGGTGGGGGAGGAGGTCAGCAGTGGACTCTCCACTCAGTGGGGCGTTCATGGGCTTTGGGCTCTGGTCCAGAGTTCCCACAGAGACCCCCATCAGGAGGTCTGACTCTAGCGACCTCCTGCCTCACCGGAACCTGTCCTGCTTGTGGCCCTCCTCTTCTACACCCCCTACCTTAAGGACCCCTCCTGTCTTCCTCTTCCAGGAAGCCCATCCAGTTCTTTTATCAGAGCTCTAGCCCTTCTCCAAGCTCCATCCCTGCTCTAGACGACCCTCTCTCCTTGCCATCCAGGGACACCAGGCTTCCCTTCCCCAGTGCAGCTGGACCTTCTGTGGTGTCTTGAGCAAGCCTCTGATACCTGATTTATACCCTGTTGTGATATCCTGTCATCTGGCCCCACATGGAGTCCTACAGGGGACTCTGAGACCCAGGTGTGAGCACTGGCTCAGGCCCCTCTCAGTGGTCCGGAGGCCCAGCATCTACCCACAGGCCTCCTCCCCCCGCCCTCTTTTCCAGGCTCCTGCCTCTGTCACAGTTCCCTGGGGTGAGCTCCGGCCCAGGGGCTCACACAATCCTGAGCAGGGGCAGGGTCAGACTCAGGCAAGGCCTTGGAGGACACAAGACCTCAGAGGAGTGAGACGACACCCTTGGGGGTGGGATGACAGGAAGGAGAGGCAGGGCAATTGAGGCTCCAGGAGGTGCCAGGCCCTACCCAAGGCCACCAGCCCTGCTCCCCTTCCTCACTCTCAGTTACAGCAGAGGGCAGAGGTAGGGAAGAGAGGTCAGGGAGACAGCAGGGCTTGGTTATGGAGGCCGGGGTTCCTGTCTGAGATGGCTAGGCTTTGTGTCTCCACCCAAATCTCATCTTGAATTATAATCCCCATTTTCCCCACGTGTCAAGAGAGAGACCAGGTGGAGATAATTGGTGGATCATGGGGGTGGTTTCCCCCACGCTGCTCTCATGATGGAGTGAGTTCTCACGAGATCTGACGGTTTTATAAAGGGCCCTTCCCACTTTGTTGAGCACTTCTTCTTCCTGCCGCCTTGTGAAGAAGGTTCCTTGCTTCCCCTTCACCTTCTGCTGTGATCGTAAGTTTCCTGACGGCCCAGCCATGCTGAACTGTGAGCCAATTAAACCTCTTTCCTTTATAAACTATCCGGTCTCGGGCAGTTCTTTATAGCCGTATGAAAACAGACCAATACACTGTCCCTGCTAAGGGCTGGCCCGGCTGGGGTCTCCCTGCATTGGCAGCTGGGATGCCAGTGGCAGTGGTAGTGAAGGCAGGTGGGAGCTCTCCCCTGCCCCACACCTGTTCCTGAGATGTCCCTGGCACCAAACCACCCTCCCAGCTGTGGGCATGGATGAGGGGAGGAACCAAGATTTCCTATTGCTCTTTTTTGTGTGTGTTTTGGTGTGTGGTGGGTGTGTGCATGCGCGTGTGTGTGTGTGTGTGTGTGTGTTTGAGATGAAGTCTTGCTTGGTTGCCCAGGCTGGAGTGCAGTGGCAAGATCTTGGCTCACTGCAAGTTTCAACTCCCAGGTTCAAGCAATTCTCCTGCGTCAGCCTCCCGAGTGGCTGGGATTACAGGCTCCGGTCACCACTCCTGGCTAAGTTTTGTATTTGTAGTAGAGATGGGGTTTCGCCATGTTGGCCAGGCTGGTCTTGAACTCCCGACCTCAAGTAATCCGCCCATCTCAGCCTCCCAAAGTCCTGGGATTACAGGCGTGAGTCACCACACCTGGCCTTGGGATTTCCTATTGCTCTTGAAGTTCCTATTGCTCAAGAAGGGTTGGGAGCGCAGAGGTCCACAAGTCCACGGGGCCAGCACTCTCTATCTGTGGAACCTGGGGTGAACCCTTCTGTGCCCCAGGGTCTCATTTGTCTACCTGGCAAGTTTGGTATTAGACCAGAGAGGGCCAGGGTTGTGGCTGTGACTCTGGACTCAAATCTCACTAACTGAGCAAGTTTCAGCAAGTCACTGAACCTCTTGCTACCTCAGCCCCTACGTCTGTGAAATGGAGATGACAATCCAGTGTTCCTCCTGGAGCCGCGGAGAGGATTAAATGAGTTGATCTGTCCCCACGTGTGTCTGTCTGTATTGCTCTGTCTCTATCTAGATCAGATGACATCTACAACGATAGTGCATTTAAATGTTAAGCATTTTCACTATGACCAGACCACAGGCCCTTTTGAGAATTCAATAAAACATACTTTTCAGAAAAAGTCTGCATCCACGTAACCAACTCAGGGCACGATTTCAAGGGGTCATGACCTGCCTGCAGCTTGCCTGTGCTATGTGTATATTGAGCGTCCATGCCTGTGACAGCCTGACTCTAAGGTCCTTTCTTTTTTTTAGTTGGAATTTGGGGTCAAATTAATATGCTCAAATAGCTCTAAAAGTCCAAAGATAAATAGTCACTTATTCCCTGCCCCCTGACCCCATACTCCTCTCTCTCTGGCACTGGACCATCCAATATGGCTCCAGCCTTGGCTGTGAGCTGTGGTGCCTGGAGCCTGGGGCAGGACTGCTCCTGTTTCCTCTGTGTCCATGAAGCTGGGCTTGGACCCTATGACTCACTGGTGAGCTCTGTGGTCTTGCCTTCTAAGCGGCTCTCAGCTCTGTTCAGTGCCTCCATTCCTCTGTCCCTTCTCAGTCCAGATGTCCTTCCTTTCCTGCCTCCACCCTTGTCCCTCCCTGGCAGCCAGAGTGAGCCTCCACCTTGTACATCCCAGCACGTCCTCTCCCACCTACAACTCTGCGGGGGTGCCCCGTGGACTGCCGTGAGCATCCAGGGCGAGGGGGAGAAAATTGTGTAAGATTCATGATTCCCGGGATACAAGAAAAGCAGAATTCTTACCAATCAACTTGATATCATCAGAGCGGGTCTGGGATTGGTCCAGGGGCCTGTGAGGTCACTGCTGGGGAGCCGGGCCTGCCAGGGCCCCGGGAGTGGGGGTGGGGACCAGGAGGCAGCCTGGATAAAATCATTTCATGCAAATGCATTGAGATGAGGCTTTGTGGCAGGTTTGACAAGCTGCCAGCAACAAAGGCTCTGTGATCTTCCTGTCTCCCACCTCTCAGCAGCTGGCTAGTGTGAGAGTTTGGAGGGGGAGGGGGCTGGAGGAGGGGCTGTGGGGAATGGAATCTCAGGCCCTGGACCTCAGGGAATTAGGAGAAAAAAACACACGTCTGAGCTCCGCCCTTGCCCTCCTTATGCCTTCAGTGGGTGCCCATTGCCTGCAAGACAAGATGCGAGCTCCTCTGGGGCATGCCCAATACTGAGGTTCCAGCTCATAGTTGAGCAATAATAATTTTCTTTCCCTTTTAAATGAACCTCAGGGGCACACGATTGGGTCAGTCACACCCCTAGTTATGAAGCACTCTTACTATTGACTTAGGCAGGGCCACTGTAGTTAATTAATTTCTTTGCAATAACAGAGCAAGCACCTTGAAACTCAGAGCTCAACTCAAGATCTAGAACCTTAACGATATTCGTACCTGCCTTTGTGCCCCTCCCTTATCATTTTCCCTGCTGCCTCCTCAGAGCTCAGCACTGTGCTAATTTTGGATGTATCACTCCCTTATCATTTTTTTTTTTTAAAGAGATGGAGTCTCTGTTGCCCAGGCTGGAGTGCAGGGGTGCGATCATAGCTCACTGCAGCCTCAAATTCCTGGCCTCAAGTAATCCTCCTGCATCAGCCTCCCAAAGTGCCTGGATTACAGGTGTGAACCACTACATCTAGGCCCTCTTACCCTTTAAAACATATATTTATCTCTGCTTTTCCTTTTTCCTTTTTTTTTTTTTGGAGACAGAGTCTTGCTCTGTCACCCAGGCTGAGGAGCAATGGCAGGATCTCAGCTCTCTGCAACCTCCACCTCCCAGGTTCAAGTGATTCTCCTGGCTCAGCCTCCCTTGTAGCTGGCATTATAGGCATCTGCTACCATGCCCAGCTAATTTTGTATTTTTAGTAGAGATGGGGTTTCACCATGTTGGTCAGGCTGGTCTCGAACTCTTGACCTCAGGTGATCCACCCGCCTCAGCCTCCCAAAGTGCTGTGGTTACAGCCATGAGCCACCATACCTGGCTGAGACAGAGTCTTGCTCTGTTTTCCAGGCTGGAGTGCACTGGCATGATCTCAGCTCACTGCAACCTCTGCCTCCTAGGCTCAAGTGATCCTCTTGCCTTAGCCTCCCCAGTAGCTGGCACTACAGTTGTTCACCACCATGCCCAGCTAACGTTTTTTTTGGTAGGTTTTGTAGAGATGGGTATTCATCATTTTCACCAGGTGGTCGCAAATTCTTGAGCTCAAGTGATCTGCTCTCTTCGGCCTCCCAAAGTGCTAGGATTACGGGCATGAGCCACTGTGCCCGGCCTAAATTTGTTTCTATATCAGTCAGGATAAACTAGGTTACACCACAGGAACAACCCCCAGGCTCAGTGGCTTGCCCTGACAGAGGCTTATTCTTCCGCCAATGCAGTTTGGCAGAGGTTATGCCCATTGCAGGCACTCGGGGACCCAGGCACGTGGATGGCACAGCCACTGTCTAATGCCATTTCTACTCCAAGTTCTGGGGTTTGCTTTGGTTGGGGGAGGAGAAGGAGAATAAGAATTATGTACAAGCTCTTAGATGTTTCTGCTCAAAAGTGACACTGAGCACTTTGCTGACCTTTCTTTGGCCAAAGCTCTTCCCAAGGCTGTCCCTAATTTCAAGAGGGCATAAAGAAAAAATGCCTTCCAAAATGAAGGAAGAACCAGAAGACTCACTGAGCAGGGGTAATGCCACCACAACCACGTATCTGTGGATGCCTAAGCAGTATGTTGCTGATTTATGCTGTTTGCGATTTTTATGAAAAGGGCATCGTGTTATGTATCATCTTCTGAGAGCTGCTTTTTCACTCAACAGTATGTTAAGAAGATTCACACATACTATTGTACGTAGTGGTCATTTTTTTTCGATTTCATTAAAGTACAGTATTCCAGAGAAAGATTGTGCCCCCATGTATCCATTTTCCTTTCAAAGGGCATTGGAGTTGCTCTGACTTGTTTGCTGTAATGGACATGGCTCCTGTGAATGGTCTCTTCTTGCGACTCCACTTTGATTTCATCATTCCAAGCTGTAGAGTTTGAGCTCCCTGAGAGTTCTGTGCAGCTCCAGCCTCCATCTTCAGGTTCCAGGCCCCAGGCAGTCCAGCTCTCAGGGTGGAGGCTCCTCACTGCCTTGTGGTCCCTCCCAGCCAGCTAAGCGACGAGCCAGGGTGCCACGCTCCCCTGTGTGCAGGAACTTCTGCTTCCTGCCGCTCTCATCCTACAGCGGGAGGCAGGGCCTAGGTGCAGGTGAGGACCACATGTCAGATGTGAAGGTGAAGCTTCCTCTGAGAAACACCCATTGTGTTGGGTGCTGGAGATGCAAAGAATAACTCATTCATTTACAAAGCAGACGTTTATTTCCTTCCTTTATGTGTCATATTCTATCAGCCCAGGACCACAAAGTTGAAGAACCTGCCCTCAAGAAGCTCATGGTCAAGCTGAGGAAGCAGAGACATAAATGACCATTTTCCCTGACATATAAGACGTGCCAGTGTCTAAGTCTCATTGCAAGTTTATAGATCTAAGTATGTCTAGTCATATATATCTCTATGTCTCTCTCTGCCTATCTAGTAAACATGATTTTATTTATGTAAATTCAGTATCATCTATACTGGAATAGAATGAGAAACCAGATCTTGATGGATGGATATTATTTTTATAGATCATAAAGTTTCTAAGCTAATGCCTATGTTTTAAATTCTTCTAGTTGGGTCACTTTAAAATTTCCCTAGAGAGATGGGCTGCCTACAGCCTTCAGATATGCTTTTGATGTTCTCCAGGTCTTTATCTTCTCTTTTTATACTCAGTTGCTGGTGGACCGAAATATCACTGCATTCCCTTGGGAAGCTAATATTCAGCTGGACCCTAATGTTATAGCAATGCTTCCACTGCTTTTGAACCACGGCTTACATTCACATCTGAAATGCTGGAGAAAGAACCCATGTCCTGCCTCTGATCAGCCATGTCGCTTGTTGCCGCTTTAATTAAGAATACCCACTGGAAGTGATACTGGAATCTTTTCATTTGTTTTCTGGAGACAGGGTCTAGTCGTGTTGCTTAGGCTGATCTTGAATGCCTGGGCTCAGGAGCGTTTCCACATCAGCTTTCCAAATCGCAGGACTGTAGATGTGTGCCATGGTGACTGGCATGCTGGAAGCTTTATTGTGATGTTTTGGACTGCCTCATCTAGCCCCACTTCAAGAGACATGGCATCATTGTATATACCCACAGATTAGGGACCTTGATGTGGGCAGCCCAGGAAATGTGGGTCCCCAGATGAGGGTGCCTCTGACTCTGCTTGTGTAGGGAACATTTCGGTGGGGGAATTCACTGAGAAGGTGGGATACCAGTGGAGTCTTAAAGAACCAGCTCATGTTACCCAGGAAGAGAAGAGCTGGAATTCAAGGCCAAGAGATTAGCGTGTGCCAGGGCACAGCACCGTGACAGGACACAGTGCCAATGGGAGGCCGTGAGTTGTTTGCAGTGGCTAGGACAGAGGGCCATTTCAGGGGATCCTGCCATGTTGCCCAGGCTGGTCTCAAACTCCTGGGCTCAAGCAACCCTCCTGCCTCAGCCTCCCAAAGTGCAGGGATTATGGGTGTGAGCCACCACTCCAGGCCTTTAACCATTTTTAAATGTACAATTCAGTGGCATTAAGTACATTCATAATGTTGTGCAAACATCACTACTATTTATTTCAAGAACTTTTTCATCATCTCAAACAGAACCTGCACCCACTAAACAATGAATTCCCGTCCCCCTTTCCTTAGCCTCCGGTGACCTGTGTTCTACTTCATGCCTCTATGAGTTGGCCTATTTTAGATACTTCATGTG
Organism: Callithrix jacchus; assembly: GCF_049354715.1. Taxonomy (NCBI): domain Eukaryota; kingdom Metazoa; phylum Chordata; class Mammalia; order Primates; family Cebidae; genus Callithrix; species Callithrix jacchus. The sequence goes on from NC_133509.1 coordinate 23,136,955, forward strand.
AGTAGAATTGTACAGTATTTGTCCACGTGTGCTTGTGTGTCTGGCTCATTTCATTTAGTATAATGATTTCAAGTTTCTTCCAGGTCACAGCACATATAAGAATTTCATGTCTGTTTATGGCTGAATATTATAATTATGTGATGGAATTCTGACTTTTTCCCGGAAGCACTGGGTTGCCAGGAGAGTTTCACAGTCGGAGGACAACTGCTATTTCGGACACTCGGACCCTGGGTGTGGTGATGAGGAGGAGGTAGAGGCCTGTAGGAGGCTGCAACAGAATTCTGACCCTTTGAGCCCTGGTGTGGCCTCACCTCCTCCCAGAAGCTTGTCCTCCACCCTGAAACCCCCAGAGCCCTTTCTGTCTGCTGCATTTCAGCAGCTGGACCCCTGTCACTGCTATTCTTTTCAACCTTTTGGCTGTGAGAACTGTGCCCCCGGCACTCTAGGACTCCCAGACCAGGCCCCCAGCTTCTCCTCCCTCTGATCCCCAGACACAGCCCAGTGCCTAGCCTCAGTGGACACTGGAGTTGGGGCTCAGGGAGCAGGGTCACCCCCAGACATCTCTGGCAGACCTGCCTCTGCCGGAGCCCACTTCCACTCCTGCCTCTCCGGCTCCCAGCCCACCCTTTGGGTTTGGGCTGCATCCGCCAGCCAGCACACCACCCCTGGTGCCCCCGGAAAGTTTCATCTCCTGAGCTGGGTTGAAGGAGACAGACAGAACAAGCCCCTGCGTCGATAACAGGGTTATAATCCAGCGGGATGAGACTGAACTCTCTGGAGTCTCATAGCATTTTTCCAGCCCCGGCCACTTTATTACTATATCGCTGACTGATGGGGCTCAGGGGAGCTGTGGTTCCAGCAGCCGCTCCGCTGCCACACCCCACTTGCAATTGATCAAGCTGCAGTTGGGCTGAGCAAATTCATGCCCCTTCCTGCTCCCTGCGCTCTGTTTTCCCCTCCTCTTCCTCTCTCTTCTGTTCCTGAGGCTTCCACTTCAGGCAGTGGAGAGTTGGTCTCTATTACCACAGGCCTTGGGCGTGTGAGGTGCCAGCAGCTGCTGCCACTCTGGAGACTGCAGACTCAGGTGTGCTTCCGCATTGTGTGACCTTGGGCAGGGGGCTCGCCCTCTTTGAGCCTCCATCTCCTGCCCAGAGCAATAAGGAAGGTTGACCTAATGTGCTCTGAGGTTTCATTTAGCCCTGACTGCTCTGTGACTTATTTTTTGAGTCTTCGATGTGAATTTGTACAATGTTTTCTTCCAAGACTGTGACAGTGTGAGGGAACTGGATGGGACCCACTTCCCCTCTACTCCCCAGGAGTTCCAGGCAATGGGGGCAGCGTCTTTTCTTCCCCTTGGGAAACATGGTACTAGCCCCAGGCCAGTGGGTTGGTGACTCTCTTCAAGGCTGCCTTAGAGTCCAACCCATTAGGTCAGAGCTCATGGGGGAGTCTGATACCATCCTGACTCAATCAATGGGAGCCCACAAAGGGAGAGAAGTGGCAGAGCTGGGCTGGCAGAGAGCCCAGAGCTGCCTCCAGCCTCTGCTCTAATTATGCCCACAGATCGCTGGATGCCTGCGTGCTCTAGAAGCTCTCTGGGGAAGGACATTTCACAGATGAGAGAATTTACCAGTCCTGGGTTTTATAAGCGCAGTGTTGGGCCAAGTCACTCTCACCAGCAGTTGTCAATGATTTACCTTTCTTCCCAAGTAGGCGGAGATATTAACTAAAGGGTGGCTGGGCCTCACTTTCAGCAGCTGCAAAGAAGAATGGTGATTTTCTAAGAAGAGCTATTTTTCCTGTCTACCTTGAACGCTCTATCTCTGGTCTTGTAAGACCGTCCTCCCTGCTAACTGCGAGTAAAGGTGAGCCTCAGGCACCAGGTGATCGAGACAGTCCTCTGTCCATCAATGCCACAGCTCTATCTGGCTCTGAGATCTACCGGACTCCCCAGGGGACAGTGAGGGGAGCCTGGACTGCTAAACAGCCTCCCCTGGGGCATTGGCATCCCCTGTCTCTGGTCTGGGGAACAAGGTCTCATCCACAAGGTTGGCCTGAATCAGCCCCAGGAAGGAGACTTCACAATCTCCCTGCAGCTTGGGGGTAGTCTGGGGAGATGGGAAAAGCTGGGGTGGTGAGGGTAGGCAACCTGGGTTCCATTTCTAGCTGTACCATTAGTCATCACATAACCACAGACAAGTGCCTGCCCCTCTGAGCCTCCGAGATGGTCCTGCACCCCCCACTTTACTGGGTGCTCAGAGGATAAACATGAGGCCAGGGTCCTAAAAGTATTTGGCAAAGATTTCTTCCCAACCCCTTGGTCAACACATCCATGCATCTGTCTAAAGTCCACCCTCAAAACTCCAAAAAAATCAGATATAATGAGACTACCCAAACAAGTTATAGCTTTTCAGACAGAAAGAAAAGTTTTTATAGAACGTAAAGATGAGACTCTGCAGTGCGGTTGTGGTAGATGAAATCATTTCACCTCTGTAGCTCTCCGTTGTTCTTTGTTTCCTATTTTAAAAAGTGTTGGTTGGGCACCATGGCTCACGCCTGTAATCACAGCACTTTGGGAGGCCAAGGCGGGCAGATGGCTTGAGCCCAGGCGGTCGAGACCAGCCTGAACAACATGGTAAAATCCCATCTCTACTAAAAATACAAAAACAATTACCCAGGCATGGTGGCATGCACCAGTAGTCCCAGCTACTGAAGGGCTGAGGCAGGAGGATCACTTAAGCCCGGGAGGTTGAGCCTGCAGTGAGCCAAGATTGGGCCGTTGCATTCCAGCCTGGGTGACAGAGTAAGACCCTGTCTCAATTAAAGAAACAAAAGTTTGCTCCTTTCTTTTCGCTTTTCTTCCTTCTACTTTCTTTGGTTCAATTCTTTTGTTCTTTTATTTCCTTTTTTTCAGTTAAATCACTGATATTTGCTTTAAATATTTTCTCTACTTTCATAAATTCATCCAAGGCTATACATTTACTTCCAAATATTGCCTTGGCTGCATCTCACAAGCCATAAGTTGTATTTATAACTTTTTGTGGTTACTTTTTTCCAATTTTTTTTTCATTGTGGTAAAATATGCCTAACATAAAATGTATCATCTTAACCATTTTAAAGTGCAAGGTTATTAAATATATTCATATGAATGTATTAAATACATTGATAATGTTGGGTAAGCATCACTGAGGTTCTGATTCATAAGTGTTTTAATCTCACAGGACTGAAACTCTATGATTAAGTAAAAATTCCCCATTTCTGCCTCCCCCAAGTCCCTGGCAACCATCATTCTAACATCTATCTGTGATTTTGACTATTCTACGTACCTCGTGTAAGTGTATCTTTCCTTGTCTGTTTTATTTCACATAGTGTAATGTTCCCAAGACTCCTCCCAATTGTAGAAAGTGTCATAGTTTTCTTCTTCTTCTTTCTTCTTTCTTCTCCTCCACCTCCTCCTCCTTGTCCTCCTCGTCCTCCTCCTCCTCCTTCTCTTTCTCCTTCTCCTTCTTCTTTTGAGATGGAATTTCACTCTTGTTGCCCAGGCTGGAGTAAAGTGGCGCGATCTTGGCTCACTGATATACAAAATGTAAAAATTTTGATGCAATCCAATTTACCTATGTTTTTCTTTTGTTGCTTATGCCTTTGGTGTCATAGCCAAGAAATCATTGCCAAAATCAATGTCATGAAGATTCACCCTATGGCTTCTTCTGAGTTTTACAGTCTTAGGTCTTACATTTAGGTATTTTGGTCCATGTAGGTTATTTTTTTTATGTGATGTTAAATAACAGTCCAACGTTATTCTTTTGCACATGGATATCCAGTTTTCCCAGCATCGTTTGTTGGAAAGACTGTCCTTTCCCCATTGAATGGTACTTGTCAAAACTCATTTTCCCATTTTTGCAAGGGTTTATTTCTGGGCTATATGTCTCTCAATTTCTATTCTACTGGTCTGTATGTCTGTCTATTTCTAACCCACTGGGCTATATGTCTGTCTATTTCTATCCCACTGGGTATATGTCTGTCTGTTTCTATCCCACTGGTCTATATGTCTGTCTATTTCTATCTCACTGAGCTATATGTCTGTCTGTTTCTATCCCACTGGTCTATATGTCTGTCTGTTTCTATCCCACTGGTCTATATGTCTGTCTATTTCTATCTCACTGGGCTATATGTCTGTCTGTTTCTACCCCACTGGGTATATGTCTATCTGTTTCTATCCCACTGGTCTATATGTCTGTCTATTTCTTTTTTGAGACGGAGTTTCACTCTTGTTACCCAGGCTGGAGTGCAATGGCGCGATCTCGGCTCACCGCAACCTCTACCTCCTGGGTTCAGGCAATTCTCCTGCCTCAGCCTTCCGAGTAGCTGGGATTACAGGCACACGCCACCATGCCCAGCTAATTTTTTGTATTTTTAGTAAGACGGGGTTTCACCATGTTGACCAGGATGGTCTCGATCTCTTGACCTTGTGATCCACCTGCCTTGGCCTCCCAAAGTGCTGGGATTATAGGCGTGAGCCACCAATATCTGTCTATTTCTATTCCACTGGTCTATATGTCTTTTTGCCAGTACCACACTGTTTTGATCACCGAAGATTTGTAGTAAGATTTGAAAGCAGGAAGTATGGTCCTACAGCTTTGTGTTTTTTTTTTCAAGATTGTTTTTGGATATTCGGGGCTCCTTAGGATTTGATACGGCTAGCCAGGTGTGGTGGCTCATCCCTGTAATCCCAGCACTTTGGGAGGCTGAGGTTGGAGGATCACTTGAGACCAGAAGTTTGAGACCAGCCTGGGCAACGTAGGGAAACCCTACCTCTACAAAAAATTTAAAAATTTAGCCAGGCGTGTGCTCGTGGTCCCAGCTACATGGGAGGCTGAGGCAATAGTGAGATGTGGTCATATCACTACACTCCAGCGTAGGTGACAGAGCAAGACCTTGTCTCAAAACAAACTTTTTTTAATTAAAAAGGTGTTCCCGGTTTTAAAAGTTTTGCAAGGATTTGGTGTTCGCTCTTTTTTTTTTTTTTTAAATATTCAGTGGAATTTACCAGTAAAGCCAGCAGGTCCAGGGATTTTCTTTGATGTGAGATGTTTGGTTATGGATTTAATTTCTCACTAGTTATAAATCTATGCAGATTTTTCTTTCTTCATGATTTAATCTTTGCAGTTTTTGTTTCTGGGAGTTTGTGCATATTCTCTCTTGGCTATCCAGTGCTAGTGCACACTCTCTCAAAATGCACACTGTCTCAAAATCCTTCTTATTGCTGTAGAATTGGTAGTGATGTCCCAACTTTGGTTTCTAATTTTAGTAATTTCAGTCCTCTTTTTTTTCTTACTTCATCTAGCTAAAATTTCTGTCCATTTCGTTATCGTTTTTTTTTTTTTTTTTTTTTTTCAGATGGAGTCTTGCTCTGTTGCCTAGGCTGGAGTGCAATGGCACAATCTCAGCTCACTGCAACTTCTGCCTTCTGGATTCAAGTGATTCTCCTGCCTCAGCCTCCCAAGTAGCTGGGATTACAGGTCACCATGCCCATCTAATTTTTTGTATCTAGTAGAGGTGGGAGTTTCACCATGTTGGTCAGGCTGGTCTTGAACTCCTGACCTCAGGTGATCCACCACCTTGGCCTCCCAGAGTGCTGGGATTACAGGTGTGAGCCCCCATGCCCAGCCTTCCTTCAGTTTTTTAAGGGGTTCGAACAGTCTTCTCTTGAGTCATTTAAATATTTCCCTATTGTTTATTTTTTCTGCAATAAATAAACCTCCTAAATGTTGATTTTGCTTTGGCATTGATCTTCTTCATGTGTTTTAAAATTTCACTTGCACAGTCATCTTGAGGCGGAGTTTCTCCTTCTCTTCTTGTCCCTGTAATTATTGGTTTTGCAGTTGCTCCCCTTAGTCCTCTGAAGTCTCTAGTGTAAAACCAGGTCTTAAATCAGTTTTTGAACTTTTTTCATTGCTATCTAAAACCTTGGTTTTGTCTTTTAAAATATGCTACTCTCTGCTTGGACTGCTATAACAAAATTCCAGAGACTGGGTGGCTTAAACCACAGACAATTATTTCTTCCAGTTCTAGAGGCTGGAAAGTCCAAGATCTAGGTGCTGGCAGATTTGGTCTCTGATGAGGGCTCTTCCTGGCTGTAGAGAGCCACCTTCTCACTGCGAGCTCCCGTGGCCATTCCTCTGAGCAACCACATGCAGGAAGAAGGAAGAGGGAGGTATCTCTTCGTCTTCTTCTTATAAGGGCACTAATTCCACCATGAGGGTCCCACTCTTATGGCCTCATCTATACCTAATTACCTCCTAAATGCCCTTCTCTGAATGCATCACAATGCGGGCTTCAGCATAAGGACAGGTTTGTACATACACTTTTTTTTTAAACATAGGTGAGTGTATAGCTGTTCCATGTCCCATATTACATCATAAACATTTTCTCTTGTCGTTACAAAGTCTTTCATATGATTTGAAAGGTCCTTACTAACAATCACGTAGCCTTGCTCTCAGTGTTATTCCTACTGACTCCCTATTTAAGGTAACCTGATAAATCTTCCTGGTGTGAATCTTGTCTATACTGTGAACTGTGTCCTTAGAAAACACTCCAGAAAGAACTGGCAAGGTAAAGACAGGAGCCCGTGGCTGTTACTGTCTGTCTGGAGTGGACAGGTCCATCCCCATGACATTGGAGTGTGAGCTCCCCTCACCCACAGCAGCCCTAACCCCACCAGCAGCCCCAGCCCATGGTGCACAGGGGAGGCACCCAGGCCATGGTTAGTGCCTCAGACATGGGTGGCTATTTCCTCCAGTTATGGTTTCCTGCCTTGCAAGCTCTTTGGTTCCTTTAGGAAACTTCTGGCAGGGTCTCCACATGCAGGAAGCGAAGTGTTCAAGAGAGCAGGGACGCTTTTGGCTCACGGCGTCAAGTTCCTGAACCAGGTATGAGGTTTCATGCCACACCCTGGAATGGCCCCGGTTAAAAACCTGTGAACATTTTGTTGAGGTTCCTGCGTTACAGATAGTTAAACTGTTTTCTTGTAAAACTTCATAATCTTCACAAGCTAAGCCATTTTCCAGAGGAGATGGCTGAAGCTTGGATTGACCAGAGCGGTGCTTCTTGAAAGGTTCTGTGGGTACGAATCACAGGGCATCCTATTAAAACAGATTCTGATTCAGCTGATCTGGGGTGAGGTTCAAATTGCTTTCTAACAGGCCCCTAGGTGAGGTGGACACCGGTGGCCTGAGGACCTCACTTGAGTGGAGAAGTGTGAGGGGACTTAGGCAAGCCACATGCATTCTCCGTGACTGAGCCGGACCGTGTCCGCCTGGTTCCAAAGCCTGTGGTCTCTGTCTGTGGTTCCCATGTAGAATCCTGCAGCCCTACCTCTCACTTTGCAAGTGAGGGAGGGGAGACAGAGAGGCTTCTGCTGGAGGGGGAAGGTGGCTTTGTTCAGGGAGGGGCTGCCTTTCCCAGGCCTGCCCCCCACCTTGAGGAAGAGAGGGATGGAGCGGATGGTCTCTTGGGTGGGGAAGTGCCACAGCTGGGCAGCCATCAGTGTTAGAAAAATTAATTTTTTAATTAAAAACATCCTTTTTCCCACTCTTCTTTCCCCTTTGCTTTAATGTCTCAGTGTGGAGTAATTATGAGTCGCTCTTGGGAGACTGAACCTTAGAAAAAGTGTTGGTGCGACTGCTAAGGAATTTATCTGATTAACTTGGGCTCAGCCTTTGAGAAGAAGAGAAAGGGAAGTAAAAAGAAAAGGGGAGGAGGGAAGGCTCCAGCTCCCCGTCAGTCGTCTGGCACAGAACTTAATCACAGCACTGGGGAGGCCAGGTGGGTTCCCGCTGTTTCCTTCAGGCCAGCCTGAGGGTAAGGTGGTGGGGCAGGGGGGTGGCTCAGTATCCTGGCATTCCCCTCCCCAAGCCCCAGAAGCCCTCCACCCCAGCCCAGGCTCCATCTGTCCTCTGGGTTGCCTCCCAGGACCTGGAAATGTCACTGTGACTGGTCCCATATGGGAGATGGGGTCTTAGGTTGGGTTCCTGGAAGGCAGAGCCTGGGAAGGGGTCTGAGCGCTTTCAGGGACACACATGAGGAGTGAGGGGAGCAGGGTGGGACAGGAGCAGAACCTAGGTGAGGATGTGGTACAGCCAAAGTCTGGTCTGGACCCGACGCCCTGGGGAGCTCTGGTGCCTGCCTTGTGCTGCAGAGCTGTCAGGGCATAAGGGGCAGCTTTTGCCCCTGGATCTGCCTGCTGATCGAGGGTTGCGCCTGGGGGAGAGTGTAGCCTCCCAGGCATTTCCTGATAAAATGGCATTTTGGTCTCCATTTACTGAGGGCACTACTCCGTAGAAGAGCACAGCTGTGAGTTGTTGACAGCCAACCCCACCCGCAGCCGTTAGACAAATGTCCTGGGTTGAAAACGGGGTCTGGGTGAGGCACCAACAACAGCTACTACAGATGGACTAAAAGGGGGTCCTGGCGGGGCTGGAGAGAAATGGGTGGATTCAAGAGCGATGCCGGAGGTAGGGTCGATAGCAATTTGGGAGTGGCTGAGTGGGGTGGGCGTGGGGGGTGGAGGTGGGACTCCCAGGCTGCTGGCTTGGGTGACTGAGTGGCTGGAGGTGCCGGGTTAGAGCACAGATGTAGGGGCCATCTGTGCAGAGATGGGAGAAGGTGGTGGGCTGGTGTGTGTGGTCAGGAAGGGAGAACTGGAGCATAGAGTCCTAGTCATCCCACAGGACTGGGGCTGGCAGAGGACAGGGAGCACAAGGGCGGCTTGAGAAGGTGCAGCCAGAATGACAGGAAGAAAACTAGAGAGGGTGGGGTCCCCACATCACCTCTTCCCTCCTCCATCTTCCCAGAATCGTTGGACCCGGTCATCACCTGTCCCCTCCATCAGTGCATGTTCGTGGATGAAGGAAGGAGACTGCTTTGAGGAGCCTCAAAACACTGTGATCCCTTGAGGGCGGGACTGTGCTTGTCTTGATTAGCACTGTGGCCCAGCCCCTATCATGCTCCCTGGCACACAGTATGCCTTTGCTGAAAAAGACAGTGGCTAATACCCATATAGCACTTACCGGGCACAGGTCCTCTACAGAAACTCACTTAACTGTGAGGAAAGATTCAATGCCTTGTTTGCCCACATCCTATAAGTTTCCACAGATATCTTGGCCATTCAAGAAACCTCTGCAAATTTTCCGCTTAAAAGCTATTATTATCCCCATTGTAAAGATGAAGACTCAGAGGCACAGAGAGTTTAAGTAACTCACCCAAGATCAAAGATAGGTGGCAGAATTGGGACATGAATCTTGGCAGTGTGACTCCTAGGGTCCCTTCTCTTAGTGCCTGTGTGAATGAGTGAAATTGACGCTGGCGTTTTTGGGACCAGGGCATATAACTGTTTCATGTGGCACATGTACACAGAGCCACATGCACACACAGTCATGCACACACAGCTACATGTAGGCACCACCACATGTACACACTGCCACACTGACATGCAGCACCCAGAAGACAGCTCTTGTCTGCTGCAGGAGAGGGTAGTCCACAGCCTTGAGTAGGGGCCTCACTGCACAGTGCTGTGCTCACACCGGACTGGCCAAAGCGACTTCAGACCTAATCCACTGCTGCCTTTACAGCCCCTGAGACTAGAGGGTAATTGGCGGTAGAAGGGGACAGATGGAAAGTTCTGGTGTCAGACAGGACACCTTCCAGTCCCAGATCTGCCATGACACAGTGTCACCTGAGCCTCTTTGAACCCTGGTTTTCTCATGTGCAAAACAGGACTAATTGCACATTTTCCCCATAATTTGTGTGAGAGTTAAGAATGATGTGGCCGGGCGCAGTGGTTCACGCCTATAATCTCCCAGCACTTTGGGAGGCCGAGGCGGGCAGATCATGAGGTCAAGAGATTGAGAGCACCATGGTCAACATTGGTGAAACCCTGTCTCTAGTAAAAACACAAACACAAAATTAGCTGGGCATGGTGGCGGGCGCCTATAGTCCCAGCTACTCGGGAGGCTGAGGCAGGAGAATTGCTTGAACTCAGGAGGTGGAGGTTGCAGTGAGCCAAGATCGTGCCATTGCAATCCAGCCTGAGTAACAAGAGCGAAACTCTGTCTCAAAAAAAAAAAAAAAAAAAAAAAAAAAAGAATGATGTGTGTGTGGCACACAAGGGCTTGGTGGTGCCACTATTACATGGAGTAACCTTTTTTTTGCTACATTAGCCATTTCTTTGCCTGATATTGGAAAATGTAAATATGGCTTTCAGTAACTGGGCATCTTGTGGTCAAACCCTACATGGCTACCATCCAGGGGCCTGTTCAGCCAGGGGGCCACTGCCACCTCCAGCCTGGAAGGCTGAGGTGGGAGACTGGGAAGAGATGCAGTGCTGGGAGTGCCCAGACTGTCCTGGGCAGGGGCATTTGAGCCGGAAGTCTCCTCAGCTCTCATCCACCGAAAGGGATGCTGCAGAGGTGAGGCTAAGGACTCCTGCTCAGGCCCACCAACGGCTCATCTGCCCTGAGCCCCCAAGGGCTGCCACATCACACAGCACTGGGCGGTGGTGGGGGGCATTCACACTGTAGTCTATGAAGCAGGGTTCCAGGGGCATGCTGCTTACGTAGAAAATCCCCCATGGAGGCTGGGCACAGTGGCTCATGCCTGTAATCCCAGTACTTTGGGAGGCCAAGGCGGGCGGATCATGAGGTCAAGAGATCGAGACCATCCTGGCCAACATGGTGAAACCCCATCTCTACTAAAAAATACAAAAATGAGAACACATGGACACAGAAAGGGGAGTACTAAACACTGGGGTCTAGTGGGGGGAAAAGGGGAGGGCTAGTGGGAGGGGGAGGTGGGGAGGGATAGCCTGGGGAGAAATGCCAAATGTGGGTGAAGGGGAGAAGGAAAGCAAAGCACACTGCCATGTGTGTACCTACGCAACTATCTTGCATGCTCTGCTCATGTACCCCAAAACCTAAAATCCAATAAAAAATTAAAAAAAAAATACAAAAATTAGCTGGGCATGGTGGCATGCACCTGTAGTCCCAGCTACTCAGGAGGATGAGTCAGGAGAATTGCTTGAACCCAGGAGGTGGAGATTGCAGTGAGCCGAGATTGTGCCACTGCACTCCAGCCTTGAACCTGGTGACAGAGCAAGACTCTGTCTCAAAAAAAAAAAAAAAAAAAGAAAAGAAAAATCCCCCCGGAGCTGTGCAATGAGGGTTAGGAGCTCTTCAGGGCAGGGGGCAGCTTTACAACAGGCTGGGAAGACCTAGGGGAGCAGGCAGCCCCCTCCTAGGGTCTGTCTGCTGCATGGGCACCCAGGCCAGGGGAAAACCTGTTCCAGCCCTGTCTAGTGCTCCCGATCCTGGCACCCAGGTCTCTGAGTAATAACCCTGAGTGCGCGATGCCTGAGCCCCTGACTTAACACACTTGCCCTGGTCTGGACTTGGAGCTCTTGAGGGTGGGGCTTGGACCTCCATTCTCCCCCTTCTTTCTTTGACCAAGCACAGTGCTGGGCACACAGAAAACAGGAATCAGGTTGGAAGAAAGCAGTCAGATTAAAATACCAAAGTCTGTTGTTCCTCTACTGAAGAGACATTTACTTACCAGCCTTTAGCTGGGCCCTGGACCTGACCAGGATGGCGGAGACATGAGGATGGAGCAGATTGACTCTGTTTTCAAGGGGTCGCAGCCTTGCGGGGAGACAGGTATGTAAACAGACAGTGAGAGTCCAGTGTGACCAGAGCTGTGATGGGCATGCAAGAGGCCTCGGGAGCACAAAGATGAACAAAGAGGGCACCCGAGAGGGCTTCCTAGGCAAGGTGATCCCAGGGTGAAACTGAAGAGTTGGTGGGGGCTTACCTGGTGGAGGTGGAGCGAAAGGTGTCCCGGGTGCATACGCAAAGGTATGAGGGTAAACAAGAGCCAGGCCCAACTCGGGATCTGCAGGCTCGGGTGGTACAGAGGAAAGAGCCCTGGACAGACCAGCTGGGTCCCAGGCCCATCTGCGTATAAGTACCCGAGTAACCAAGGACCAATTCTCCCTTTCTCTGGGCCACTGATTCCTGATCTGTGCAGTAGCAGCTGGGCCACATCACACCCAAAGCCCCTCCGGCTTGTAAGCTTTTGGCTTCTCCCAGATGTGGCTGGAACCCTGCCTACCTTCCAGAAACCCACCTTCCTTACGGGTACTGGGGCCCTCTGGGGAACGTGCATAGGTTGGTTCTGGCTAATCTAGGCTTAACCTTCTGAGGGCCAAAACCTTTCACTTTATTGCAAATAGTTCTGCCCATGAACAGACTGAGAGTTTAGGCCCACTTTCCTGGGAATACCAAGGTTGAAATCTGCTGGGAGTGTGGCTGAAATGGGACTCATCCACTGAATAGTTCTCTGCTCTGGCCTGCCTGGGTGAGATGGGGAGTTCTGAGCTGCAACTATCCTCTTTGAAGATGGCCAAGCCCGACCATCTCTCTTTGCATGGATTTGCTTCTAAGAATAGTGCCCACTGACTTCTCCCTTTTATAGGCATTACCAGCCAATCAGCTCATGCCTTCTCTCCCATGAGAGGGAAGTGACCAATCATACTTGACCTGGTATCTCTGTTGCTAGGTGTGGGAGGCTGTCTCCTCACCACGGAGGGGCTTGGATTTTGTAAGTCCAATCCTGGGTCTGAGCTGATTCCAAAGGTGGAAGATGGATTTAGGATTTCCTGAGCACAGTATCCAGTAGGTTCTGCCAATAGTCAGTGCTGAGGAATTCAGGGGAAGGAGAGAGCAGCTGGCTTGTGGCAGTCCTGGAGGGCTTACAGGAGAGGACACTAAAGGACGTGTTTTCAGGCCCTTCTCCTCATGGAGGGGCCTCATCAGACCCCCTGACAGAAGGCTCAGCACTCCCATCCTCGCAGCTTCAGGATGCTTCCCTGCCCCTCGTTGGTCCTGGCACTGTCTTGGGTCCGGGGCTTGAACCTGCTTCAGGACCCTTCCCCCAGCCGTCACCCCACTGACACACAGAACTCCTGAAGAGGGTGGGGTGTGGGTATCACCCCAAGTGTGAGCCTGGGTCCAGGCACCCTTGTGTGGCTCCAGAGGTGGGGGATGGAATGGACCCAAGAAGTGACATGGGAAGATTCAGAAAGAAGGGGAGGGGGTCCCAGGTGGGGAGTTTGGTATGAGCAAAGGCTTGGAGCCTGTGAGTGTAAGTGTGTGTATCTGCCTGTTTACAAATGTGTGCACGTGCTGGTGTTTCCACACCTGCCTTGGGCACGTGTGTACATACATGCATGTAAAACACAAGAAAGGACATTGGTGATTCCATGTCTTAGGCTTGCAGATTTCCCCACCTCTCCAGTCTCCCCTGAGGAGCCGTGTCGTGGTTCCTGATCCCCAGCTTCTGTGAGCTCAGGCCCCTGAGCCTAGTTCCCACCCCTGCCTAACCCACCAATGGAGCAATTTCTTGATTAAAAATATCAATGAGACTTGCACATAACAGAGCCAGCATCACCTCCAAATGGAGAAAATCCAATCAATCCATCATTCATTCCCACTATCGAAGTCACTAGCAGCCTACCTACAGATTAATTTGGCCCTTTCTGGGGCCTAGGGCCCTGCTCCACCACAGACTGTCCATCAAAAAGGTTCATTTCCAGCCCTGGCAACATAGTGAGACCCTGTATCTATAAAAAATGAATGAATTAAGGCTAGGTGAAGTGACTCATGCCTGTAATTCCAGAACTTTGGGAGGCCGAGGTGGGCAGACCGCTTGAGGTCAGGAGTTTGAGACCAGCCTGGCCAACATGATGAAACCCCATCTCCACTAAAAACATAAAAATTTGCTGGGTGTGGTGGCATGCACCTGTAGTCCAAGCTACTCAGAAGGCTCAGGAAGGAAAATTGCTTGAACCTGGGAGGCAGAGGTTGCAGTGAACCAAGATGGCGCTACTGCACTCCAGCCTGGATGACAGAGAGAGACGCTGTCTCAAAAAAGAAATAAATGGGTTATCTGGACATGATGTCACACACCTGTAGTCCTGGATACTCAGGAGGCTGAGGTGGAAGGGTTGCTTGAGCCTGGGAGGTGGAGGCTGCAGTGAGCCATGGTCACACCCCTACACTCCAGCCTTGGTGACAGAATAAGACTGTTGCAAAAAAAATTTTTAAAGGGCCTATTGAGGATGGAGAGTTGAGTAAAATCAGTACCCCTCTGCCCCAGGCTCCCGGCGTCTTGCTGCTCGCAGCAGCCTGGTGTCCTCATCTGTGCTCAGGACAGTTCCATCTGGTGGAGCCCAGGAGGAAAGAGCTTGCCTGTGTTCCCTGGGCTGCAGTGGGGATCAGCTCACTGACTTGGGGCAGCAGGAGGAGGCTTGGGCTGAGGTCAGAGCCCACCCACATAAGAGCTGCCCTTTGCTTCCAAGGTGGCACCTTGAAGGCTGCATCCTCTGGTTGGGAGGAATGTGATGTCTTTTCATGGTAGAGGAGTAAAAGAGGGTGATTCCATGCCCACAACTCTCACAAGTCCCCCCTTTTTCTGTTGTTGTTTGTTTTAGACCGAATCTTGCTCTGTTGCCGAGGCTAGAGTGCAGTGGGGCCATGTGGGCTCACTGCAACCTCCACCTCCCAGGTTCAGGTGATCCTCATGCCTCAGCCTTCTAAGTAGCTGGGATTACAGGTGTTCACCATCATGACTAGCTGTTTTTTGTATTTTTAGTAGAGACTGGGTTTCACTATGTTGGCCAGGCTGGTCTCAAACTCCTGGCCTTAAGTGATCCACCTGCCTCGGCCTCCCAATGTGCTGGGATTACAGGCATGAGCCACTGTGTCCAGCCAGCCACAAGCCCTTTTATAAAGGTCCTAATCCATTCATGAGGGCAGAGCACTCATGACTTCACCACTTCCCTAAGGCCCCACCTTTCAATATGGCAGCGCTGGGAATTTTGGAGATGATGAAATACTCAAACCACAGCAAAGGGGCTCTGGGAACTGGGAAGTGCTGGGCCCACACTGTGCTGATATCCACTGAGCCTCGGTCAATAGGAACATCTACGGGCAGAAGCTAGAGATGGCAAGTGTTCAGTTCACACGGTACTTAAAAATAATTTAATTAGTGGCCAGCATTTAAAAATGGGCATTTTCTGAACAAAGTCTGAATTTTGGCTTCTCTTGAAAATCAAGAGGCCTGGCAGCCCTGAGACTGTATGCCTCTGTGGGGTGGCACTCCCCTCCCCCTTCTCAGGGGACCCACTTCCTCTCAACTGCCTAACTCCCGGGGGCATGAGTGACACCTGTGATCCCTGACTCTTTCAGAACATATTAACATTTTAGGATGAGTCTTTCTCAGGGGCCCAGTCAAAGGAGTTGCCTGTGGTCAAGTGGGTGGGAAGAAGGGCACAGCTGCCTCCTGGGACCCCCTCTCTGTTTCCCACTTGCAGCCCTGGCCGTGTGCTTGGTGCCTGACTCCCTGCCAGGCAGGAGCAAGGAAGAGGTTGTGCCTTGGGGGTGACTGCTTTTCCTCTCCAGGACCATTACCCACATGGCATTTTCCTTGAAGGCCCAGGGAGCCAGATGGACAGGTTCTCCAAGAGCAGGTGTAAGCAGTGCCAGGCCAGGCATTCCTTTTCCCTTTAACACCTCAACATGGATTATTTTCCTTAGGCAGAGGTGCTGTGGTCAGCCCGTGGGGTCAACCATTTGAGGCAGGGCTGGGATAGCTGCTCTCATCAGGCTGCAAAAAGGCAGACTGGAGTTCCAGATTCACCCTTTTCAGCCATGTGACCTTGGGAAAATGCCTTGACCTCTCTGAGCCTGTTTCCTTTTTTGTAAAATATCTACTTTCACATGCTGTCATAAAGATCAAATGAGACCGTTTGTAAGAGGATGGCCTGGTACAGATCAGGAACACGGTGCCCAGTAAGGGTCTGTGGAAAGGGGGAGTTGAAGGCCCCCAGATCCAGTGGCGGAGCCAGCATAGTTACTGTGCAATGGAGACTGATTAATGAGGTCCTGTGTCCCAGCTGGCTGGGGCTAGATGTGATGACAAGAGTGAGGGCCATTTGCTCTGGGCCTTGTCCTTCCACGTTGGGGTAACTGAGAGAATGTGGGGGTGAGAAAGGAAAGAGAAGAGGCATAGTTTCTCCTCTCTCTTCACCCCCTACCCCTACCCTTGTTGTGGGTGCATAGCCCTTTCCCATCAGCTGGGCCCCTTCCTTAAATGGGGAGGGCCCCTGTCTTCTTCAATAGCTAGAATGTGGCCGCCTGGTTTCTAACTGGGATGGGGAGCCTGGGGGCCCAGACAGGTGGGGTGTGGAGAAAACAGCTGGCCTCATAGTCAGTTTGTCATGGAGACACCTCATGGGGCTGCCCCACCAGAACCTCTCAATGCAGCCTGTCTAGAACTTCCCCTAGTTTTAGCTTGAAAGCACAAGAGGGGCAAGGATATTTCAGGTCTTCAAAGCAGGGGGCTTTAGCACAAAGGGGGGCTCTGAAATGAGGAGTTGAAGACCCCCTGGATCCAGTGGCGGAGCCAGCATTGTTACTCTGCAGTGGAGACTGATTAACGAGGTCCTGTGTCCCAGCTGGCAGCCTCTAAAGGGAGAGCCCTCTTCCCCTTTTCCCAGAACACTGCCACCTGGCCGCCTTTCTAAGATAGTGATGAAGACGATGAAGACCACTGCCTTCTCCCTGGGTGTGCTTTCTGGAGCTGCAAGCTGGGGGTGCACAACAGGCTGTGGTTGCTGTCCCAGAAGAGGGGGCTGCCCAAGGCAGATGACAATTGTGGTAGTGATGACGACAGCTGATGTCATTTACCTGGGTTAAACACCTCCTGCTGCAGTCACCCCAATTCTGAGGTTACAGACCAGCCCGTCTCATTAAGGCAAGTCCATTACATAGAAATTCAGATGGGGGCTGGGCTCGGTGGCTCACACCTATAATGCCAGCACTTTGGGAGGCTGAGGTGGGTGGATCATGAGGTCAAGAGATCGAGACCATCCTGGTCAACATGGTGAAAACCCTGTCTCTACGAAAGATACAAAAATTAGCTGGTCATGGTGGTGCGCGCCTGTAGTCCCAGCTATTTGGGAGGCTGAGGCAGGAGAATTGCTTGAACCCAGGAGGCGGAGGTTGCAGTGAGCTGTGCCATTGCACTCCAGTCTGGGTAACAACAGCGAAACTCCGTCTCAAAAAAAAATTTTTTTAAAGAAATTCAGATGGGAACGGAGCCACCCACAGGGAGGAGGGGGAGATGCGTTAATTTGTGACCTTCGCAAAGGGACTCTTCTTGCTGGGATGGGGGAATCTAAGAAACAGCTTTTCCCGTGTGTTTAGGGTAACAGTCCATGTCCAAAATGTCAATTTTCCTGCCTGGATTTAAAGAATGTGTTTAGAGAACCAGGTCAGTTTTAGGGTCTCCAGACCCCTGGCCTAGAGCCAGGAAAGGTATTTCAGAACCTTGGAGAGCGCCTTGGACTCCAGGAGGCGGGTTGGATGAGGAGGCTGGTTTTTTAGAACTGGCTGGTTCTGCCAGGAGTGCGGTGGCTCATGCCTGTCATCCCAGCACAATGGGAGGCTGAGGCCGGCGGATCGCCTAAGGTCGGGAGTTGGAGACCAGCCTGACCAACTCTACTAAAACCCCATCTCTACTAAAAATACAAAATTAGCTGGTCGTGGTGGTACATGCCTATAATCCCAGCTACTGGGGAATCTGAGGCAGGAGAATCGCTTGAACCCGGGAGGTGGAGGTTGCAGTGAGCCAAGATCGCACTATTGCACTCCAGCCTGCTCAACAAGAGTGAAATTCCATCTCAAAAAAACACAACTGGCTGGTCCTGAGAAATCATCGTATGAGAACGTAGGGCCTCTGTCCTGGAGGAACGTGACTTGCCCAAGTCATTCAGTGGCTTGGCCTACTGTCTGGGCTATATCTCCTGGAGCAAGAGTAAGAGCAGGAGCAGCCCAGCTTGCTGCTCTGGGGCCGAGTCTGCAAAGCTACAGGTGTCTTACTTTCTGCATTCTAAAAATTGTGAGCAAATAGCAGCTCTAAGTCAAATCTTATCCCCAGCACCATCCTGCATGGCTCTGGGCTTGAGCACAGTCCTTGGTTACTTTGATAGGCAGGATGGTGAATTATTACAGTCACAGCCTGTGCAACCTCACCGCCGGAAATTAGACCTGGACTCTGCCACTCTCGGCTGTGAGACTTTGGGTGCATTAATTAAGCAGTGTGTGCCTCAGTTTTCTCATCTATAAAATGGGGATGATAAAGTACTTAC
The DNA here is from genome assembly GCF_049354715.1 of Callithrix jacchus. Lineage (NCBI taxonomy): Eukaryota > Metazoa > Chordata > Mammalia > Primates > Cebidae > Callithrix > Callithrix jacchus. Next base: position 23,155,214 of record NC_133509.1, read on the forward strand.
TTCTATATGTTATTGTGGACATAATATATTAAACATATATGTTTAATTCTCATATGAAAGTTACGTTTTTATAAATATAAATATATATATATGTATAACCTAGAGCAGTGGTCGGCATGTATTTGCTGTTGTAAAAATGTTTCATTTTTTACCCCAGGCATTCTGCCCCCATTCTGATGCATGGCCAGCTTTTTCCCATGGTACCCCTGGTCTTTCCTCCAGGGTGAAATGCTGGGAAGAGACAGATATTCCTCGGGCTTGTAAGCCATCAGAGTGTCTGCACGCTGTCTAAGAAAGTATTAGTTTGGGAGGTTGGAGGCCCCACTGCCCTGGGCCAGGCAGTCTGGGACCTTGAGGAGAGGCTGAGCTTTGGCACCATCTTCCCCCTTCTTCCTTCTTTTTCATGGTGGTTCCTAGCACAGTCTTTACAGCCAGAAAGACCCAGGCTTAAATCTTGGCTCTGAGGTTTACAGGCCACGACCTTGGCGAGTCACAGTTAGCCTCGTGTATGGGTCTGACAGTGCCTTGATGTGGTTGTTTAGAGGAGTAACATGAGGAAATGTAGTGCAGGCTGAGCACGTGTGCTTGCTGTGAGTGCTTCCTAGTGGTGGCTGCCATGTGGTTGTTAGGCTGACGTCTCCGTCTCACTTTGGGTCTCTGCCACTCCCCTCTCCCTCCCAATGGGTGAGGCTCTTCTTCCTTCGCCTTGACTTCCAGGCTTGGAAGTTCCACAGGACTTGAAGGCTTTGGATCTGGCCCGCCCAGACCCAAACTTGAGAAGGAAAGGCTTTTAGAAGACAAGATCGAGGGCTGGTCTCTGGTGGCCGGTTTCTTGTGGCCTCACTCCTCTCTGCTTGTCAGTGCTCTGGATTTCTGGACAAAAGCAGAAAGAAATTTTAGCCCTGGCCAGACACCCCTCCTTACCCCCAGCTCTGCCCCATGCCAGGGGCAAGTGGCGAAGCATTTACCTTACTCCCAGCTCAGATTTGACAAGCATGAACTGAGCAGATTGTGGGGCCTTACCACGTGAGTTAGTTCATTTATAATCAGCGTTTAATTAGCATGTACTTTGTGACCAGCACTGTAGGAAGCTTTTATACATGTTCTTGTTTAATCATCCAACAGCCTCTAGAAGTGGTTATTATTACTAATTTTATTTTCAAGATTTAAAAAAAAATTTTGTGGCCACCAGGTGAGTCAGCCAGATATGATTGTACTTTCTTATCTTACAGAGTAGAAAAATGAGACCCAGAAAGGTTGGGTGATGCTTGGGCCACATGGAGGAGAACCTTGGAGCTGCAGGGAGGGAGAATTGAGCTAAATCTCACAAAACACTTCGCATAGTGCCCAGCACACAGAAGGTGCTCAACAAAGGGGACTAAGGCCTGTGATCCCGGGTGCCCTATGGGACCCTCAGCCTGACTGACTCCTCTTCCTGCCCTCTTTCCCACCCTCATACCAGCTCTTCCATTGGTCAGAGAATGCATTAAATTGCACTTGGGCCAGACGCAGCAGTGGAATTTCAGCTACTGTGAGAGCTGGGTGGGGGAACACAGAGGATGGCCACTGGCTCCACGGCTGAGGCTTTTCCTCGCTTGCTCCTGTGGCCACATTCAAGCAGGACTCCCAGGAGCCAGGCTGTGTTCACCCCTGACGATGTGGTTCTGGATACCACGCTATCTGGTTTCATGAACTCTCACTGGTAGATCATTCATTCTGCCCAGGAACTTGAGCATAACCCCACTCCCTCATTCCTCCCCTGCAAACTCTGTGGGCCTGGGGTGTAGGGGGAAGTGGGCCAGAGGCTCAGGAAATCAGGTCTCCTGCCACTGTCACAAGGCCTGGCCTTGACCAGGATGCCCACCTGGGTTGCACAGGAGATCTGGCTTCTTAGTCCAGCTCTGCTGTGAACAACTCACCATCAGGCCCAAGGCAGGTACTGACCCTCTTTGAGCCTCAGTGTCCTCATGTGTGAAGTGGGAACAAGAGAACTGGCTGTTCCTTCAGCCCTTCCATGCAAGGCAGTAAAGAGAGAATTCCCATCCTCCCCACTGTCTGCCCCATCAGGGGGTATGTAGCCAAGCACAGGGACAGAATAGGATGCAGGGAATGAGGCAGGAGAGAGGGAGAGTCTCAGATGGCTCCTAACTCTCTGGCGTGAGCAACTGGTAAGTGTGGGTGTTGTTTACTGTGATGAAAAAGGGGAGGGATGGTAAGTTCAGTTTTGGATCCACTGCATTTGAGGTGCTCAAGGGATGGGCCTAGGCAGCCAGCATGGAGTGGAGCTGGGATTTGAACCAGGGATGCCTGCTTCAAAGGCCATGCTGTCTCTGGCACACACTCTATGCAGAGGGTGAGGTGAACAAAGTCAGACGAGTGAGGGCCAAGAAGGGGTCAGAGAGAGTTCACGTTCTGAGCTGAAAATAGTAGAGGTGGAAAAAAAGGAGGCTTTATCACAGAAGGCTTCCTGGAGGAGGCCACTGGATCTCGTGTTTTGAAGATACCAAGAGCATGTGAGTCCTGGAGAACAGTTGGAAGGACGCCTGAAGACTACACCCAACACAATTATGTGGCTTCCCCAGGGTCACACAGCTAATAAGTGGCAGGGCCACGGCTCCAGCCAGGCCGCCTCATTCCAGAGCCTCTGCTCTCAACCTCCTAAGACACTGCTCTCAGGGATAGGGGCCTGGCAGTGGGAGAGGAACCACAGAGTCGAGCAGAAGATTTAGTCTCTCCCAGTTCACACCAACTTTCCCCAGCCCAGGCACAGTCAAGTTCCAGATAAACCAAGAGACAGCAGAGCTCTGACTCTCCAAGTGGTGGGACACAGAGAGAGGAGTGTTCCAGTTCTGGGACAGATCTGACCCTACGTGTAGGGTCACCCACGAATGCAGGCAGGCTGGGTAACTACTCAGCACCTGCAAGGCAGGTGCGCTCAGCCTCCCCTGCCCCGGAAACTGCCTTGCTGCCACGTCTGAGAGCCCATTCACACCCTGACTTCTGCATAGACATTGCCTGGCCAGGCTCCTCTCCAAGAAAGCACATCTTTGGCCCCACTCATCTCACGCAGAGGGGACTTTTCTCCTAGGAAGAAGGGGTGGAGGCCCCTGCAAGGGACCCATTCTCCCAGATTTGCAGAAGCTCAGTCTGCCATCCAGGGGATGGGCTCACCTGACAGAAGGGCAGGGAGCCGCTGGGCATGCCAGACTGCAGCGGTGGCAGCCATGGTGAATGCCAGCAGCTCACAACAAGTGTGCAGTGTCAAATGGGGTGCGTTCCTCTCCTTGCAAATTAAAAATTAAAATTAATCAAACACTCAAATTGATTTCCTTCCCGTCTGTTTGCTCCACTGTACCAGTCAGACGCCTGCCTGCCCACCCGGCCCAGTACATCCCACCCTTATGCCAGGGCTGGACAGCTCCAGTTGCTGCAGAGGTCTCTGTGAAGCACCTGGGGAACCACAGGCACCTCATTCCAGCCTTGGGAAGTGGGATAAGGGTCAGTCCAGCCAGACTCATGACCCTGAGACCCTGTGCAGCGCTTGGAAAGGGGGACAGGCAGGAAGTGACTCACTCTGCTCCGAAGGTAACACCTACGCTGGGCCGGGAGGCAGAACTCTAGAGAATATCCTGGGGCTATCACTAACTGACATCATGAGCCTGGGCAAGTCTTGTTGCTTCTCTGACTTGTTTCTCTGTCTGTGGAATGCAGAGAGGGGGCAAATGGAAGAGGTCCCTGTGAGTTCCAGTGCTGGCCTGTGGGCTGGGCCACCCTTCCCTAGGGACTGACCTCTCCCATCTACCTCCAGTTAGCACAGGGACCTGATATCCTCCTTCCCCAGCCTGGCCCTGACCTGCTGGTTATCAGCTGGGCAACCTTGGGCACAATGGAGAGTTAACACCTGTGTGCCTCAGTTCCCTCATGGGTAAACGAGGATGATACCGCCAGTGCGGGCAGGCTGGCTCCCTAAGGAAGCAGACTCTGAGGGAGATCCACGTGGAAGCAGGCATGGGGTGGGGGAGCTGGGCCATGATGTCTTCACAAGGCAGACTCTGTGAGGAGCTCTGGATCCAAGCTGTCTCTGCAGGGGTGTCCTGAGATGGGACAAGAGGTACAGCCTTTATCCCCTGCTTGGAGCAGTCATTGGATGCAGCTGTCCCTGGAAGAATAAGGCTTCGGCAAGGAGGCTCTCTCTTCCGCCTCCTCGCCAGGGGGAGGGTACTCACCTAGGGCCTGTCAGCCATGGTACCCCAGCAGCAGGGGAGGAGGGCACTGCCCAGATGCCCCTTCAGACTGCAGCCCTCCTGCCCTTTCAGGGCAGCTGCGTCCAGCGACTGCTCACAGTATGTCTAGGTGAGGGCTCCCTGGAACCAGTTTGTGAAGTCTGACAGGGGTTAGCTCACAGGAAACAGTTACTCTGCTGAAAAGGCCTGGGGGTCCCCTCTGGCCCCAGCCCGCTCACCAACCTCTCCTCCCACAACAGTGGAGACACTTTCATAGGTTTCTGTCTGTGCTCATGCTGGTCCCTCCTCCCTTCCTCCCTCTCTCCCTTCTTTCTTGCATTCGAACACATCCATGTGGCCAGCACATGCTCCCTGACTCCCTGCCGCAGGCCAGGCCTGGGCTGGTGAGAGCTGAGGACTCAGAGGGGACATGCCTCCTCTCCGAGGGTACTCCCCGTGCCCCAGGCCCTTTTCCCTTGCCCAGTGAACCGGCCCCTCTTGCGTCTCAGAAAGAGCCAGATTCCACTGATGCCTGCATAGATGCATCACAGGCCCTCTATTCTTCAGGCCCAGGCTCCATGGGCTCCTGACTCTCGGCTCTGTGACCGTACTGACTTCCAGCCTACACCTCAACACAGTGCCCACTCCAGAACTTGGAAACTTGGCCTTCCCCTGTGCGCATCCAGACAGGCTATCCAAGTACCTGTCTGTCTGCCCACAGCCTATGTGTTCCCTGAGGATAGACTCTGTGGGCCTGGTACAGGGCCCACCCTTGGTGAGTGGGAACTGCATGGCCAGTCAGTTCCCTAAATTCCCAGGTTCCCAAATTCCCATGCACCACCCCCACTTCCACTCCCCAGCCTCTCAAAGTGCAAGTCCAGTCCCATCTCTCAGTAACAGGCAGGTTCCACTCTCTGCCCAGATCCCCAACACCCACAGCTCCCACTGCCCTGCTGCCTCCCCCACCACCCTTTCCTGGGGCCCTGTTTTGTGACCGTGCTGGACTGCAGGGCTCCAGGATCCAGATGGCCATAACCCTGAGCCTTGGTTTCTTTATCTGTACAATGCAGATAATCCCTGCTCCTGCTTCCCTGGGCTGTAGGGAGCCTTCCGTGAGAAGACACGTGCAATTAGACTTGTGGACAGCAAAACACTCCCCACGTTTCAGGTAGGAGTGATTAGTATAGAAAAAGCTGATGTGGCAGACTGGGGATCGACCTGGGCCCTCTCAACAAGCTGGCCTGGCCCCTGCTCCATGAGCTCAGGACCCTATGCTGACCTGGGGACAGCTCCTGCAGGGCCATTCCTGCTTCCTTAGGCAGGTCCCCTAACAAGGTAAGGCAGCCTCCCAAGCAGAAACTGCAACTCACACAAGAGAAGAAGTCCCTCACACAGACTGCACAGTGCAGTGTCGCCTGGGAGGGAGCAGCTGCTTTCTGAACCTTCGAGGGAACACTGGGGATGGGAGACAGCACCCCACACAGTCCTGTTTCCTTGGGCCCGCCCAGGCAGTCTAGGATGGACTGAGGCAGGAGGGCTTGGGGGCAGAGAGGGATGGGAAGGCACAGGCCAGCAGCAGGCCTCAGGCAGTCCCTGTGCCCATGGCAGTGCCAAGGCCCTGGAATCTGCCCTGGGCAGAATCACACCGGGTCTTCTCCAACCCCTTGTTACAGGCTATGGCCCAGGATCAACTAGAGATAGCAGAGGACCACCAGTTCATTCTTTACAGTCCTGGGGGAGAGGGAGGTGCAGGTGCTGCCCAGAAGTATCCAGCTAGCACCTGACAAGAGGTGGGCTCAAGTCCTCCTGCTTCCTCACGATGCTGCCCACTCAGAATCCTCAGGACGTCTGCCTTGTGCCAGGGCCTGGGCATCAGCAAAGAGGGTGGAAGTGGTCGCTGGATGCAGAGCGGTGGGCTGGGTGATAGTCAGAGGAACAGAGATGGCACTGTCCTCTGCTTTGAACCTCCAGGGCCAACTCCTCGCTGGTCTCACTAGAATCTATTGTCCTGACCTGTGCCACGGGCACCCCCATCTCTAATCCTCTCTCCTCATGCTCTGGCCACGTGGACTTTCTCTCTTTCGTCTCACCATGGGGACTTTGCCCATGTTATCCCCTCTCCCTGGAGTCCCCAGTTCTCTGGGTCATTGTCTACTCAACCTTCTGGTGCTACATGGAATGTTATATCCTGCAGGAATGTTCAGACCAGACCAGGTCCCCACAGAGCTCTTCGTAGCACTTGTCCCAGTTGTCACTTTACATCTGTCTGCATGGCGATTTGCTCTAGACTCTAAGGCCTCTGCCAGCTATTCCCCATGCCTGGCACAGTGTGTAGCATGAAGTGTGCCCATAGGCACGTTCATGGGAAGAATAAAGAATGGTGGCTCTCAGTTCAGATCCTGAAACCCCTCCCTAAGCCTTGGTTTTTTCTTCTCTGAAATGGAAATGATAACACCAAGATAAGTGTGAGGGTGAGCAAGTGAATGAAAATCTCCCGGCTGCACTCTCAGCAGAGGAGGAGGGAGGTCGGGTGGGGAGGGGTGGTTGAGGCAGGTGGCTTAGGGACAGAAGGACTTGAGAGTCGTGTAGAAACCAATAGGTGGCGGGGACAGGTGGGGAGAGACGTGGTGAGGAGACTGGATGTGTTTAGAGACAGCTCAGCTGGGCGGGGCATTTCTCTGAACCCTTGGTGACCTACTTTTCAGCCTGGCTTGGGAAATCGGGGGTTTCAGAGGAAGTGGGTGGGAAATGCCCACTGCCTCCTCGAATTCCACGTGGGCCACTCCCTCAGTCCCGGCTGGACTCCTCACTCCCTCAGCCCTGGCCTGATGATTAGATCTGGAACACAGCCAGCGTTCTCCATGACTGGCTGGTAGAGATGGCTGGAAACAGCAGAGTGGCCCTGGACAGGCATTGTGGGGTCACTGACCCAGCCTCTGTGGTGGGAAGCAGCCAGTCGTCAGCCCCTAGTAGAGGAGCTCCCTCCTGGAGCTGCCCAACTGGTCTGGTCCTTGGTCCCCGCCCCAGGCCTCCAGCTGCTACTGCTCTGGCCGTGAAGTGGGCCCGGTCATTATTCCTGCCATGCCTCTCTGTACAGCCTGCTGGAAGAGGTGGCAACAGCCGCTGGCCACCAGCACAAGGGCAGGACACAAGGGGATCCCAGAGAGGCCTCTGTACCTGACTGCCTGCATGCAGAACTTGGGTAGAGGGACTAGGCCTGGACTTGCTGGGGAAAATAAATGACATAGAGTTAGGTTCATCCCTCCTGTGGCACATACCAGCTTGCTCCCATTCTTAGGGAGGGAGTTAAGGCTCAGAGAAGGTACGCCACCTATTTCAGTTTGCATCGCATAGCTGGGCAGAAATTCCCAAGCATGGACACAAAGGCTGTGTGGCTCCCAGGACAGCAGAAGTCAGCGGGAGAACTGGATGGTGGGACATGGCTGGGGATGCAGACTGGGATCGCTGCTCTGCACGGATGTCAGAGACTCTGGGGAAAGGCTGTTTGTCTCCATGTGGCTTCCCTAGGGCTTACCTGGAAGCCCTGAGAAGACTCCTCAGGAGGCATGCTGAGCCAGAGCAGGCAACAGCCGTGAGCTCATCTCCCTTGAGGCCCCCAGGAAGTCTAGTAGGGAGGCAGAAGGAAAATGGCCAGGGAAGGAGGGAGAGGGGAGGCAATAGGGACTTTGGAATGGGTCACAAAGCCAAGCTCAGGCACGGGGAAGAGGCCATCGCTGAATGCCCGCTGTGTGCTGGGCCATTCCTGAGCAGCATCCCTCATGGATTCTTCACCAATCACCTTACTGGCAACATACATTTATTCCCATTGTACAGAACAGGACACTGAGGCTGGAATCAACACTGGATCTGCCTGGTACGAAAGTGTGGGGTCTTCACAGGACGCCTTCATGATGGGTGGGGACAGGAGCTTGGCCCTTCCTGGACTCACATCACATCTACAGAGAGCCGGGCTTCTCCTACTCCCAGCTCCTGTCAGCAGGGGGAGGCTGTGCTGCGTCTGGTTGTGGATATGGGACTAGAGGTTGGGTCTGGGCTTAGACCAGAGAAACAGAAGAGGCCGCCTCTGGCAAAACCTGCCGCACTTGGGAAGTCCTTAGCCATATCCCTGTGGTGGCTGAAAGGCGAGGGTGGGGGCTTTTGCCTAGATTTGCCAAGCAGCTGCTCTGCTGCTGCCCCAGAACAAAGTGGAAACTCCTCAAATCAAGGATTTAGAGCTTCTCTTCCCTCCAGAACACCCATCGCTCCGTTTCCCACTTCCAGGTCTTTGCATGTGTTCTTCTCTTGGCATGGGATGCCCCTTCTGTTCCTTTCTCCCTGGCCAGTTCTTACTCATCCTTCACGACCAGGCTTCAACGTCACCTCCTCCAGGATCTCCTCTATCCCCACCCCCCCCACAGCTCTATCATACCTCCCTTATTTTCTGAAGGTAGGAATGTGTCTAAGTCATCTACGCAAGGGATGGGACACATGACAGCAACTTTCTGGACGACGGGCAAAATGCGTCCCCTGGCAGGGTTGGGGAGCAAGGGACAATCTGGTGTGGGAGTAAGTGTAGGGAGGGGTCCCTGAAGACCAAATGCTCGTGTGCCAGACTTGTCCATGATCAGGGTGACCAGGAGCCTAGGGGTGCATTTTACTTCCCAGGGGTGTCATGGGGGTTCAGGGAGATCTTAGATGTGAGGGAATGCAAAAGGTAGGTCCCTATAGCAACTCAACTTTGCCTTCATCCCTGGTTCCCCTGATGGGGCAGGAGAAGGAAGGTCGTGGATGGAGGGAGGGGCAGACCAGGCCTGGTGAGGGTCTGGGGTGGCAAGGAGTGCAGTCTCAGCAGTGGCCTCAGCTCCCACAGGCAAGGAGGAGGTGGGACTCTGCGGGCCGAAGGTCTACCTTGGGACTCCCCCTCCTATGGGATCTAACACGGTGTCAGAGCTGGGCACGGGCTCAAAGATGACAGAAGCCATGTCCTTTCGAAGGGGGTAAACTGAGGTGTAGAGAGGGGCCGCATTTGTCCAAGGTCACACAGGAGAAGAGGGAGGCCATCCCATGAGCCCTGTCCTTCCTGCATGACGGTTGTCTTCACCTGCACTTCAGACTCGGACAGCAGCTTCCCGGACCCCCTCCCCGACCCCGCAGTCCAGGGCTCCCAGCCTACACCGACAGCCGCACACCGCCTGGCGGCTCCGAGGCTGGCCGCTGAGCGCCCCCTGTATGGCGTGGTCCCGGCAGCTCCCGACCGTCCTTCTCCTTGACTCACCTCCAGCCCCGAGGGCCGGGCTCCACGGCGGTGGACAGGGCGTCGCCCGCACGGCCTCGGCTGCGCCACCGACCCGGATTGCTCCTGCGCGGCGAGGCCCCCTCCCCGGCGTCCCCGGGTGGGGCCGGTCGAGCCGGGTGTGCTATCCCTTTAAGCCCGGGCGAGATGAACGCTGTCAGCGGCAGCCTGGGCTAGCGCGGGACGTCGCCACCCTAGCGCCAGGCCGGAGCTAGCAGCCGCGGAGCGGCGAAGAGCGGAGGGGGCGGCGGGGCCGGGCGCGGCGGGTCCCCTCGCCGCCCACTGCGCGCTCGAACCCTGGGCCCCGCGAGCGGCGGGCGGCACCCGCTGTAATGCGGAGAATGTGAGAGGCAGCGCAGGGCGGTGGGGAGGAGGGGGCGCGGGAGAGGGCGGCGGCGAGACAGACGGAGAGCAGCGGGGAGACGGAGGACCGGGCTGGGCAGGTGGGAGAAGGCGGGGAGGCGCCGGAGAGGACGGGCTGGAAGGGGTAAGAAGGGCGGCAGCGCAGAGGAAGGGGCCCGCGTTTCGGGCGGGAGTACTGGAAGCCCGAGTAGGCACCAGGGCCGGGGTTCGGGCTGGGAGCGGGGCCACCCGCGCTGTCCCCACCGGGAGCAGCGGGACACCTGAGGCCGGCGGGTCCAGTAAGGGCGCAGGGCCGGGCTCCGAGGGTTCCGGCCCGCCCAGCAGGGGGGCCTTTGTGAGCGCCCCAGGAGGGCGAGCCGGGAGTGCCGAGCCGGTGTACGGCGGCCGGGGAGTGCGCGCCCGAGTGTGCGTGTGTGTGCGCGAATGTGAGCGCAGGGCGGTGAGGCGCGCGGTAGGGATTCTGCCGGCATCTCGGCGTGGCGAACAGGAGGTAGGAGCGGGGCGCGCAGGGGAGCCCGGACCCTCCCGCGCACACGCACACGCACACGCCGCGCGCCCTCGCGCACACACACGCCCTCCCTGCCGCGCTCGCCGCCGCGGCCACCATCGCGGAGCCGAGCCCTGCGGAGCGGGAACCGGAGCCGGAGCGGGGACCGGAGGCAGCCGAGCCGGGGGATGCCGGCTCGGAGCGGAGCCGCGCGCGGACGGCGCGCCCCGGACGGTGAGTGTGGCGGGGCCGGGCCGCTGCGGCGGGGCCGGGGCCGCAGAGGCGCAGGCCGAAGAGCCGGGGTGTCTGCCCGCCGGAGGCGCCGCGTGCGCGGCCTCTGATTGGGCGGGAGCCTCGGGGGCAGCGGTGAGGGTGGGGTGCAGGGTGCGCGTCCGTGGGAGGCGTGCACGCGCGGGGCTGGGAGGGGGCGCTCTCGGCACCCCAAGCCTTGACCGTGCTCCCGCCCGCCGCGCGGCCCCGCCACCCTCACCTGCAGCTGCAGACCCGGCGACTTGCAGCAACTTTGTGGAGCCCCTGGGGCGCGGCGGGCTGAGATGGGTGGGGACGGAAGCGCTTTCAGGGTGCAACTCCGGCTTTTCTTTGCAGAGAAGAGAACGCGAAGGGAGTGGGGCGGGGGCGCGGCCCGGGCCGCGCTGCCTGGCGGGCGGAGGGGTGCGCCTCCGCCTCCCCAGTAGCGCAGCCGCCAAGTCTCTGGGGCACCCACCCAGACCCGCGGCGCCGTGCTGGAGCCACCCCCGGCGCCGGACTCCTGTGACCCCGCCAGGGTCAGGCGGGACCGCGCGGCGACAACTCCCAGGCCCGGGGCTCCGGAGGTTGTCTTTGCTGGCAGGCCGAAGACACCGAGGTTGAGTTGAGGGAGTGCGGAGACGTGCCCGTGCGTGTCCCCGCGCCTTCTGCTCCTCCAGACGGTGACTGGAACAAGGGAACTCCCCGCAAGGCGCACCCCAGCAGCCCTAGACCTTCCAGAGTTCACAAGAGGCCGGGGATGGGAAGGGGTGTCTGCCGGTCTGGTGTCCCATCCCTGCATGGAGCCGTGCCCCGCATGCCTCACTCTGCATTGAGGTTGCGGTTGTGCTTTGTACCCCCTCCCCTTGTGAGTCTCCTCCCACACTCTGGACCTGGCTGGCTGCCTGAGGGAACCTCCCCATACCCCTAACTGCCAACCCATCCAGTCCTGTGGAAGACGGGATGGGAAGCTGTGGTCCAAGATGGTGCCCCCGAGAAGGAGAGAACCCCGAGTCTCCTGGAGTGAGAGGCCCAAGGAAGGGTCAGGGTCAGGACTCCTGCAGGCTCCTCATCCTCCTTGCTTCCAAGGCAGGTTATTCCTCTAGGAAGCCTTGTCTGGTCTCTCCTGAGTCCTTCCAGCATGGACTTCCCGGGGGTTGTACTGCCGGGATCCCCAGCAGCCCCCATCCATATGCCTTCTTTCCTGCCACTCGCGCTGTGAACCTGTGCTGTTAGAAGTCTTGATCTCAACCTGGACGTTGCGTGGAGGGGTGTGGTGGCTAGCCCAGTCAGTATGTACCTGGGTCTCTGGAGTATGGTAATGTCTATGGTAATATCAGCTTTCAGGCTTAAACCTCACTTCTGCCTCCATTATCCCTCTGCAATCTCTCAGCCACTTTGTGAGAATGCAGGACCTGTGGGCAAGCAAGGTTCTTATCCATTTCACAGAGGAGGATTTTGTGGCAGAGATGAAGGTCGTCTTCTAAGTCTCAGGACAGTCCTTTTCTACTTCGAGGGCATCCTCTTTGGTGAGGCATGGAGGGCACCCAGGCTTTCTTTATTGAGCTGGCAGGTGGGCTCCTGCTGCGTGTGACATGGCCAGTGGCCATTCTCAGCTGGAAGCAGCAGAGCAAAGGCTCCTGACCTGTGGGACCTTTTGACCCTAGCCTGTTAAATATGTGCTTCCTGGATTAGGGGCCAGAGGCTGTCTGTGCTTTGCTTGATGGTTTGGAAGTCTGGCTGCTGTCATCCTCTGCACCGCTCAGAGTTCACTATCATCCTGGGGATCAGAATCAGCCCCGCCCAGCCTGGCACTCTAGGCTGGGTTGTGGCATTGTGCTGTTTGGGCCCCAGAAGCCTACTCTCTCCATCCTAGAGCCCCTTTGTGGGCCAAAGCATTCCCCATGGAGATGTAAACATGCACTGGTGGGGATTGGAGGGGATCCTGGTGGCTATTGGCCCACTCAGCCCCAGACAGGCTTACCTGACTCGCCTTAGTCCTGCTGGCAGCCTGGACTCATCCCCAGGTCCTTCGAGGTAAGAGCTGCTGCCCAGGAGTTGCTACTGGGGGTGGGGCACCCTGCGCTGCGTGCGGCCTCAGATTGGGCGGGAGCCTCTGGGGCAGCAGCTGGGGTGAGGTGCTGGGTGCGTGTCCGTCCGTGGGGGGCGTGCACTCACGGTGGGGCCTGCTGGGTCCTGGCGGTGACCTCCTCAGCCTCTGCTGGCTTTCCCCTCCTGGGCAGCCTCCCTCTGCCTCTCCACACTCCTCCCTTGCTGGCATTGGCTGATATGGCTTTCTTAAGCCATTGCTTTTTTCCTCTCTCTCTCTCAGCTCCTCTTCCTCTTCCCCTGTGATCCCCTAAGTTCCAGACTTTTTTTTGCCTCCTGGGTGTTAACCAAAGCTCTGGTTGACATCCAGGTGGCTGGAGCAGGGCAAGATGCCTGGCCCAGCCCCACCCGTGTCATCCGTGCCTCCAGTTCTTCTGGTCCCTCCACCCCCACCCCAACCAACTACAGCAAGATGAACCCTTCATTTGGGGTCTTAAGCCATGGCGAGGGGGAGATTGGGGCACTTCTTTGGCCCCTGGTCTGTTCTGTCAGGGGTGAAAATTCCAGCCAGCGGCTCCCAGCCCCTACTGACTGCCCCCTTTAGGAAAACAGCCACTTCCCCCCACCCCCAACCTCCTGACTGGAAGGGGGCAGTGCCCAGTGCGACCCCCTTATTTCCCTCCCCAGCCAAGTCCTGACCCTGCTGTATTTGTGTTTTAAGTTGTAAAAATATTCTAACCAATCCAGTGATAAGAAGTTACTGAGTGGGCTGGGCCTTGGGGTGACTTGAGAGGGAAAAACTGCCCCTGACCACTCAGGTATATATTTATGGGGGCTGAGGGCCACCCCGACCAGTCTCAGAGTTCCTTCCATGGGCTTCTGGGGCCCAGACCCTTGTTCCCAAGCGCCACACCTTGGCTCTTACTCTCCACGGCCTGCAATCCTACACTTGGCCTCCCTTCACATTTGGAGGTATCTTCTGCTTGAGACCTGGACTGAGTGCTGGGGATATCAGTGATGAACCCGGGCCCCTCCCCGGATGGCCTCTGAAAGGGGAAGCAGATTTGAACCCATGCCTCTGGGTGTGAGCGGAGCGGGCTGGGTGACCGAGAGGCTCAGTGGGGGAGTGGCGGGGGGCTGTTTGAGAAGGAGGGGGCTGGCGGGGTCTTAACCTGCTGAGATTTTCCAGCACTTGGTCGAGGCTTAGCAAATATTTGTTGACTAAATGAGCGAACAGAGAATGTGAATGTGAATGGGGGCTTTCTAGGAAGATGGCATGGCGCTGGCAAAGGCATGGAGGTGGGAAGCACTGGGTCAGGGTAGAACATGTGTGCAGCGCAGTTCACTCAGGGGCATGGGGAAGGTTGACACCGGACAGAATATCCTCAGTGCCCATCTGAGGAGTGTGGGCTGATTGCAGATTCAGGGCTTGCAGGGTTGACGTTCTGGAGGGACACAGGTTTGCGACATACAGTGCTCCTCTGGGGATCGTGGGAGAGGTTGTCCGGGGGCGGGGAAGACCTGCGGGGGTGATCTACGTCGTCAGATTTGGGAGAGGGCCCAGGATACATCAGTCCCACCACCTGGGTATACAGAGGTGGCAAGCATCCTGAGGTCATAGATGCAGCCTCTAGTACTGGCCCTGCCACCGTGTGCACTTCAGTAAGCCCCTGAGGCCTTGGGTCTGCCTCAGTTTCTGAGTCTGTAAAGTGGACACGTTTATGTGTCTCCATGGATAACTGGAATGAGTTTGAGTGGGAGTTTGTAACCTGGGAAGAGGGCTACAAAGGGAAGGGATAGAGGGCTGTTCAGCGTGTTATCTGATAGAAAAAGAGCTTGAGGCCTAGAGCAGGGCAGTGACTAGCACAAGGTCACTAAGCCAGTTGGGAGCGGGCACTGCAGCCTCTGTTTTTCTGGCTGTGCCTGTGGCTCGCTGGGCAGGGGTGGGTGGTGCGGCCGGGGCCTGGGGTCTCTGCAGAGGACGTCCTTAGGCAGTTGTTTCAGCACTCCAGCTGTCTGAGAGCATATGGAGCCATACGGCCACATCAGGGGAAGTGCCAGCCGCTGGAGGAGGGATAGCAGCTGCCACCATGGCCTTCTGGATCTGTGTGGGCACTGCCAGCCACCAGAGTCAGGGCAGGAGGGGGCCAGAATGGAAGTTTGGTGTCCAGGTTGGTTTGGACATGGAGGCTGGGCCTTGGCAGGTGGCCCAGTTCCAGCACCCATCTGCCAGGGCAGCTGGATAGGCGGCTCCATGCCCAGGGCTGATCCAATTAGCTCAAGGTCAGCTGTGCCAGCCATCCTCCTTACATGCCCCACCCAGCTGATGGCTCTGCCACGGGGTGGCACAGTGCCTGTGATGTCAAGGTCACTGGCCTTTATGGAGTGTGTGTTATGTGACATGTCCCCACACCCTGAATGCTGATTCTGAGGCTCTGAGACTTTGGGGTGTGGAGTGGCTCCTCAAATCAGCCTGGTGGGTCCAAAGGGCCTGGGCTTGGATGCCAGATGGAAGTGGGTTTGAACCCTGGATCAGCTGCTTCGAGCTGGGTGAGCTTGGACAAGTCAGTTTCCTTTACTGAGCCTCACTTTCCTCATGGGTGTCGTGGGGGGATGATATCTACCTTAGCCCACTTGGAAATAATGCATGTAAAGCAGGCACTAGCCCAAGGCATTGGAGGGTCTCAGAAAACGTTAGCTCATGTTTTGCCCTCTGCAGGAAAGGGAGGTGGGTCGGGTTGGAGTTTCACTGTCCAGATAGAAGTAAAGAGGAGCCTTATTGTTATTTTCCAAGGCAAAATTTGCTTTATAATTTTGTGTTTTTATACTCCTACTTTTGTTTAGTCCTCCTGGTAGTTCTATTAAAGTAGGCAGACAGCATTGTTCCATTTCACAGATGAGAAAACTGAGGAAAAGTGATTCTCTAGAAGCCACACAGCGAGTTAGGCTTGATCCTGTCTCTGGACTCCTGGTCCAGTGTTATTCCACCACAGTGAGGCTTCCCAAACTTCTGGGGTGGAGACTTGGGGAGGAGTGGCTTTGTCTTCTGTTTAGACCAGCTTGGGGGTTCTAGAGACTCCTTTCTTGGCCCTGTTTCCATTATAAGTGCAGGGACAGGCTGTCATGGTGACTGGTAGCCAGTCTCAGCTGGGGCTGGAATGAGGGATGCTCAATGAGGCAGCATCTGCTGTATTTCTCCATCTGCCCAGCACAGGGAGGGGCTGAGATTGGGGGACTTCCTGGGGGACAGGAGATGAGGGAGGGAGGAGTGAGGGGTGGACCTTCACCTCCCAGGCAGCCCTGGCCATGCCAAGGCAAGCAGGTCTGAGCCTTCTGGGGCAGGGTGGGGAGGGCGCTGGGCCCTGGTCCTTCCTGGTGTGTAACCTTGGATAGATGACTGTCCCTCTTTGCGCCTCGGCTTTCCCGTTTGGACACCAGACAGAATGATCTCCCTGCCTGTCTTGCAAGGCTATTTTTGAGGCTCTAATACGCATTTTTACACATGGCAGGGCATTATAAAAACATGTTATTTCACAGCTGTAATTCCAGGAGTCCCCTGTCCTACAGTTTGATGATCTATGATCATTCAGTGAGTCACTTTTTGGGTGCTTCCTCTGGGCCTGGCTGTGCTGGGTGCTATGGGGATAGAGATGAGTAAGACCAGCCTCTGCCCTCTTGGGGTGTGCAGCCTGGCAGAAACCGTGGACAGGCCTTCCCAAGCCAGGTTCCCTGTCAGGCTCTCACCCAACACCCTTCCAGCACCCACTGTTACTTCCAGGCTGGCAACCCGACCCCTCATGTTCCACCCCAACCCTCTCTCCCAAGTACCTCTCTGTGTTCCCCAGGCTCCAGCCAGTCACACATGCTTTACTCCTCCATGGTCCTTCCACCTGAGACTTATCCCCCGATCTCTGTCCGTGTAGATTCCATCCATTTTTTAAGAGTCAGCCCAAATGTCACATGAAAAACAAGCAAAAAAAACAAGGCCAGGTGCAGTGGCTCACACCTGTAATCCTAGTACTTTGGGAGACTGAGGTGGGTGGATCATGAGGTCAGGAGTTTGAGACCAGCCTGACCAACATGGTGAAACCCTGTCTCTACTAAAAATACGAAAATTATCTGGGTGTGGTGGTGCGCACCTGTAATCCCAGCTACTCAGGAGGCTGAAATAGGAAAATAGCTTGAACCCGGGAGGCAGAGGTTGCAGTGAGCGGAGATCACGCTACTGCACTCTAGCCTGGTGACAGAGCAAGACTCTGTCTCATAAAAAAAAAAAAACAAAAAACAAAAAACCTCCTGGTTATCCCTTCTGAAAGTAGCCCATCGTTCCTCAGAGCTCTGGGAACAGTATATCAGCTTTATGTGTAGGGAACGTTTATGATTTACTGTGTACCCACTGTGTGCAAGGCCTGAGTGGCAGTTTGCCTTTCTTTTGACTTGGGAGCACCTTGATGGCAGGGACTGGGCCTATCCATCTTGGGTTCCTGGCTTGCCTAGGGGCCAACGAGGCTGATCAGGGGCAGGCAGTGCCTCCCTCAGGGCCTCTGTGGCCTTTGCCACTTCCTTCCTGGGTGGTCCCTTGGGCCTGGGGATGTGGGCTGGGCCTGAGACATCTGTTTGAGAAGCTCTCGAGTTACAGGTTGCTTTGCCGCTGAGACGCTCACCATAGATACGGCCCTCCCTGTCCCTGAAGGCTGTGCCGGGCTGGGGTGGGGGCACCCTGTCACTGGCCACACATAACTCTCCCCAATAAATTGCACGGCACTCAGCAATTAGCAATTGATCATTTGGGGTACTGATAACTCTCCATTATCGATCCATGGAGGCGAGCCGGGCCAGTGTTGGCGAGGGTCAGCTGGGCCTGGCTGGGAGATTGCAATCATGGCCATTATTTTCTGACCAGGAAGCTCGATAAACAGGAGCCAGAGAAAGAGATGCAAGCCCCGCTGTCTCCGACCCACACTGTTAGTTGGGGGATAGAGGGCTGGGGAGGAGGGAGAGTTGGAACAGCAGGGGAGCTTTTGCCCACCTCCTCCACCCTCTGTTCTCCACCTTCCATATTTTGCTTCCAGCCTCTTCTGGCCCTGGGCCTCAGCTTCCCGGTCTGGGAAGTGGGGATTTCAGTTTCTTTGTCTGGTGACACTTTGCCTTTGAATGAGATGACCAGGCAGTTACCATCTTGTCATCATTTCTGCTCCACAGGTGGGAGCATTCTGAGGCTCCTAGAGGATGGAATCAGAATCAGGACCCTCAGCCCCGGGCTGCTCTGCAGAGGGCATGGGGAGCCTGGTGGGTGGGGGAGGTGTGGTCACACAACAGCAGTCACCTCAATAAAGGGCAGTGTCTCGCTTCTGAATGTGTTAAGGCTTTTAAATGTGTAGCTAGGGCTCAGTGGAGTTTGTGAAAAAGCGATTTCTAGGGAAACAACATAAAGGAGATGTCGGGGGTAGGGGGAGAGTGTGCTTAACCTACTTAAGAGACCCAGTTGCCTTTCAGGCATGCCAGGAGTACCGGGCATTGTGTGCAGGGCTCCTGCCTGGCTCACTTGACCCTGCTATTTTTTTTTTTCAATTTTGTTAGGAACATTTTCGGCCATACGGAAAAGTAGAGAGAATATTCCAGGGAGCTCCCCTATACCCCACATCTAGATTGAACAATTGTTGACATTCTGCCACAGTTTGCTTTATCTTTTTCCCAGAGTATTTAAATTATAGACATCAAGCTAGACATCAAGCCATTTCACCCCCAAGTATTTCAGCATCCATCTCTAAAACATAAGATAAAATATTTCTGCCTAACCTTAAGTGGTCTCAATTTTTTTTTCATTTTATCCTTGGGAGAGGAAGAATCTGATGGATGAGCAGACTGAGGCCTCTAAAGTGACTTGGCCTGTCCAAGGTCACGTAGTAGAGAAGGGGAGGGTCCTCTGCAGAGGCCCTGAGGCCCCGGCCACCCCACCTACCCCTGCCCAGCAAGCCACAGGCACAGCCAGGAACACCACAGGCTAGACTGCCGGCTCCTCACTTGCTTAGGTGGTATCTAGGAGGCAGGCTGTGGGTGTAGCCCAGGATTGGGCAGACACAGGAGGGGCGGGAGCAGGGAGGGGTGCTATGGAGCCGGACCCCTCTGAGCAGTTCTTCTGGCTCAGGCTGGAGGTTCCACCTGGAAACAGGAAGTGACTCTCTTTTAGGTTAATTATCTCTCTTTTGTTTGCTGTGAGGATTAATCAGGAACTGCAGCGTCAGGAAAATCTAAAACAACTTCTTGTTTATTGTTACATTCAGGAGAATGTTATCGGGCTCTGGCCATGCAGGGCCGGGGGAGCCTCTGTTGGCACAAGCAGCTGGGCTGCCCCCACCGGCCACCCTGGGGGAGCAACAGGGAAGGTGGTGGGAAGGCTGGCCTGGCAGGAGGGATTAGGATCGGGTCTGGACAGCTGTGGGAATTGAGGGGGCGGGTGTTGGGGGTTTGGGGTTGAGCCTGAGATCTGGGCTGGACCAAAGACTGTAACCTCAGAACAGAAATGGGAAGTGACACTCCAGGGGGTGAGCTTCTGGGGTATGTGTGGACATCAGGGAGGGCCTTGGGCTGCCTGAGGCCATACCGAGGAGCTCTCCTCTGTCCTCCAGCCTCCTGCCCAAGCCTGGACTCCTCCTGGGAGGCTGCGGCAGAATAAGTACCCCCACCAGCCCAAGGTAGCTACAGGTCTCCCTGGGCTCCCTCACCTCCTTGGGTTTAGAGTGATCCCTCCCCCAGCACTCTCCGAGGCTTGGGACTCTCTGAGGGGTCCCAGAGGTCACAGGTATGGAGTCACAGAATGCTGGAACTAGAAGGCGTACTTAGAGATGACCTAATTCCTCCCTAGGTTCCAGATAGGAAACTGAGGCACAGGGAGTGGCCAGTTATCTCAGGTCTCACAGTGAAGCACTGCAGAGCCTTGGCAGTAAGTCAGGCCTCTGGCTTCCCAGGCCCAGGATCCTCTGCTTCCAGGCCACACGGGTTCGGCATTCAGGACCCACTAGTGCTCCCCTGGGTGCAGAGCCGGGAGGTTGGATCAGCTGTGGAAGGGCTGCCAGTCACCCTGGGATCCCCCCATTAGGGTCTGCCCTCCTCTCTCCCTCTCCTCCCTAGATAGCTGTGTGTGTGTGTGTGTGTGTGTGTGTGTGTATGTGTGGTGGGGTGTGTGTGAAGTGTGTGGGTGTGTGTGTGTGAAGTGTTTGCATGTGTGTGTGGGGGTGGGGGGGTGTGAAGTGTGTGCCTGTGTGTGTGTGGTGGTGGGGTGTGTGAAGTGTGTGCATGTGTGTATGTGGCGGTGGGGTGTGTGAAGTGTGTGTATGTGGTGGGGTGTGTTTGTGTGTGGTGGGTGTGTGTGTGAAGCACATGCATGTGTATGTGTGCATGTGGTGGGGTGTGTGTGAAGTGTGTGTGGTGGTGGTGGGTGTGTGAAGTGTGTGTATGCATGTTGGGGGTGTGAAGTGTGTGTATGTGTGTGTGTCAGGTTGTGTGAAGTGTGTGCATGTGTATGTGTGCGTGTGTGTGTGGTGGGGTGTGTGTGAAGTGTGTGTGTGGTGGGGTGTGTGAAGTGTGTGCGTGTGTGTGTGTGTGGTGGGGGTGTGTGAAGTGTGTGTGTGTGTTTGTGTGTGTGTGTGAGCCTAGTTACTTACCTGGGAGGAGAAGAGCTGTGCAGGTTTGGGAGGAGGCCTCAGTGGAGTGTCCTGAGGCTCAGCCATCTGGGGCTGAGGCTGGTCTCCTGTCCCCTTCCTTGCCCTCACAACAAGGAGGAGCACCCCGATTAGTGCCAGGCTTACTGTTGGGCTCATTCTTGAGGTCAGTGGGGAAGGAGGCTGGGAGAGGCCCCTGGGGAGAAAGGCAGCCAGAAGGGGTGTGAAAGGCAGAGACATCAGAACACCTCCTGATCCCTGCTCTCTAGCCCTGCAGCACCACCAGACCCACAGCAAGCCTGTGTGTTCTCTGCAGCTGAGGAAGGAGACGAAACCACCTCACCTCGGACCAGTGGCTCAATGGGAGCTGTGAGACGGGGGCACGTCGCCACCTCTCCTGGGCATCTGTTTCTTCCCTGCAAAATGAGGCAGAGGCTGGGCCTCTTCTGCTCTTAGAGCGAGGTGGGGAGGATGGGTCGTGGCTGCCTGTGGGTCCCACAGTGACTATATGCTAGATCCCAGAGGAACTTGGAAGAAGGTTACCCTCATTTGTGTGCACAGCTGTTCTGCAAGGTGGACATTAGGGACTCCATTTTACAAATGAAGAAACTGAGGCTCAGGGTGGTCACCCGCCTGCTTAGCGGTAGGGCTGAGATTTGTGCTCGGGACTGCCTGGCTTCTCTGGATTCTGGTGCCTTTGAGGCCTGGTTTCTGCTCTCAGCCTCATCACTGCCTGCTGCTCTCGGGGTTTCTGTGTCTGCCTTTGTCCACTGGGGCTGGGAGGGTGGCTAAGGGCTTGACTGCAGGCCTCAGGCTGGAGGGAGGCATGCTCTTCATCTGGGAGGCTGAACCTTCATCCACCTGGCCTGGCAGATTCTAAGGGCTCTGGCTGAGGATTATAAGAGTTCTTGGAGGAATCCTTCCTAAGCCAAGCAAAATGAGAGGATCCTGGCCCTGTGCTCAGGGATTGGGCCTCCATGAGTGTGCAAAGCTTGTTAGAGCCTCCAGTGCCCTTAGCTCCCAGCTGGTGCGTGCCTTCCAAGTGAGCATTTGTTGGGTGACTGCATGTGGAGTGGGAACCTGAGTGCACACATATGGGCCATCCCGAGGTCTGGGGCGTCACACCTGAGGGTTGCACATGAGATAGGGCAGAGGTGAGTTCACTGAACCCTTATGAAGTGTTGGGCACAGTGCCAGATGCTTTACCTGTATTACCTCATTCAATCCTAACAACAACCCATGAGATGTGCACGGTTACTATCCCCATTTAACAGATGAGGAAACTGGGGCTCAGAGAGATTGAGGGACTTGGTGGAGATCACACAGCTAATGAATGGAGGAGCTGGCATTTGAACCTAAGAGCACTGCTTCTGCAGGAGGCCGTGTTTGTGTGCCAGACAGAGGGGAGTCTGTGCTGCAGATAGGATGAAGGTGCTGCGGTTTCAGGAACAGGTATCTGCTCTACATTTGGAGGGAGGAGATTGAGGGTCCAGCAAAAGTCCAGGTGGTGGAGGGGTTCAGTGGCAGAGCCTGCCTGGCAGGTCAGCATTCAGGTCTAAGGCTGTGTGATCTTGGCTCAGCTTCCCTGCTCTGGGTCTGTATCCTAAACCTGCCCCACCTCCCTCTCAAGGCCTCTGCCCCAATACAGGAGTGCCTCCTTATGTGAGACTGAATGTGGCTGCTCAGAAGGCGGTTAAGGCAGTGTGCCACATGGGGGAGCATCTGCAGATGAGGCTGGAGAGGGCCCGGGCTGTGCAGGCCTCCAGTGCCAGCCTGCAGTGGTGGATGTTCTCTGGATTTTGAGCAGGGGAGAGTTGTGTCCAGGTCTGAGGTTTACAGGGATGGATCTCTGGTGGCCTTGGGCCGTGGGTGGTGAGGAAGGGTGAGCAAGCAGGGAGCAGCTGGGAGCTTTTTCCCCCCTCACCCCCAGACTGCATGGGTAAGGCCATCTCCTTATCTTTGATTCTTTTCCCTCCCATTCCCTGTCTCCTAGAATGTGGAGCTGGGTGCAGAGCAGGGGAGGTCCCTGGCCCCTTCCAGGCCTCTCCTTCAGAGACTGTAAATATTTTGTCTCTGCGGCTGGAAATTGCTGCTTTTAACGCCTTTTTTCTTTTGCTTGATACAAGTGAACGCTGGAAAAATTCCGTGCTGGGCGCTCGCTCTGTTGCTTCTGCTTGTGCCCAGAGTCCCCTCCAAAAACTCTAATTGCTTTTAAGCTGCGATAGTTGGCAAAAGCAAATTTCTTTACATTACGGAGGAAAGGGGAAAAATCTACCAGATTTTCTTCTTCCCTTTTCTCCCCCGTTTTGACTCTTAGCTTTTGTTTTGAGTTCTCTGCGCTGCTGGCTGTGGTCCTGGGAGAGAAATGGAGTAGAAGAGACATGAGCAGGGAGGCAGGAACACCGAGGGACAGGGCATTTTGCCTCTTTTGGCCTCAGTTTCCCCATTTACAAGTGATTGTATGTCCATTCATTCATTTATTTATTCATGCACTAGAGGTTCCCTGAGCACATCCATTTGAAGCAACTCGAGGGCCAGGATTGGCTGCTGTGCCCAGGACAGAGCCTGACACACTGTGGGTGCTCGGTTAAGGTTGGCCAGCTGGATAAACAGCTCTGCTGGCAGCCACTTTGCCAAGCACTGGGAATGCACAGGATGAATCCGAAGCAGCCCCTGCTCGGGACAGCTCACTGATTAGAGGGGCACCAGCACACAGACATCATCACTCCATCACTGAGTTGCACTACAGGTGGGTCCTTGGTACAGGGAGCATGGAGCAGGGCATGCCGGGGACTCGGGGAAAGCTGCTCGAAGGAGAAGCATTTGGTTTGCCCCTTGAAGAAGGGATGGGAGATGGGATGAACTGGGCCAAGGAGGAGAGAATTCCAGACAGGAAACAGCATGTGAAGGCAGGGAAGGGTGACCTCTGAGAAGCTGGGTGCGGCTGGAGCCGAGGCTGCCCAGATGGGCCTAAGATACTAGGGAGAGTTTTGCATGGTGGGTGGGGAGTTTGGACTTGATCTCAAGGTAACCGGGAACCCTGGAAGGGTTCTGAGCAGGAGCCTCATGCAGGGAAGATCCCTCTGGCTCCACAGTGTGGATGACAGAGGAGGAGGGGTGCTGGCTAGGAGGCTGGTCACCATGAGCCTGCGGGGGATGGGAGGATGGCGGTGTGAGTGACAAGCCTGGGGACCCAGATCCTGGTGCTCACCTCTGCCTGTGCTGTGGGGAGAGGCACTCCAGGTCTTCCCTGAACCAGGGGGTTGGGGTCCCCTAGGGTAGCTGGAGAGGCAGGTGTCCAGTTCATAGGCTTCTGCCTGTGTCGGGTTTGCTTCATTCTCTGTTCCTCAAGTGTACAGCCCTTTACAGTTTATAAAGCCCACTCATCTCTGACCCCTAGGTAGATCTGAAAACAGTCCCCTGGGGTGGGCAGAGCAGGCAGAGCAGGATGCCCGTCCCCAGTGGACAGATTTGGGTCAAGCTCACCCCAGGGCCCTGCAGGCAGGTGGAGCCGGGGTGGGGATTTGAACCCAGGCTGGCATCTGCTCCACTTCTGCTGAGTACCCCTCCACCCCTGACCCTCTCCTCGCCTCTCCTCCTGAGCCCTGTGCTCCTTCCCTGTTTGCAGAGCGTGTGGGGCTTTTCAAAAGCGTTAATGATAGAAAATAAATTGGAGTCGGAGAGGAATCATCTCTGGGCATTCTCGGAGGGCCGCCTCTGCCCTCGCGTCTCTCAGCCATATTGCCGCCGGCAGCCAGACCAGAATATGAATGAGTCTGGGGCCAGCATTGCTCCTAATCTGCCGGGAAGCCCTCCCTGGTCAGACGGCACTCAGCAGCGGCAGCGCTGTTTGCAGTGAGGCCTTGGTGGCCGCTGGGCATCACCAACCCCGACTGATTTCTCAGGGATGGACTCGCAGTCCACGGCTGCCGAGGAGAGGTGGAGGGAGCCTTGAGCTTAGGTCCCTGCTCCCATCAAAGTCCTCTGCTGGGGTGACAGCTCT
This sequence comes from Callithrix jacchus, assembly GCF_049354715.1. Taxonomy (NCBI): domain Eukaryota; kingdom Metazoa; phylum Chordata; class Mammalia; order Primates; family Cebidae; genus Callithrix; species Callithrix jacchus. The sequence goes on from NC_133509.1 coordinate 23,179,539, forward strand.
GAGGTCAGCCCAGGGTGGGGTCAGGCATCCCTGCCTGAGGAGAGGGGGCACATGGAGGACCCTCAGTGGCGCTGGGTGTCTGTGGTGATCCTCATCTGGGTATTATGGCCTTCTGTGTGTCCTTGACCCTCTTGTCCTGTCTCCTCCAAGAAACCTTCCTTGATCACTGCCCAGATCGCACTTTTTTCCACTTTTAAGCTTCTTGTAGCCCTTGGGGCCTACAGGGGCTGGCAGGAAATGCACAGAGCTGGCTGGGTGTGATGCAGTAGGAGTGGTAGATTGTGGCAACACGGAGGCACCGGGACCCCCAGTTTGGAAACCCTGCCATGGGCACCTCCACACACGGTTTTGCTAAGGAGACAGTGCCCTTGCGCCACAGACACAGCTCTCTTCCGCCAGCTAGCAGGGAGGCCCCTGAGGGCAGGCCCCAGTCTCTGCCACTGCAGCTTGTCCTTCCATGGCAGGCCCAGCTAGGCATGGGCTGGGCACCTGGGCAGGCTTCTCACAAAACATCAGAGACTCTGGGGACCTGGGGAATCACTCAGAGTCACCCTCTTGCTTGGAGACGGGGAAACTGAGGCACAGAGATGGAGGGTGGGTGGAAGGCCTCTGTTCTTCTAGATGGAGGGTGGGTGGAAGGCCTCTGTTCTGCTAGATTGAGGGTGGGTGGAAGGCCTCTGTTCTGCTCTTTTCAGATGGTGTAGCCCTGCCCTTACTAATCTTCCCAATGGGAGTGGGAGGGCAGTTTTTGTAGCTGTGTTTTAGAGAGGGGGAACCTGAGGCTCAGGTGGTTGGCTCCAGCAAGTGCTGCAGGCCTGCATTTGAATCAGTCTGTTGGGGCCCCAGTGCCGGCCATGTCTTTCTGGTAGGATTAAGGAGTGCTTGAGGCATGCAGAGTTGCCCAAGGAGGACAAGGCATTTGTGCCCAGAGTAAGCCCAGCCAAGGGTGGGAGACCTGGGATCCTGGCTCAGATCTACCACCAACTCCCTGTGTGACCAGGCCAGGCTGAGGGAGGCCCCTGGAGGGGTCGGGGCAGTTGGGAGGCCCACTGAGCCCATGTGGCCTGGGCTTGGCTGCCAGCCCTGCTCAGCGCTCTCATGCAGCCCCTGCACTCTCTTGGCCCCAGGCTCATCATGAATGCTCTCACTCCTGTAATCTCTATGGTTGCTGTAACGTGGGAAGTGGTAACCGCAGTACCCAAGAGGGGCCCGGGGCTCTGCAGGCCCCCTTAGCAGTGCTGACAGCCTGGGCAGCCAGTACCCTGCTGCAGCTGGGATGCAAGAGAATGAGAGAAGGGAGCCCCAGGCCACTGCCAGCTGGGCAGACTGCACAGACCCAGACTGCACACTCAGCCCTATATATCCTGGAGCTGGGGCAGGCCAGCCACACCCCTGAACATCCTTGTACACTCTCAGATGGACTCACATGAACCACCTTGTCTAGCTCTGCGTGTAAGATGGAGAAACTGAGGCCCGAGAGTCTGAGAATGAGACTCAGGGTTGTGGCTCACTCACTCTGACCTCTGCGTGTCCAGCCTGTGCTGTCACCCTCCTTGATGGGGAGCTCACCCCTTACTCAGGCAGCTTGCCCACCTTAACTCCCTTTCCTCTCTGGGCATCTCCTCCTAGTGACTCACACAGGGATCCTGGCTTGGGGCCCGGGGCCGCAGGACCTGTCCTGGTCCCTGCCCCAGCACCTGCTCCTGGTACTTGGTGCATATTGTGCCCGAGTCTGCTTTCCAGTGGGGGTGAGCCTTGCCCTGTTCCTGCCCAGTGCTTCGGGTTCTTTGGGCTGGGGGCCCCTCGAGGAAGCTGATGAAAGCCACGGGCCCTGTGTTAGAGACGGGGCCAGTCCCTCTTGCCTGCGTATCATCGTAGCCAGTCTTGTGTGCTCTTAGGGTTCATAGACCTCTGTAGTCCTCCCTCCCTGGGGACCCTGGTTGGAAACTCCTGCTTCACTAATTCCTTGGGTGACATGATTAATGTCACCAGTTGTGCTACCTAGGATGAGATGCTAGGTGTCCCAGCCCGCAGGCCACAGTCTGCTCTACCCTGCTGCCTTGAGAAAGTCTCATTGTGTGTGTGGCTTAGGGGCTGAGAGCTGTGTGTATTAGGCTGTTCTTGTGTGGCCATAAAGAAATACCTGAGACTGGGTAATTTATAAAGAAAAGAGGCTTAATTGGCGTATGGATCTGCAGGCCGTACTGGGAGCATGGTGCCAACATCTGCTCAGCTTCTGGAGAGGCCTCAGGAGCTTACTCACAGCAGAAGGCGAAGCGGGAACAGGCACTTCACAGGGTGAAAGTAGGAGTGAGAGGGATGGGGGACTGCCACACACTGTCAAATGGCCAGATATCAGGTGGACAGCACCAAGTCATGAGGGATCCTCCCCCAGGACCCAGCTGCTAGGCCCAGGTCCACACTGGGGATTACATTTCACCATGAGATTTGCAGGGAACATCCAAACTATATCACCGTAAGAACCCATTCATTCTTTCTATAAACATGTCTTTTTTTTTCGGATTTTTATTTGTTTGTTTGTTTTGTTTGGAGATGGGGTCTTGTTCTGTCACCCAGGCTGGAGTGCCGTGATGTGCTCTTAGCTCACTGCACCTTCCAACTCCTGGGCTCAAGCGATCCTGCCACCTCAGCTTCCTGAGTAGCTGGGACTAGAGGTGTGTGGCACACTTCCTGGCTCAGTCTACAAAATTTGTGCCTGATGCCTCTTCTGTGCTAGGCCTAGGCTGGGCTCTGGGGTGCAGAGAACAAGACCCAGCCCCTACCCCTGGGGAAGGCAGACTCATCAGCAGTCACAGCTTAGGGGATGAGGGTGGGACAGAGGTGAGCACAGAGTGGGGGTATCAGAGGGGCCTCACCCAGCCCTGTAGGGAGAAGCTTCTTAGAGGACAGTGGGGACTGGTTAGGGAGGGCAGGCATCCCCCAGGGGGAACGGCAGGTGCAAAGGCTTGGAGGCTCAGTTCTGTTGAGGAAGACAGGGGCCCAGTCTGATTGGAGTGTAGTATTGGGAGGCACCGGGGTCAGGCAGGAAGCTGAAGGCCACTTGGGGATGAGTCCCAGGGGGCCTGGTGGGCCCAGTAAGGAGTTTGGGCAGGGAGCAGTAGAGATTCATAGAAGGGTGGAGCAGGCAGCTATGTGGTTGGATCTGCATTTTGGAGTGCTCCCCTGGCAGCTGAAGATGGAACATCGGCGGGTGTGGAGTGTGGAAAGGAGACCTCTGGGAAGCTGTGTTAGTTGGGGCTTGGACCCAGGTAGCGAATATCATTCACCACCCATCAGGTGGAGTTTGCTGGTCCCTCCAGTCCCTGCCTCCTGGAGGCAGGTGGAACATGAGCTGTGCAAACAAATGTTAAGGGAAGGGGGCCTTCTGGAGGGGCCTCGTGCTCCTTCTGGGCAGTTTTCTCTGAATTTGTTGATTGACTCACAAGTGGGAGGGGCATTTCCAGAATGGCCTGATCTCTGCAGTTTGCCACCTGCTCTTGGCCCCTCTTTGGGCCTGTTGGCTGCCTACACCTCCTGACACACACACACACACACACACACACACACACACACACCCACTCACCCTGGGAAACCTGTGGGGTACATGACATACCACACACACACACTATGCACATACACACATATGCGTGGGTCTGCTGTGTTTCTCTCCTCCAGAGACACACATGCTCTCTCTGCTGTCATCCTTGAGAGTGACAACACACACACACACACACAGATCTACTGATTGTAGATTACAGACACACCTCTGCACCACTTGGAGCCCACACACCCTGCGGAGTTCACCCCCGCAGACCAACATGTGACCTCTGTCTGTGAGTGCCACATACCTGTACGCGCCAGTCACCTCCATGCACCCCCATGGGCTCATCCTCCCATCTCTGTACATATAGGAAGAAACACACCCCAGCTTCCCCCTCTTTCCCTCCCTCTCTCCCTCCCTCCCTGCAGCACGGGAGCCTTAAAGCCCCCCTTTCCTGGGGTCTCCTGCAAAGGCCTTTCCTTTGTTTGCTTTACCCCAAGGGCTCTCCTGAGCCCCAGTTCTGGGTTTCCCAGGACTGTGACCAGCTCAGGATTTTCTGGACACCTAGAGAAGTCCCTGACCCTCGCCTAGGGAAGGCTGGAGTCGTGCTGAGGAGCCACAGGCCCTGGCTGCCAGGGTACCTTCAGCAGCCTTCTGCCCCGGTCCACCTTGGCCTGGGGGAAGCACAGGCAATGGGTTCCACCGTCTCCAGCTGAGATTCTCAAACTGGTCCTAGAGCCCTAGCGTTTCCAGAAGGAGCCTCAGGGATATGAGGGTGGGGCTGGATGGGGCTGGGTGGATGGGTGTTGGTACCCTCCCCCTTCAACCAAAGCAGCTCTGCTTACATCTGCATTTCCTATTAGGGTCTGAGAAGGATTAAGAAAACCCATTAACTCTTTATTGATTTTGTTTTTCTGATTACAATAGAAGACCCAACAATACATCTGTGGAAAACAGAGGCCATGAAAGTCCCCTTGTCCCTCTGCTTAGAGGTGATTGCTTTAAAGACTGGCACACTGCCCTCCAGCCTTTTGAGGCATATACCAACCAATCGTTAATTACAGAAATGGGCTCATTCTGAAATAGCATTTTACAGCTTGATTTTTTTTTCTCTGTTGTTGTACATAGACGTGCCTCATTCTGTCAGATGGCTACGGAGTGTTCCATAGCGTGGACATGCTAGATTTTATTTGAACATTCCCTTATTGATAAACATTTAGGCCATTTCCAATTTCTTTTTCACTCTTACCAGCCATGTTTCCATGAGCACCCTTGAGTATGCACACATGAGTGCTTGTGCTTCTATTTCATGGAAGAGGCTCCTAGAAGTGGAATTACTAGGTTGTAGAGTGTGTGGCTTAAAATGTTAATCAATATTGCCAAATTACCCTTCCAAAGGTTGAGCCAGTTCCCCCTCCCTCCAGTAGTCTGTGAGTGCTCATTTTCCCACATCCTTGCCAGGACTGCTTGTTATCAGTCATTTAAATTTTTCCCAATCTAATAGGCAAAAAATGGTAGCATGTCATTTTCATTTGCATTTCCCTGATTTCTAGTGAGATACAACATCTTTTCCTGCATTTATTGGCTAATTTAGTTCCTCCTCTTCAGATTTCTAATTCACTGCCAATTTTTCTCTTCTTTCACCTTTTTTTCTTATTGATTTGTAGCGGCTCTTTGCATATTAGTGATATTTCCTTCCAGTGTCTCATTTGCCTTTTAACTTTGCTTATGTGTCTTTTGCTGTACGGGTGTTTTATGAGTTTATGTACAGTAGTTGGATTTGTTGAATTTTCACTTTATGGCTTCTGGATTTAATGTCTGGCATAGAAACGCTTCCCCCACTGCATCAGATTTCATTTCAAATAAGAATTTTATTGCTGAAAAATCTTTGCAACGCCCTGGTTTGTAGGCTCCTTCCCAGCTGTGTATCTATTCTTCTCGGCAGCTGCAGGCCTGGCTCTGGGGGAAGAGAAGGGTGGCCCTATCCATTCATCCGTCTTCAGCTCTTTGCTCTCCCTCTGTCCAGCTGGCTTCAGGGTCGCTGCTGTTCTGTCTCTCTCAGAACCTCTGTCTCTCCTATGCTCTGCCCACATTCCTCTGTCTCTGCTGGTTTCCCGTCAGGCAGCAGTAATTAGGGACGTGAGGTGGCAGTGGTGGCAGGCCTTAGTGGGTTGGGGACAGGATGACAGCTGTCATGGAATGTGCCCCCCTTGCCCTCCACCTGCCAGGTTAGCCCCAAGTCATGTGGTCTGGCAGGGGAGGCCCTGGCCTTGTTCTCTCTCTTGAAGAGACTTTTTCCTGCTGGAACCCAAGGGCGGGCTCTGAGCCAACCCTAGTCCCTTCTCCATCAGGAAGCCTTCCAAGACAGCTCCCTTCTCACAGCCCTGGGCTTGGCCCTCCCTTCTGCCCTTGCTGGTCTTTCCCTATCCTGCCTTCTCAGTGTTGAGCTCTCCAAAGTCCACCTGGCCACCTCTCAGGATCTTGGTTTCTACCAGTGTAACAGGTCCTGGGAGGCATGGCACACACAGAGCTGGTGGGTCTTCCAAGCCAAGCTCTGGAAGGTGGTCCCTGTTACTCTCTCAGTACAGCCCCACCCCTCAAAAAAAAAAAAAAGCGCACCAAAAATCACAAGAGAGCATTTGCATGCTGCTGACGAAGAGATAAGGACTTGTGTTCCATCAGGATGGTGGCCAGCGGGGCTCACTGGTTCTCTGCTCACCCCAGGCTTGGTGTCCTGCTAACTCATGGGAGGTGCCCAGGAAAGAGAGAAAGGGCAAGGACCTAGAGTGCTAATGAGAAAAAGCCCCCATTACCTCATGGAGATGTGAGCCCCAGGTGGACTGGAGGGGGCCTTGGGCTGGGGGAGCAGTTGGGAGAAAAGTCAGGGAAACTCGGAGGTCTCTTAGAAGCATGGCTCAGAAGGGCATAACCTAAAACTCTGAGGTACCCTTCCCTGGGCTCCTGCTATTTCTGGCCTTCTGTCCTGGCACCCACCCTCTGATCATGGTGGCCTGTCTCCCCTGAGCAAGAGCAGTGTCCTTTATTTCTCTTTGTTCCAGTAACAAAGCACATGTAGATACTTAACAAAAGGAGAATGAATCTTAGGGAGTAGCTAGGGGCACTGATCAAAGGGTTCAAGTCTGGGGAGGAGAGACCTGGGCTCTGGGCTTGGCTTCTTGGTTGACTTCCTGTGTGACCATGACCTTGCTGGGCCTCAGTCTCCCCATCTGTACAGTGGGTGTGGCCTCTTGAGCTCTGTGATTCCACAGGCCTGCGTGACGCACACACGTGGCATACCTGCCAGCGCCCTGCTTTCTGATCGGTGTTTGCTGAATGTGTACTGGGTGCTAGCCCCGCTTTGTGCCAAAGCCACTTAGTCAGAGTCCTTGAATGGCTGTTTCTGTGGAGGTCTCACATTCTCCGGGCATTTGCTCATTCTGCTAAACACATGGGCTGCACAGGCTGAGAGCTCCCTGGGCCCCACTGAGGTGGCAAGGAGCCAAGATGGCAGGTAGGAGGCCTGCAGCTGGGATTTCATGTCTTTCTGGGGACCTGGCACATGGGCAGATCCCGTGTCCAGGAGAGTGCCCAGCTCCCACTGCGTCTCCTCCCCTGCCCCAAATCATTGTCATGCTCTGCCTGTGGTCCCATTTCCATAGCAACTCCTTGTGATGCCACAAAGGAGAGTGGGAGCTTCAGGAAGGTTTGGGGGGAAGGGAGCAGGAGGCCCATTCATTGTCTTGGAGCATGGCAGCTGGGGGCCCCGAATGGCACTGTGGGGATGGCTTGCCCTGCCAGCTCAGGTGGAGCTGGGCTCAGGGCTGCTAGCCAGGTGGTCTGGAGGTCTTCCAGGGACAGGGCTGCCCGGGTTGGCCTGGGCCTGGCTGGCTTGTACCAGTCTACCGGGATCCGTCTCGGGAGGCTGCTGACAGCACCCCGGTCTGGTTAGACCTGGCTTGGAGAACCCAGGCCCGAGGAACTGCCCGGGCATTGCTACCCCATGTCCCAGGCTGGCAACACGATGTTCTGTCCTGTCCCCCAGGATCAGCAACCAGTGGGAGGTGCACCCAGGGCCGGCCGGCAGCAGGGCCATAGTTTGGGGCTGGTGAACTGTGGGGCTGGGCGGGCCTCTTTTCGCTGGTGTGGGCTGCTTAGTGGCTCTGTTGCCAGGACAGGAAAGCCAGAGCCGACCCTGGAGCCTGCTCAGCAACCATTTCTCTGCCTCCTTGGAGAAGCCTGCAGCACATAATACAGGAAGACCCTGGCCTCAAAGCATCTCCTCCATCTTTACCTGCCATGTAGCTAGAAATTCCAACATTAGCATCTTAGATTTGATAGAATGCTGATTCTGGGAGGGACCCTAAGGCCTTTTTCATCTTCTGCCCACATTATAACAATCATCTTGGAGCCCCATCCACCCATCCTTCCGTCATCCCATCCAGAAGGCCCCATGAGTCCTCCTGGGGACCTTGGCCTGTGCTGGATGGCACCCAGTGGGGAATCCAGCAGAAAGAAGGGGCTGCTGGCCTGGCCCTCCAGGGAAGGTGTTGGGTTAGATGCCAGCTTCCTGAGCTTCCCTTTCACCACCACGGTTGAAGCCACCCCTGGGCACTGCCTCCACTGTGTTTTCTTTTCTTTCTTTCTTTTTTTTTTTTTTTTTTGAGACGGACTCTTGCTCTTGTTGCCCAGGCTGGAGTGCAATGGCCCAATCTTGGCTCACTGCAATCTCTGCTTCTCAGGTTCAAGTGATTCTCCTGCCTCAGCCTCCTGAGTAACTGGGATTACAGGTGCCTGCCACCACACCCAGCTAATTTTTGTATTTTTGGTAGAGATGGGGTTTCACCATCTTGGCCAGGCTGGTCTCAAACTCCTGACCTCAGGTGATCCGCCCGCCTCGGCCTCCCAGTGCTGGGATTACAGGCGTGAACCACTGCGCTTGGCCTTGCACTCATGTTTTCTTAATCCTTGTCTTCGTGTTGACTTACGTTTGAAGGTGGATTACCACGGTGCTCCCCAAGCCACACATCCAGGAAATTACACCTGTAATGTGCCTGTCATGTTTTTTTCCCCAATATACAGAAAGAAACATATAACTATGAAAACGAAAACGTTTGTCTGCACACCACAAAATCCCCTTGTGCACCACCAGAAGTGTGTGTCTCCTACCTTGGGAAACATGGATCTGATTGAAACCTCTCTGCAGCAGCTCAGAAAGAGATGTGGTACTTGGTCTGAGAGGTTGAGGGAACAGAGGAGGAGGCTTTGCCCAGGGCCACCGGGCCAAGAGGAGGGACAGCTGGGAGTTAACGCGCCTCCTTGGACTTTCAGCCGAGGCTATGTCTTGCACCATGGAGGCCTCAGAGCCTTGCCAAGGAGCCAGAACTTCCTAGCACCCCACTCGTACTCCCAGAGGACTGAGGGTCTAGTCTAGAGGAACCTTTGGAGAATATATGATGAAGGAATCAAGCAGGATGGCTGGGCATGATGACTCCACCGATAGTCCCAGCACTTTGGGAGGTCGAGATGGGAGGACTGCTTGAGGTCTGGAGTTTGAGACCATCCTGAGCAACATAGTTTTCAAAAAAAATTAAAAAATTAGCCAGGCATGGTGGTACACACACCTGTAGTCACAGTTTCTTGGGAGGCTGAGGTGGGAGGATCACTTGAGCCCTGGAGGTTGGGCTGTAGGGAACTATGATGGCACCACTGGCTGGGTGGCAGAGCAAGACTCTCTCTTGTAAAAAAAAGCAGTTGCTGGGGATGGGGGATGGGAGGGTGAGTAGGTGGGGGTTGTAGGGATCCTTGGGGCCTGGGAAGTTGAGGCTCAGGCTTAAGGAGAGGCACCCAGGTACTGCCCATTATCCCCTCTCAGGGCTCAGCCTAGGGGCTGCCTTCTGGGGCCTGGCTGGGGAGGAAAGCAGGCAGTGGCACTGGCTGGACACCTACTGTGTGCCAGGCCACGTGTCCCTTCTCTCTCTCTATCCTCCCAGCAGTCTTGGCAGGGGGGATGGTATCTCCATTTTATGTATGAGGGAAGCGGCTTTACCAGGGCCACAGAGTCAGTTGCTGGGAGAGTCATAGTCCGACTGCAGCCTGCCTGGGCCACAAACTCTGCCCTTCCCAGAGCGCTGCCTGCCCCAGCTAGTGCCGTATGTGTGCACATGTGTGCACAGTGGAGAGCATGTATGTGTGTAAGCATGAATGTGCCAGTGAATGAGAGTACTCATGTGAGCGTGTGCAGGTGTGTGTGTCAGAGAGTACGTGGGGGGATGTATGAGTTTTCGTGGCTCAGCCACGCAGGATCAGCCCCATTTGCAAACGCGGTCCCCACTCCACCCTGACCGCCTGCTGTCCTGCTCTACCTGACTGCCACCTCCTTTTTCTCTCCACAGCCTCCTGCACCCACAGGCCCTGAGGCTGCAGTGCTCACAGGCAGAGAAGGAGACTGAGTCGAGCCCAGGCTGAGCCCTGCCCAGCTGCACTCCGCAGACACCCACCCAGCCCAAGGTAAGATGCCACTCTGGGCGGCGGGGCAGGGTGGGGGTGGTGTGAGCCATGGAGGGTGGGGGTCTGCAGGGGAGGCTGTTGTGGGCCCCTCTTTCTGGGGTTTTCCCCATCTCTCCCTCCCCACGTGCAGCCACGTCTAAAAGGTTTCCTGTGGACAGGTGGCAGGTGCCACCTCCTGCCAGCCCTTGTTGTAACAGGGCTCCAGCAGGCAGCTTGGAAGCCTGGGGCGTTCTTCCCAGCAACTGGGTTTCACAGACAGTGCTGGCTAATGGGTTCCCACGTGGCAGGGGAGGTCTCTGAGGGCAGGCTGCCGGGCTCTGTCCTTGGTCCTGTCACATTGTTGACCAAATGCATACCTGACTTCAGGTGGGGAGGGAGCCAGAACACATGGACTGAGACAGTCGGGGTCCAGGAAACTGTCAAGAGGCTGGCATTGGCTCTAATGTGTGGAGTTTAATAGGGCTGCACACCAGAGACAGCGTGTGGGTCCAGACACCTTCAGGACGGGATGAGGCTCAGACCCCAGGTGTGTTTGTGCGACAAGCGCTGGCAGCCGGGTGACCTTGGCTGACTGTATCACGAGGAGCAGGAGTCCCAGAATGTGGGAGGTGACAGGTCCTCTCACTTCATGGTCCATGTGAAGGGATGTGGAGAAGCAACAGCCTGTCCCAGAGAAGTGGGAGATGGGGGGCGGGGGACCTGGGTTGCTGCCTGGCTTGACCCCTGGCCTACTTGGACCTTGGACAAGTCACCTCTACCCCATATCTGGGATAGTCCCCCTGTTCTTGACAGGCCTGTGTGACCCATGAGAAGACTGCAGAGGGACTTTGCTAAACAGAAGGAATGGTGGGGTGGGCTCGGGGCAGCAGGCTGGCCTGGCGTGCTGTCCTCGTTTTTCAGAGGAAGAACCCTGGTGGCTCTGCAGGCAGCAGGCCTGGACTCCCTTCTTTGAGGGATCGGGTGACAGTTGTGTGTGGCCGAGGGTCAGTCAGCCCTGTCCTCATGCTGGGAAGCCGGTGGGAGAGGAGGCCTGGATTTCCCTCCTAGGCACTAGGCCTTGCTCCGAAGCGCAGTTAGCACCATCAGAATATTTCTGCTAATTAATGGGCTCTGGGGGGAATGAGCAGCTAATCAGCCCCTCCCATTTCACCTGTAATTGTTGCTGGGCGATTTGTCTGAGGATGTGGTCAGGGGTGTCTGTGCAGGAACCGGGGGATGGGGGCAGGGGGGCAGGGGCATGAGCAGCCTCCCCACTGCCCAGGCAGATGGTGGCACCCACAGGCACCTCAGCCCGGGGCATGGGGAGCTCAGCGGGTGGGGAGCTGAAGGGGCATAAGGACCGCAGTCAGCTGCGGGTCTGGCGGGGCTTGTTGGAACAGGTGACACCTGGGCTGAGCATTGAAGTCTGTAAGGTGCTTTTCAAACGTTTTATTTTTCTGGTTAAAAAAGAGTAATGTGTGTTCTCTATAGAAAAGTGTGAGCACTTGGGTGTTTAGCCTGTCAGTCTGCTACAAAACATGTATTTATGACATAATTGGGATCAAGCTGTACTTTCTGTTTTCTAACTTGCCTCTTGCACTTAATCCCGTACCAAGATCATTTCTCATCATTAAATACTCTTCTATAATGTGATTTTTAATGGCAGTGTAATGTTTCAGCCTGTGTGTACCATAGCATGTTTAGCCAAGTCTCTCTTGTGTGTTTTGATGGTTTCTGATGTTTTGTCACTATAAATAATGCCTGGATGAAGAAAGTCATGGATGTAGGGCTGTGATGGGCAGGAAAGGTTCAGGGTGGCAGGGGAGGCCCAGTCTGAGCAAGGGGGCAGTGGTGGGGAGTCTAGAGTGTGTCTGCAGAGTGGCAGGGCTGGAAGGGGCTCCTTGCCCCAGAGGCTGAGGAGCTGGGGCTTCACTCAGCAAAGCTCTAAGCCTCTGAGCAAGCTCAGGTTTGTCCTTGCTGCCATGCTTCCGTTGCTCCCTCCCTCGGTGCTCCAGTGATTAGACGGGAGGCGGCATGTTGCCGTGTTTTCACAAGGAAAGGGCAGGCAACTCTGGGGTCCCTGATGACCTCTCCCTCACTGGTGGGATCCATGGTGTTTAAACCAAGCCCCTCTGCTCTCTGGGGAGGCCTGCCCAGATATCCTCCTGCTGGGCAGGGGGGGTGCAGACACCAGCTCTGAACACTTCTGACTCCTGGGTCAGCACAGCTAGTCAGATCAGCCTCTCCTTCATCCCCTCACTGCGGGGTGGCTTATAATAGGGACCCTGGAGGGCCAGGGAGGAGGCTGGAGGTGGTTTGTCCTCTCTTCCAGGAAGCTCCCCTGGCCTCTGGGTGGAGCTGGTGGGCCCTCCCTAGTGCCGCCCTCCCTGTGCACATCTGTTGGCCCCAGCACTGCTCTCATGCTGGGTTGGGTTCCCCCATGGCTATGGGCCTGCTTCTCCCAAGGATGAATGTGCAGTGGTTCATTCATCCCTCAGTCCATGCTCACTGAGCACCTGCTACACATGAGGCATTTTTTATGTGCCCAGCATGGCATCCGTGGGTGAACAGGTTAGACCATGGCATTGCCGTCAGAGAGCCGAAATGTTAAGAGTAGGTAGAAGAAACCAGATAAGTAAATCCATAATATAAGATTAGGGAGTAACAAATGCCACAGAGAAGAATAAGGTTGGACAAGGGGGCAGGCATGAAATGGGAGCCCTTCTCTGCAGGGTGGTTGGGAAAGGCATCCTGGATAAGGGGCTATTTCAGCAGAGGCCTGAGGAATGGGAGCAGGCTCTGTGGAGCCCTGGACGGGCTCTGAGCTGGGAACAGCACAGTTGGAGGGCAGCCCATGAGGAAGAGGGGCTGAGAAATGCAGTATGCAGGGCCAGGAGTTACAGAGCGATGCCTACTGGAGGAAGGATGGTAGGGTGAGTGGGAAGAGCAGAAGCTGGCAGGCCAGTGGAGACCCTAGCATCCATCCAGACCAGAGACGGTGGGGCCAGGCCTGGGCAGGAGGAGGGCTCACGTTTGGAGACTTTGAAGGGGTAGCTGAAGGATGGGCTGTGGGCTGGGAGAGGTCCAGCCTGGGAACGGGGTGGGCACTGGAGCCTTTGCCAGCACCGAGGAACAGGGGTTGAGCGTGGGTTTGGAGGGGAAAGCGACATCCTGCTTGGAAGTGTCTGAGGTGCCTGCATGGTGTGGGAGGCTGCACAGACAGTAAGCCTGCAGCTGCGGAGAGGGCTGGGCTGGAGATGCAGGTGTGGGAGTCGTCAGCATCTGGGGGGTTTCTGAAGCATCTGAGCTTGGACAAGATGATGGAGCGGTCTGGGCCTCCTTGCTTGGGGCGAATCCAGCCCAGGGAGCTCCCTGCTTATGGGTGGGCTGTTACTCCAGCTTTGCAGACAAGGTCCCGAGATCTACCGTCCTGGAGAAACTGCTACCAGCCTGCCCTCCCAGCTGCTCCTCCCAAGTGGCCTAATGGCTGGCACCATCACTCTGTGGCGCTTATCAGGGCTGCTGTCAATAAGTATGGTGCTGACACTAGGCCTAATCTTCTCACCCCTTCCTCTTGCAAGGGACTCCTAACTGGTGAATCTGGAGCCGCCCAGGCCCTTCTGAGCCCTGTTAGTGGTCACTACTACAGGCCTTCCTCTAGGTCATGCTCTCCCTCAAGAACCTTCAGTGGCTCCCTGTTGTTTAAGTTGACATCCAGAATCCTTCTCCTACATGTACAAGGCCTTTCATGATCTGCCTCCAGCCCACATTTTCTCCCCAGCCCAACTTCCAACAGGTGACTCTCCTGCTGCATCCTCCACACACCAGGCTCAGCCTCACCTTCCATGTAGAGTGCTTTCTTAACCACCAGCTGACCCCTACATTTTCCAGAATGTCTGCCCTGACCCCCCACCTCCCTCGGCCCCTTTGGGTGTCCACCTGTGCCTTTTGCCGGTTCTTCCAGGCCTCATGGCTTGTAGTGAGCTATCTTGTCAGGTCACCCCAACTCATCAACGCCCTGATCCTCAGCTTGTCTTCCTCTTTGCCCTCGTCATCCTCTTGTCCCTCTTGTTTCCCGCCTCTGTGCCGCCCCACCCTCATACAATGTTGTCAAAGCCCTTCCCAAACAGAATCCCATTCAAACTGCAGTGCTCTGTGGGCGAGGTTGCTCAAGCCTGGCTCTGCATCAGGACCACCCAGGGATGTTATTAGAGACAGGAATCATCCTGGGTCCACTTAGACCTCCTGATCCAGGGTTACTGGGAGAACCCAGGAATCTGGATGGTTCACAAGCCCCACAGTCACCTTTTGATGGTCAGCCAGATTGGGACCCATTGGCCCAACCGAAAGTCATGATGAGGGAGTATAGGTATCCCTGAGATTGTGGTCCTCTGATCTTTACTTGCACACCTTCAGGGACAGGGACCTCACTCTCTCCAGGGCAGTTCAGGCCCTGGAGGCAGCCTTATATGGCTCTTGCTTATACTGACTGAGCTGAAGCTGCCTCCTTGAGGTCCCCCTGGATGGCCATAGGGTCCACATGGGGCAGAAGCTATGTTTGGCATCTAGAAGCTCTCCTTTCCCACCCCTAAGCCCAGCGGGGGGGCCCAGCACCTAATGGGTATTTGGGCAATGTCTGTGGCTTGGTGGATGGATAGAGGACCTGCCTTCCTCCACCCCTGCTTTCCTGGGGCCTCCCCAGGTCATTGTTCTTGACTGTTCCTCCCCAGTCTTCTCTTAAAGAAGTGAACTCATGGAGCAGTGAGGGGCTCGGAAGACCCACCTCCTTTACCTTCAGGCCCTGGCTGGGGTCACACCACCCAGTCCCTCTGTGTGTCTGTTGTTCCAGCCATCGCCACACGTGTCAAGAGCTTTAGCATTTTCAGAATACAGCCCATCCTTCATCCCACCTCCTCCTTACCACGGCCATGGGAAGGTGGATGCCGCCATTTCTGTTCATTCTTCCAGCCAGCATTTGCTAAGCACCTAATATGTGCCAAGCAGTACCCTGGGGGTAATTTGAACAAACTAAGGTTTAGAGAGGGGCAGGGGTGTATCCATTGCCCCAAAGTGAAGGGCCAAGTCAGCATTAAAACCTGGGTCTGTGGGCGTATTAGTTTGCTAGGTTGCTATAGCTAAGGACCACAGACTGAGTGGCTTCTCACAGTTCTAGAAGCTGGAAGTCTGAAATCAAGGTGTGAGCAGGGGCCAGGCACGGTGGCTCACACCTGTAATCCTAGCACTTTAGGAAGTTGAGACGGGAGGATTGCTTGAGCCCAGGAGTTTGAGACCAGCCTGGGCAACATGGCGAGACATGGTCTCTACAAAAAATACAAAAATTATGAGACAGGTACGGTGGCTTACGCCTGTAATCCCAGCACTTTGGGTGGTTGAGGCGGGCGGATCATGAGATCAGGAGTTCAAGACCAGCCTGGCCACCATGGTGAAACCTCATCCTTACTAAAAATACAAAGATTAGCCTGGCATGGTGGTACACGTCTGTAATCCCAGCTACTGGGGAGGCTGAGGCAGGAGAATCACTTAAACCTGGGAGGCAGAGGTTGCAATGAGCAGAGATTGCACCACTGCATTCCAGCCTGGGTGACAGAGCGAGGCTCTGTCTCAAAAAACCCCCGAAACCCAATATCCTCAAACCCCAAGGTGTCAGCAGGGCTGGCTACCTCTGAAGGCTGTGAGGCATGATCTGTTTCAGGCCCCTCTCCTTGGCTTACAGATGGCTACTCCGTGTCTCTTTACATGGCCACGTTACCAAATTGTTCTCCGTACAGTATTTAACTATTTATTCATTTATTTATTTTTTTGAGACAGAATCTCACTCTCACCCAGGCTGGAGTGCAGTGTCTCAATCTCAGCTCACTGCAGCTTCCACCTCCTGGGTTCAAGCAATTCTTGTGCCTCAGCTTCCTGAGTTGCTGGGACTACAGGCACACACCACCAGTCCTGGCTAATGTTTATAGTAGAGATGGGGTTTCACCGTGTTGGCCAGGCTGGTCTTGAACCCCTGACTGCAGATGATCCACTTGCCTCAGCCTCCCCAAGTGTTGGGATTACAGGTGTGAGCCACCACGTGCAGCCATATTTAAGAATTTAGATCATATCTTCAAATCCCTTCTTCTTCTGGGAACAATAGTTGTGTTGGATTACAGTATGACCTCATCCTAATTAGCTAATTACATCTCAAATGCTCCAGTTTCCAAATAAGATCACATTCTGGGTATTGGGGGTTAGAATTTAAGCATGTCATTTTTGGAGGCACACAATTCAATCAGTGACAGCAGGCAGCTAGAGCTGTGATTTTCACAGCAGTGACCTGTCCCCCAGCAGCCTCGGCGGTGGCGAGCGTCTCATGCCGTGAGGTGCACAGGAGGAATATCTAGGCCACCCCAAGCTGTCAGGAACGTGGAGAAGAGATTCCCACCTCATGGCTAGGACCAGGACTTCCCTGAGAGCGACTTCAGCCTGGGATGTTAATCGGGGCCCGGGAACATGGTACGTGGTGTGTACTGGGAATGACCCACTCCCCGTACTCATGCTTTGTGAAAGGCATGTTCACATCGCTGGGTTAGGAGGAAGAACTCCCTGAGCTCTGCTACCTCTCAGCAGGGTGTCCTTGGGTAGTGGCTTTTACTTGGAGCCTCAGTCTACCGGACTGAACTGGGGACTAGTCTGCCTGCCTGTTTTTGTCACAGGCCTATGGTTAGGCTCACAGGAGAGAATGAATAAGAAGGTGCTTTGCTTTTGTTCTATTTTTGTGTCTGACTTTGCAAACAGTTATGAAGCTCAGTTGCATGCTAGGCCCTGTGCTGTCCCCAGGGACTCAGAGATGGTCCTGGTCCTGCCCCTCAAGGAGCGAAGAGGCCATGGGTGGGGCAGGCTGGTGTCAGTGGTAGTTGAAGTTATGACCACTCTGGATGCAGACTGCCTGGGACTCAGTGGCAGCTTTGCCACTCATTAGTGGTGTGAATTTAGACAATTTCCCGAAGGTCTCTGGGTCTCAGTCTCTTCATCGGTTGACTGGGAATAATTTATTCTACCTTGTGTGAATAAAGTAGGCTGAGGCATGTAAAGGGCTTAGAGCCCTGTGTGGCACATCATAAATGCTTAATAAATATGAATGGCCAGTCCGGGGGAGTACGGAGAGGGTCACAGAAGGGGTTATGGGGCACAGTCATTGAATCATTGAATTTAGGCTCTGGGAACCCATCAGACACAGTGGTCCAGGCAGGGCAGGTTGGGGCTGGCATTGCCTCAGTCTTCTAGCCACTTGCCACCCTCCGCTCCAAGTGTCCTGCCATGGGTTGGGGTGGCAAGGAGGGATATGGAGCAGGCACGCCCATGGGGAGAGGCAGGAGCTTCCTCATAGGCGGCGGGGCTCCCTGGTCTGTGTGGCTCTGGGGATCTGTGCGGTGCTGTGGGGCTGCCTCTCCTGTCTCTGCCCCTGGGCAGCTCCACATTCGGGGAGGTTGGCAGGTGGTGCCTGGTGCTTGGCTTTGTTACCCTTTGCATTTAGTCTGCAGGTTCTGGGGAGAGGAGATGGAGAGGAAGCAAAATTAAAATTCCTCTTAGAGAAGTTAACAACTTCCCAATTAAAGGATTCTTATTTGTGAGATGCCTTAGAGGCCTTTTCAATCAAGAGGCTCTTCTGAATAATAAAAAGGCTGAGCTGGGGTTGGAGTGGAGCCTAAGCTGCCGGCAAGGAGGTGGGGACGCTGAAGATAGCCATCCCAGCCTTGTGTGGGATGGGATGGCCACGGAGTGGAATGCTTTTCTGCTCAGTGGTTGGCGGGGAGGTTGGCGTGGGGAGGGGCAAGAGGAGGGAACTGTTCCCACCCCCACATGGCACAGCTCTGAAGCCCCCTCCAACACCCAGCCTGAGCCGCAGGTGTTCGTGGGAGCCGTCCACCGGGACCCCTGTGTCCTTCTGGCCCGGGCCCTGTGCTTAGCCTGCACACACTTCCCCGAGGCTACCCGAAGCTGTATTGCTTGTCCTGCTTGGCTCTCAGTTTTATCCGGGCCTGACCACTTCTTGACACTCAGCTATCCTGGGAGCACCCTGCCAGGCTCCTCTGTCTCTTCCCCTCAGGCCGGAGTGGAGGAGGCAGCAGGTGAGAGAGGCAAATTGGGATTTTCTAACGATGGTGTGCAGCGGTGGACGCAGCCCCGACCGTGCGCTCTGGATGGGCACAGCGTCTTCTACCGGCTGTGCTGCCCCAGCTCGCACAGGGGTGGTTTTGTTGCTGTTTGTAGATACAGGGTGTGTCTGCCTGCCTTTCAGCCGGGCACCCCCACCCAGTGCCACCCAGCTGGCTTCCTGGGAAACTCTTGGGTCCCTCCCACTTGGAGCTGAGTGTCTGTGGGTGCCCTGTGAGAGGCTCAGCCTCAGTTCCTGCAGGGCTGACCAGTGTGCGCAGAGTGCCCTGGAGGTGCCAGGCCTGGCTGGGCACTTCCCATCTTTACAGCACCTGAGAGTGTAAAGCACCTGGGCACTTCTCATCTTTACACCACCCTCCTTACAGAGGAGGGAGCAGAGGCTCTGAGAAGTGAGGTGACCCTTTATGCAGAGAGGGGTTCTTGCTGAAAGGACTTGTCATCCTGTGTCCTCCAGGGCCTTCCAGGTCACTAAGCAAAGAGGAATTGGAGGAGACATTGGCCAGGCCCCTCCCCTTGGTGGGCAGCCCAGACTTTTATCAGGGCTGCCCCAGCAGCTGCCAAGGTCATTTGCAGAGATGGTGCTACGGGCGGCTCCTCTGTCCAGGCGGTGTGAGCCCGAGAGTGTTTGTAGCCCACACTGCCACCCCCTCCTTCCCCTACAGGGCCTACTCTCCTCCCGGCCATCGCAGCCCAGGCTGTCTGTGTGAATACCCAGAACTGTGGGAGCCCAGCCCCTCCGAAAGGCCAACTAGCCGTGCAGGCACTCCCCAGAGGCCTGGGGTTGGGGACAGGGATGGGGCCATCCTGCAGTCCTGGCCTCCAGGGAGAGGAGAGTGGGTGGGGTGAGGTGAGGTATCCTGATCCGCTGCCCTGAGCAAGTGGGAGCTGAAAGAATTTGGGTTCAGGTCCCAGCCCTGCCAGTTACTGGGTGGCTTGAGCAAGTGACTCAGCCTCTGGACCTCTTTTTCCTCCCAAGGGGCACAGGTCACCTCCCTGAGGGGTGGCGAGGAGCAGCTGGGATGGCGTGTGTGAACCTGCTGGGGTCCCAGGGCTGGCCGGCCTTGCATGTGGAGCCTGGATTTGTGAGCCGTGTCTTAACGGCACTGTTCGGTGGTGCTGGGTCCTGTCACCGCCCTGCTGTTTCTAGGGCAAGCTTTCCCGTAGCCTCAGTTTCCTGTATGCACAATGGACATAATGATACCTACATCACAGAGGTGTTGTACTCCCTCAGTGGGAGTCCTTTGTGCCCTTGCCCCGCACCACTGAATGAGCCTGTCCTCCCTGGATTTGCCTGGGCTTGGCCGCCATGTCATGAGTAGGTGACATGGTCCTTGCCTCTGGGTAGCAATGTGAAGTTAGAGGGAATCAAGGAGAACTGCTGTGAGCTTCAGGAAACAGAAGGAGATAAAAGCTGGGGAAGTCAGGGAGGGCTTCCTGGAGGTGTCTGGTCCTTAGAACTTGGGAGGATTTGGGGAAGCTGGGGAGAGAGTGGCAGAGAACATACATGGTTGGGAATAATGTGAACAAAGACCAGGCAGGAGGAAGAAGCCCGGGACAGGGTATGAACTGTCAGAGAGCTGCTGGGGTTGGGGGTCAGAGCCCAGAGAGGTCCCAGCCCTGCAGCCCTGGTGGGGGTGGAGGACCAGGACTTGGGGGTGGGACCGCTGTCTCCTAAGGGCAAGGGGACAGCAGACATGCAGCCGGGGACCTTCACACAGCCCTATGCAGGGGCTGCAGGGAGGGATGGGATTTAGCACAGAGTTCATGGACAGGACTGCCCACATTCTAGGGCCTCAGGAGGGAAGTGCAGGGGCCTGTGTAAGGCTTGGGAAGAGGATGGTAGCTGCTGCCTATGGTGGGACCCCACCTGTAGAGATCAGCCTGAGGACTGCCTTTGGCCAAAATGTGGGAACCAGCGCCTCTGGCTGCTTAAGACCCAAGAGAGGGAGAGGTAGGATGGGTCTGCAGTGGGCTGAGAGGGCCGGGAGGCTCGCCCTTATGGAGCACCCACTGTGTGCCAGGCCCTGAGCCAGACTCACCCCCAACCTGGGTTTGTGTAAATTTCATGACAGCCTGGAGAGGGCGCCGGCTCTTGACGCATTCTAAAGAGCGGGAAACTTGGCTGGGAGAGGGGAATGACTGGGCTGCCCTGGCTGTGCTTCAGATTGGAAGTCCACACATCATCCTTTGTCAGAGGCCCCATGCT
This sequence comes from Callithrix jacchus, assembly GCF_049354715.1. Classification (NCBI taxonomy): domain Eukaryota; kingdom Metazoa; phylum Chordata; class Mammalia; order Primates; family Cebidae; genus Callithrix; species Callithrix jacchus. The sequence continues at coordinate 23,199,944 of NC_133509.1, forward strand.
ACTCCCCAGGGCTGTGGTTTTTAGAGGTGATGACCCCCAGATTTCACTGGGTGGGCTTGGAAGAGCTACACCCAAGTATGTGGTCTTCCATGGCTTTGCCTCTCTTAGGGAGGCTCAGAGAGGTCGAGGGTGTGACCCAACGCCACACAGTGCTGGGGTCTGCAGTCCCTGGCTCCCTGGAGGGCATGTGCTATGATCTCTTCTCCCTGGGGTCTGTCTGGTGGCCCCAGCCAAGCCTAACCAGGTCTGGGAACCCAGGGGTCTTCTCAGATGTGAGACTACTCATGCCTCTCAGCCACTGAGAGAGGCTTTAAAATATCAGCCCCAAATGAAAACCTATGAGCTCCTCAGAACAATGAAAAATTTCCATAATAAAAGGAGAGACACACTCAGGCATGTCCTAAATGAATGGAGTGACTTCGGGGATTAATTCAGGATGTATGGGAGGGCGCCCAGCCGGGAAAAGTGCGCAGTGGATATTGTAACAAATTGTTTGCTCACAAGAGGAATAATTCTTAATGTGCACTGGCTGTAAGGGGAAGCTACCCTGGCTGCCTGCAGCTCCGTCCCTCATCAGCCTGGCGCTGGGCAGGGGCTCTGCTAGGGCAGCCTTACCTCTAAGCCTCTGGATCTTAAGTGACAACCTTCCCACCGAACAAGTCGGCCTGAGTGGGACTGAGTGGGTCCTGCCCTTAGAGTCCCAGGGCCTTCTGAGTCCCGCTCTCTCCTGCTGGCTCTGTGCCTTTGGCCAGGGTGGAGATGCTGGCTGGATGCCAATTCCTTTCCTCTGCTCTTTGAACCAACTCTTCTTGTTGGGACCTCCTGAAGACCCAAGCCTGCCAGCCCCCCCACCTCAGACCACCCAAAGGAGGCCGCTGACAGACTGGCTCTCAGCATGTCTCAGTTTACCTGTCCCAGGCTAGGGCAGCTGCCTCCTCCCCAGCTCCCTTGCCCCGGGCATGAGAGGGGTGGGGGCACCACCATCCTCCCTGGCCAGCCCTCCCAGCTCCCTAGCATCTCTGTGCCAAACCTGGGGGAAAGGCGAGGCAAAGTCAGTCTGCGCTCAGGAACATAAATGAACACCCCTGAGGTGCAAACGGAGAAAGGCTTCCTGTATCCCACCGCCCACTCCCGGCTGGAGTGGGTCCAGCACAGAGAGAAAAAAGCGCTGGCTCCTGAGTCAGGCAAGCCTAGATCTGGGTCTGGCTTCCCTGCTTTCTGATTCTGGGACTGCAGGCAACGCCCACAATCTTTCCAGCGTCTTCCTCTGTAAGAGATGGGATTCGTTTCAGTAGCAGCAGCCCCAGCACCTCGAATTGTGGAGATATAGTCTCTTCCATCCACACAGCAGTCCTAGAAGTTGGGACCTGGGATTATCCCCATTAAACCAGTGAAGAAACCGAGGCTCAGAGAGGTGAAGCCTGGTTCTCTCTGCCTCTTCGTAACTGCTTCATGAAGTTGTTTAGAGAAAAGGACCCTGATTATAGATGCTGCTCCATGAATTGGGCCCCACCTGCTCCCTTTCCTCAGCGGAAGAGGTGACGCCCTACCAAGGTAGGGCAGGAGACTTTGGGTGCAGGGACCGTGATCCTTCTCACCTTTCCCCTCTGGCTTGGAGCCGGCCTGCCCTTTCATCCACACCTTCATTCGCCGGCTCATCAAATGTTGATGAAACACCTACAAAGCACCGTATCCCAGGCAGCTAGACCATTATGCACACTGTTCCTCCCCTCGGGCAGCTTTCCATCTTGAGGGAGCGACAGCATGGTCAACAACAAGTAATTTGGGTGACCTTGGACTGTGCTGAGTTCAGGAGGGAAACAACAGGGCCGAAGAATAGGGAGGGGCTGGGGTTGGGTGAGCGGCTGGTGGGGGGCGTGTCCAGACAGGCCTCTCTGAAGAGTGAGGTTGAGGTTGAAGGGGCTGAATGTCCAGGCGAAGGTTGGGAGGTGGGAAGCAGCTGGCTGTGTATGAAGACAGTGTGGCTGGTAGGTGGGGAGTGACGGAGACACGGGGACAGGGGTGGGAAAGGGAGCCTTGGCTGCCCTGCTGAGGGGCAGAGGCAGGCTCTGGAGTGAGTTAAGCTGGTAAGTGACAGGGCCTGATTTGCACTTTCCAAATTCCGTTCTGGTCTCTGGGTGGAGAGAATGGATTAGAGACTGTGGCAGGGAGAGCAGGGAGCCTCGAGGGGAGGTCGGTGCAGGGACCCAGGAGAGAGGTGGGGTCGGGGCCATGGGGTGGCTGCACAGAAGGCAAGGAGTGGGTGGCTGGGGGAGGGGTTGGAGAGCGGCCACTGGGTGGGAAGGCCCAGAGTCTTGGTCGGGGTGGGGTCGATTTGGCTGGAGTGGCAGCGTTTTCTGAGATGGGGAATTCTGGTTTGAACTTGCCGGGTTTGAGGAGCCAGTCAGCCACGCAGGTGGAGCACTGGGCCTTTGGACAACATCGGGGACCTTCTCACTTCTGGTCCAAAGTCAAAGACTTTGCCCTAATATGTGGGTCATCTCATTGCCAGCTCATTTTTCAGGTGAGGACACTGAGGGGCTCACCTCAGTCCTTAGACTGCATGTGGCCTTCTTTCAGACCCCCGGCGCTGAGGGGAGAAAGCAAGATGCTGAGTGGTGCTCCATGGGAAGATGGCAGGAGAACTCGGGGAGTGGGAGCCTGGAGCCAACGCCTGCTGATGCACGTGTGTGTGCAGGCACGTGTGTTTGCATGTGTGTGTGTGTACGCGTGCGCACACTTGAGCATCGTGTGGAGCCCATTAACAAACAGAGAAATAAATTAACAAGTATTCAACCCACCAAATGTTCCTTCTGTTCTGTATAATAGAGCACGGGAACATAATTTTCCCCTGGAGCAAATTGCTACAGCTGAACCTGCTCCTCGTTTTCCTCCAAAAACTGCTTAAAATTCTGGAATGCTTGTTGATTTCGGGTCCTTTCCCTTTCTGGCTCCTGTCCCCAACCCCCAGGCTGCTTCCCTCCGCCTTCCCGTGCGGGGCCTCCGAGGAGCCAGATTGTCACAGCTCCAGGGCTACCATTTTGCAGATGGGAGGAACCTGGGAGGCGGCAGCTCCAGCCGGGGGCTGAGGATGAGAGGCTTTCGGTGTGTGGAGCATGAGTGGAATGTCCGGGACTGGCAGAAAATGCGGGCGGCTCCCCATGGGGCCTGCCACAGACCACCGTGTGACCTTGGGCAAGTCACTACCCCCTCTGGGCTTCAGTTTCCACCTGGCAGACATGGGGCTGATCACGCCTGCCATCTCCATGTGAACATGCCTGGTGGTGTACGGAGCTCGGAGTGTGATGTGGATGTGAGCTGCCTCCTTCTGAGGCACCACGTGCAGGAACTGGGGGGCCTCCCACCCCCAGGCCTTCTAAGGAGCCTTTAAATTCAGGGACTCTTGGCCTGCTTCTGAAATCCTCTAGGGCACTTCTAATTTTCTTAAAGCAAATTAATTTTAATCCACTTTAATTAAACATGTCTTATGAAAATGTATATTTATTTATAGAGCTTCTCGCTGCATTCTTGATCACTGCCGCCATTCAGAGCCCAGCTCAGATCCCTACTTCCAAGCAGCCCCCTTAGGCGTGGGAGCTGGGTGGGAGGGAGGCGTTTGCCCATGGATTCCTGGCTGGCTGTGGCCTGGCTGGCTCTGGCCTGGCTGAGCTACCTTTGTTGGAGGCAGAAGGGGAAAACTGGAATCCAGTGCTCAGGAGCCAGAAATCCCAGCCCCTTACCCATGCCTTGAGGGCTGGACTTTATGCAAGATGCAAAGTTCCATCAATCAGGGAACTGCCTATGTGCTCCTCAGCAGAGAAACTAAATCCCAGGGAAATCACTGAGGGTTTGTGGGCTGTCTGAAGGATGGGCCTCGGCCAGTTCTGCAGTGTCCAAGGTACAGTCGGCCCGGGCTTGTCTCTTCTGCTACGACAGCTCCAGGCCTTATCTCCTCCAGGAAGCTCTCCTTGACTTCTTCATCTATCTTAGTTCACTTGGGCTGCAGCAATGGCATACCACAGACTCGGGGACTTGAACCACGGAAGCATGTTTTCCCACAGTTCTGCAGGCTGGAAGTCTGAGATCACGGTCCTGGCATGGTCAGGGTCAAAGGGAGGGCTCTATTCCTGGCTTGCCTAGGGCCACCTTGCTGTGTCCTCACATGGTGGGGGTGGGGGAAAGAGAGCAAGTGTTGTATGATGCCTCTTCTTACAAGGACGCTAATCTTATCAGATTGGGGCTCCACCCTTATGACCTCATTTAACCTTAATTACTTTCTTACTCCAAATACAGTCTCATTGGGGATTAGGAACTGGATGTATAAATGTGCCAGGACAGAGTTTAGCCCATAGTGCCACCCCTGCCCTCCTGTCCCATGGCTGTATGGGAACCGCACAGGCTGGCATTGTGTTGCAAACTGTTTGGTTTAGTATTCCCCAAGGTTTCCCCCCAGCACAGGCCTGGGCACACTACATGCTCCACAGTGACACTGTAGCTTGAGCTGCTTCCCAGATGAGGCTGGACGTCAGGGCCGTTTCCAACCCCTTACCTTGGTGCGTGATAGGTGGGCCCCAAACCCCAACTGCTCTGCACGTTGGCTGCGTGTTGGCCATCTGATGGGAGAGCCTCCAGACCCACGTGCCTGCCATGTTCCTACTTTCAGTGGCCCACCACTGTCCACGGGGAGAAGTTCAACCCACCGTTCCTCTCTCTAAGGCCCTCAAATACTTGCAGCCCAGCCCAGCGGCGTCACTTCTTGTACCCTCCCCTGTGTCAGGAACACATCCTACTGTTTTCTCCTGGTGTTCATACCTGCTATTCCACCTGCCAGCTGCGACGCTGTCTCTTCCAGCCAGTGAACTCCTGCTTATCCTATAAAGCCCTTCTCAGCATGGCAGTCCCCAGCCCCCTGGGCTGAGTTGATTTCTCCCTCCTCTGAGCTCCCGTGGCACTCTGGGCTTCCCTGTCACTGTGTGTAATACCTTGGATGGTCCTTGTCAGGGCTCACCAGTGGATCCCAGTATCCCCCTGGTGGCTGACTCCATGCTAGCCCACAGGGTGAATGGATGGTGAATAGTTACTGAGCACCTGCTAGTTCAGGCACTGTTTTAGGATCTGGGAGGCTGTTGTCATGGAGCTTGCTTTCCAGTAGGGCAGGGGTCCCCAACCCCTGGGTACTGGCCCTGTTAGGAATGGGACAACACAGCAGGAGCTGAGCAGTGGTGAGCAGGTGAAGCCTCATCTGTACTTACAGCCACTCCCCATTGATGCATCACCGCCTGAGCTCTGACCCCTTCCCATCAGTGCAGGTATTAGATTTTCACAGGAGTGAGGGATCTAGGTTGCGCTCTCCTTATAAGAATCTAATGCCTGATGATCTGTCACTGTTTCCCACCACCCCCGAATGGGACCATCTAGTTTCTGGAAAACAAGCTCAGGGCTCCCACGGAGTCTACATTATGTTGAGTTGTGTAATCATTTCGTTATATATGGCAACACCATAATAGAAATAAAGTATACAATAAATGTAATGCGCTTGAATCATTCCAAAACCATCCCCCAACCCTGGTCTCTGGAAAAATTGTCTTCCATGAAATTGGTCCCTGGTGCCAAAAAGGTTGGGGACAGCTGTGGCAGTGAGACGGACATGAAACGAGATAAGCCGGCAAAATATGCGGCGTGTTAGATAGTGACGGTGTCAAGGAGAAAAAAATACGAGAAGCGTGGTCAGGAGATGCCAGGAGTGAGGGTGCCTCCCTGAGAAGGAGACTTTGAGGTAAAGTGGGGTGTTGAGAACAGGGAGTCACATGGAAGCCTGGGGAGAGCATTCACGGCAGAGGAAACAGGGGCATCCAGGTGGGCGTGGGCCTGGCCTGTGTGAGGAGCAGCCAGGGGAGAAGAGGAGGAGGAGGCCAGAATGGGTGGAGAAGGCGGTGGGGCGAGTGCTGAGAGAGGGGAGGAATTGTCATCAAGGAGCAGATGGGCCCAGGACTTACAGATCACCCTCAGGAATTTGGCTTTTGCTCTGAGTGAGACTCAGGACCCCCTGAGTCACTGCAGGGTTTTGGCAGAGGAGTGACATGCCCTGCCTTGGGTTTTAAGGGTCCCTCTGGCTGCTGTGCTGAGGACACTGTGGGAGGCAGGATAGAAGTAGGAAGCCCTGCGGGGAGGCTGTTGCAGTAATCCCAGAGGGAGATGGTGGCTTGGCCTGTGGCGGCCACAGAGTAAGAAGTGGTTGATTCCGGACAGATTTTGAAAGTTAAATCAACAGGCTTTGCTGATGGCAGATCTGCTGCAGGATGCAAGAAGGAATTGGCCCCACAGTTTTTGGCTTGGGCAGCTGAAAAGATGGGGGTACCCATCTGATCTGAGAGGGGAGGTCGGCAGGATCAGCTGGGATGAAATGAGGCACTCAGCTGCGGTCACATGAATTTTGATGTGCCTGTTGTCTGGGATGCAGTGCTGAGCTGGTGACTGTGCTGGGCAAAACAGTGGCTTTCAATGACATCCAGGCCCGCATCCCTGGAACCTGTGAAAGCTACCTTACCTGAAAAAAGTCTTTGCAGATGTGCCAGTTAAGTATCTTGAGCTGGGGAGATGATTCTCGATTGTCTGGGTGGGCCCTGGATGCAATCACTAGTGTCCATATAAGAGGGAGGCAGGGGGAGATTTGACTGTAGAGGAGGAGAAGGCCATGTGACCACAGAGGCAGATTGGAGGGGTGTAGCCACAAGCCAAGAGATGCCCATGGTCACCGGAAACTGGAAGAGGCCAGGAGCGGATGCTACCCTGGAGTCTATGTCGGGAGTGAGTTCCCTGCCCGTCACCTGCCGACACCTTGGTTTTAGCCCAGTGAAACAGATTTTGGACTTCTAGCCTCCAGAACTGTGAAACAATAAATTTCTTTCCTTCTTTCCTCCCCTCCCTTCCCCTCCCTCCCTCCCTTTCTCCCTCCCTCCCTCTCTCCCTCCCTCCCTCTCTCTCTCCTTCCCTTCCTCTCTCCCTCTGTTTCTGCCTTCCTCCATGTCTCCCTCCTTCCCTCTCTCTCCTTCCCTCCCTCTCTCCCGCCTTCTCTCCCTCCCTCTCTCTCCCCCTCCCTCCCTCCCTCTCTCTCTCCCTCCCTCTCTCCCTCCCTCTTTCCCTCCCTCCCTCCTTCTCTCCCTCCCTCCCTCCCTCTCTGTCTCCCTCTCTTTCTTCCTTCCTCTTTTCTTTTGAGACAAGGTCTTGCTCTGCTGCCCAGGCAGGGAGTACAGTGGCACAATCATGGCTCACAGCAACTTCAACCTCCCTGGCTCAAGTGATCCTCTCACCTCAGCCTCCTGAGTAGCTGGGACCACAGGTGTGTGCCGCCATACCTGGCTAATTTGTTTTATTTTTTGGAGCGCTGGGGTCTAAGTTTCCTACACTGATCTCAAACTCCTGACCTTGAGCAATCCTCCTGCCTTGGGCTCCCAAAGTGCTAAGATTATAGGCATGAGCCAGTGAGCCTGGTTGAGAATAAATTTCTGTTTATAAAAGGTTTTCTTGGCCGGGCACAGTGGCTCACGCCTGTAATCCTAGCACTTTGGGAGGCCGAGGCAGGCAGATTGCCTGAGCTCAGGAGTTTTAGATCAGCCTGGGCAACACAGTAAAACCCATCTCTACTAAAATACAAAAGAAATTAGCTGGGCATGGCGGCGTGCGCCTGTAGTCCCAGCTACTCAGAAGGCTGAGGCAGGAGAATTGCTTGAACCCGGGAGGAGGAGGTTGCAGTGAGCCAAGATTACGCCACTGCACTCCAGCCTGGGTGATAGAGCGAGACTCCATCTCTAAAAAATAAATAAATAAAATAAAGTAAATTTTTTTGTTTTTAAGCCACCAAGTGTGTGGTGATTTGTGACAACAACACTCGGACACTAATACAGTGACAGGCCTGGAGGGAGAGTGAGTGGCGCACACTTACACTGTGTTTTGAGGCTGTGTGTGTATGTTCTATATGTGTGTGGTGTATTTGTATGTGTATATGTGTCTGTGCACATGGTGTGTATTTGTGTATGTGTACATATGTGTCTGGCATGTATATTTGTGTATGTATGTGTGTGTGGTGTATGTATGTATGTACGTGTGTGTATGTGTATATGTGTGTGTGGTGTGTATATTTGTGTATCTGTGTGTGTGGTGTGCCTATGTGTGTGGTGTGTATGTGTATATGTGTGTGTGGTGTGTGTATGTATGTGGTGTGTGTGTGTGTGTGTATGTATGGGAGGGGCGAGTGTGTGTGTCCATCTTGTGGTTTGTGAAGTCAGAAGACCTACAGTGATGGGGTCAGACCCTCACCACGCTAGCAACGACGGTAATCAATAATACACCACATACCACTGGCTGGTTGACCACGCTGTAAATATTTGATCCTCCCTGTCCGCTGTAATTGAGGCTGGGGCTGGGGGAAGGCTGGGGATGAGCACCTTCGATGTGGCAGGCCCAGCTCCTGGGCTTCCTCCCATAGGGCTGCGTCAGCATTGAGGGCTGTCTCTGCAGCATGGGCCTGGGAAGGGATTGAGATTTGCTAGATGGTGGGAACACCTTACCTGGCCAGGCTGGTAGTGGCTCTAAGCAGAATCCTTAGAGCCAGGCTGTGGGGCAAGCCTGCCTGGCTTTGAATCCTGCTTCTCCACTAGAAGCTGGGTGGCCTTGGCTATGCCTTAGTGTCGTGTCTGTAAAACAAGAGTATTAGCAGTGCTGACCTCATGGGGTCTAGTGAGGCTTACATTAGTTAAAATGTATACAACGCTTAGAATGTGTCAGCTCTTAACCCTCAGGCCTTGAGGGGTGAGGCTGTGGTAGAAGGAGCTTTGCAGTCCAGGGATCTGAGTTCACATTCTAGATTGCCTCAGCCAGGTGTGGGACCTTGGACAGAGGCTCATTTTCTTCTGCATGACACCAGCCCCGAGCACAGCCACAGAGGCCATGGTGGCTGATATGCAAAGGGCCTGCCATACTGGGGCCTCAAAGCTGAGGGTTCAGCCAGAGTCAGCTCCCTTCCTTCCTTCCTGCTAAAGCTCTGGAGCAGGTGACCTGCCCCCAAGACCACCTCTATCGTGAGCAGATTCTGTCTTAAGGCTTGCAGGACAGGAGGAATTCATGATGGAAGGGGTGCTGGGAGGGCCCTGGGCATGGCAGGCAGGGTGGCCAGGGCAGTCAGAGATGCCTTAATGCGCCCAAACAGCTGTGGCTGTGAGTTCGTGGTTGCGGTGACCTCGGGAACAGCGATGTATTCAGGCCCCATTAGAATCTGCAGGGCAGACGTGGTAATATTTACAGCCGGAATCTCTGTCCCCATAGAGGTAGGCGGGGGAAGAGCTGGGAGGGGGAGGGAGGGGCTAGACTTTAGGATAATGTCATAAATGGAGACTGTCTCCCTGGAAACAGCCGTGGTGGTGGCGGCCACAGGCTGACAGATGTGCATGCCATAATATGGGCCCATGGAGGCAGCGATGAGGACATTGAGAGGGTTGGATGGGCTGTAACTCACCAGGCCTGGGGCTCAGAGACATAAGGTTGTGCTAATAAGAGTGTTAGGGGGATGCTGACAGAGGGATGAAGGCCTGGAACTAGGCATGTGGGGGGCAGTGGGGCGCCCGCTGCTATGCGGGGTTTGGGGAGACCCTCCAGCCTCTGGCTTATGGCCCAGGGCCAAGCTCAGAGACAGGCCAAGCTGGCTGGGAGATATTTTCAGTTAGGAAACTCTTTAGCCACAGGCAAGGAGACCCACCCCACAATGTTGGACTGGGTCTAGAGAGGCACAGATGGAGGGAGGAGGGCTGGAGAGCCTCAGCTCAGGCACAGAAGGCTGTATGACAAGGAGCTATGTGTGCGATATGAGCAGGGGATGGCTCGGTCCCGCCTGCTCTGCATGATTCTGTCAAGAGCTGGGTGTGGTGGGCATGCCCTACCAGAGCTGCTGGGGCCGAGGCTCTCCCTAAGTTATCTCATTTCAGAGAGGGCGGGGCTGGAATTCTGCCACCCAACCAGCTGATGCTCCACTCTGGGCCCACCTAGGCCCACAGGGACACTACCAGGAGGTGGCAGGCAGCAGCGACCGGGACCCGCAAACTGGGGAACGGCAGACTCAAGGGCTGCACTTACTGTCTAGGAATGTCAAAGGCCTGGAATCCTTGCCCAAAACGTGGGCCTGCAAAGAGCACCCACTGCTGCTGGGCAGCGCCAGGTCCAGGGAGGGGTCTTGATTAGAGCTACAGATGGATGGGCTGCCTTGGGTGAGCTTGCTGTCGTCAAGTGGGAGCTCAAGGTCATGGCCAGGGAGACCGGAGAAGGAGTTCTTGGTGGAGAGAGGGGTGGGGCGGACACTTGTCCCTCTAGGCGTGAGGTGCTGCCATGCTCAGCTCCCTGCAATAGGATGACCCATGTCTGAGCATCAGGCCTGTGGCTCTGCCGCCCTCACAATGTGCATCTCATCTGAGCCCCAGCCGCAGGCCACAGGAGGCGTGGGTTCGAGTCCCAGCCAGGCTCTGACTTGCTGTGTGACTTCAGCTGGAGCCCTGGGCCTCTGCGGGGCAGGACGCAGGAGCACTGTGGCTGTGAAGGTTGGGGGCTGTGGAGAAGGAACACCGGGCACCGAGGCTGGGTGCTGAGTCCCACTCCTCTGGGGCATTCTTCCCTATAGGTGGACAGAAATCCAGGCGCACCCACTGATGACCTCGTGACCAGGGTCGGGACCCGGTATGGGGTCAGGAGGCTTCATCTCCCTCTGCTGCATGGTCAACCATGTCAGCCTGCCGCTCTCATTACTGGCATCAACACCCTGGCCCAAACCGGGTGGGCTGATGGGCTCTGTGTGGTGGGTGGGCTGGGCTGCTGGGCTATGCCCAGCTGGGGGTCAGGCACCCGGGATTGTGTGTGTGAGCGTGTGTGTGCATTGAGTGTGGGCAGCCTTGTGTGATCCCACAGGGCAGCCCGTGAGTTCCCATGGGGTGCCCAGTGGGTTAGAGAGGGCTCCTGTAAGATGCCCCACTTCCTGTGGTGCCTGGGGGCTGGGAGTGGAATGGTGGGGGCTACTTCTTGATTCTGAGGCGGAATCTGATTGGAAGGTGCTTGAGGGGAGATGGGCCCTGGGAGAGGTGGGTGGAGGGCTGAGGGCTGTTGGTGGAGTCTGGCTGGGGACCAAGTGGGCATCTGGCAGTCGGGCAAGGCCAGTGCCAGGTGTTTCATGTGAGTGTACACTCCCATTCCCCTGCTCACCTGCAGAGCTGAGCAGACTTCCTCCCTGCACACTCACCACCCTCTAGGTCTTCCCCACGCACCTGGGAGAGGTGTGGGGCTCTCGAGCCCCACTCGCCCATTCTCCCTGTGGAGGCCCACGGTGTCCCCAGAGCCTCTATCCTCAGAGGCTATGCAGCCAAGGAAGGCAGTGGGTGGGTAGGGGCTCCCCATGTGGGGTCTTGGAACTACTGCTCCCCTCCAGGAACCCCTGAGCCAGGGAGGTGTGGGACTGAGGAGGGATGCTGTTTGTGAGCACTGGCAGGAGCCTGAGGGGTTTTCTCAGGACTTAAGAGCAGGAGTGGGGGGCGAGAGCTCCCTGAGTAGGTAGGACAGACAGAGAAGGCTGCTGCTCCTTGGGAAGGTCCCCAGGCTGAGGGCTTTGGAGGAGCTTTACCCCGGGCAGGGCCTTTGGGGGCTGGCTGGCCCCAGAGTGAGTTTCCAGGGCTGTGAAGTCAGAGAGACATCATATGCTTAAAATCTTCACTGCTCAGGCTGTGTGACCCCAGGCAAGTGTCTTTGAGCCTGTGTGTGTGTCAGTGTCAGGCGGCCTTGGGCAGCTTCTGGCTCCAGGGCCGCTTGTACTGAGAGGTGCCTGGGCTAGAGTCACACCTGCCTTCCTGTGTGGAGAGGGAGCTGGGGCTGGACTCCAGGGCTGGGAGGGAAGGGCTTCCAGGGAGATCGAGGGTCACAGGGGGCCAGGCACGGTTTGGCCTGCATTGGTTTAGATCTCACCTACTAGCTGTCACCTCATTTCACTGCGCCCAGCCTCCTCATCTGTACAGTCGGGATCCTGCCAGCATCAGAGGCTGTTGTGTCAAGGTCAAGTGAGTCATTTCACTCAAGCCGGGCACACAGTGGTGTTCATTAAATGCTGGCCACATTGTTATAATGCTGGAATTGAAATTGCTCAGAGTGCTGGCAACCCCTTCCCCCACAGCCTGCTGCAAGATGCCAGAGCCTCCTGGGGGTCCCCTGGGTCTTCAGCAGTCACATGTTCCAGCCTCCCATTGCTCAGATGTGGAGACTGATGCCTTACAGGATAGGGTTATGGCAGGGACCTGGGCTCTGGGGCCTCCGTTTGGCAGCCTCTTCTCTGGCCTTGCCACAGTCACCTTCTCCTCCCTTCATGAACCTATTCTCTGATGCCATGGGGACACCTACCTTGGCTCTCAACCAGGTGTCACCCAAGAGCAAATCCCATAGACCAGGTGAGGCTGAGCGGGTAGTAGGTTGAGGGATGGTAGGAGGGGAGGGAGAGACTGAAGCCCACTCCCCCGGACCCCCAGTCCCCAGAGCCGAAGCTGGTTCCTACTAATTAGTGCCTTAACGAACCATGCTAAGGCTCTCCCCTGGAGCCTGCTCCCAGACAGATAATTACGATGATGTTTTTGGCTGCTGGGGGCAGGCAGCTGGAGGTGGGGGGAAAGAGGGCTTTTCTGGCTTTATTACTGTCCACAGGGATTTTCAAACTTACCTACTCTCGCCTCATTTGGAGAAGGAAAAAAATGTGTTAATAGACCTTTTTCTGCGGCTGAGAGGGACAATTTATGATAGAGGTGACAAACTTCATTTCGATGAGAGGCAAATTCCACTTTATGTTAAACTATAGACCCTCACCCCAGCCTCCATCCAAGTCTGTGCATTTGGGGCGTTGACAGTGGAAGCTGAGGTGTTGGGTTGGCAGGACCTGGGGAGGCCGAGTGCTCAGGGTGCGACCAGAATTCCCACCCTCAGAGCCACAGTGTCTGCTGCTCACACGCTGCGCTCCTCACGCTCGGGGCTGCTGGAGGCCAGTGCTCATGCCCCCACCTACAGATGAGGAAACTGAGGTTAGGGGAAGTTAAAAGGCTAGCCCCAAATTGCCCTGGAATTTTAGGATTGGTGGGTGAGGTTGGAGCCCAGGCTGCCTAACACCCAACTCCATACTCTTAGCATTCATCTCACTGCCTGACCCTGGTGGAGGACCATCCACCCCGGTCACCCCCAGGAACAGGGAGAGGAGGCCACCAGCCCTTGCCCTGCACTCGTGACTGCACTGAGCTCGGAGGAGACCCAAGGTTCGTCTTTCCTATGGAGGGTGCTGCTTGAATGGCGTTTGCTGCGGGCCTGGAGGCGGGGTGCACAGTGGAGGTGGGCATCCCATCTTCCCTACATCCTCTAGATTGGAAGGTGGTCCCTCCAACAAGTCTACCAGGCCTGGAAGCCGGGCTGGAGGGGGAAGGTTCAACCTCTGAAGGAGGAGACCCTCAGGGTCATTGAGAGCAGGTGACCTCGGGGCCTCTCAGGACCAGAGTCAGGATGGGGAGCAGGTACCCCATACACAGCCACGCAGGGCTGAGCCCAGGCTCCTTCCCCAGTGACTGCTCCTGTCGACATGCAGGCAGGGGATGGTGGTGGCTTCTGGGGTTCACAGAGTTCCATTCCTTCCTGGGCCTCACCCCAGCCTCCTAGTCCAGCTTCCAGGGGCCTGCTCCTCCTCAGGTGTCCCCATGAGCACTGAATTATCTGTGGAACTTGGTGGGGGTCTTTGAGGCTGGGACCAGGCTGGGGGCTTCCTTCCCTTGATTGGAGAACTTGCTATGGAGAATCCTAGGACTGGGGATTCAGTAGCTCTCAGACTCTTGGTTTTCTAGGTCAGAGGAGTCTATTGCAGACTCTCCCCATGACCTGGGACAGTGTGAATCATGGGGACACTCAGACTGTGGGGTCAGCATCCAGCGGTTCCACGGCAGTGCACCGGACTCAGAGCCCAGCCCTGGCCCTCACCACTGGGGACCTTGGGTGAGCCTCGTTCCATCAGGAAACGGTTAATTATACCACGTCCTGCTGGAGTCGGGAAAGATGCGGATGTGATGCTGTGTGGCACTGCATGCGTAGTCAGCGCTCAAAAGTGGTTGCAGGTATAAAATTCCCAGGATTATGATATTTTAGAATCCCAGACCTTTGGAGGTCCAGAGGGAGGTCGGGAGGAAGCTTCTGGGCTGTGGGTTCCACTCTCCTTCAAGAAGGGCTTCTCCTCCCCCCGGTCTGTGATGCTCTCACCCTGTCTCTGTTTGACCCCGGCTGTCTCTGACCCTGCCTCACTTTGAGGTCCTGGTGCCTGGAGAGGTCCTGTGTCATAGTTCAGCTTTCCGAGTGATTTGAACCTCAAGAAGGGTCACAGTCACTACTCAGAGGCCTGATGTTGGGGATCAGCCCACTGCTTCTGGGCCCACTTCCCTGACGGCCCCAGGCAGGAGGCAGGGTAGGCGGTGGGTGCCTGGGTGCTCTCTCCATTCTGGATGGCAGGCAGCCAGGCCAGGCTGGGAGCTCCTGCCTCCTGTGTCCCTGGCCCTGGCCAGTCCAGGGCTTAGGAGGGCCTGTGACCCCTGCTGAAGTGAGGAGGATGCGTTGTGTCCTGAAGGGACCCTGGATCTGAGGCTGGGCTTGGATTGAAACCCCCGTCTTCCTGGAGTGAGGCCTGGGTGACTTTCTTAAGATCTCAGAGTCTCCGTTTCCATGTCCTTAAGTGGCAGCAGTGACCCACTCCTCTGGGCAGTGGTGAAGATTCAGTTCGATCTAGTTAGTAGAGCCCCACCCTGCACCCCGCATTGGAGAGAAGGCATTGGTTTCAGAGCCTGCCGCTCTGGGGTGAGCCTGGGAACACCACAGGGTCCCCCGCTCCAGCTGAGGGCTCTAAGGTGTGTTTGCTTCCTGGGACTCAGACTCTAAATTATGTGTCTTTCTATCCCAGGGACAGGAAAAAGACATTTAAAGCAGGACAGGAGGGTCCAGGTGTTCCCTGGAAGCCAGCAGGGGTGGAGGCAGGGCCTGCCGGGAGGCGGGGTCCTGATGGGGTGGGGTGTACATCTCAGGTGGGCACCAGGAAGAAGAGCGCCCAGTGCAGCATATTTGGTCCCAGGTCCTGGCCCACTATTGACAGCAGTGTTTCTGTGGACAAGTCACTAAACCGCTCTGCCTCTCAGTTTCTTCACCTGAAAATGGGCAGATCAGGTCTCAGGTTGCACAGGCTCACGTGTGCTGCACATATAGGGCAGGTCTTGGTGAGGTGCGGGCACCGGGAGGGCTTGCTGATGGCTGCTCTTTCAGGTCCTCCCTCCCCAGCTCCTCTTCCAGGGAACGCCTCTGCCCGTGGGGCGGGGTTGGGGCATCAGGTGAGCAGATAACGGCCATCCAGCACTGTCAGGTGGGGCCCTGCCCCCCAGGGTGGATGGATGAGGGCTGAGGGGCTTGGCTCTCTTCCCGCAGCCTCTCTCCATGGCAGTCTCCCTGCCTCCATTGGCTCCAGTTGGCTTCCACATTGCCTGGCCCAACCTGGGGTATGGCTGGATACTGGGAGAGCCAGACCCTGATAGCTCCTCCCATGGGAATGTGTCTTCTCACCCCCTGGCTTACCCAGCCACTCCATCAATCATCAGCTCTCCCAGGGCACGTCCCAAGGTCTGCAAGGAGGAGGCAAGAAAGGGCCCAGTTATAGGGGAGGCTGGTGAGGGCCTTGGTGGGGGACCTTGAAGAGAATGAATGTGGGTAGGTAGAGAAGGCAGGTGGCCGAGCCAGAGGTGGGGATGGGCTGAATGGGGTTTTCTTCCTCTTTGAGCTCCTGGCAAATTTCTGCTCCTCCAAGCCTCAGCCTTGGCACAGTCCCGCTGGAGGCCTTTGCTGCCTTGAGGCAGCCGATGGGGGCTTCCCACCCTGTCATGGATAGCCTCTTCTGTGGCTCTGTGGCCCTGAGCCTGGCCTAGTGCTGGCCGTGCCAGGGTCTGGAGCAGGGAGGCTGGAGAGGTAAGGGTTGCACACTAGGGCCCATAAATTGTCCCCAACAGAGTGGGAGCCATTGAAGCATCCTGAGCAGTGGAGGCTCGGATGACAGCAGGGTTCTATGGAGGGGACAGGGCGAAAGGCCCTGCAGTGACACAGCCGCAGTGGGCTGAGAGAAACCCCGGGCAGGGGGACCTGTGGCCACACCCCTGCTGCCCCGAAAGGCTGCAGTGCCTCATCTGCCCAGAGTGGGGGGTGAATCCAGGGTGTAGATCACCCTGGTGAGTGGGCATCGATTTCCATTAAAAGGCTGGGTCATGAATTTTTCTCTCCTGCCAACCTCTGACAGGCCCAGCCCAGGGCTTCGCTGTCTGGAGGGGTGGGGAGCAAAGGAGGGGAAGAGGGACAGAGCCAGGGTGGGGTAGGGATGTTCATGAGCCTCCCTCCCCAGTATATCCCATTCCTCCCTCCAAGCCCAGACACACAGGTCCCTGTCACGGTCCCAGCCTGCCCCCCAGTGTCCTTGTCAGTAAACCAGGGCTCCCTTCTCACAGTCCTGGTCTCTTCCTTCATGGCTTTCCTCACAATTTGTATTTATTGCTTTATTTGCTTAATGTGCAAATAAAGAGGCTGTGGCCTCCTGTTGGTAGTCTTGTCTCTAGTGCCTGGGACGGAGGAGGCACTCGAAAAATATTTGTTAAATGAAAGATAGAAAAGTTCAGTAGGCTTCCGGCTGGGGCAGACCCCCATCTTCCAGAGGCACCAACCAGGGAGCAGAGGAGGAGGAAGCTGAGGGCCTCATGTCTGGCCAGGGTACCTGCATCTGGCGGTCCTATGGGAAGGGAGGGGAAGGGCCCAGGTGTTTCCTGGAAGCCAGCAGGAGTAGAGGCAGGGGTCCTGGTGAGGGGGTGTACACAGGACAATGAACACTTGCAGGTCAGGGCAGGAGAGCGGGTGTTTAGGAGCCAGGGTTGGCCCCACAGAGGGGAGGGGAGGCCACTGTGTTGCTTTGTCCCACACCATAGTCCTCTGTCCTTCCCTGGGTGTTTGCTATTCCTCTGGAGCAGCCACTTCCAAAAAATTTGTGGATTGTTTGAGTGTTTACTTCCCTATTTCTAAATAACTGACTTCTTTGCTGCTTTTTGGTTTCCCTATTTCAGGCATTAACTATTGACTTTTACTATATAAGCTGAGTATTTAGCTTCCACCGCACTCACCCACATTTTTGACTGGCTGAGCTACGTAATATACTCTGATTATTTTTCCTTTCTTGACACCTCGGTTTTCCCTGGAGTTAATGATTGTCTTTTTAAGGGGGTGGAGGGAGGCTTTTTGAAAATCACTCATTCAGTTCTCACCTTTTCCCAGTTGAGTACAACTCCTGTCAACATAATACATGAAAGACTCTACCAGTGTTATCTTCTTGAAGAAATTCTGTCCCTGAGCCTCTGAGCTGCTCTTGGCTTATTTTGACATCCTCTGTGCAGCAGACATGGGGGCTACCCATATCCATGACTCTGGGGATCCCTGTCCCCACTCTTGCATTGGTCCTCTTGCTCCCCAGACCCCACTTCTTCCTCTTGGTTTACATGGCCATTTTGTAATACATACCCTCTGATAGCTTCCAGAAAAGTTCCATGGGAGGTACATTTTTGAGATCTTGCATATATGAAAACTTCTTCATTCTTTCCTGCATCTTGACAGCCTGACTGGGTATAGAATTCCAGATGGAGATCTTTTTTCTTCCCCAGAATTTTAAAGGGGCCCCTCTCTAAAGTCATTGCTTACAGTGCTGGTGTTAAGAAATCATGGTTGCCCTGACATTTAATTCTTTGCATGCTACTGGGAATTTTTCTTTCTGGAAGCTTCTACAATCTTCTCTTGCTCCCCTTGTTCTGATAATTCACCGTGTGCTCTGCCTTGATGAGGGTCTGCTGCCTTTTCAAATTGGAAATTTGTGTTCTTTGCTCTGGAAAAGTTTTTAAATTTCTCCTTTCATGTTTCCTAACCTCTGTGTTTTTCTCCTCTCATTTTCTGAACCCTAGTTAACCAGACATTATGCTTATTGGAGGCAGCCCTGGCTTCCTTATCTTTTCCCTCCTTCATCACTTTTTAAAAATCTTTCTGCTCCTGTTTCTAGGAGATTGCCTAAATTTTATTAGTCTATCCTTCCAATGGATTTTTTAAAAATTCTGCTTTATCAATGTTACATTTCAAAGATTCTTTTTTTATTTGGTGAATATTCTTGTGTTAGTCCGTTCTCACACTGCTGTGAGGAAATACCTGAGACTGGGTAATTTATAAAGGAAAGAGGTTTGATTAACTCACAGTTCTGCATTGCTGGGACGGCCTCAGCAAACTTACAGTCATGGTGTAAGGCAACCTTCTTCACAAAACAGCAGGACAAAGTGAGTGCAAGCAGGGAAAATGCCAGATGCTTATAAAACCATCAGATCTCCTGATAACTCACGCACTTCAGGAGAATGACGGGGGAGCCACCCTCTGATCCAATTACCTCTACCTCATTCTGCCTTTGACACTCGGAGATTATGGGGATTACAATTTCAGGTGAGATTTTGGGGGGACACAGAGCCAAACTATGCCAATTCACTTTAAAATATATTGCAATCAGTTCTTATTCATGAATACCATATTTTGTGGGGGATTTTTTGTGGAAAATGATATATATATTTTTTAATGTTTCCTTCTGTCTGTATTGCCTGATTCCTCTCTCTCTCTCTTTTTTTTTTTTCTTTTTTTTGAGACAGGGTCTCCTTCTGTCACCCAGGCTGGAGTGCAGTGGTGCAGTCTTGCCTCATTGCAGCCTCTATCTCACAAGCTCAAGCGATCCTCCTGCCTCGGCCTCCAGAGTAGCTGGGACTACAGGCACATGCCACCATGCCTGTCTGGTATTTTTAATTTTTGGTAGAGATGAGGTCTTGCTGTGTTGCCCAGGTTGGTCTTAAATTCCTGAGCTCAAACGACATGCCTGCCTTGGCCTCCCGAAGTGCCGGGATTACAGGCATGAGCCATTGTGCCTGGCCACTTTTTTTTCACATTGCACTTTTTTTTGTTTGCTTTCTTGTTTGGGACTCTGTCTTTCATATTAGAGGTTTCCTCTGTTAATTCCCTTAGCAAACATTTATTGAGTACCACCTATGTGCCAGCTCCATTCTCTAGCCCTGAACAAATGGTCAGAAGTCCCTGAGCTGGTGGAGCTGACATCCAGATGCTTGGCGATGCTCAGTGGGTTGTTTCTGTTTAGGACTGGATTGCTGAAGGCTGGTACCCCTTGTGCAGGGGTGGGCCCGTCAACTGTGGCTTCCCTGTGGCTGATCTTCCTGGGCCAGTTCACAGGGGAGCCCTGATGGCGGCGTCTCCTAGAAGGACTCTGATTCCTCTGAGCAGAGTGGGAGAGGGAGGCTGGTATCTGGACCTGAAATTCCACATGTAAACTCAACTACTCTTTCAGTTTTCAGTATGGGTCCCCACCCTCCACCCAGGCTGATGCTTCCCAGGCCAGAGACCCTCAGTTTGATCCTGCCCAGTGGAAAAAATCACTACCAGTCTTCCCTGGGCAGAGGTAGAGAGGGAGATCCTTGGGGTCTGTCTGCTTCTAATACAGACTTCCAAGCAGTCCTTTGTTCCCGTGTCCAGGGGTGCCTGGTACCACCAGATCCTGAGCCTGGATTCTACCAGTTAATAGGAGAGCGGCTTAGGACTCTGCTTTCGTAGTTCTGTTTTGTTTTTGGGTTTTTGGTTTTTTTGAGACACAGTCTCGCTCTGTTGCCCAGGCTGGAATGCAGTGGCATAATCTTGGCTCACTGCAGTCTCAACTTCCTGGATTCAAGTGATTCTTATGCCTCAGCCTCCAGAGTAACTGGGATTACAAGTGTGCACCATCACATCTGATTAATTTTTGTGTTTTTAGTAGAGACAGGATTTCGCCATTTTGGCCAGGCTGGTCTCAAACTCCTGACCTCAAGTGATCCGTCCACCTTATCTTCCCAAAGTGTTGGGATTACAGGCGTGAGCCACCGCACCAGGCCTGCTTTCTTAGTTCTGCCAAGCCAGTCACCATTCATCCATCTGTTCTCCAACTTTCAAAACCATGTTGCTGTTTCCTCTTCTTTCATTCTTGGTCCTTGCGGATTTATGCACAGGAAAGAGTCTTCACTGTTGTGATGGGGCTTTGGAAGGAAGAGGAGGTAAATGCAATGCCTGCCTTCAATCTGCCATGGTTAATCTGTGTACTAACATGGACCTTCTTTCCTGCTGGTGGATACATAGAGCACTCCCCCTTTTCATTCTTACAAACATGGCTGCTGTGAGCATTGCGGACATTCTCTTCATGCATGTGGGAGACTCTTGGAGTGGAATTGCTCTGTGGTAGGATGTGTGCATCTTCAGCTTCACAGGATAAGCTCAAATTATTCCCCCAATCCTTGAAGCACCTTCCCTGGCCACCACCAACATGTGAGAAGTTGGTGTTGCTCCAGCGATGCTTGGCACTCTCTGGCTTTTTAGCTGCCCACCAACTTAACGAGTGAAGGACTGTCTGGAAAGGCGATGTGGCATTTCTCGGAACTCCACTGAGCTTCGGCAGGCCTTGCAGTGTGCTCATTGGTCTCCTCTTCTGCCAGTTCCCTGTTCCTATTCTTTGTCTTTTAAAAAAAGTGGGTGATTTGTCTTTTTCTTATTGATTTGCAGAATTCTTTATATAGCCTGGAAACAGTTTTTTTTTTGGTCAGCTCTATATGCTGCAGGTATATTCTTCTGGTCTGTCTGTGGCTTGTCTTTTCCTGTGGCGATGTGTTTTGTTGAACAGGTGATTTAAATGGTAACAAAGTCAAATTTCTCACCTTTATGGCTTATGCTTTTTATTACTTGTGGGGGATGAGCATTTTTAAGGTTCTTGATGTATATTGCTAAATTATCAGTGAGAAAAGTTGTCCTAATTTGCCCTTGGAAGGGGCAGAGAGATGACAGGCATCCCAGGTGCACATATGGTGGGTACAAATGCAGACGGAGTGGGGATCAGGAGTGGGATAATTAATGAACAACTAAAATGCGTACAGTGCACAAGGCTTCAAAGTGCTGTTGAGGAAAATGTGTTACTTGATCCCTGACACACTCCTAAAAGGCCCCCTTCTTTGTTCTCCTATGGAGAATGAAGGCCCCCACCACCGGGTGGTCACAGGTGACTTTGATTCAAACTCAGCTCCTGCTGAGTTGGCTGGGCTGGGAGTTGAGGAGGCTTAGGGGAGGGTGGTTAATTAGTGTCCAGGGAAAGGTGGGATGAGTGGCCACCTTTTCCCATGGCTGGAGCCGAGTGTTTTACTGGCAATGGAGTGTTTGTGCCACCTGGGGAAGTGGGAGGGGCTTTGGGGTCACAGAGCCCTGGGCACTGCCGCATACCAGCTCTGTGCCCTCAGGCAGGCTCTGGCCTTCTCTGAGTCTGTCTCCTGCCTAGAAAGGGAGTGGTGTAGATGCAGCTCTTGGGGAGCTGGAGGGCTGAATTAGATAAGGCAGGTAAGAGTTCCCAAAGCCAGAAAGGTGCTCTCTGGTGGAAGACCTGTTCTCCAGGGAGAGCTGTGGGAGAAGGGTGGGCACCCAGGAGGACAGCAGGGGAGTAGGCTGCACAGGGACACTTTCAAGGGTCAGTCAGTGGGGGGCGGGCAAAGCCTGTGGTTGGGGGAGGATCCAGTGCCCTCCAATTCCTTGTAAAATGTCCTTTTTGAGAAACTGACCTTGGTCCAGTGAGTGGGGAGAGGGGGTTGGGTTAGGGCTGGGGAGGTGCTAGGTCGGGGCTGGGGGGAGAGTATCCCTGTCCCCAGCCTCTGCTCACCTGTGTCCCTGCCCCTCCTCCTCTCCAGTTCCCAGGCTGGCCTTCCACCTCCTGGCACACCCAGGCCTGAGGGGTTAATTTTGAGGCGCCTGAGCGAGCCTGGCGTGGCAGTATGTAAATCCATACACTTTCATAAACTGCTTAATTAGGCGAATGTTAATGAGACGTTAATTACTGTTGTGCCCGCAGATCCCACAGAAACGGGGATTATGTTTCTCTTCAAACATCCCGTCTTAATTATAACTTGTGCTTAATTCTGCAGCTTCCACCAGCCGGTCGAGGGCGGGGTGGGCACCTCCCTTTCTCAGCAGTTCTCTGATGGCTCCTCACTTTTGGTCTTCTGTTCGTTCCTCAGACATCTGGTAAGCACCTACTATGTGCCAGTTCTGGAGCTGGTGCTGGGGTGACAGAGAGCACTCAGCCCCAGTCCCCTAGGCAGCCCTCTGCCCTGTAGGGAGGTTGGTTTGTAATTGCAGCAAAGGACCCTGGGGCTTGGCAGGCGTGGGTGGTCCCAAAAAGGAAGTGGTTTGTCTCTTCGGGTGGTGGGTCAGGGAAGGCTTCATGGAGGAGGTGACCTGTTGGGCTGAGTGTTCAAAGTGGGAAAGTATTCACCAGGTAGATAGGTGGCTGGAAGTTTGAGTGGAGGGTGGTCCTGCTTGGCCAAAGACCTGGTGGTCAAAGCTTCATCCCCTGTGTGCCCCCATCTCCTATCCAGGTCTCTTGGCCTTGAAACCCAGGAGTCTAGGAGCCTCCTCCTAGAGCCTTGGCTCTTCCCAGGGCCACTGAGTGGCCTTGGACAGGTATCTGCTCCTCTCAGGGCCTTATTTACTCTGTCTTACTCTGAGGGTCTGGTCAGGAATTGATGTGGGTCTTTGGTCTCAACCCAGGGAAGAAGGTGGTCAGGGTAGGCTTCCTGGAGGAGGCCTCACCAAGGCCTGCTCCTCTACCCGTAGCCTCTACCTATCCCTGGGTCCCCTCTGCCTTCATCCAGCAAGGGCTGCTTAAAATGCTGCCTCTGCCTCTCCTTGTTCTTGTTCACCCTCAGATACCAGGAAGCCTCAGGCTGTTCTGGCCACAGCCAAGCCTGCTAGGTTGAGTTATTTTTGAGCTGAATTATCAAACTCTCAGAAGACCCAGGTGGGCATGAAGCCCCACTTTAGAGATGGGAGACATGGGGCCAGAGAGGGTCAGGGCCTGGCGTGGAGTTTGCACATCATGTCCAGACCTTACTCCATCGCTCATGTCCACTCTGCAGACAGGAATGCTGAGGCTCAAAGAGGCTGTATGCTGGGGATGGAGGCTCCCGGGGCTGGGCATGTGGCAGAGCCTTAGTGAGCCCCTTTGGGTCGTCTCTTCTGATGCCACTCCCCTGGAGAGGGAACCCGTGGGCAAAGGGGCGACAGGCACCTAGGGAGGCGACTCCACTCCGTGTCCCTGAAGCTGAGAAGCTGCCTTGGCTCCCCAGCCCTTGGGGCTCTTTCTTCTGGAGCTCCTGTCGGAATCTCTCCTCCGAGCACTTAGTTACGGTGGAAGATGATTTACCTGGAATGTCCTGTACCTGACCTGGACCAGATTAATGGCATTTGTAGTCTTCTTAACTCAAAGGAGCACAGTCACGGAGGAGAAAAGCCCTTTAGCCCATTACACGTATCTGAACAATTACAACTCAGCCCATTTACACTGGTCATTATGTCTCTACATATGAAACCAAGAATGTCTGTCCCAGCTCCTGCACCATCAGCAGGACTTTGAGGACAGCCTTTGGTCGCGAGTGGTCCTGTGCCTGTGACTGGGCTGCTGTGGTCTTGTTCCTCACAATTTACATTGTGTTCACAATTTGGTGGTGGTCCCTGCATTGCCCCACCCAATACACTGCAGCAAATTTTTGGTTTAATAGAATGGTGTGAATTAAAAATGGATACTTGGGCCAGGCACGGGGCTCAGGCCTGTAATCCCAGCACTTTGGGAGGCAGGTGGATTACTTGAGCTCAGCAGTTCGAGACCAGCCTAGGCAACGTGGTGGAACTCCATCTCTACTAAAGAAATAAATACATAAAAATTAGCCAGGCATGGTGGTGTGCACCTGTAATCTCAGCTACTCGGGAGGCTGAAGTGAGAGAATCACCTGATCCCGGGAGGCAAAGTTTGCAGTGAGCTGAGGTCAGGCCACTGCACTCCAGCCTGGGTGATGGAGTGAGACCCTGTCTCAAAACACAAACACACAAACAAAACAAAAAAAGAGGATACTTATTAACAATCACAACAAAATAAAACTTTTTACCAAATTTCTGTGGTTTGTATGTTTCGGGTTGTATTCCCAATTTGGTCCCAGTATTGCAGTGAAGGCCCCTGGGGCAGGGAAGAGGTATGGGGGTGCTTGGCAGGTAATTGAGTCCTATTACCCTCACCTCCTTTCCTGACACCCAGGATGTACTCACTAATTCCTTCTCCTATGTCCCAATTCCTCCAGCACCGGGAAGGACACAGGGGGCTCAGTACAGATTTAGAGATTTGGAACCTCAGAACTGGAGGCTGGCTCCCAGTGAGTGGCTAGCCTGGGGCTCTCAAACTCATATGCCCCAGGGGCCAGGCAGGGGCTGGAAATGAGCAAAGCAGGTTGGTAAGGACTGTGGGGAACTGGAGAGCCAGCCATCAGCCCCAGCTGACTGCTACCATGTGCAAATAAATGCAGGCCCTGTGTGGCCAGATTCAACTTTTCCAGGAGAAACCAGAAATCCAGATTTCTATGTAATTTGCAAAAGTTGGCAACTGATTCTCGTCTTTAAAAAAACCACTGAGCAGGCCAAACAAAACATTCTGCTGCTCAGTTTGTAACCCCTGTTTCTGGTTCAGCCCCTGCTTTTGCAGACAGGGACGGAAGACTGGTGGGGGTGAGGGACGGGACCCTGGACACCCTAAGTGGCTGGGCTTGCTCCAGAGACCCCCTGGTCTCCCACCTCCTTGAGCCTCTCCATATCCAGCCTGGGCTGTTAGATGTTCCCCTCTCTCCCCAGCCCCGGCAGGCACCCCAACACCTTCACCGCGGAGGAGGGAGTCATCAGGTGTGTGGAATGACAGCCAGAAACACGGCT
This sequence comes from Callithrix jacchus, assembly GCF_049354715.1. NCBI lineage: Eukaryota > Metazoa > Chordata > Mammalia > Primates > Cebidae > Callithrix > Callithrix jacchus. The sequence goes on from NC_133509.1 coordinate 23,224,901, forward strand.
GCTGCAGGGAAGCAGGCATGAGTCACTGCCTCTCCATCTTTTAAGGAGGAAAAAAAAACGGCTGCCTCCTTAGAATTGTCACCCAGGCCCCCTTGGGGAGGCAGGTGGGTGGGGCTCTGAGACCAGGCAGTTTATTTCTGGGCCATGCCCCCTCTGGGATAGGCCCTGGCTGGCACCAGGTGAGCAGTAGTGCCCTGGTTATGGGTATGGCTCAGATGCCAGGCTCCCCATGGCTGTAGCCAGGGTAGAGAACTCAGCATGTTTGTTCAGTTATGACTTTAAAAAATAATGCAGGGACTATTTTATTAAAATGGCTGTGTTCCCAATCAACATGCTTTGATAGGACACTCAATTAGAGCAAGGGTTACAGAGAGGCAGACGCCCCCATGTAAACTGGTATCTTTCTCCCCAGCTCCAGTCCATCACTTCTCATGTGGTTTTTCTTTCTCAGCTAGGCATGAGACGAATCCTTCTTTCAGCTTCCCTGCACCTCTGAAGTTAGGGAAAGGGGCATCGGGGTGAGGGGGACGCTGGCTGAGCAGCTGTGGTATGCCGGGCACTGGGCCTGGTGCTTCGATATACAGCCTCACTTACTGTTGACAGCAACCTTGTGAGGTCAGTGTAATTGGCTCCATTTTTTTCAGGTGGGGAAACTGAGGCTCTGAGAGGAACTAGCCCACAGCCTGCCTCCTCAGGCCCCCTTGGACTGAGTTGGCTCTGGCAGTTGGGGAGTTAGCAGGTTGGCCCCGGCCTCCTTCCCAGCTGCCCTCCAGCCTTCCATCTGGGAAGGGCTTTCCAGTCCACACCTCTTCTCTGTGCCAGGTCACTCTCAGGCCCAAGGGTGCTGGGGGCCTTGTCGGGGCTTGTAACCTCAAGCCAGAGGCCAGCAAAGTAAGGGGAAGCTACGTGCAAGATAGTGTACGGGTGCGCATGTGTGTGGTGGCTGCACACGTGGGCATTTAACCTGCAGAGGTCACATGCCCACTCGGGGGTGCCTGCTACTTACTCACCTGCCTTGCTGTTAAGTGCTTTCCAGGTCTCGAGCGAAGGCCATGATTTTACTCCTTATTCAGGGAGGGTGGAGTGGTTTGGTCTCAGGGACTCCCTCTGTTAGGGGCCTGGTGGGCTCCCAATGGGCTGAGTAGGGCAGACTCCACCCTGGAACACCTCAGACAGGCCCAGGCTGAAATGGGGATAGCTCTGGGGAAATTCAGGGCCTCATCCGACTATTTCCCTTTCCTGTTCCTGGCCGCCCCTCCCTGACGATGGTGATACTGTCATTGCCATAGATCTTCCTCTGTGCCGAGCATGGTGTGAGAGGCTTTTCCTAAATAGGCCCCCATTTGATCCTCCCAACACCCCCATATAGTAGGCAGCTTTGTCGTTTTTCAGATGAGGAAGCTGAGGCACAGTGACTGTAAGCAGCTTGCCAGCATCACAGAGTACAGGGGAAGGCAGGGATTTGAACCCAGACATCTGACTCCAGAGAAGGTGCTCAAGAAGAATACAAACCTTGGCTGCCTGCCTTGACCCAAACCCAAGCCTCGCCTCCTCCACGAAGCACACCCTGACTGCCCCTGCTGGCTCTGAACTGCCCCAGATGCAGCTGTCTCTCCCTTGCAGGGTGGCTGGGTTGGCCATTCTCTTCTCACAGCTTGCAGATGGGCCACAGGGTAGAGGAAATACCCAGGAGAGGTCAAGCGAGCTTGGCTTTGGGAGCTGGCGAGGACAGGACAGAGTCTAGTTTGCTGTATCCCTTACAGACAAGAAAATGGAGGCCCGCAGATGGAGAGTGCTGGCCTAGGGGTGCACAGTCAGTGAGGGGTGAAGCTGGACTCCAGCCTCCAGTCCAGCCCTCTTTCTTCTGTACCAACTTGCTGCATTGGTTTTATTTCAGAGACAGGCCAAGAGGCATGGTGAGGGGGGAGGCCAGAAGGGAACTCGGCTAAGACCCCTTTTCCTCTCCTTGCTTCTAACCTTCTAACCATGCATGTTTGCCATTTTCCACCTCCCTCCCATCCTTTGACTCCCCACCATTTAAAAAAAAGAATCGGGAGGCAAGGGAGGGGCGAGCCATTGACTTAAATGTTTAAATTAGCCTCACTTTGCTGAAAGCTGGGTGTCAGGATAAATCCAGTCCTACAGTGTCATATATCTTTTCCTGAGTGGGAAGTTGGCAAATAAATGAGTGTTCTTCATATATTATTATGGCCTGACACAGCCGAGGCAGGGAAAGGCAGCCCACAGTGATTGATGAGCAGGTCTGGGGCTAATGAGCCGGAGGTTGGGCTCCTTATGGGGGGCCTGTGCCTGGCGCCTGGGCTGGGGTACGGGGGAGCTGAGCCCCTGTTCGGAGTTGTTCCAACCAGGGCTTGCTTAAGCTAGGAGGCCTATGGTGCCTTGCCTTCTCCTCCTCTTCTGTCTGTCCTTTACGACGACACCCTGTTCTGGCTGGCTCTCTTTGCCCTGTCCCCACACCCTGCCTTCTCTTCTCTGGAGACTTGAAGTGACATTTCTGAGGTTCATGGTCCATGGAGTGAATAGAACCCTGCAAGGAAAAACCGTGAGACCTTGACATCTGCGTGGTATTGATATTTTAGATTAAAAGACATCTTGACTTGGTCTTCACGGTATCCCCATAGACCAGGAAGGAACTGAGGCACAAAGATGAAAGTTGATTCCTCTGAGTCTTTGGGGGCCCAGCCTCCACCTCTGTGGCATCCTACAGCCACCTCCGTATTGCTCTGGCCGAGTGGAACCCCCAGAGGATGCTGGAGTCAGCAGCCCCTGTGCATGGTCAGCGCCTGACAAGTCCAGCCCTGGCCACTCTTGTTCTGGGGACTCAGATACTCTGTCCTGTCAGAGCATAGCTCCTTCGGCACATTGCCCAAGAAATCCTGTCACAGAGACATCAGAGTCTAAAACGTCAAACCAAGATGATCCCTGAGGAGCCAGAGTGGCCTCCTGGAGGAGGTGGCCTTTGAACAGGGACACTGGCGGGGAGCGGAAGGCAGGGTGGCTTGGCCAAGGAGCAGGGCAGTTAGGGCCCCCAGCATGTAACCTTGCCCAAGGACTGTGGGTCCTTCCCAGGCGTGGGCTTCATTTCCTGGTGCCCCTCTCCCTCCCCCAGACTATAGGAGCTGGAGGTATGGGTGGGGAGACCTGGAGGTATGGGTGGGGGCGCTTCCCTGGGGCTGAGCTCCAAGGTGTCCCTGAGGGATGAGTGTGGGAGCATGGAGTGTGTGTGTGAGGTGGGGCATATTGGCACTGGGGGGCAGTGGAGTATGGGGGTGCACATACGTGGGGACGTTCAGTGCCCTCTAGGGAGGCGAAGTGGGTGACATGGGGGTGCAGGGTCATTCTCCTGAGCACGTTCTCCTAAAGTGACACCTTTGCAATCGTCTTTCAAGTTAGCGTGTGGATGATGTTCTTAACACTGTGAGAAAAATGTGCAGAAGTAATTGAAAGCCAGACAGTTAGACGCCAGATGTGGGGAAATGGTCACGTTCACTCCCTCACCAGCCAGGGCTGCTGAGCCTGGGCTCCCGCCTCCGGCCTGGACCTCCCTTGATGGCGTGTGTGTGTGTATGTTTATGGTACCTTGTGTGCAGGAGTGTGTGTGTCACTGTATGTCAGTGAGTGTATTGTGAAACCGTGTGTGAGCAGGTTTGTGAGTGTGTCACTGTGTTTTGGTGTGTATAGGTCTGAGAATGCATGCTCGCTTGTGTTGTTCTGTCAGTGCTCCATGTGTGGACGTGCTTTTGACTGTGGGTGTCAAAACAGCCGAGCCTTTTGGGCCCGGTCTTCCTCCTGGAACTTAATGAGAGTTATGGGCTCCATGACTGTAAAGCTTGTCCAAGTGTCATGGGTCATTTGCTGCAATCACAAGAGGTGGGATGCAGAGATCAGGACCCCACGGGGAAGAAAGTGGGCTGGGTGGGGCAGGGCCTAGCCTGGGCCTGGCTGGCCCGTCTGCGTGTACCTGGGCCCATGCACTCCCTGTCGCTGAGGTTTTGCCTCTTCAGCCCTGCTCTAGCCTGGCCCCGATATAACCCGGCCCCCACCACTTCCCGCCGGCAAGCCTTTGCTGGGCCGCATTGTCCAGACAGGATGGGGTGGAGACCCTGCTCCCACCGAGGACTCAGGATGAAGAGGAACTTGGGAGCAGTTAAATGTTAAACCACATTGGGCTGGATCAGGCTTTGGAAGATTGAAAGGGAATTTAGCTTTGCTGGGGGAGGAAGGAGGAAACAGCAAGGGCAGATGTGTGGCGTCGGGAAGGAGGGAGGAGCGTGGGGCAGATAGGGAGGCAGCCAGTGGGGCGGGGCCACTGACAAAGGTGAGGAGCTGGAGGTGGCTGCAGAAGTCCTGCACACAGTAGATGCCCAGGACATACCTGAAATGCAGCTGGGGGTCCTGTTATGGAGTTTTCCTTGTGACCTTGGGAAGGTGTTAACCAGAAAGTGTGACTGTAACATCATCGATGATAGCAGCTCTGTTTTGTAAGCTCCTACAGTGCGGGCAGCACTGTGCCCACTACCCTACTCATGTTAGCCCCGTGTATGTTTTCATTTTACAGATAAAGACATGGGGGCTCAGGGCGGTGGAGACCTGCCCAAGGTGACAGCACAGATCAGTGCTGGTCCCAGAATTCAATCCCAGGTCTGACTCCAGAATCAGACCATGTGCTGCGCCCATGCCTCAGTTTCCTCATTTCTGCCACGAAGGCCTGGAAGAGAGGATTTCATATTTGGCCTGCTTTAGCGCAAAAGGCTGCTGACCCCAGAGTTCCCTCTTCAGAGTAAGATTCTGTGTGTGGCTGGGGGAGCTTCCTCCTTCCCCATCAGATCCCTGGGGCCACCTCCCTTCCCCAGGCCAGTGTGGGGCCAGGTCTGGGTTGGGCAGGGGTGGAGGACGGAGAGCCTTTTGGAGGAAGGGGCATTGCCTCGCTCCTGAAGGGAACTGGTTGGGACCTGGCTGTGCTCCAGTCTGGTCCTAGAAGGAGGGCCTTGGCCTCAAGGGACTTGCGCATCCATCTGTGGCTTGTTCTTCCCTACAGACATGGCTGGCAGAGGGAGACGCCATGCCTTTTGTGTGCACAGCCGCCGGATAAGTCAATAAGCGTCTCACCTGCATTACCTGCCCCAAACTTCACAATAACCTTGGGAGCTGTAGACCACCAGGGCCCATCTTACAGGCAAAGGCAGAGTTTCATAAAAGCCTGTGATTTTCCCAGGGTCTTCAGTGACTGAGGCCAGAGCAGGGCTAGGCCATCTTCTGCCTACCAGACCTACCCTCACTGTGGCCCTCTGACAGGCCAGGGCAGGGAGGCTGCACTGTGGGGCACAAAGGGCAGCCCTGACTTCTGAGGAGGTTGCCAGAGGCAGGGCCTGGGGCTGGAGGGGCTGCTCTGCAGACTCTTCCTTCTCAGAGCCCCACCCCAGAACCCCCAGCACAGCCTAGGCTGGGGCTGCCACCCGCAGCGCATTCCAGAGGCAGCTATGCTGAGCTGGGTGGAGCGTCCTGTCGCCCAGTCCCTGGGAGGCGGGCATGCCTAATGAATTAATTAATGTTGGCAAAGCACTTGGAGATCTGGGGCTGAAAGGTGCTCAATACATGCAAATCAGAATGATTGTTATTACTCATAATTAGGGAGTTTCTGCCGGAGAAATTATTCAGAAGCGGACGGTGGCTGGGCCAGCACAGGGTTCTGCCAAGATCTGCTCTTCAAAATGGGGAATCTGTCTCCTTTTCCTCCCTTCTTTTTCTCCATCCTTCCATCCCTCTCTCCCTTCCTTCCTTCTCCCCCTCCTTTCTCCCTCCCTCTCTTCTTTCCCCACTTCTTGCCTTCCCCTTCCCTCCCCACTCCCTTCCTCCTTTCCTCTTTTCTATCCTCTCTCTCCTTCTCCCTCTCTCTCCCTTCATCCCCACTCTTTCCCATCCTCCTCTTCCTCCCCTTTTCCTCCTTTTCTTCCCCATCCCTGTTCCCACTCCCCCTCCCAGCTCTGGGCCTGTTTCTTGCTTTTCCACAACAGATGCCTTCTTTGTCTTATCTCTGATGAAGATAGGCACGTGGCATGGTTTGGAGAAGGAGGAGACTGGGCAGTAGTTTCTCACACACAAAGTGGGAAGGACCCAGAAGCTGAGCCTCACTTTTTCCCTCTGTTAAATGGGTGCACAAGGGGTGCCCTCCTTCTTTGGGTGAGTGGTGATGCCCAGGAGGGCACTCTGAGTTGCAAGCTTCACGCCTGCAAGGCTCTGCCATACGTTGTTTAGGTAAACATTGTGTGTGCACACTTGGTGTGTGTGTGCCTCTAGGCCCCTCCTCCCTCAGACCGTGTTCTCAATATGGCATTGTGTCTTTGGCTGTTGGTTTCCTGATGGCTGAGGCTGACCCTCCTCCACCAGACTGAGTGAGCGGCCCCATGCTGAGTCCTTGGCAGTGCCCACAAACAGCAATCCAAATAAACTCTCTCTCCTAGCTGCACCCTGCATCCCTCCCCCTACCCCCAGTCTTCTGTCTCCATGGCGACGTTCATCTTTTGTGCCCACCAGCCCCAGGGAGGGCCGCTCCCAGTTTCAGCACCATGAACAGCGCCTGGCTCAGCCCGGCCCACAGCAGCTCCTCCCAGCTGAACACAGCACCCACGGGTCATTCTGCCCCAAGCCCTGCGTCCACACCCAGATGCCAAGGCCAAGAGCATACCAGTGACTTATCCAAGGGCACACAGAAGCTTAGCTTTAGAGCTGAACCACAGCCCTGGTCTCTGAACTGTCTATTGCATCACAAGGAGGCTTTAGAAGGACTTCTTAGTGTTCAGTCAACAAACACTGGGCAAGCACCTACTGTGTGTCTGCCTCTATACCAGGATTGGTGATGGAGAAGAGGTGGAGACAGGTAGGTCTCTGTTCTCTCCAGCATGTGGGACCCACCAAAAGGTAGGTGCAGCCACAACAACAGTGGGAGAGCCTGGCATTGCAAATATGACAGTACTATGTGCTTGATTCTGTGGTGTCTGTGAGAAGTCCTTGAGAGATGTGAGGCAAAGCAGGTGCCTGTAGGATGAAGCAGTAAGGAAGGCTGCTTGTAGGAAGTGGCACCAAGCCTGGAGAGGCAGAAAAGAGGGGAAACTGGTTGTAGAAGAGGGGCTGGAATGAAGCTGGCCTGTGTGTGGGTAATGGTGAGAAGTCCATCCAATAGGCTCAGAGCAGTTGGTGGCAATGAGCCTGGGAAGGTCTGCAGTGCCCCATGAGGGGCTGGTCTCTGTCCTGTGGGCACATGGGAAGGTTGACCAGCCCAGGGACACAGTGGGCCTCCCCTCTGCTCTCCAGTGCTGCAGCCTGCTCTGGTATCAGAATCCCGGCCCCTACCTCTCCCTCCCTCCCTTACCTGGGGTTGGCTGATTCCATCTGGAAGTGACAATAGGATGTGGCCTTTGTGCCTTATCGCCCAGCCTGTAATCTTTCCATCCAACACAGGCTCCTTTCTTTTCCTTGGCATTTGTCAAAAAGATGGGACAGAGCCCCATAGCCCTATGGGGAGGCCAGGATGGAGGAGGCCTCTTGTTGCCCAACGATTTGCATTGCTTTTGCCAGCTGCCTGAGTGGGTTTGCCGGCCACTATGTGGCTGTGTTTGGCTTTGGCTAATGAAATAATGTCTTCGCCAAGGAATGAAGAAAGCCTCTGCTCACTAGCTCAGCTGCCTACTTTTAGGACAAAAGTCTTTACTGTTAGGCTCCCAGTGCTGGCTGAGTGGTGGGGCTTTGCGGGGAGTCAATGGGGTGGGCGGTCCACCTTGGGGCGACAGTGAGAGGGTGATAGCAGCTGGGGCAGGCAGTGCCGACACTTTGCAGGGACGCTATCTCCTTGGCCTTCTGAACCCCAGCAGCGTTTTCCTGGGATAAGAGAAGGACTTGGGATCACGTAGATCCCTGTTCTGTCCCCAGCCCTGCCACTTGCAGGCCTCGTGGCCTCGGGCAAGACATGGCTGACTCTCTGGGTTTTGAGTCACCTCCTCTGAAGAAGGAGGCATGGTCACATGTGAGAGGGCGGTTGCTGGGCTTGGTGAGACGATGGAGCAAAGCACCCGGCACACAGCGTGGACTTAGGAAATGCAGGTGGCCTCATGTTCACCACTTAGGATCACAGCCTTACCTTGCTGTTGGCCCAGGTCTTGTTCATCTAAAGGTCAAAATCCAGCTGTCTGACCCCATAGAAGGGTGAGATCTTCTTCCCTGACTTCTCCCAGAGATTGGGAGGCAGTGGGTCCAGTTGAATGGCTGGATTCAAATGTAAAAGCATTTGAATTGCTCCTTACCCTAAAGTTTAGGGGCTAGCATGAAGGGGCTCCTCAGAGGAGGGAAGGCGGGGATGGAAAAGCACTTCCCCCTCCTCCAGGAAGCCCTCTGGAGATCGGCTGGAGGTGCTCTTTCTCTGGGTCCCGCCTACCCCATAGACTTACACTGTGTTCTTCCCAGGGCATTGCCCCCCACTATCACAGGTCTTATTCTCACTCCCATCTCTGTGAAGCTTTCCAGTATTCTAAACGTCTCACACCTGTGACTCGTGGACCCTATGGGCGAGGTGGGTGTAGTAGGAGCGATAGTCGTGGTGGTAAAGGTAATAATCCTAAAAGCAGCCAGCCTTGCTGAGGACTTTACCATGTGCCAGGCATGGGTTAAGGCAGGCTGCAAGGATCCCTCCCTTAATTTTGGTAGACAGGGTTGGATTGACTCCCATTTTACAGAGAAGAAAGCTGAGGCCTGAATGGGAGAAGGACCTCCTGAGGGCATAGCAAGAGTAAAGGCAGAGATTTGCACTTGGGCTCACACCTGGCTGAAGTCCATGTAGGTTGACCATCACCAATGATGTGCCCACTCTGCACCCCGCCCTGGACACAGAGACATGGTACATGCTCAGGCCCTCAAGCAGGTTACAGTCCACAGCTCACCCTTCATGCTCTCCTGTCCTGCCTGACTCCTCCTCGCCCAACTCAGAGCAGGCAGCTGCATCTTTCCCACTGCACTGGCCCCACCTCTCACCCTGGGGTCCCTTTAGTGTAGACTCCACAGGCAGAGGCTCCAGTCCCACTGGCACTTACCAAGTCCTGGCACATAGTAGGGGCTCACCTAATACTTATTTGGTGGTGGAATAAATGCCATTTTGTGGTTTAAATGAGAAGATGTATCTGAAGTACTTGGCACTCAACCAAATATTTATTGAGTGAAAAAATATCTTTGGGGGGAGAGAAGGAGGTGCAGGTGTCAAGTGCCTGGCCCACGGTAGGCTCAGCACAGGGGGACAGCCGCAGCCATAATTGCTGGCATCCATTCTTCTGAAAGGGGTTGGGTGGATGGACGAGAAGCAGGCCCGGGAGGCAGGAGAGAGACGTGGGGAGAAGCAGGCAGGCGCCGCCGGAACTCCCAGGAAGAGGCTACAGCAGGGCGGAGGCTGGTTCGGAGCTGGGGGCCCTGACACTTACTTTGTGTGGAGCTGGGGACCGGGCGCGTGCATGTGTGCACGCGTGTGGGCGGCTGTGTGTAAAACAAATAACTGGAAAATGAATTTAATTATAAGGCACTTTTAATAGTTATTTATATTTAATCCTGCTAATTCTGCTTCTCATGTAGCCAAACTGTAATGCTATTCTTCTTACTCATTTGCTAGTGAGAGTCAGGGAGGGAAGGGAGTGGGAGGCGGCCTCGGGGGAGGGCAGCAGGTGTCCTCTGACCCTGGGGTGGGCCTATCTCAGGGGTGGATACTGAGGGCAGTGAGGAAGGGGCCACTGGCAAGGCTGTCTCAGGGGCATCCGGGACATGGCCCCTGCTCTGACTCCAGGGCATGTGCTCACTCAGTCCCTGGGGAGGATGTGGGGGAGCCACGGAGCCAGATCCAGGTTCAAATCCATGAGTCTTAACCTCACGGGCTCACTTTCTCTACCTGTAAGGTGCTATCACCGCTGCCCACACACACACCTGCTCTGAGAGCTGTTGGGAGGATTAACTTTGAGAAAGCAGGCCTACCCCACTGTGGCTGCCAGAAAGGCCGGTTCAGCATCCTCCTTCCTCTCACCAGCCCTCAAGCTGGCTGGGGTCCAGGCTCTCCAGACACGCCCAGCCAGCCCTCAGCTTACTGGCAAAGAACAGATGATTTACTAACCTTATATAAACCCTTAGGTAGGGCTGGAGGGCTGGGTTGGATTGAAAGGTGGTCTGGTGGCTGGAGTGGCTTCACGGGGCAGCAGGGAGCAGTCCACGTAGCAGCCATGGGAGTGGGCAAAGGGGACAACACATTCCTAAGAAGGGTCCACGGTGTGGCCCACATGGTGGCTTTGGAGAAAGGAGTTAGAGACCCAGACCCACTGTGCTATGGAGACTCTGGGCTGTGAGACCAGGATGTGAGGGACTGAGGCAATGAAACCAGGGAAGAGCTTCAGGCAGGTTTAAGGCCTGGAGGTGGGGCTGGTGGGAGAGATGCTGGTACCCACTGGGTCCCACCTGGGGGATGGCATTGGGCTTGTTTCCTGACAGTTTTTCCTGTGGCTGGGGTGAAGGCAGGGGCCTTAGAATAGCCTGGAGTGGAGCAGGCAGGTGATGCTGGGCTCAGACCTCTCTCTAGGGAACCCATAGAAATTGGGCTAGGGGGCCTGATGCAGTGGCTCATGCCTGTAATCCCAGCACTTTGGGAGGCTGAGGCAGGTGGATCACTTTAGATCAGAAGTTCAAGACTAGCCTGGCTAACATGGTGCAACACCGTCCCTACTAAAAATAGAAAAATTAGCTGGGTATCGTGGCACACGCGTATAATCTCAGGTACTCGGGAGGCTGAGGCAGGAGAATCGCTGGAACCCGGGAGGCAGATGCATTCCAGTCTGGGAGACAGAGTGAGACTCCAGAAAAAGAAAGGAAGAAAGAAAGAGAAAAAGAAGGAAAGAAAAAGAAAGAAGAAAAGAGAAAGAAAAGAAGGAAAGAGAAAGAAATAGAGAGGGAAAGAAAGGAAAGAAAAAGAAAGAAAGAAAGATGAAAGAAATTGGCTAGGGGGCCAGACACTGTGGCTCTTACCTGTAATCCCAGTACTTCAAGAGGCTAAGGTGGGAGGATTGCTTGAAGCGAGGAGTTCAAGACCAGCCTAGGCAACAAAGCAAACCTCTGTCTCTCCCCATCACTGCCCCCCAATAAAAGAAAGAAAAGAAAAAAGAAAAGGAAAAAATGAAATTTCGCTGAAACTGGGGTCCATGACCTCTTCTGGTAGCAGGGTTGAGGGGAGGAATGGGCAGGGCCACCTTCCTCCATGTGTTGGTTCTTCCCATGTTGTCCTGGTCCCACTCACCATGCTGGGGCCACCTCAGGGTTGCTGGGCCTTCCCTGGCTGGCGAGGCTCTGCAGGGCATCAAAGGGGTTGGCCACGCGCAGAGGCTACCCTGAGGGCGGACCCTGAGCCAGGCTCCGTGCTGGGCTTCTTCCAGAGTTTCTCTCATGGAATCCCTTCAGTGATGCTGCAAGGTGGGTGATTCTTTTCCCATTTTATAGATGGGGAAACTGACTCAGGGACGTTGAGAGACATGATTAGAGTTTGGGTCATCTGACTCCAAAGACAGTTCCTTTGCCCATTGGCAAACTCTGGTGGCCCAAGGAGAGGAAGCCGATGGTATAGTCAGAGTGTGGGGTGAAGGCACTGCCCTCTTAGGAACAGTTCAGAGAGTATGGTATTGAGGTTTCCAGTCCTGATGTTCACACCCCCAGGGGCCCGGCAATGGTGGCTCTGAGGCCCTTCGGGCCTGCTGGTGTGGCCAGCATCTTAACCTGCTGGAGAAGGTGCCTCAAAGGGGCAACCCCAGTCCCTGTTTAGATTCACGTGGAAGGAGAAAGGTTGGCTTTGGCTCTACGGCACCGGGGTTCAGATCTTGGCTCTGCCACTCACTGGCTGTGTGCCCTTCGGCCAGCACCTGACCCCTGAGCCTCAGCATGGCCACTGCTGTCTGGCACGCAGTGCACGTGGTACCACCCACCCACCCTCCTCCTCTTGCCTCCTTCCTCCGCTGACGTGTGGAGGGAGTAATGACTGAGGGTATGATTCTCTCTGGGGTAGTTTCACTTTAATAAGAGACTTTAATGCCTCCGAACCCCAGTGGAACGATGTTTCCCTTTAATGGTGACATTTCAGGCATGGTGACAACCGTGGGGAGATGCCAGAGGTGGGGGCCCGCCTGGCTCTGCGTTGATGCAGTCTCCTGCTCTGGCCCTTCTCCCACCCCCCTCCCCCCAGGCTCCCGCTGCTCTTTTGCAGGCTGGTCAGTGTTTCTCTAGTTTGATTGAGGGACCTGTTCTGAGTGTGCTCACACTGAAGCTCTTAGAAGCTCAGCCTGAGAACTCACAGGCATTCTGACGCAGACAGGGCCAGCCTGACCTCTGCTCTTCTAGGCAGTGAGAGGTTACAGCAAAAGTAATTAACAGGCTTGCAGGGGGAGTGATTGACCCGTCTGTGGGAAACCTGGAGGCCTGGTCCCAGGGAAGAGACTCTGGGCATGCCCAGCTGAGCGTGATGGATCTTATCTGTTCATTAAGATGGCACCCACCCCACCCATAGGACCATTGTCTGCACTCCAGAGGACTCACAATGTCCCCTCATCTGCTCAGTGCTGCCAGAAATGCTCCCAAGCCCTGGCTGTGTTGCCTGGGGAGAGGAGGAGGAGGAGGAGGAGGAGGAGGAGATATGGCCCCCTGCTAGGTGTGGGCGGGGGACCGAGGGACAGAGGATCAGAGCTCTGGAGGAAGCAGTCCTGGGGGGGTCAGGTATTCTTTGCAGACTCAGCAGAGCTAAAGGCAGGGAGGGTGTGAAGAGGTCCTGAGTGAGAGGTCCATGGACCTGGCCTGGGGGCCTGTGTTCTAGTCCAGGTTTTGCAGCTGATTCCTAACTATGGGTAACTATGGGGAAGTCCCTGCCCTCTCCTGGCCTAAATTTTCCCATCTGTCCAATGGGGGTTTTGGTCTAGGCCAGCTGGTCTCTGGCCCCCTTCAGCACCCTCCATCCCTGGGCGTAGGGGGTGGTCTCTGGAGCCCAAGGAGCTGAAGAGGGATGGGAGGCAGATGTACGTGCTGCTGTGCGCTGCAGCCAGCACACTCATTAAGCATCTGCAAGATGGATACACCCCCCAGTTCACCTGGCACACGAGCCTCTGGATTTATTTCTTCCTGAATGGTGCCATCCATCATGCTAGCTTTGCTGCCAGTGGTGCGGCTGGCGCCTGCCTGAGCTCCTGCAGGGTAGGGTACCTTGTTATCCTCCAGGCAGGGCTCCTTGCCCCAACCACTCATCCTTGCTCCTGCACCTGACCACCGTTCAACTTGTGTGGCATGGGGGCAGTTCTCCCCCTTAAGTCTGCTCCAGTCCCCAGCCAGACTACAGGTGCAGGGTGCTCTAAGGTATACTGGGGCAATCAGGGCTGGCTTCTTGAAGGAGGTGGCAGTACTGGCTTTGGACCTAAAAATGTATCTAGGCAGGAAGTGGACTGATGGAAAGAAGACTAAGTGCTTTCGGTACTGGCCTTGAGGGAGGGATGGAATTTATGGAACAAAGAGAGGGAGGCCGCATGCTTATGCTCCTGCTCCTGTTGCTTATGAAAGGTGCTCAAGCAGCAGTGCTTAGTGACTGACTGATTGATCCTGCCCATAGTTCTTTTTTTTTTTGAGCCGGAGTCTTGCTCTGTCTCCCAGGCTAGAGTGCAGTGGCATGAACACAGCTTACTGCAACCTGGACCTCCTAGGCTCAGGAGATCCTCCTGCCACAGCCTCCTGTGTAGCTGGGACCACAGGTGCATGCCACCGTGCCCAGATAATTTTTCAATTTTTTGTAGAGACAGGGTTTCACTTTGTTGCCCAGGCTGGTCTCGAACTCCTGGGCAGCCTCCTAAAGTGCTAGGATTGCAGATGGGAGCCACTGTGCCCAGCTCCTAGTTCTTATAATTTCCTGTTCTTTCAGACTCAGGTGGTCTTATACCCCTTCTAAGCATCTCAGGAGCTATCTGGTGAGCCCACCCCAGCCTCCATCTTACAGTCCCCTACAGTGTCCATCCGTCTAGAGGCATGCAGAATACAGCACATTTTGCCCGACCTTGGACAAGCCCCTTCCTCTCTTGAGCCTAGATTTCCATGTCTGTGAAATAAAGATGGCTGATCTTGCCTGCCAGGGTCATGAGGAAGAGATGAGCAGTTGTGTATGAGGTGAGCGGCACGAGGCCTCGTTCCTGCAGGGTCCCAGTGCACGTGGGTGTCCTCCTTTACCTGAAAAAGTCCTGCAGGTTTCACTGCAGAAAAGACATGTGAGGTGGTCTCCAGCGAATGACCAGAATCTCAGTGGGCAGAGTCACGTGTGGGTGGCAGTGGTTCTGGATCTCAGCAGGACACCTGGAGTGGTGCTAACGGTGTCTACTGGGACTTTTTTTGACAGACTCTCGCACTGTCTGCCAGACTGTAGTGCAGTAGCACAATCTTGACTCACTGCAACCTCCGCCTCCCAGGTTCAAGCAATTCTTGTGCCTCAGCCACCTGAGTAGCTGCGATTACAGCTGTGTACCACCATACTGGTTAATTTTGTTTAAGTAGAGATGGGGTTTCACCACATTGGCTGGGCTGGTCTCGAACTCCTGGCCTCAAGTGATTCACCCGCCTTGGCTTTGCAAAGTGCTGGGATTACGGGCATGAGTCACTGAACACCGCTAGGGAACAGCTTCTTAAGCAAGGTGCGGTGGTGGAGGGTGAGGCCTCTGGAGCCAGGCTGTCTGGCTGCCATCCTGGCTGCACTCAGTAGCCACGTGAGCATGACTCTGGGCAAAGTGCTAGACCTCTCTGTTTCTATTTCCTCCTCTGGAAAGGGGGATAAATACTGATAGAACCGAGCTCACAGTGTTGTACTGATTAGATGAACTTGTACATGTAAAGTTTAGAATAATGCTGACTACATATTGACTGTTTAATACAAGTTAGCGGCTTTTGTCACTTTATTTTTTTATTTTGAGATAGGGTCTCACTTTGGTTGTTCAGGCCGGAGTGCAGGGGCATGATCTCGGCTCAGTGCAGCCTCAACCTCCCAGGCTCAGGTGATTCTCCCACGTCAGCTTCCCAAGTAGCTGGGATTACAGATGGGCACTACCACACCAGCTACCTTTTTGTATTTTCAGTAGAGGTGGGGTTTCACCCTGCTCCCCAGACTGGTTCTGAACTCTTGGACTGAAGCAGTCTGCCCACCTTAGTCTCCCAGATTGCTGGGGTTACAGGCGTGAGCCACTGCGCCAGGCTGGCGTTTGTTATTCTTACTGAGGGTCAGAGAGGTCAGGGACTCGCTCATAGACACACAGCTTGTGATGAAGGTTCAGGATCTAGGTCGATGCCTGCTCAATTGCAAAGCTCTGCTCTTTCATCTGCTCCAGGCAGCCCTGATGTGCAGCCAGGGTCCAGGCATCACGTGGGGAGAGGTAGAAGCAGGCTCCGCCATGGTGAGTTCTCTTCTGAGGCCCCTTAAGGGCAGGACTTTGTCTGTTTCACTCACTTCCGTATCCGCTGAGGACCCTCAGGGCCTGGCATATAATAGGTGCTCAAGAAATACTTGTGGCTTGGCTAGATGGATCAGTAAAGGCCGGGAGGGTTACCCTGTTGCTCCCAGGGCTCCTGGCGCTCACTGTGAGAGCCCCTCACACCTCCATCTTCTGTTCCAGATTGGGAAGACTCCTCCACCCCCACACTGGCTTTCGGCAGCAGCGCCTTCAGCCTTTTGATGCCCACCCAGCTGCCTGCCTCTCCCTAGGAGGCAAACTCTCAGCCTCCCTCCCGCATTCCCAGGTTCTCCCCGCTCGCTTGTTAACTTGAGAATAACTCCCCAGCCAGCCCTGAACGAGATGCTTTGCCTCTGCTTTTATATTGCAATGTAATTTGACTGTCTAAAGGTTCTTAAAGAAGAGAGAAAAGCAAAAGCATTCCCTCCCCTGCCCAGCGTAGCTTCCATCTTCAGGAGGGATGTGGCAAAACCTGCCAACCCTCTTTACGCTGGGGGGTCTTTGGAGCCTGTCTGTCCCTTTAAGAAGGGTACAGGGCACAGGCCTGAGGCTAGGAAGCCTGGGCTCTGACAGTGTCCCCTCAAAAGTCTGTGCCCCTCTTAGCCCCTTGATTCCCCCCGATGAGGGAAAGAAATCCTTTTACAGAGGACACAGTGGGCCCTGGAGCCCTGTGTCTCCTCTGCCCTGCCTCTGGGGAATGCTGGGTGCTTGTACCAAGCAGAGTGGGTGCCCAGTGCAGGTGTGCTGGAGGTGGGCATAGGTGGATGGAGTGAGGAGGGAAGGGTGCTGCCCACAACTCCTCAGTGAGGCCCTCCTGGCAGGGTAGTCAGCAGAGCCAAGGCAGCTTGGAGGAGCCCAGGAGGGCTCTTCTACCCCCACCCTTGAGTCACCCCATCTCTCCCACCTTCCTCACTGGTTCTTCTCAATTTCTGAGAAGGTGAGGTTGGGCATTTGGTTGGGGGCCCTGTGCACTGGCACCACAGCGGGTTCTCTCCATCCTCTCACCCCACCCCAAGCTTTGCTGGAGCATTGTGGACCAGCTGTGAGGGTAGACTCCTTGTGCCTGGGACTGCCAGGGCTGGCCCACACCTAGCTGCTGAGAATTCCTCCCCTCCAGCTATTTCCTTCTTATCACTCCTGCCGTTTTGGCAGGCTCTCTCCTCTGGTCTCAGCCAAAGGTGAAGCTGGCTGTGCTCCCACTCTCCCTGGATGGCGCACTACTATTTGGAATTTGGTTCCTCTGATTGCCCCTTGTGACACCAGCTCTCCAGCAGGCTGAAGAAAAGTTATGGTTTTGAAGAATATCCAGCATTTTCTCGTTGTTAGACAGGAGTGATGCTCTCTTGTGGCTTCTACATCCTGAGTGAGGCAGAATCCCCCTGTCTCTGGCTCTTGTGGTTAACAGCTTTGGATTCACCCAGATCTGGGTTCAAATTCTGTCTCCATCAGGTGTCTTAGGTGAGTTATTCCAACCCTGCGCCTTAGTTTCCCTTCTGGACAGGGGATGCTGGTGCACAGCTCAGTGAACCGCTGGGAGGGAGGTGAGCTGATCTGCAGCACCTGGAGATGTTCAGGAAGTGTGGCCATCAGGTGGCTCTGTGAGGCCCTGTTCACGGTGCCTCTGCCTCCCAGAGGCTGTAGGGAGGAGGGCCAGGGAGCAGCTCTGGCTGGGCCGGCCTGCAGGCTGGGGTGGGGCCAGCCGGGGCCTTCTCACGTTCAGAGGCTTTGGAGAGAACGCTGTGCTCCACACATGTCCCCAGCAGCTTCTCTCGCCCAGCCTGAGCTAGGCTTGTGGGGCTCAGCCAGGTCCATCAGCTCCCTGGGAGCAGCCCCTCTGCCCAGACTCTCGTCTTACCAGTGCCTGGCAGAAGGCCCCACTGCGCTTGGATGGGTCTGTGGAGCTTCTGGGTGCAGAGGGTGATGCTCAGCCCCTTTGCCTAGCATTGGAGGCGCTTCCCATTGTGGACGGCCCAAGCCCCCCTCTGCCCCTCTCCCCTGCCCATCTCTCTCCCTCCATCTGAACCCAGGCTTCCTCTTGGCCCCCTCCTCTCTGGTTTTAGCTGAGGTCTTGGGAAGCCTCGTGTTTCGACATTCTAGGTGAGAACATTCTAGGCAAGGCTTTCTGGGTGTGTATGGGGACCAGGGCCTCTTTGGCCCTCAGAAGCAAGGCAGGGATGGTTGCATGAAGCTTCCTTTACCTCCAGCCATACCTGATGCCCACAGAGCCCGCAGCCTCAGGGGACTGCCCTGGGGAAGCTGAGGCGGAAGGTACTTGTCTGCAGAACCACAAGGTCAAGCTGTTTCATTTCTTGCTGGCAGTGGTGGCCCTGGGGAGGGTGGCTGGCCACAGCATCATCTGTGGAGTCTGTGGGCTACTCCTCCTGGGTGGCCAGGCCCTGTTTCCAGGGCTGCTCTTGGAGATGCTGGGGCCTAGGCTCCTGAGCACCCCAGGGACAGGCCACCAGGGTCCTTCCTGGGCAAGAGCCCTGGCCTCTGCTGCATCCTGTAAAGGTGGCCGGGGTAGGGGGTCCTCAGGGCCCAAAGGCAGAGGACGGAAAACCTGAGACTGGCCAGAGTAGGTTCCAGGAGTTTCCCAGCCTCTCAGACAGTGTAACGTGGGTGGGGCGGGGGTTGCTTCCTTAAAGTCTCAGGCTTGGGGTGCTGACTCGTGCTCCCAGGAGCTCAGCCAGGCCAGAAGTCTAGAGGACAAAGAAGCCAGTCTAGAGGGGGCACCTCTGGGGCTTTTTGCAGGGTGGTCCCTGCTGAGAGTGCCAGCCCAGCCAATGTCTCCTTCCTGGAGAAGCGCTTCAGGTGTTTCTTGCCCCCGGCCCAGGTTTGGGTTCCTCCTCCAGACTCCTGGTTCCCTTCCTTGGCCACATAGTGTGGTAGCTGCCTGACGTTTGGTGTCTGAGGTCTTCTGGCGGGGCAGGGGGCTGGGAGTGCCTGAGCCCCAGGAGATGGATGTGTGTGGACGATGACTGCGTAGGAACAGGAGGGAGTTGCTGCCGCCTTTGGACAGCATCCCACCTGCCACTGTCCCCCGGCCACAGAGCTCGGCGGAAGCACTGCTTTCTTGGAGCCTCAGCTTCTCTTTCACCTTCTTGCCTTTTTGGGGGATGAAGGTTAGAGATCTGCTTGGGCAGGCCTCTGTCTTTGGGTGCCCACCTCTTTTCTAAGCCTCTATCCCTGCTGCCCTGGACTCCCCACCCTACTGTCCAAATCCTTGTGTATTCAAAGTCCCCCCCCTCCCCGCCCCTCTAGAAAGCTCTCCCTGATGCCTCCAGCCCTCACTGACTGGAGTCAAAACCTCCAGGGGCTGTTTCCGGTTGCTCTCTTCCGCTTGACACATACCCTTGGCTGTGAGTGGGGCAGCAGGTATGCAGAGGCCCCACAGCATGACCCGTGTGGGCAGGTGAGCCTATAACATCCTATAGCGGGGTCTGTGCTGGGTGAGGAGGAGCACAAGCATGGGGCGACTGAGGCGACATTTATGCTGCATCTGGGAGGGACAGGCTGGAGACAAGAGGGTGCTGGGGGCGGACATCAGGCTAGGAAAGGCCTTGAATGTTAGGCAAATAATTTAGGGACCTGGCCTCTCTCTGCAGCCAGAGCACCAGGGGTGAGGCTCTAATTGGATGGTGTGATCCTGGGAGAAGACACTCCCTCTCCGTAATGCCTGGAGCCCTCCACCTACACCCTCTGCCTGGAGGTCTCATACTTGTTTTTCAGACCTCTGCTCCAAGGACACTTCCTCAGGGAAGCCCTCCCTGAGCACATTGTCCAAGGACACTTCCTCGGAGAAGCTCTCCCTGATCACACTGTCCATGCTCTCAGGGCTCCATGGCCTTTCCTTTAAAGCCCTCATCCCAATGTGCCTCCCACCCAAGTGTGGCCATTGATGAATGACTGCCTCTGCCACCAGGCTTTACAGCCATTGAGGGCAGGAATTGGAAGGGTTTGGTGGTCCCCTGCTCTCAGCCCAGTGCCTGGCACAGGATAGGTGCTCCATACACACGGACCGAATATGTGAATGTGTGCAGGACACAGAGCCCAGGAGCAGCTGGCTAGAGGGGCTGCTGGCTGACAGGTGGCAGGAGGCACAGACCTCCAGGGAGCGGGGACAGTGCCTGGGTCCCAGCCAGCCCTATGCTCCCTTTGTGTGTCATTAGGTGGCTCTTTAAAGAGCCACTTGCAGGAACAAAAGCTGTCTCTGGCAGCACCTCAGTGGGTGGGCTGGGCCTCCTGCTCCCCTTCTGAAATGCTTTGAGAATAGGTGGACTGAGCCCACTTGTCACCCCTAGGCTGGCTGGTGACTCTTGAGAGAGGGGGCAGTCACAGCAGTGGGGGCCAGGGGAGGCAGGGTGATTGGTGGACCCAGCCCTGACCTCACTAAGATTATTTTTAAAGCCTGCAAGAGAAAGGGGATATTTTTAACCTTTGTTCCATCAAGGCATCCCAAGGGAAAAAGAAGGGGGAAGGGGGGAGATGGGGAGCTGGAGAGGGGCACAGGAGCAGGGCCAGGGACTTCTGAGGGAGGGGAAGCAGCCCCAGAGGCCCCCGAGGACTAGCTTTTTTGTCCCCAGCCCTTTTAAATTTTTTAAAAGCTCCAAACAGCAAGAGGGACAGTGGAGTTCATTATATCGAGTTATCTCCTCCGTTTCAGGCAAAGATCAATCTTCTGAGTCTTGCAGCTCCAAGGGGGGAAGGGAAAAGAAAGAAAATGGGAGGCAAAAGGAAAAAACTCCCTGGACCAATTTCTGCTGCAAACACAATTACTGGGCTTCCTGGCAGCGGCGCCAGCTGTTGGCAGGCGTCCTGGCCCCCCGCCAGTCACACTCAGCTGCCAGTCGCCCCCAAGGCTCCCTCCTGAATGGGACAGGTTGGCAGGTGTGAGAGCCCCAGATCCCCTGGGGTTGAGGCTGCTGGGCCTGGCTGCCCAGGGAGGCCAAGGCCCCACTGCTGTCCAGCGTGAGCTGCTGCTCCAGTTCGGGCCTCAGCCTTGCTCCCACCTCCTTGCCTTTGTGGCATGTCTTGTGGGCGCGCCCTCTGGCTCCTGCCTGCTTCTTCGTATGGGAGGCAGTTCATGTAGGGAGTAAGAACACAGGCTTTGGAGCCTGGTAGAGCTGGCTGTGCAGCCTTCCTTCCTTCCTTCCTTCCTTCCTTCCTTCCTTCCTTCCTTCCTTCCTTCCTTCCTTCCTTCCTTCCCTCCCTCCCTCCCTCCCTCCCTCCCTCCCTCCCTCTGTCTTCTGGGTGAATCCAGAGGTGGCTGTGGGCCCTTCCTGCCTTATGGAGTTCATGTTGTGATGAGGCACACAAGAAACAAGGCCACACATAAATAGGCAAGATAATGTCAGGCGGGGGAAACGCTAAGAAAATTGGGAGAGATTGGGGTCCATGGTGGGCATCTTCCCTAGGGTGCCTGGGATGGTAAGAGGGCTCATTTGGATGGGATGGTAAAAAAGGCCTGGGGAAGAACCTTCAGCAGAAGGAGCAAGAGGGGCGAAGACCCTGAGACTGGCCAGTGTGGGAGGGAGGCCGATTGTGGTGAAAGATGATTTCTGAGAGGTGGGCAGGGCCTCAGAGGCTTTGGAGAGAGTTTGAACTTGAGTCTGTGTCACGGGCTTATGGCAGGGTAGCCTCGGGGCCTGATTCTCACCACCATGGAGCTGCTGTGATAGTTTGGGGCCGGGGTGGAGGCAAAGAGCTAAGTGAGGGTGGAGGCTGTTTCAGTAATTCAGGCAAGAGCCGGCCAGGGCAGGCAGAGGAGCAGGGGGAAGCAGTCAGGTTCTGGGTGTGTTCTGGGGTAGACCTGACAGGGTGTGTTGATGGCTTGGGTGTGGGTTGAGGGAGAGAGAGAGAGAAGTCGAGGCGGAGGGAGACATAATTTGGGGATGAAAATGAAGAGTTCTGTTTTGGACAGGTGGGTTAGATGAGCAAGCAGAGGTGACAAATAGGCCTCTGAACACGAGCTGGTGCCCAGGAGGGGGCTGAGGCTGGCGAGAGGGACCTGGGGGCACAGCAGGGGCTGAAAGCTAAGGAGTGTGCAGCTGGGATGGGATGGAGAGGGGGCCTTGGAGAGCCCTGGGGCCTCGTATGCTTGGGGGGAAGTTAGGTAATGGGAGAGATGTGTAAAGGACACCCAGGTGAGGCCGAGTCCTGGAAACTTAGAGATAAAATGTCTCCTGATGAAGAAAGCAGTCAGCCATGTCGGATGCTGCCGAGAGTGCAGGGACCGTGGGGGACCGAGAATGACTATTGGGCTTGGCAAAACTGAGGTTTCTGGGGGACCTTGATGAGAGCAGTTTTGTGGAGTGGTGGGGACAGATGCCCAACTGGAGAGGGAACCGGAAGTGAGGGCATGGAGACAGTCGAGACAGCTCTTGAGTTTTGCTATTAAAGGGAAGCAGACAAACGGTAGGGATGTGAGGCCAAGCAGTTTCCTGCCCGCCCTCCCTCTTCCTCTCCCTCCTTCCTTCCCTTCCTCCCTTCCTCCTTTCTTCCCTCCTCGCTCTTCTCTTTTATAATATTGAGGCAAATTGCTGTGCTCTGTGACTTTGGGCAGGCAGTGTAACCTCTCTGAGCCAGTCTGCTTTTCTGCAGAATGGAGGTGACACCCCAGATGTTACTGGATCTGATGCGCAGCCGGTGCCGAGTAAGCAGGAATGGTTCTGAAGCAGGGCTCACATGGGGAAATGGATCGGTACAGATGTTTTGGAGGTCAACTTGGCAGCACGTACCTACATGTAAAATATGTATACCTTTTGATCTATCCTTTAGGAATGCACCCAGAGAAATACTTGCACATGTATGCAGTGAGACAAGGTGTTTTTTTCCAGCTATGTTTGAAATAAAAAACTGGAAACACATGAGCCACATGTGACCTCAGGAGGGAGGATTTGAGGTTCAGCCCTGTGTGTCCAGGGGCCGGAGAACTGTGACTTCTGCTGCAGACAGGCTTGGATAGGTTGCGGCTGCACTCAGTCTTTGTGTCCCCCAGGGTGGTGCAGGTGCCTGAATCCCAGCCTGCTGTAGCCCGGACCCTTGCTTTACTCGTCCTTGGGGGTCTGGTTAAACAGGCGAGGGGATACCCCACGTGGCATGCCTCAGTGCAGCACCACGAGAGCTCAACTGTGACTGTCTGTTAGGAGAACATGCTGGAGCTTCACAGCCTGGGTCCAAATTTTGGCTCCACCGTGCCCCGGCTGCACGCTCAGATGGCTTACTGGTCACCACTCTACTCTGTACTTCAGTTTTCCTTTCTTTCTTTTGGTTTTTCTTTTTTAGAGATAGAGTCTTATTCTGTCACCCAGGCTGAGTGCAGTGGCATGATCATAGCTCACTGTAGACTCCACCTCCTGGGCTCAAGTGATCCTCCTGCCTCAGTCTCTTGAGTAACTTGGGACCACAGGCTCACACCACCATGCCCAGCTAATTTTTTTAATTCCTTTTTTTTTTTTTTTTTTTGGCAGAGACAGGGTCTTGGTATGTTGCTCAGGCTGGTCTTGAACTCCTGGGTCCAAGCTATCTCCCATTTCAGCCTCCCAAAGATCTGGGATTACACATGTGCGCCACCATGCCTGGCCCACTTCAGTTTCTCATCTACAAAATGAGGATCAAAACAGCACCCGCTTAGGGAGTTGGTAAGAGGATTAGGTGGGTTAAGAGGTACAGCACTCATCCCAGTGTCTGGCACAGAGTAAGTGCTCAGTGAGCACGAGTGTGGTTATTGCTCTGTATGAACAGGGAAAGGTCTCAAACATCTGTGAGGTGAGGAAGGCAGGGGCACACAAGCACAGAGGCTGTGCTCCCTGGCATATACCCCCACGTCCGTGTGCACCTCTACACATGCACAGTTGAAGCTTCACACCAAAGGGATGGCAGTCAGTACCTCTGGAGAGGTGACTGGGAAAGAAAGTGTGCTTACTGTACAGACTACTGCATTTGAGCCTCTTAAAAAGAGAATGCTTTTGTGTGCTATTTGCATAGTAAGACTGTAATATGTCAAGGCGGTCATTTAGGTCTTCACCGCCTTTAGGAAGCCTTCGGTGACTGCACCAGCCACAGCCCGCCCCTGATGGATTTCCTTAGTGTTAAGAAGCCACATTTCCTCCTTTGGCCACTGCAAGTCAGATGTGTGTGCACGTGTGTGTGTGTGCGCGCATGCGAGTAGCCTCCCATTTGGCCTGTCAACTCCTTGAGGGTATGGGCTTTGCACTTTCCAGGCTGGACACACCTTCAAGGCCAGCAGTTCTCAAGGTGTGATCCCCTGCCGGCAGCATCAGCATCAGCTGGGAGCTTGCTGGGAATGCAGATCCTCAGGCTCCCACCCCCCGGGACCTACTGATGGAAACTCTTGGGGTGAAGCCCAGCAGTCTGTGTTTGTGCAGGTCCCAGCATGCACCTGCCTGTACTGATGGGAGACACGGTGAGGGTTGCAGGGTGAGCCAGTGACAAAGCTGAGACTGGGCCCAGGTAAAGGCCTCAGGCAGATGTGGAAAGGAGGCCCAGGGTACTCCCTTGCCGTCAGCTTCTCTGTGCTCCTTGGGCCCATGAGCCACATGTGGCCTCAGGAGGGAGGATTTGAGGTTCCATGTGTGTTCAGGGGCCAGAGAACTGTGACTTCCACTGCAGACAGGCTTGGATAGGTGGTGGCTGCACTGCTACTCTAGTCTGTGTGTCCCCTGGGGCACTGTGGGTACCTGAATCCCAGCCTGCTGTAGCCCAGGCCCTTGCTTTACTGAAAGTGAGGTCTTGACTCTGGAATGAATATGGCATTTTTAGGCAGCCCGCAGGCTTCCGGAGGGCAGGGTCCAGATCTCCTCCTGCTCTATCTGGCCCAGAGCATCGGGAAGCCCAGGCTTGGCAGAGACTTGGGTGGGGTTGACTACAGGATGGGCCTGCAGGCTCCAATCTGACCATCCTCTTACCTCTTCCCTGCTGTCTCTCTGCAGGTATCCCACCAAGGAGACCTGATCTTGAGCCTGGAGCCCCGAACCGATGCTTGAGTGAGTTGAGCAGCCTCTGTCTGCATTGGTGGATGCAGTGGGGCAGAGGGGTGTGTGCAGAGCAGTGGCCCTCTCTCTGCCACCCCTTTCTCCTCTCCCACCTCCTGCAGCCCCCTTTCCCCTCTCCAGCCATGTTCCTGAGGAGGGGCACTGTTAAGTCACTGGGCGAGGTGGCAGGTGGGAAGGTTTGGGAATGAGCTTTTAGGAGAAGGGAGGAAGGTGGCTCCCTGGTCTGATGGGTTAGGGTTATGGGTGCTGGGTGCCCTTGGAGAGCAGCCACTGGGGCCCTGGGGAGTATGGGTGCCTGGCCCAGGCACCAGCCAGCCTTGAACTTGGGGATCCTGGAGGGACCTAATCCAGGCAGACTGCCTGGAGGAGGGGTGCCAATTGTGATTAATTTGTGGTTGATCACCTCTTTTTAAGTGTACAAGAAACCATCTTCATACTTTAATTAGCTCATTAGTCTTAGAACAGCAATGCATGAGAGGGAGCAATTTGTTGCCTTGCCAAGGTGGCGAGGTAGGATTTGGCCTTGGTCTCCACTCCAGGTCCCTGGATCTACCCATCTCTCTCCCTATACTTTGTCTCCCAGTGGTGGGTCACCTGGGAGGAGGGCTATGGTTAGAGGCCATGCCCTTGGCCACCATGTCCTCTGGCCAGGCCCCCAGGGGTCATGGCATGGAGGTGGGTACTGGAGGCTGCATCCATGAAGATGTGTCACAGCCAGCAAGATTGTGAGAGGGCCCTGGGCTGGTCTCTTGGGTTTTGTTTCTGGGGCACGACCATCTTTCCTGGACACGCTCGCTCTCTTCCCTCTTCTCCACATCTGGGCACTGCCAGCTCTCTCTGCTTGGAGTATGACTCCTCTGAGAAGCTACCCCACAGTAACTGTCCTCAGCTGACAGCCCGTGGGTGGCTGAGTGGGCCCTGGCCCCACTGGGTTCACTGAGGACGCCGACCTGGCTGGGGAGCTGTGGGGTGCCCGCTGCACACTCAGAGGGTGTGGAAACAGGCAGGAGGGTCTGCAGACATGGGCTTCAGTGGCAGGGATGCCTTTCGGGGAAGAGCTGGGAAGGGGCAGGCTCCAGTCCAGGAGGCGGGTCACGGCCAGTGGGGAGGGCTGTCAGTCAGCACACCTGGATGCAGCATCTGAGCACCTTCGATTATTTATGACTTGTGGGATGGCCTTGTGAAATCTTTGGAATAAAAGCAGCCTGTGCACTGGATCAGAGCCCTAACGTGCGTGCTGGGGGGCATGGGACCCGGGAAGGAGGCATTATGCAAACCCGGGAGCCGCGGTTACAACAGCGGCATCTGTCCCAATGCAGAGCGGGGAGCCACCAGGCTCTGTGTGCCGCTGGGCCGGCGCAGGGTGTGGCCAGCCTTGGTCAGAGGCTGTGCCTCTGGGGAAGCCACACTCGAGCACTCAGGGGTTCATGCCCACCTACTGGGACCACACACATGAAGGCCGCTTCAGAAGAGACCTCGGTCCAGCCAGCACAGCCCTGCTGGCCTGGGGAAAGGGTCTTGCTTGGATGGGGGCATCTGCTGGGCACCTCCTGCCACCCCATCTTCACCACCAGAGTTTACCAGCCTGACATTTTGTGTGGGCCTGAGATGCAGACCCAAGCTACCGCTAACCTCATTTCTAAAACAGGGGAGCAGAACCCTGGGGGTGGGTGTTAGGCCAGTCCCTAAACAACATCCTATACTTGGGGACTTAATTTTTAGCTTTAAGGTCAGAATGTATCGGCCACAGACACTGCTGTTGGTTTTCACCTCAGTCCGGTGTAGAAGGGAGGCCCTGCTGCTCTTTCTGCCAGCCCTCCCGTCCTGGGCGTTTCTGAGGAGCTGTGGGTAGACCCAGCAGTAAAGCGTAGAGTGCACACCCCAGGTCCTGAGTGAGACTTGGCTTCATGGCTTCTCTGCATCAGTCTCCTCATCTGTAAAATGGGCAGAGGAGTTGTTTCCTCATAGGCGTGCTGGGAAGATTAGATGAGATGAGGCATGAGAAGCTTTACACGTGACCTGGCATGTGGTGAGGGCCTGTCAGTGGAGGTGTTGTGATTGTCACTGCCAGGGTTGGCAGCTGGTGGGGTGGGGAGCAGAGCCAGTTCAGTCTGAACTGGGTGACATTTGGGTTCCTGTATCCAGGCTGCTGTGGTTATGCGGGGGAAGCAGCTCCAGCTTCTTCCCTGCTGTCTCCCTCTGGGTTTCAGTGACTGAGAGCTGCCGGGGTAGTGCTGGACAGGAGGGACCAGGGTGTGCAGTTGGAGAGAGCGTGTCCCTGCTTCAGTGACAGGAGCTCTTGGTCACCAGGGTGGAGGTGGCAGAGAGGGATACAATCTCTGGGCCTGGAGGGAATAAGGAGGCTGCTTTAATGGAGCACAGAGAGGCAGCAGTGGCAATGCTGGGCTTGAGTGGGGAGGCCTGGCACACCGGGATGGTGGCAGGGAGGAGAGCAAGGAGAAGGAACTGGAACAGGCTCTTCACACATGGAACGTCAGTCGTTCTCACGCAGGAGAGGGATGCCATTATCCCCCTTTCCCTATGAAAAATGGAGGCCCACATAGGGAAGCTGAGTTGACCCAAGTCACAGAAGAGGCAGAGCGGGATGGAATCCCGCTTCCCATGTCCTGTGCCCTGGAGGGGCTGAGGGCACCAGGAGCAGCACTGGCTCTAGTGCCAGGCTCTGGCTGTCCCGGGCAGGGGACATTTATGGGCCTGGATGTGCATGGATGTGCATGTGCATTTGTGTGCTGAGTCTCTCCCCGCGTCAGCAAGGAAGCTCTCGGGGAAACTAGGGCAGTGGGGCGGCTCTCTGCCACCTCCCACAGTATTGGCACCTGGGGGCGGCTTCTACATTGGAGCCTGGTGTCTGGGCCCAGCCTGTTCTCCCGCACATGTGCCTCCCATGACTCTGCCCCCACCCTAGCCTGCCTGCCAGGATGGAGAGGGGGGTCCAGGGGGCTGGAAGAAACCCCTGGATAATAAAAATAGTTCTTGGCTAAGGCACTGTATGCCAAGCATGAGTAAACATCATTCTCCTGTTATCCAAGGCCAGAGGGGTGGAGTGACTCACCCAAGGCCACACAGCTAGGTGGTTGTGGGTCAGGATTCTGATCCTAATTGTGGTGGGAGGTCCTGGGGGACCCAGCTCAGGTTTTTCTCAGTGGGCAGTCTCAGGACAGCCCCTCAAGGCTCTGAGGAACCACGACCCTGCCCCTGCTGCCATTTGCCAGCCCTTCTGTGGCCAGGCCTGAGGGAAGCATAGTACACACCTCCTCTTAGCTAAACCTGCCTGCAGGTCCTTCCTGTTCCCACGTTACAGATGTGGAAACTGAGGCTCAAGAGGGCCCCAAGCCACTCTGATGCCAAAGTCTGGCTTTCTTCCCCCTGCCCTGCTGCTCCAGAGTGTCTTCTGATGCCCTCTGCCTGTATCTCCCCTCCCCCCACCTCAGCCCCGTTGGTGCAGTGGCTCAGGCCTGATGCCTGTCTGTGTGGCTGGTGAGAAAGGGAGAGCCTGGACCAGTCTGAATGTAGAGGGATGGGGAGGCAGGGGCAGCCCCAGCACAGATGGGTAGGGGGGCAGGAGCTGGACAATCTCAGTCTCAGAAAGTCATGTGCATCACCTGAGTCCCTGAGGCAGGATGGGTAGCTCCTAAACCTGATTTGTGGCATCAGACAGCATGACATGAGTCCTAGCTCCATTTCTGTACCAGCTCTGTGGCCTTAGACATGTTACTTAAGCTCTCTGGGCCTCAGTTTTCCCATTGGATAAAGGGAAAATGATAGCAGAACCCACATCACAAAGCTGTTAGGGGATAATGGCATATTCAGGTACCGCGCTAGGAATGACACTGGCATGCAGTAGGCACTCAGTACATTTGAGTCCACATCACCAGTGTTATCAGCAGGGCCATGGGACATTCTAGGGTCTTCCTGGCCCTGATGGGCAACTAGATGCCAGAGCCAAGAGGGACAGGGCTGGGGCCTGCTTCCGCCCCCACTGCTTCCCCCACAACACTCTCAACCCTGGACCTCTGAGTATTTCATTCCCCGGGGAGCAGGTGAGTGTGGAGGGGATGGAGGGGATTTGCCATTTTGCACATGAACTATTTTTATACCCATACCTACCTTATTCCAATAAGTGTTTGTGGGAGCTAAGCATTATTGTGATACCAAGGTAGACAACCCAAGACGGGAAAATCGATGCAACAGGAAAGAAAGGCTTGGGGCACATTGGAACATGGACCCATAGGGTTCAGTCTCGGGCTGAATAGTTGGTTCTATGATTCCTGGTAGTCAGAATGAAAAGGGAACTATCAGTTATGAGAATTGTGCTGTCCACAGGAGCACAACAGCGTGGGGTCCGTGAGAAGGAGTAGGTTTCCTGGAGGAGCGGGAGCCATGTCTTTCCAGACGTCTCTGCAGCCCACAGCAGCTCAGAGGGTGGAGAGTGGAGGTCAGATGCCTGGCATGGGTGGGAGGACTGGCCAGCTCCAGGCAGGCGGATCCTCTTCCTGCACAGAGTGATCTGGGGCCCAGGGCAAGGACCACTGGGCCGGAGGGTGGGGTAGGTACTGGGACACAGCCCCTGGTGCTTGTCCTGCTCTGCCACCAGCTCCCAGCCCTCCCACCTCTGGATTCTTCTGTCTAGCTGGGTCTGCACAGGGAGGAGCAAGGGTTAAGCTGGGTTTGCACGTCTGCAGGCCTGGGCCTGGGACCAGCCCTGCTTGCTCTGCTCTCCTCCTCAAGAACCCTCAGTGTCTCCTCGTTGGCTGAGTGTTGGCTGCACCTCCCTGCACCTGGCCTCTGATCTCTTATCCTGAGCCTAGCTTAGCCCCTGGGGCTCCTTTGCACCCCCTTCCCTAGCCCAACTCTGCAAGTGCTCACTGACCTAGATGTGCCTCCATCGTCTCCCCACTGGCACCGAGCTGTCCAAAGGCAGAGTGGAGTCTTCCCAGCTTCCCTCCCAGCACTGGCCAGCCCCCTCTAGTGCCAGCTGGGCTCTTGGGTGGGTGTGGATGCCATAAACCTTGCAGGGAAGGAGGGTTAAAGAGAACAGACATTCAGCCATTACAGAGGGTGGGTTTTCCACTTTGCAGAATACGTTGCGTATACTTCGCCAAGCCCAGACCTCAAAACAAGCTCTGTGAGATAGGACAGCAACAGCAGACCCAGAGTAATGACTGGGTCTGTTCCCTCAGTGCCTGCTGTGTGCCAGGCGCTGTGCTAAGCATGTTACACATAGTTACTTATTTAATCTTAACTACAATCCATGAGCTGTTTTTGCAGAAGGAACTGAGGCGTAGACAGAGGATGACAAATTTGCCCAGAAGTACACCGGCCTTAGGTGGCAGAGTAGGAAGTTGGACCCAGGCAGTCTGGACTGTATTCCAAGCATTTGTCTTTGTGGCTCCTCCCAAGGGCAGGTGAGGGAGAAGTGTGATGCCCACAGTGCAGATGTGGAAACCGTGGCCCACAGACCAAAAGGCCTGCCTGAGGTCACACAGCTGGGAGGAAGTGGATGGGGTGGGGTTCCCGTTAGCGCCATCCGATCCCCCAGCTGGAGCTAGAGCTGCCTGGAGGCCGTGGGGAGAAGGTAGGAATGAGGCTGAGAGGGCCACAGAAAACCCTCTTCCAGGTGTGGCCTCTGTGAGTGGCACCCACTCCCAGCCCCCAGCCCCCAGCCCTGAGCCCCTGGCCTCCAACCCCCAGCCCTTAGCGGCTGAGACAAGCGAGGCTTTGGTCTCTGGCCTGGCTGGGAACTGGGTGAGCTCTGGGGGCTGGGACTCAACAGATGCTGGTACAACCCACCTGCCTCGAGCTGGTGGGCATGTGGCATGTCCATGATGAGTGGGCTCCTCACAGGGTGGGCATTAATCACACTGCCAGGCAGCGGGAGAGGCAGCTGCCTGAAATGCCTGCACCTGGGCAGGATCGATCACCGCCAGACCTGCCGGGCCAAGAGGCTGAGGGCAGCCAGGGGCCATGTCTACCAGGCAGGCAGTCAGGGAAGAGGCCTGGACTTGGGGAGGAGACACAGCCCTGACATGGGGCTCTCAGAAGAGGCCTGATAAGAGAGGATTCCTCCTCTTCTCCCAGGGACGGCCCTTCAGTGTGCTGCAAAGCTGCTGATCCTATTTCAGGATGCATGGTTAAGACTTGCCTCCTCCAGAAGGCCTTGTGGGGTGCCCACGTGTCAGCCCTGGACATTTTCTCATAGGAACGTGTAGCATCCCCGGGAGCCAGGTGAAAGGGCTTTGAATCTGCATGCCACCCGCCAGCTGTGTGACCTTGGGGAAATTACCTCTTTGAGTGCTGGTTTCCTCATCTGTATGATGGGGATGAAGCTTCTTCTTTCCTTTTCTTTCTTTTTTAAAATTATGGTATAAAACATATAAGATGCATCATCTTAGCCATGTGTAAGTGCCCAGGACAGTAGTGTGAATTCTTTGCCCCTTACTGTACCCCAGATTCCTTTCCATCTTGCATGACCAAAATTGCTCTGGATGGCAACTGCTCCTCTGCCTCCCCCCACAGCCCCTGGCAGCCTCCCTGCTGCTTTCTAAGCATTTGACCAACTTAGACACCTCATACCAGGAAACCATGTATTTGTGTCTTTTCATGACTGGCTTATTCCAAGCAGCATAACGTACTCCATGTTCATCCATGTTGTGGCATGTGACAGCATTTCCTTCCTTTTTTAAGGCTGAAAAATAGTCCATCATCTGTATACACCACATTTTGTTTATCTATTCATCTGCTGACAGACAGTTGGGCTGTTTCCATCTCTTGGCTGTTGTGAATAATGCTACAATGAATATGAGTGTGCACATACCTCTTGGAGATCCTGTTTTCAATTATGATATGTATATATATACACACACTCACACTCACACACACACCCGAAAGTGATTGCTGGATCATATGGCAATTCTATTTTCAATTTTTACAATTGATTTAGTGGCTGCACCACGTCACACGCCTGCTAGCAGTACACAAAAGTTCTGGTTTCCCCACGTCCTTGTGGGTCCTTCTTTTTCCTTCAGTAGCGACCGTCCTGTCTGAGGTGAGGTGAGACCTCATTGCATTTCCCTGACGATTAGTGATGCCGAGGGTCTTCCCCTCTGCTTTTTTGGCCATTTGTGTATTTTCTTTTGAGAAATGTCTATTCAAGTCCTTTGCCCATTTTCGATGGGATTATTTCTGTTGTTGAGTTGTAGAATTTTTAATGTATCCTAGATATTAATCCCTTTCAGATATACGGGTTCCCAACATGTCCTCCTGCTCCGTAGGCTGCCTTTTCACTCTGTTGATTGCTTCCTTTGTTAAGCAGAAGGTCTGAAATTTGATGTAGTCCCGTTCGTCTATTTCTGCTTTTGTTGCCTGTGTTTTTGGTTTCATGTCCAAGAAATCATTGCCAAATCCAATGTCATCAAGCTTCTCCCCTATGTTTTATTTTAGGAGTGGTATCGTTTCAGGTTTTGTGTTTAGGTCTTCCATCCGTTTGGAGTTAATTTTTGTAAATGGTGTAAGGTTAAGAGTCCAACTTCATTTGTTTTGCATGTGAAAATCTGGAAACTGAACAGCAGCCACAGCACTGCAAGCTCATTCTTTCTTGCGCAGGGTCTGTCTATTCACGTGCCCTAATGAGGACAGGACCCGTGCCCCTTCCTCCTGATGACGGCTGTTGCTCTGGCCCTGAGACCGTCCTCCTCTGGTCTTTGGGCCTTGCTGTACCCAGGCCAGGTCAGGCAGGATGGAGCTGCCTATGGGGTAGGCGGCCCACTGCAGGGATGCAGGCTTCTTCCCCACCCATGGCCAGTGCTTCGGGGGCCTCTGGGGGAGGCCAGGAACTCCATGAGACACAGTGGGCGGAGACAAAGGTGCTCAGTTTACTCAGGAGGACTTGTGCAGAGCCAACAGCGCAAAGGGTCAACCCTGGACACTGGTCTGGGGAGAAAAATGTCTCAGTGGGGTGCCTTAGGGCTGTGGCCTCCTCCTGCCCTAATCTTCCGGTGACTCAGATGAAGGTGCTGAGTCTCACATTTGCCAGTAAGAGCAGTTCTCACCATGCGTGCTTGGCTGGCGGAAGCTCTGAGCTAAAACCTACCAACCAAATGGAACTTTGCAGCCGGGAAAATGAAGTTTTGCACTAGGGCTCAAAAACTCAATGGCTGGGGATGGATGCAGGAGTAGGGTTGGGGCGGCCGCTCCCTGTATGCTCTCTGGGCGTTCTGTACCCGAGCCAGCTCAGACCAGCTCTCTCTCAAGTCCATTGACAGATGTTCAGGAATTTTCCAAGCTGGTTGTTCAACACAGGAGTCCGCCTTCCAGGCTCACATCGTGGCTTTCCCAGGTCTGGCAGATGCAGGCTCTGCCTCTCACGAGAGCTGCCTGTCGCTTTCGGCTTAATCTAGGCAGGCCTTTTCCCCACCCTGGGCCTCTGCTTCTCCATCTGCAAAATAAACATTGTACCTTTTTCATGGGAAGTTGTGAGGGTTAAATGAAATGATTATTTGTTTATTTATTTAGAGACAGGGTCTTGCTCTGTTGCCCAGGCTGGAGTGCAGTGGTGTGATCATAGCTCACTGCAGCCTCCATCTCCTGTGTTCAAGCAATCCTCCTACCTCAGCCTCCCCAGTCATTGGATGCTACAGTAGCTGGGTGCATGCCACCATGCCTGGCTAATTGTTTTCTTTTTGGTAGAGACAAGGTCTTGATATGTTACTCAGGCTGGTCTCAAACTCCTGGGCTCAAGTGATCCTCCTGCCCTGGCCTCCCAAAGTGTTGGGATTGTAGGCATGAGCCACCTCACCCACCCTAGATTATGGATTTAAATCCCTCTGTGGAGAATAAGTACTGATAGGGAAACTGAAACCCTCAACCACCACGGCTGAATTCCCCATTCAGGGCTTTTTGTCCTGGGGCAGGAAGTCGGCAGAGCCTCTGTAGACCTGCCTCTGGACTGGGCACACCCAAACCAGCTTGGACACCTAGAAGGGAGCCCCACCATCAGGAGAGGCTGGGTCTGGGGATTAGCTCCCTTCTGCTCTGATACTTCAGCACAGCAGTGTGACCAGCACTGGGAGGCCTGGGAGGAGGCCAGGCCTTCATCTCAGGCTCTCCTGGGGTGGGGCTGTGGCAGGGTCCACCCGCTGTCTGGGAAGCAGTTGCTGATACCTGCCCTGGGCTGGGTGTGGGTGATCTGGCTGTGGGTTTTTTCTTGGATGCCTGCAGGGTGGACTGAGGGAAGGACTTGGTTCAGGCCCTGTCCATGAGGCCGGAGCCTGGCCTAGTGGTGGGCTGTGGCCAAGGGAGGCCGTTGGGAGACAGAGGCACTTACTGCCCCTGGGGGCTCCTGGCCCTCTCTCTAGTTATGGAAGCCCACAGTAGGGACTTGATGTGCCTCCTCTCACTTAGTCCTCACCGTAGCCCATGAAGTGGGTGCTGCCTCATCCCCACTTCACAGATGAGGAAACTGAGCCAGGAGAGGTGAGGCAGTGCCTCTGCCACTGCAGGCTTGCTGGTGACCCTGGCTGATGCCAGCACAGTTCCCTCATCTCAACAACCAGGACTCATATGGGTACAGCTGGGGGAACGTGTCCACGTTAGTTGTGTCTTCTGAAGTGGTAAAGGGCCCACAGACCTGATAAGTCCCCACATTTACAGACCAGCAAACCAAGGCTGACAGAGTCATGGCTGTCGGGTCCTTCGAAGTCATCTCCTGGCCTGGCTCACACCACCCTCCCTGCCCAGTTCAGGCCCCTAAGGTCACCCTAGGGCCCTCAAAAACCCCTGATGCTGAGTGGACGCAGACAGCCTTCAGTCACGTGTGCATCTGTATGTGTGCATGTGTGTGCACAGGTGTGTGCTGGGGTGGGGGTGCCTGGAGGAAGCGGCAGAGTTGAGCGGACCCTGGGGCCTGGGTCTAAGAGGAGGGGGCCTCCCTTCCCACTCCCCGCTCCTGCTCCGGGTGCAGGGAGTGGGAGAAGCCCCGGGTGACTGGGTTTGTGCACACTATATATAGCCCGGCTCAGACACGCACACCCGGCTATTTCTGTGTTCCTCCTCCTACTGAGGCAGGGGGAGGGGAGAGAAAGTAGTCCATCTAAAAATATAACCTGGGGAAAAATATCACAACGCCTGAGCTGAGCCTGAGAGATCTGCCTCTTTCTCTCGCCTCCCGCCCCCGCGCCCCGACTTACCTCACAGCTGCTTCGGCTCCGTTTGGAACTGGTAACCCCTCCCCCACCTGTGCCACATTCCCCTGATGCCCCCGGTGGAGCTGGGTTGTTCCATCCCCATTCACAGGTGAAGAAACTGAGGCCTGGGGAGGGCACTTTCTGCTGGTGATCCCTCTGGACGCCCAGGCCGGGGGTGCAGTCCCTCCCTGCCCTGCTGGGCCTGGACTAGGGTGGGGGCCCAGGTCCGGGACTTGGCTGTGCACTCACTTGTGTCATCTCTCTGAGCCTCAGTTTTCCCAATGAAAAGGGGACAGTGATGCCAGTTGCCTCGTAGGTAGTGTTAAGGGTTGATGGGGAGGCGCAGGTAAAGCCCGGGACACATGCCAGGCGCGTCAGAAGCACGCAGAGATGGCAGCCTCAGTTGTCGTCATGGTTGTTATCTTTGTTACCCACCAGCTTCATCCTGGCCACAGAAATGACTCTTCCTGAGGAGCTTCGTGAGGGCAGGATGACTCTCAGCCGGATGCTGTCCAGAGCAGCGTCCATACCTGACACGGTCGTATTTAGGTTCACAGAGGAAGGCAGGGGGCTGTAAGGTTGATGAAGCCCCTGCCTCAGGCCATGCTCACGGCTCTGTGGCTGTCTTGGTCCTCACATTTACTCCCTCTAGTGCCGGCCTGGGGGTTAGGATGGGCTGGGATGGACGGGGCCAATGGGGTGTCACAATCCCCATTTTAACCACAGATAGGAAGCTGGAGCTCAGAGAGGGAAAGTGATGGTCCCTGGGTCACACAGCTGGGACGGAGTCTGGACCTGAAATGGGCTGTCTGATTCTCGGCTCCCAGATGTGCTGGCCCTGAGGGCCCCTGAGCTGTCTGTCTCCCCTCTGTGGACTGCAGGAGCCTCCAGGGGCGCTGTGAAGGCCAGTCCCCGGAGCACCCGGCTGGTGCTTTCCACAGCTCTGCTGCTGCCCTCCATGCTCACCGTGTGAGGCCTGGAGAGTGCACCCCTGGGTTGCTGAGCACCCATCGGGTGCCCGTGTGATGGTTCTCGAATTCTGAGCTCTGTCACCGAGCACCAACTCATGACCAGCCCCATTTCCTCACTGCCCACGCACTCTCCACCACCACCAGGTTATTTTGATATTGTATAATTTTATCCATAAATGTTTCAGTGCCTATCTCTAAAAGATAAGGACCCTTTAAAGACAGAAGCGTGATAACATTACCACACCTTAAAAATTAAACGTTACCTGGCACAGTATCCACTTCCTGAGTCACTCTTAAAAATTGTCTCGAGGTAGGAGTTCGCACTGCCCTTTTACAGATGAGGAAACTCGAGGGCCCGAGAGGACTGCTCACTGGCCTGAGTTCACGTGGCTCATCAGTGGCCATGCAGGGATTTGAACCTGGGCCGTGGGACTCTAAAGTTAGTGCTCATTCCTCTTTCCTCAGCCAGGCAGGGTCCAGGTTTGCCTCCTGCCATCCCCAAAGGGTTGCCAAGCCCTGCGGCCCTAGGGCAAAGGGCCCCTGACGTATTTTTATTGGGGGGCAGTCTAGTGCCTGGGCCTCCTGTTAAGCCCAGAGTCCAGCCCAGAGGTTCAGCCAGGTTCTGTGCCCAGAGACAGGCTGCGAGGGTGCCCTGGCCACGCTGGGGCCAGGAGTGAGCTGTCTTCTCTGGCCGGCTTGCTGAGCTTTACGGGGGCATTAACAAGCCATTTAAAAAGCGCTGACAGCACACTTTGCAGGCTCCTATTTAAGATGTACTAAAAAATAAGCACCTTTTCAGGGAGGAAACTGCCGCCTGTTGGGGTGAAATACGTCCGTGGTGTCACCTACACACGTGTCACCCTGCAGGTGCAGAGAGGGGCGGGAACAGCGAGCACCAAACCTCACCCACCCTGGGCAGCCTCGGGAGGTGGCAGGTACTTGGTGTGCAGGTGGATTTTTCAACATTTCTGGCTCTGCAGCAGGAGGAGGGAGGTCATGCTTCGGGTGGGGTCATGTTAGAGGTTGGGGTGGGTGGGGGCTTAAGTAGAGGGCAGGGGAAATTACCTGCTCCAGGCTGCCCATTTCAGATGGAGAAGCTGAGGCCTGGGGTTGGGGGGATGAAGTTGCTAGGTCACACATCCTGAAGCCTGCCCCGGCCTGGCCCCCAAGCCCAAGGCCAGAACTCTGCAGGGGGTGCTCCTGTCTTCGTTCTTCCTCTGCCCTCCTCATCCCACCTCCAAACAGACTTTCTCAGACCTAGGGCAGCCTGGACCAGGAGCCAAGCAGTGTGGCAGGCCCTGGGGATACAACGTGAACAAATAAAAAATACAGTCAATCAATCCAGAGACAGAGCCTCCACTGCTTCATGGAGCTGCTCTAGTTGCATGGAGGTGACAAAGAATACCAGCAATGTTGTGAAGCTGTGGTGCTTACCACCAAGCGGCAGATATGGGGTGCTGTGAGAAGATTTAAGAGGAGGGCCAGGTGGGGTGGCTCACGCCTGTAATCCCAGCACTTTCGGAAGCCGAGGTGGGCAGATCACGAGGTCAAGAGATCGAGACCATCCTGGCTAACATGGTGAAACCCCGTCTCAACTAAAAAAGATATAAAAATTAGCTTGGCGTGGTGGCACATGTCTGTAGTCCCAGCTACTCAGGAGGCTGAGGCAGGAGAATCACTTGAACCCGGGAGGCAGAGGTTGCAGTGAGTGGAGATTGCGCCACTGCACTCCAGCCTGGCATTTGGCAACAGAGCGGGACTCTATCTCAAAAAAAAAGAGGAGACTCACCAGGTCGGGGAGGCAGGGGAGGGCTTTGGAAGGAAGTGACACTGGCGCTGAGCACTGCAGGATGAATGTGTGAGCCAAAAGGTTGGGGAGCAGTGGCTGGGGGAAAGGGGCAGCAGGCAGAGGGGAGAGCATGTATCAAGGCTGTGTGGCAGAGGCTCCAGGGGGTTCTGAAAGGCGAGTGTGGCTAGAGTCTAGTGAGCTTGGGGAGGTGTGGCTAGGGCCAGGTCTCAGGAGGGCCATAAAGGGGGTGACCAGGGTGGGAGAGTTAGGCACTTGGATTTGTGGTATGGGCAGATTTCTGGCTATCACCGGAGGAAATGGCCTTGGCTTTGAATCAGGAGTGGACTGGGGAGGTGGGTAGGGGTGAATGTGAGCATCAAGGCAGGAGGGGCAGTGGCTCAGACTGGGGTGTTGGTTGAGCTGCCCTCTGGCTCTCTGTTATTCCTCTGTATCCCTTCCAGGCCTGCTGACCCAGGAAAGTCCCCAAAGGTGTCTGGGAGGGACAGTGCTTCAGCCGTGGGTGCAGGAATGAGGACGGCAGGGAGGCTTTGCTGAGCCAGCTATGGGAGAGGTCATGGTGCTGGGCCTCAGGCCTGGAGCCTTCCCTCTCTGGAGCGCAGCTGAAGAGGCAGCTGGGGTGTGAGCGCAGGAGCACGAGGAGGGTGTCATGTCTGCCTGGTCTCCCCTCTGAGATCTAACCCAAGAGGGGTGCCTGAGAGGGGAACGGAGCTCAAGAAAAAAAAATAGCTCGCTTGACTTAATTATGACTGATTGTGGCAGCTTGCATCTTTATTCTGAAAAGTATCTATGGGGTAAGGACTGCTTTTCTCAATCGGGATAATTATGTTAATTAAAATGCTTTCTTTATAGCAGTTCTGATTAATAAAAACAGTTCCACTGCTCTCTTTAAACACTCTAACCTTCTGTTGCATGGGGAAGGAGGCCCCTTCTCAACAATTTATGGTTTCTTCACGCAGATTCCAAGAGGTGACCTGCTGCCGGGGGGCCTGGTGGCAGGCACTGCACTCACACACCAGGGGATGGATGCAGACAGAGGGGCAGCACTTGGACCTGGCGGGCGGCGGGACTGACCATTGGGCCAGGGACAGGCCGGGGCGCCACGAGGCTGTCTGCTGCAGAATAAAAATGCCACTATTCCTCTAATTGCTGTTTATTTCCTTTGGAAAGCATGGAGATAATTGATGAGCTCCCAATTAAGAAAAATTACATGTGGGGACTGAGGTGCCAGGGTCAGGATGGGTTCTGGAGTGGAGGGGTGGAGTGGGGCTGGCGGCAGGAGCAGGGGTCCTTCGGAGGGGTGGCGGTGCATGTGGTAGGAGAGGAGGCAGCAGGTTGGCAGGAGGATGGGAGTGGAGACAATGAGAACTGTGAGCACAGCTTCACTGTTCCGAGCCTCAGTGCCTCTGTTTGCCTAAGTTAGAGGTCACACGTGGTGGCTCAGAGGCAGAATCGTGTGTGTGTAAGTGTGAGAGTGTGTATGTGTGCAGTCCATGTATGTAAGTACATATGTGTGTATGAAAGTGTGTGTGTGTGAACATGAGTGTCTGTGCATGTGTTTACCTGTGAGTGTGTGAATGAGATTGTCTATATGTGTGTGTGAGTACATGTATGTATGAGAGCATGTGTGTCTGCGTGTGCGTGTTCTAGCCATAGAGTACAGCACAAGCCTCAGCCCGCAGACTGTGGGAAGATTGGGAGGTTTCTCATTAAAGTCTGGCTTCTGGAGTCTGTTGAAAAGTCAGAGGCCCAGCAAGCGTGTGCTGGCAGGTGGCGGGTGCTGCCTAGTAGCTGCCCCTGCCTGTCTCCTGCGGCCTCCCCGTCCTCATCTCTATGCCAGCCTGACCTGGGAGGTGCTTATGTTTCCTGGCACTGAGTGGCTCTGGTCTGCCTGTGAGGGTAGAGGAGGGGGATGATCTTGCATGGAGAAGGGGCACTCACTTGACCACTATCCCTTCTCCTACAGGGACCAAGTGAGTATGGGGACCCAGAGGCCCCACGTGCAAGTGTCCAGGTGCTGGTGCTGGGAGGAGACCTTGTGGGGTTCCCCATTCCATCACCCAGCCACCCTAGTCCTGGGGAGCTACTCAGCCTTGTCACTGCCCAGAGGGGGTCAGGTGAAGCTGGCCTCACTCTTGAGGAGGCGGTGAAGAGGGTGTCCCAGGAGGTGCCCCTGGGAGGGAGGGCTGACTGCTCACCACTCCTGGAGGCCCCAGCTCTTTCTGGACCCTCCAGCCTGCCTGGACTAGCTCCTCATTTACAGAGAACTTTGGCAGCTCTGCCGCTCAGGCAGGTCCACACTCTGACCCAGACAGTCTTATCAATCTCCCCAGCTCCCTCCACTCAGCCTAGCCCTGGCCTCTCTTGCTGTTAGAAATGAGGAAATAAGGTCAGGGGCTTCTCAGCCCTACCACCTGGTTGGGGAAGAGGCTGTGGCCGTCAGGGAGGCCCCAGTAGCCCACAGAGCACATGAGCTCGGGCCAGGGTCACACAGCTGGGAACCAGGGGCTGGGGCAGGCACGGAGCCCAGGCCTCCTGACCCCAGGGGGTTATGAGGGTGACGAAGGCCACAAGGGGTCTGTACTCCAGAGGAAGTGTTGCTGGTGGGTCCCTAGACCCCTGCTCCCTTCCTATGAGAAGACTGCAGGCTGACTCCTGGCATGCATCTCTGGGGTCCAATATTGGAGTCCAGAGGCTTGCCTGTGGACATGTGGGGAAACGTGCCATGCAAATATGTGTGGATGTATGAGCCTGTACATGTGTGGGCATGCAGTACATACACGTGTGTTGTGTACGCACATATACACAAGGACGTGTGTGTGTGCTCCTTCAGGTGTGCCTGTTGACACTTGTGTGTATACATGTGGGCGTTGCAAATGCACAGGCATGTGTGGGTGTGCTCCTCTGTACACATAGGATGGGTGTGGGTGTGTGTGCTCCTCTGTATACATAGGATGGGTATGGGTATGTGTGCTCCTCTGTATACATAGGATGGGTGTGTGTGTGGGTATACTCCTCTGTATACATACGATGGGTGTGTGTGTGTTGGTGTGCTCCTCTGTATACATAGGATGGGTGTGGGTGTGTGTGCTCCTCTGTATACATAGGATGGGTGTGGATGTGTGGGTGTGCTCCTCTGTATACATAGGATGGGTTTGTGTGTGGGGGGTTGTGCTCCTCTGTATACATAGAATGGGTTTCTGTGTGGGGGAGTGTGCTCCTCTGTATACAGAGGATGGGTGTGTGTGTGGGGGGGTGTGCTCCTCTGTATACAGAGGATGGGTGTGTGTGTGTGGTTGTGCTCCTCTGTATACAGAGGATGGGTGTGGGTGTGTGTGCTCCTCTGTATACATAGGATAGGTGTGGGGGTGTGGGTGTGCTCCTCTGTATACATAGGATGGGTGTGGGTATGTGTGCTCCTCTGTATACATAGGATGGGTGTGGGTGTGTTCCTCTGTATACAGAGGATGAGTGTGTGTGTGTGGTTGTGCTCCTCTGTATACAGAGGATGGGTGTGGGTGTGCTCCTCTGTATACATAGGATGGGTGTGTGTGTGGATGTGCTCCTCTGTATACATAGGATGGGTGTGTGTGTGGGTGTGCTCCTCTGTATACATAGGATGGGTGTGTGTGTGGGTGTGTTCTGTATACATAGGATGGGTGTGTGTGTGGGTGTGCTCTGTATACATAGGATGGGTGTGTGTGTGGGTGTGCTCTGTATACATAGGATGGGTGTGGGTGTGTGTGCTCCTTTGTATACATAGGATGGGTTTGTGTGTGTGTGTGTGTGCTCCTCTGTATACATAGGATGGGCGCAGATGTGTGTGGGTGTGCTCCTCTCTGTACATAGGATGGGTTTGTGTGTGTGTGTGTGCTCCTCTGTATACATAGGATGGGCGTGGATGTGTGTGAATGTGCTCCTCTCTATACATAGGATGGGTTTGTGTGTGTGTGTGTGTGTGCTCCTCTGTATACATAGGATGGGCGTGGATGTGTGTGGGTGTGCTCCTCTCTATACATAGGATGGGTTTGTGTGTGTGTGTGTGTGCTCCTCTGTATACATAGGATGGGCGTGGATGTGTGTGGGTGTGCTCCTCTCTATACATAGGATGGGTTTGTGTGTGTGTGTGTGCTCCTCTGTATACATAGGATGGGCGTGGATGTGTGTGAATGTGCTCCTCTCTATACATAGGATGGGTTTGTGTGTGCGTGTGTGTGTGCTCCTCTGTATACATAGGATGGGCGTGGATGTGTGTGGGTGTGCTCCTCTCTATACATAGGATGGGTTTGTGTGTGTGCGTGTGCTCCTCTGTATACATAAGGATGGGTTTATGTGTGTGTGGGTGTGCTCCTCTCTATACATAGGATGGGTGTGTGTGTGTGAGTGTGCTTCTCTGTATACATAAGGATGGGTTTGGGCGTGTGTGGGTGTGCTCCTCTGTATACATAGGATGGCCATGGGCACGCGTGAGCACGTGCATTCATATGTGTGGCTGTCAAACTCGTGTGTCTGGGGTGCTGCACTTCTCCAGTTCTGGCCCTGCATGTTCGCACATACATGTCTTTCTGCGTAGGTCTGTATGTGAAGCTGTGGGCCCTGGAAGAAGGTGGCTCCCTAGCTGGGTGGTAACAAGTCAGGGGTGTGAGCTCAGCTTGGACTGGGAGCCCTGCTCCCCGGGGGATAACGCCGTCTCTATAGCTGCTCATGAGCATCCTCTGGGGCACCACCTTCCAGGCAGGCCTCGACCCTGCTCCCTCCTCCCTGGGCCTCCAGCCCTGGGAAAGTTCTGCCTGTGTCGAGAGCACAGGGCTTGTATCAGCTGCCTCATGACTCCACGCCCAGATGAGCTGATGATTGAACAGGGACCCTCCTTGTCCACTTGGACCCTCCTTGGACCCCTCTGAGGTCCAGCCTGGCTGGGGCAGCCCCTTCCCCACCATGGTGGAGCCAGACCGCCGGTGTGCAGTGGAGTGTGAGTGACGCTGAGCAGGGCCTCCGCTGCACCTTGTCTCCACAGCTCCCTCCTATGCAGAACAGCCTGGGCCTGGGCTTGGTGGGGGCCGCCCTGCCCTGGGCTCCTTAGTGCTGGCTAAGGTAGAAGTGGGCTGAGCCCTCCCCGCCCATCTGCCTTTCCTCCCCATTCCCTCACCCCCCACCCTTGCTATCAGGGCTGAGCTTCTGACCCTCTGCCAAGAAGGAAACGTGCTTTCACAGACAGGGCAGTTCTGATCCCCTCACATGTGGTGTGCCAGCGGAGGGCTTTGGGGCACTGTGAGCAGGGCTGGGGTGCTGGTTCTGGGCAGGAACACCCCTCTTGCCTTGGTAGACACACTGGCTCCTACACGCATGTGGCGGTCCTACAGGCTGGCTGGCACCTGGGCCTGCCACCCCCACCTCAGCCCGCCTGGGGGCTGCTCCCCCACCTCCACTGTATTTACGTGTCTATTTTATGATTTCAATTTTTAATGCCTCTGCTCTTTGAAGACGCTTAATGCTTTCGAGTGGAACATTTCCTTCCAGGACCTGAGCGCAGATTGAGGACAGAGCAATAAATCAACTAATAACTGGAACCTCATTTTCTGCTCCATGGCAGAGTTAACCCCTGCGTCACTGCACTCCTTTCAGTGGTAGCTGCGGGTGAGGGGTGCTGGGCAGCAGGGTACCAAGCCAGGCACCCCGAGGCTCAGGCTTCCCCTCCTCCTCACCTCCTCACCTCTCCTCCTGGGTCTCTCTCCTCTCTTCTGTTTCCCTTCTTTCTCTTCTTGCTTTTCTCTTCTCTTTTTCTTTACGTCCTTCTAAAAGCAAGTGGGAATACGGGAAATGGCTGGAATCGGAGA
Organism: Callithrix jacchus; assembly: GCF_049354715.1. Lineage (NCBI taxonomy): Eukaryota > Metazoa > Chordata > Mammalia > Primates > Cebidae > Callithrix > Callithrix jacchus. The sequence continues at coordinate 23,268,280 of NC_133509.1, forward strand.
TTCTGGAGGTGACCCTGGGAAGGCATGGGGAAGCATTTGTTGGGAACTCCCTAGGCCCTGGCTTGCTGTGTGAGCTGAAGGGAGTGTCCAACCCTCTCTGAGCCTTGAGGTTGCCACCATTACAAAGGGATCTTATCACATGGGTGTACTGAGGTTTGAAATGTTAACATTTATTAACAGCGAAGGTGGATAGTGCCTGAGCATCCCCATTCCCTCTCCCGCCCACCTTGGCTTGGAAGGAGGAGAGCTGAGAGACATTCAGGCGATGAACTGGTAGTAGACGGCTCTTCAGTCATGTTGTCTGTGCCTGAGTCTGTGTTGCTAATGCTGCGTAGACGTGTGTGTTTGTGTGTGTGTGTGTGTGTACGTGCGTGTGTATGTATTCCTGCATGTGTCTTGGTCTCCAGGATCACAGCGTACACAGCCGTACAACGAGGATGACTCTCGACACTACAGGATGAGTGAAAGGGCCCAGCCGGGTGTGGTGATTCGCATCTGTAGTCCCAGCTACTTGGGAGGCTGGGGTGGGAGGATTGATTGAGCCCAGGAGGTGGAGGTTGCAGTCAGCGGTGACCACACCACTGCACTCCAGCCTCGGTGACAGAGTGAGACCCTATTTCTAAAGAAAAAAAAAGAGAAAAGAGCCCAAAGTGGGGAGCAGTGTCTGTATTGAGAAGCTGAGAGGAACGGAAACTCGAGGGCCACTCTTCCTGGCTGCAAATCTGACTTTGCCGTTTATTGCTGTGAGACTTTGGAGAAGTCACTGAACCTCCCTGGTGCTGAGTTCCCCCTTCTATAAAATAGGGATAAGAAGAGTGCCTCCCTCATAACTTGTTGTGCAGGGTGCATGTCGCCTGTGATGTGGCTGGCACATGGTAAATGCAGTGTTAAGTGTTTGTTGTCATTACTGCAGGAGACATCCACTCACACACGGTATATTTCCCTCCCCCAACTGACCAGGAGACACCAGAGCCATGCCAGGCTGGAATGCCTGGTGTGTGGACAGCGTGCCAGTGGAGGGAAGTCCCACCCCCTTCAGAGCAGCTGGGGGAGCTTCCTGGAGGAAGTGGTGCTATCACTTGCCCTGAGATGGATGGAGAGGAGGGTGGCCCCGGGCACCTGTTGGGAATAGGCAGGAAGGACATTTGGAGAAGACTCAGGCCCAGCTGCAGGTATTTGCATTGATTGGGAGGAAGTGGGAGTGATACAGGCCCCAGCACGGGGTGGGGCAGGGCCAGTGTTTAGTAGGCACCTACCGCACACAGACATCCTGATCACATCATTTCCTTGTGGACACTGCTTTGTGGAAACCGCATCTCAGTACTGTCACCCAAGCTGTCGGTGGTACAGGTGGGATCTGATATTGTGTCTGTTCGGCTTTGGAACTCCACTCTACTTGTGGCCCATGTCCCAGCATCACAGGGCTGGAGACTCTGTCCCTAAAAATGCCATACTCTGCATGGACACCGCTGGTGATGGGGAGCCTACCTAACTCTCAGCACAGTTAATGGCACTTCATGTCATTCCACTCATTCCAACAGTGATTTTCCGGCTGGGCCCAAATCTGGTTGTCACAACTGACTTCTCAGACCCCTCCTAGGCCCCCGCGCCATGCCTTACCCAGCCCTGAGGCTGCCTGCTGGGCTCATGCTGATAGGGCTGCCCCATTTCCTCCCAGTGTCCCATGGATGTGTGAAAGAGGTGGAGAGTACCCCATATGGGGTACGTGCAGCATGCCAGCCATGAAGCGTGGCATTGCCACATCCCACGTGTGACCACCGTCACCCTGCAGAGTAAGCTGGGCCAGGCTCGGGTGGATCAGACCCAGGAGCTCAGTGTTCCGGACAGCCAGGCCCACCATTGGCATCCAGGACCTCTGGGAATATACTCAGCCCTGGAGTATTTGGTTTCCAGAGTATTTAGTTTCCAGAGTATTTAAACAGATGACTCGACTAGGTGATAATTTTAGCACATTATGGCTGATGTCTTCTTGGGACCATAAAACAGCAAATTTTTACCACTGGAAGCAGCTCCCAGCCAAGACGTGGGGAAATGATCATGTCATCAAGTCATCTGGGTATTAGTTATTGTTTGGGGGAGAGTGGAATATGCGGGCACATAGAGACGTGTGCACCTTCCCCCATGCCACATGAGCCAGCCTCATCGCAGGAGGAAGAGAGGATGCTCCTGGGAGGGAGGGGAGAGGGAGAGCTCATCCACTACCTCCACTGGCATTACCAAGTGCCTGCCATGCTCCAGGTGCTGGCTGTACATGCTCCTTGGGCCACTGGACAAACAGGGAATGCTAATGGTGCAGAGATGGGATGAATAGGGACAGCAGGTAAGACAGGGCAACAGGGCCCTCAGGTGTGGGAGGACGCTGAGGGGGATGAGGAGGCTGTGTGGCCGACAGCAGTGGCAGGGGGAGAGAGGGCCAAATGAGGGCATTTGCATGGCACACTGAGGCCATGGGATATTTTCCAAGGGGCAGTGGGTGGCGAATGAGCTTGGGTTGGGTTAAGCAGGGGCTGTGACAATCTGATTTAGGTTTTAAAAAGATCTCTCCAGCTGCTGCAGGAAGGGCCAAGAAGGGAAAGGGGTGAGGCAGACATGGTGGAGGCCTAGGCCAAAATGGTAGCCATAGTGATGTGGGGGCAATTCCAGACCCATCTTGGCAGCAGAACTGGCTTAAGCTGCGGAAGTCATCCTCTGAGACATGGAGGTGCCATGGAGGGTCGGGAGTTTGTTTTCGACCACCTCTTTATGCAGAGATGTCCTTTTGACACTTGGGGTCACAAGCCTGGAGCTCAGGGGAGAGATCTGTGTAGGGGAAATGGATGTGGGAACCAGCAGCTGTAGATGGTGTTTAAAGACCTGGCAAAGCAAGGACCACCCAGGAAGCAACATGGTTGGTGGAGAGAGGACCAAGACCTGGACCCTGGGCTCACCACCATGCAGAGATGAGGGAGGAGAAGGAACCTGCACAGGAAGCTGAGAAGGCACATCCAGGGGAAGGGGGGTGGTGGCTCGAGGAAAGCCAGGATCCCAGAAGCCAAGAGAGGGCTCCCAAAGGATGGGTGAAGCCAGTCAGCTGTGGGCATGATGCTGCATGCACCTTTACCCAGCCCCACATAACTCCAGGACAGTCTCAGACACAGGCCACTGATGTTGGCACATTCCACAATCCTGATTCTGATTTCACCAGTGATACATGCACTTGTGTGTGTGTGTTTATATATAGCGCTGTGTGTGTGTCGAACACCATGATCGAGACGTAGATATGTGCGATGCCACGGAGCTCCCTGTGCCAGCACACCCCTCCCCCACGGCCCTGCTCCCACGCCTCCCTCTTGGCTGCTACTAATTTGTCCTCCTCTGTAATTTTGTTATTTCATGAGTGTTACATAGATGGAATCATACCGTATATCACCTTCTGAGATTGATTTTTAAAAAAAACTCAGCATAAGCCGGGCACAGTGGCTCACATTTGTAATCTCAGCACTTTGGGAGGCTGAGGCAGGCAGGATGCTTGAGCTCAGGAGTTCAAGACCAGCCTGGGCAACATGATGAAACCCCATCTCTACAACACACACACACACATAATTAGCTGAATATGGTGGTGTGCACCCGTAGTCCCAGTGTGAGGCTGAGGTGGGAGAATTGCTTGAGCCTGGGAGAGGGAGCTTGCAGTGAGCCGAGATCACACCACTGCACAGAATAAGACCCTGTCTCAAAAAAAAAAAAAAAAAACCCTCAACATAATGAAGGAAGGGGATTTTTTAAGGCTGGCAGATACCAGAATGTAATTGTTTGCTGCTGGGAAGGATGAAAGACCTAGTAAAGAGGGAGAGATGGGTGATGTTGGAAGATAACGCAGTGATGGAGGGGAGCTGGATTCCTGGGGACAAGAAGCGGGGTTCAGAGTCCAAGTGGAGCCATTAACCTTTAACAGCAGTGAGACCCCTCCTCAGACCCCCTCTTCCTAGGGGGGTGCATGTTGAAGCTGGTGAGCTTCATGAATGTGCAGGGGAAGAGTAATGGGGTTCACATTTGCTGGCTTCTGCTACCCCAGTGAAAACAAAGTGAGGTCTCAGAGTGACGGGTCAGGTGGAGGAAGGGAGGCAGGAGGAGGGTGGAGATGGGGCCACTGCCAGGTTGGAGAATGGGGAGGTGAGCTGCTGGAGGCTGAGCTGGGGCTGCCGGGCAGCGCTGGAGGGTTGGGATTCAAGCTCATGGAGGGCACAGCCTGCGTGGTTTCTTCAGCTGTATTTGGCCACCCAGCGATGAGTACCAAGTTGTTGGTTGGGTTCATCCATGTCAGAGTTTTATGACAGTACTGCCAAGGGGGAGGGGCAAGGTATCTGAGCATTGATTATGCTGATGGGCCGTGGAACTCAAGCTCCCCAAGGGCAGTGAGGGCAGATGGGCAGTGATGGAGGGTGAGGTGTGAAGGTCTCAGTGCAGTGAGAGGATTGTAAGGAGAGGAGCTGGAGGGCCAGCTGGGAGGTTTGACCAGGAGCTATGGTGGTGACAGGGCCGGGGTGTGGCCTGGGATAGAGACTGGAGGGAGTGGCCACTGAAGGTGACTGGAGGCAGGTGGTCAGGGCACCCCTAGCATGGGAAGTCACCTAGAAGGATACAAGGGTTGAGATGCAGGGAGGGACCGACAGGAGCCTTCTGTGCATGAGGGGAAGGGGCCAGGACATTCTAAGGCAGAGGCAGGGGAGGCACAGCCACCTCTTAGTTATTATAGGGATAGAACCACTGGAGACAGGAGGAATTTGGACCTGAGGTCTGGAAGAGCCCAAAGGAGCAGGGAGCACAGTAGCCCGCCCTGGCTGAGCAGGAATCATCTGCAGAATGTCACTGTGTGCCCGCCCATCAGAGGGGAAAACAAGAGGCCCGGAGAGGGGAAGCACGTTTCAGAAGGAACAGCTCCGCCGAAGTGTGCAGAGGGCCTGCCTGAAAGTCAGTGGCGTGGTGGAGGCTGGATTCCAGAGCCTCGTGTTGCTTGGGTTTCAGTACTGCCTCCTCCAACTCTTCTGGGGCTGTCTTCATTTGTCAAATAGAGCAGAATGACAGTACACACTCCCAAGGTGGTCGTGAGGATTGAGTTTTAATGCACGCATCCTGTGAATCCTCGGGCTAACCCTGTCTACAGGTAGGGAACCTGAGGCTTGGGGAGAGGAATGGATTTGTGCAAGCCTCAGTGTTCCCCAGCCTCCATCTCTGCCCATGACTGCCATCTTTTCCCATACGTGTTCAGCAGCCTCAGGAAGAAAGCATGATGCAGGCCTCATGCCCATTTAGAAGTTGGGGAAACTGAAGGCAGGATGGTGTCTTCACTCCCTGTGGCTCCCAAAGTGCCAAAGGAGGTTGGAATCTTCATTATCAGCCAGTCTTTACTGTCAGGGACACAGGTGAGACAGGCACTGTGCCTCTCCTTACACCACAGTCTCACAGGGGAGACAGGACAAAATAATAAGCAAAGAGAGTGATGTTAAACCATGGAACACAGGGCAAGGGGTGGTTGTTCAAAAAAAAACAGGGATTTGGCGCTGAAGTTCTTGGAGAAGGAGAAAAAGATCCCAGGACTGTCGTGGCAAAAGAGGAGCAAGGGTCGAGCTTTTGAAGGTTTTGAAGGGCGGTGTGAGTTCAGTGAAATGGAACAGAGAGGGGACATTCTGGAGGGGAACAGGGGATGGCTCTGGGTGAGCAAAGGCTCAAGAGGGGGTTGGGAAGAGGACCCCCACTGGAGCAGAAGAGGTGGAAAGCAAGGCCGTGCAGGCTGCCTCCTGTAGACGTCTCAATCTTCTCCCAAGAATGGTGAACAAGAGGCCCCTGAGGCCTGTGAACAGATGCCAACAGTGGGAAATTGGCCAGTGGATCCTCCACGGCCTGGCACCATCAAAGCTGCCAGGAGCAGCGAGGCCCTGCAGTCTGGGGGCCCGGGGGCCTGGTGGTCAGGCGAGGTTGGCCAGCTTGCCACGTGACCTTGAGCAGCCACGCTCTGCTAACTGAGGCTACCCCAGCCTCCCTGTCCTCCCTCCCAGGTGGGCTGTGTGAGGTGTTCCAGCCCTGTGAAGTCTTCTTCAGTGAAACAAAAGCCAGCACTGTGGCCGAGTGAAGGAATGGAGGTGAAGGCTTTTAGCTCCCTGGCAGAGACGCCCAGCAGAAATCCAAGGCGCGTTAGAAAGCGGAGTTTCTGGAGAACCTTTGATTTAACGAACAAGGTTTTGGCATCAAACTGCGATCAGAGAACAGAGGCAGCCTGCCACACCGTGAAGCTGAGCGCTGTAAACCTCATTAATCTGATGCCTCCATGTTCAAAGCAGTGCCTAATTAGGAGCCGAGACTCTCCACCGGCTGGGTGGCCCATTGTTCCTGCTGGACACATCCCACCAGGTGACTTCAAAGCCCATTCTTCACGTCCCTCCGCTGCTCAGCACCAATTAACCAGCATTTAGAGCTGGGCCACCTGGGCTGGCAGGCTTGGCTGTGCTCTCACTTCGTTTGGTGTAGCTGAGGGGCCTCCATGAAGTTCTCTAGCAACGCAGGCAGATGCGGAGAGGAAGGAGCTGAGTGCCAGGAGTGGATGGGGCTGACGCATAGCCCAGAGTGGCCCATGATCCCCTGGGGGCCCAGAGGCCTGGAAGGAGCAGGAGAAGCCAGAAGAGCTGCAGCTTCCCTTGGCCACCCTTTCTTCTCCCTTCCTCCGCCAAGGGGGGCTCCTCTTCACTGCTCCAACCCCCCAGTGCCCTTCTCAGACCCACTCTTTTGCCATCTCTCTCCATGCTCCTGAGGCGAGTCTGGGATGCCCAGTCAGAAGCCAGACTAGGTCTGGGGACACCGTGTGGCATCTCACTGGGTGGTCTGATCTGTGTGGACTCAGTCCATGATAGGTCAGCTGCCACCTCCCCTGGGTTTACCCTCGCCCTCCACTGTGCCAGGGCTTTGCACACAGTAAGTGCTCATCAAGGGCCTGCCAGCCAGTGTAGCATCTCCATAAGCCGAGTCCTGCCTGAGAAGCTTGTGGCTCCATCAGGAGGATGGAGCCTGCTGTCAGAGCAGCCGGCCCACAGCACCACTGGAAAGCTTCTGGGGAGAGTTAGGAAAGGCCTTCCAGCAGTGATGCCACTTTCAGTCTGGAACAGCGGGTGCAGGGAAGCTGGGTTTTTCTCTGCCTTCCAGGATGTTGAACCACAGTTGAATCTAGAGACAGAGAAGGCACAAAGGAAGACCCAGGGCAGTGAGATGGAATGAGCCCCACACTGGGGGTCAGGATGCCCGAATTCCAGGCCTACCGCTGTCCCTGACTGGCCACTTTGTACTCTTGAGCAGGTTCTTGGCCTCAGTTTCCAAATCCATGGGAGGGGAATGATGACCCTATCTGTATTGGCTCCCTGCATACAGTGAGGTTAAATGGAAGACCAACTGTGAACCTGCCTTGGGAGCTGTCCAGAGTACTGGGGCGCTGGGGATGCTCCAGCTTTGCTCACACACCTCTAGGGGTGGGAGGCTCACTCCATTTTAAGGCTGACTTTTCCATGGCCAGATAGTTGTTAGAATGATCATTGTATTAGTTCCTTAGAGCCGCTGCAACAAATCACCATGAATCTGATTAGAACAATAGAATTGACTCTCTCACAGCTCTGGAGGCTGGAAGTCTCAGATCAAGGTGCCTGCAGGGCTGTGCTGTCTCTGAGGGCTCTAGGAGAGGATGTTCCTGGCCTCTCCTGGCTCCTGGTGCTGCTAGCATTCCTTGGCTTGAGGATGCAGCCTCTGCCTCCGTCTTCACAGGCCCCTCCCCTGAATGTGTCTACGTCCAAGTTGACTTCTTTTTTGTTGTTGTTGAGACAGAGTCTTGCTCTGTCACCCAGGCTGGAGCACAGTGGTGCAATCTCCGCTCACTGCAACCTCCACCTCCTGGGTTCAAGCGATTCTTCTGCCTTGAACCCACTAATCTCCCAAGTAGCTGGGATTATAGGTGCCCACCATCATGCCTGCTAATTTTTGGAATTTTAGCAGAGACGGGGTTTCACCATGTTGGCCAGGCTAGTCTCAAACTCGTGACCTCAGGTTATTTGCCTGCCTTGGCCTCCCAAAGTCCCAAAGTGCTGAGATGGCAGGTCTGAGCCACTGCACTCAGCCTCTTGCATGAGAACATCAGTCATTGGATCAGGGCTCACCCTCTTTCAGTGTGACCTCCTTATAACTGATCACCTCTGCAGAGACCCTATTTCCAAATAAGGTCACATTCTGAGGTTCCAGATGGACATGGATTTGGGGGACACTATTCAACCTAGTATCCTCGTTGTCCTTCTGAGCCCAGACTTCCACTCTGTGGCTTCACCCCTGTGAGTTTTCCCCTCCTCTGACCATCCCCTGCTCCATCAGCTGCCTCTGCCCCAACAGGGTTCCAGCCTCCTGATGTCCCCTCTGCTCTTCAGGGCACACTGGGCTGCTGGTGTCACAGAAACTTTTCTGGTAAAGTTTCTGTCCTCCTTCTCAGGGCTCAGCATCCACCCTCCTGCTCTTCCTTTTAGATGTGGAAACTCGTTGCTTCACTCCAGGACTCAGCCTGAGTCCCACCAATTACCAGCCGCCTTGATGACTAACACCATAAACCCCTTCACCTTATTATAGGAAATTTCTTTTGAATGGCCTTTAAAAACCATCTCATTACACAGGAAGAACTGTAATTACCTAGTGCAAGACAGAAATTCCAGGCGAGCTGGTGCCTGGTGCCTGTCAAAACTGTGGGACAGGGTTCCCCACTGGCTGGTTTGGCCATAGGAAAGAGCTTCTCTCCCTCATCTCATCCCTTTCACCCCTTTTCTTCTGGGACCTGGCCATCCACATCTCTGCTGGTGGCTCCAGAAGGTCAGGACCTCCCACAGAGAACAGAACCACCTTGGATTGGTGCCTGTGCTTCTGCCTGGCATCCTGGCAAACTCTGATGGTCAGAGTGTCCCCCTGGTGCTCTCTGGGGCTGCCCCGCCTCTTCCTGAGCCCGCCCTCCTGGAGGCTGCTGGAGCTTGCCCAGTGGTTGGAAAATATCACAGTTGGGTGGGACTCTGGAGGTCAACAGGTTCAGCCTCCTGCCCTCAGCCGGTTTTCCAGTCATTTTACCCACCAGCCTCTGGGGGACCCTAGCCCTTTCTGGGATCAATGTTTCTCCCTGACCTGTTTAGGGGATTTCCTTGATGTTTGGCTAAAATCCCTGGTGCCCTAATGCCGACCTGATTTTTTTTTTTTTTGAAACAGAGTCTCACTCCGTCACCAGGCGCCAGGCTGGAGTGCAGTGGCATGACCTCAGCTTACTGCAACTTCCACCTCCCGGGTTCAAGAAATTCTCCTGCCTCAACCTCCCGAGTAGCTGGGACTACAGGCGCACACCACCATGTCCAGCTAATTTTTTTTTGTATTTTAAGTAGAGACAGGGTTTCACCATGTTGGCCAGGATGGTCTCGATCTCTTGACCTTGTGATCCGCCTGCCTCGGCCTCCCAAAGCGCTGGGATTACAGGCGTGAATGCTGACCTGACTTTAAGCTCCATCTCTTGCTGGCGATGCCACCTTGGGCAAGCCATGTGGCTGTCCGGAGCTGTTTTCTCATTTGCAGAATGCTGGGGACCGTTTGTGCTTCAAGAGTCATGGTGAGCAGAGTCTGGCCACAGGTGTCCGATCCCTAGCACTGGGCATGTAGCAGGAAGTGAACCTGTGTGGTTTCCTTGTCCCAGGAGAGATTAACCATGGAGGCCCTTTTCTTTCTCCTTTCTGAGTAACGTGGGACTACTGAGTGGAACACTGATGTGAAGAACTGGCTCCCCAGTGTCCCTCAGTGAAGAATGAGTGGGAGGGTTACACCTTGTAGCTAGGGCTCCCTCCGCAGGCCAGCGACCTCTAGGCCCCATGGGGCTGGGGAGTCCAGAAATGTTCCTGCAAGAAGCAGGACTTGGTCAGCGTGGAATTTGGGCAGGCAGGATGAAGAGTGAGGAGAGCGTGGACAGGGGTGTGCCTGGATGCCCGTGGCCTGGTGGTAGGAAGATGAGAGTCTGGTTCCCAGGAGGAATCAGTGTGGGAGAAAGTTGAAGGGGTCAGGCTGGGGGATGCTGAGGGCCCCAAATGCCAGGGGACAGATATCATTTGGCTCCTTGCTCTGCCAGCACTTCTAAGAGAGCTCGCACTGGTTCAATTCCATGATTTCAGTCCACAAACCCTGTGTAAGAAAACCCGCTTTGTCCAGCCAGCCCCTGTTCTGAGGCCAAGTTGTCCTGAGTCAGGTCTTCACAAAGAGCTGACCTGGCCCAGGTGCTGTGGGCAGCACCAGGGCTGAGTCAGGGCCCACCAGAGCCCAGCACTGAGGTGGGCACAGTCAAAAGGCTTTTGAATTTGGGTTTTTCCTTCTCTTCCGCCTCCTCAGATGTTTTCTCATCTGCAGAATGGTCAGGATCATTTGTGCTTCAAGAGTCATGGTGAGCAGGTCTGCGGCCACAGGTATCAGATGCCCAGCATTGCACATGTAGCAGGAAGTAAACCTACATTGCTTCTGCCTTCCAGGGGAGCTTGACCATGGAGGCCCTTTTCTTTCTCCTCTCTGTGTAATGTGGGATGGAGCAGACTTCCATTTGGACTTCTTCTCCTCCTCCCCCTGCTTTCTCCCTCTCCTCCTCCTCCTCCTTCTTGTTCTTCTTCCTCCCCCCTCCCCCTCCTCTCATCTTCTGGAGCATCAGAAGACATGGCACATCCTGTTCCCCTCCAGCATCCCTGCCTGCAGCCTGCCACCTGCCAAGGCAATTTGCTTCGAGAACACCCAGCTGCTGGCACCATCTCAGGAGTTGCAGGTCCTTCTCTGCTCAGTCCCTAGCTGTGCTGTCCCCTGCAGGGAATCCGTGTGGCATCCTGGCACAGCCACAGCCATTGGCATTGCCCACGGAGGCAAAGCCATGCCTGTCCAGGTGTCTGCGCCTGCCAGTACCTCCTCTAGGACTCTGGCTATAGCTTCTAAGACTGGCTGGGGAAGCAGAGAGGTGGTCTGCTTCCTCAGCAGGGATTTCTGCTTCTTGAGTGCCTGCTATGTTCCAGGCTCTGTGCTGGGGGCTAGGCACACGGTGAGCAAGGCAGCCATGGCCCCTTCCGAGTGAAGCTCACAGTTCTTCTTGGGGTTGGGGTGGCGACAAATAGTAAATAAACAAACAAGTAGATGCATAATTGCAAATTGTAATGAGCAGAACAAGGGAGCTGGTGGGGGCTTCTGGCACTCTGAGGCCGGGCAATTTGGGAGGGCTTCTTTGAGGAGGTGTCATATCCCATCATCAGATGGGCTAGGAGCAGGAAGAGTATTCTATGCCCTGGAGAACCCTGGTGTGTTGAGACACTGGAAGGAAACTTGTGGGGTGGCAGGAAGAAAACCAGAGGTCGGAGGTAGGTGGGCAAGGCTGGGTCAGAGAGAGCCTGGGGCCAGTTAGCAATGAGCGTGGGTGGGTTTTGGTCTAAGAGAAGGAGGAAGTTGCTGGAGGGTTTTGAGCAAGGAAGGGACCTAATCTAACTTACGGCTCACCAGTGCTACCCTGGCTGCTGGGTGAAGAGCGGAGGGACACAAGGGCACAGAAGAGTGAGGTGGGCCACTCCAGGGAGGCCGTGGTGGGCCTGGCCCAGGATAGATGTGCCGGCTTGAGCGGGGAAGCACAGGGAGGCGAGGTTTCTGGTTTGGGCAGCTGGGTTGATGGTGGAGACATTTGCTGAGGCGGGAGCCCTGGAGAAGGAGTGGTTTGGGGACAAGGAAGGATGAGGTGTTTATGGGACATCGAGGAGAGACGGCAGGGATATCAGGATCTTAGCTGTAACCAACCCTGTGATTTATATATTACTATCCTCATCTATGTGGCCTGGGTGGGTAAAGCATGCCCACCCAGGCCACACAGCACTCCAAGCCAGCTGTCAGGGTGGAACCCAGAGCTGTCACCCCCATCTCAGCTTGCATTTTAGAAGAGCAGTGCTTTGCCCCAAAGGGTGAATGAGTGGTGGGATTTCAGGCATCAATGGGCCCCTCACCTCTAGTGTGACCACAGTGGCCCTCACCTGGGGCTATGTCTGGAGTCAGTGGCCAACTGCCCCCTAGGACACACAGCCCAGAAGATCTCAGCCTCCCTGCGAGAGTGGGGACAGCTCAGCCTCTTGGCACCATTGTGCCTGACAGTATCCAGAAGGTTCAATTGTTCAGCCTGAGAAGAAGTCAAAACTTAGCTCCAAGTCAGGGCTTTTCAAGGGCATCAGAGCCCAGGACAGGGTGTCTCCCGGAGGCTCTGCCAGCCCCTGCCACCCCACCTTCTTGGTCTTGGGAGGATGCTTGGCACTTGCCTGCCCCTGCCACAGGGGCCCTCCACTGCCAGCTTGGCAGGGCGGGGTACACTGAGAGGAGGGAAACCCCTTGGCAGCCAGAGGACTAGGTGAAAAGAGCCCTGGACCAGGACAGGAACCCTGGGACCACCATGCACCTCCCAGTGACTTCAGTGTCCCCCTTTGTTTGGTGAGCCCCAGGAATGAGTGAGGCTGGTGTTCTTTCCTTCCATCATTCAAGGAGCCCCGCCTTCCTATCTTCTGAGTTAGGAGCCAAGGAGCTTCTCCAGGGCTTCGGTGTGGAGTTGTGGACAAGGAATAAAACAGATCTGGGAGCCTGAAAACCAAGGCCCAGGGTGCTGGAAGTGGACTGATGGGGGTGGGGAGGCCTCTTCAGGCAGAGCCCAGGGCCATGAGGGAAGGTTCGGGGAAGGTGTGGACTGGGAAGAAGGATGGGCCCACAGGTTCCCCGTTTCCCTGCCAGGGACAAGCTGGCTCATATGACAGAAGATTAACCCAGCAGCTTCTCCACAAGGAGATGGGAGCCTGGCTGCCCTTCCTAGGGCCTAGACCATGACACTGGTCTCGGGTACAAACTGGACATGGTGCCTGGTGATTGTCAGGGCTGTGGGCATCCAGGGTCAGGATTCACAATGAGAAGCCAGAGACAGGGCTCAGTGTGTGACCAGGGTTGGATTCAGCATGTGATAAGGGTCGGGGTTCACCGTGTGACCAGGGTCGGGGTTTAGCGTGTGACCAGGGTCAGGGCTCAGCATGTGACCAGGGTCGGGGCTCAGCGTGTGACCAGGGTCGGGGCTCAGCTTGTGATCAGGGTCTGGCTCCACCGTGTGATCAGGGTCTGGCTCAGCGTGTGATCAGGCTCGGGGTTCAGCGTGTGACCAGGGTCTGGCTCAGCGTGTGACCAGGGTCCTGGCTCGGCGTGTGACCAGGCTCAGGGCTCGGCGTGTGACCAGGGTCAAGGGTCAATTGTGACCAGGGTCGGGGCTCGGCGTGTGACCAGGGTCGGGGCTCGGCGTGTGATCAGGCTCGGGGTTCACCGTGTGATCAGGGTCTGGCTCAGCGTGTGATCAGGCTCGGGGTTCAGCGTGTGACCAGGGTCTGGCTCAGCGTGTGACCAGGGTCCTGGCTCGGCGTGTGACCAGGCTCAGGGCTCGGCGTGTGACCAGGGTCAGGGGTCAATTGTGACCAGGGTCGGGGCTCGGCATGTGACCAGGGTCGGGGCTCGGCGTGTGATCAGGCTCGGGGTTCACCGTGTGATCAGGGTCTGGCTCAGCGTGTGATCAGGCTCGGGGTTCAGCGTGTGACCAGGGTCTGGCTCAGCATGTGACCAGGGTCGGGGCTCGACGTGTGACCAGTGTCGGGGCTCGGCGTGTGTCCAGGGTTGGGGCTCGGCGTGTGACCAGGGTTGGGCTTGGGGTGTGTCCAGGGTCGGGGCTCGGCGTGTGACCAGGGTCAGGGCTCGGCGTGTGACCAGGGTCTGGCTCAGTGTGTGACCAGGGTCGGGGTTCAGTGTGTGACCAGGGTCGGGGTTCAGCGTGTGACCAGTATCAGGGCTCAGCGTGTGACCAGGGTCGGGGCTCAGCGTGTGACCAGGGTCGGGGTTCAGCGTGTGACAAGGGTCGGGGTTCAGCGTGTGACCAGTATCAGGGCTCAGCGTGTGACCAGGGTCGGGGCTCAGCGTGTGACCAGGGTCAGGGGTCAATTGTGACCAGGGTCAGGGCTTGGTGTGTGACGAGGGACGGGTCAGCTGTGACCAGGGTCGGGGGTCGGTGTGTGACCAGGGTCGGAACTCAGCATAGTGCTCTGTGTGTAGCCTCTGGGGCAGATTGGAGGCCCTGCCTCATCCACACTCCCTCTCAGCTCTGCTTGTCCCTTCCATGGGACCTGTTAGTCAAGTGTCCCAGGCTGATGCCACTGCTCTGAGCCTTGATGAGCAGAAGGCTGAATGGTCATAGCATCTGCAGTTCCTCCAGAACTTGCTGTGTGTGAGGCACCCTCTGGACCACTGATGGTGGTTATTATCGCCCCCATTTTACAGATTAGGAAACTGGAACTTCAAAAGATGAGGTGTCTTTCCAAGGTCACAGCCAGTTAAGTGGCAGAGCCCAGACTCAAACTCTTTGTCCTCTTGTTCCTTTTCAGGCTCCCTCGGCATTCCTCCCTGGGGCAGAGGGACCTTTGGCAGAGCTCTCTTCCTACAGGTCCCTCATAGAATCTTCTTTTTCTATCTAGACTGGGGGCTTTGAGTTCAGCCTTCTTCAAGTGGAAACTCCCAAGGAAGGCCAACTAAACCTGATGGTGGACAAGGAGACCTCCCTGCGAAGTCTGAGGCATGCATGCAGGTCCTGTCCCCAGCAGCTGGGGACTAGGCAGAGCCTGCCTGTAGGGTACAATAAACCCCCAAGGATTGGGCTTCTCTCTTTGCTAGAGATTAAAGGAATGTGTCAGCCCCAATGGAGGCATTTTGGACATCATTGTCCTGGATTTTAGAGCTCTGGAGGGTCCTTCCCTGCATCCCTGACATCACCCCACAAGCATTTCCTCCTTTGCTTCCAGGAAGTGGTGGGAGAGTGCCACCCCTCCTGCTGTAGGCCTGGACACCTCATGTTGCAGATGAGGCCCAGAGAGGGAAAGACACTTGTTCCAAGACACAAAGTGTGTCAGTATTGAAGGGGCCCAGAACCCTACCTCCTACTGCCAATATTCCTAGGTGTTCCCTCCTCCTGGCTCAAAACCCTTGTAGGGACTGAAAACCCATGGGAACATGAAACAGTCGTGTTCCACGAGTGGGACTGCAGGCACTGCACCAGCTGTTCTTGGGCCTCCCTGACATTTCTCAATACAAGAATCCCCCCATTTGTGAGTCATTTGGAAAATTTCATGGGGGAAGTGGTCCAGAATTTGAGTGAAGTTCCAGGAGGAAGGGACTCAGGGAGAGTTGGCAGGAGGCTCCCTGAAGTAGACAGTGGGATAGATTCCAAGGTGGGGAATGAGGAAGGAGTAGCTCCTTGCTGTGTGGTTTATCTGCAAGCGGAGAGATGGACAGAGCAGTTTGCTTCACAGCTGGGGGATCTGCAGCTCAGTGAGGCAAAGCAGTGGGCCCAGCAGTTCCCAGCTCAGTTCCCATTCACATCTGCCTGGTCCAAAGTCAGTGGGTTCTCCCAGTTCCCTCGGTGTGGCTGGGCTGTGTCATAGAAGGAAAGAGACTGTTGCCTGCCCTCAGGGAGCTGCTGGGAGCGTGAGATTTAAGTCAGAAGCATTAGGGAGCAAGAGCTGCATTGCTGAGGTCTCACTGCTATGTGGCACAGAACATATCCATGCCGCTGGAGCCACTGGGAAAAGCTGGATGGAGTTTAGAAAAGATTGGGGATTGGGAAGAATAAACTTAGCCACGGGGGTGTGTGCGGAGCCCAGGTGGACTGGGGGTAGTCAGGAAGGCAGCTGTCCAGGGTGCTGAACCAAACCACGCCCATGGGCCTGTCTGCAACTCTTCCGGGTCACTTTGGTCTGTCCCTTTTCATGTCTGAGCCTCAGTTTCCTCACCTAGAGAATTCTAATACTGATACCTGCATCACGGTCTCGTTGAGAGGGTGCAGGAAGGCCATGACATGCTGTGCTGAGTATCCGGCCTGTGTTCGGTTGAGGCTCTCCAAATGGGGGCATCAGCTAAAGGAGGCAAAACCTCCTCCCCACCCCCTGGGTGGAGGGTAGGGTCATCTGTGATACCTGACCCCAGCCACGTGATCCCTCGGGAATGGCAGGTGCTGTAACAGAGTCAGCACTCCCCCTTGGCATGGGAAGAGGCAGCTTGTCTGGGGCCTCTCCACCTACCTGATGCAGGTGTCCCCCAGCCTGTAGGCCTGGGCACCTCATATTGCAGACAGGATGACTGGGAACCATAGAGGGCAAGACACTTGAGCCAAGAAACACATTGTGTTTGTTAGTGGAGGATAGGCAGAGCCCCACAGTCATGTCATCCAAAGCATATATTCCTGGTTGTTGCCTATCCCGGGGGCAAAAGCCTTGTTGGAACTAAACACCTTAGAGCACCCAAAGGAATGAAGCTCTAATGTGGGACTTCAGGTGTGACCTGTGACACCTGTTCTCTTGGGCCTTCC
Source organism: Callithrix jacchus (assembly GCF_049354715.1). NCBI lineage: Eukaryota > Metazoa > Chordata > Mammalia > Primates > Cebidae > Callithrix > Callithrix jacchus. Next base: position 23,284,760 of record NC_133509.1, read on the forward strand.
TGACCCCCTCTGCTAGCCTCAGCCCGCAGGCGGCTTGGGTCCTAGCTCTCAGCTGTACCTTTATCTCTTTTTAACCATACGCCTGAACTCCTGGCCCTGTGCAAGCTCTCTTAATCTTCTTGAGAGGGTTACCTGATGCTGGGTAATTTATAAAGAAAATTCTCTAAAGGAATACCTGATGCTGGGTAATTTATAAAGAAAACGGGAATATCTGGGTCATGGTTCTGACAAGCATGGCACTGTCATCTGCGTTAGGGGAGGGGGCCTCAGGGAGCTTCCACTCATGGCAGAGAGCCAAGGGGAGCTGGCATCGCATGGCAAGAGGAAGGAAGTGAGGGAGGCGTGGGTGGAGGGAGGTGCCAGGCTCTTTTAACAACCAGTTCTCATGGGAACTAATAGAGTGAGAACTTGTTACTCCTTAGGGGTTGAGGAGGGCACCAAGCCTTTCATGAAGGATCTGCCCCCATGACCCAAACATCTCCCACAGCCCTACTTCCAGCATGGGGAAGGTCACATTTCAGCATGCTAATGGAGGCAACAAACACCCAAACTATATCACAGGCCTCTCAGGCCCCTTTGTCAACTTGGGGCCTCCTGGGTGCCCACCTCGCCAGGGAGGTGTGATGCTTTGGGGAAGGGGTTGGGTGGGGAGAAGGCTGCTGGAAGCCAAAGAAGAGCCCTCTCTCACCCTCTCCTGCCTCTTCTCATCTTCTCAGCCTGCCGGGCCACCTTGGCCCTGGGCTGGGGATAATCTGCAGCCACCGAGAGGAGAGCCAGGAAGAGTTTCCCCCAAAAAAGACACCCCGTAAGCCTGTTGGTCATGCTTGAGATGCACTCCAACTCCTGTGCCATTCCCCTTTCAGCCTTTGGCATCTCCTTGTCCTTTAGAACCGGACAGTACTAAGTGTGCATCCCAGCTCTGCTATTTCCCTGACCTTGGGCAAGGAATATATACCCCAGAGCCTCAGTTTCCTCATCTGTCCAGTGGGAATAGGAACACCCATCCCACAATGTGCGGTTTCAGTGGAGGAGAGTGCATAACAGATGACACTGCAGCTTTTTTCCTGCCCCTCATCCCTCTTCCCTGGTGACGCTGGCCTCCCACCCACCCCTGCCTTTTTGGACCAAGAGCTGAAGCCTGGCCTGTGCGTGAGGTTGTCCTGTGGAAGACAGGGAGGAGGCCACAGGTAGCAGGCAGCACCAGTGCTTTTAACACTGTGAGGGGACCCAGCTGAGCTGCTGCAGCCATGTGTAACCTCTGACATTGCTGCCTCTGGCTTGGCTCTGGAAAGTTCCCTCCCCAGCCTGCTTACCCAGGTTTAGCAGGAGTGACCACTTGCAGTGATGTGAAAAACACTTGGCGTAATACAACTCGGAGACTGACCACTGGTAGCACTGACCCCATCTACTACCCCGCCTGCAGCTGGCCCAAGGCTCAGACCCCAGGCACCCCTCCCCCAGCCAGTCCAGCCAAAGAGTTTAGGAGGGTCAGGTTTGGCCTCAGCTCTGCGTCCATTTCTCTGGGCAGAGTATTCACACAGAGCCCAGCACAGGGTATGTGCCCAAACGCTTTAGCTATTAGCAGCAGTAGTAGTAAGAGGTGTTGTCATTATAGCAGAGCAGTCCCATTTCACAGAGGGGCTAGGTGAGGCCCACACAGTTGAAAAGCTGCCATCTCTGTGCAATCTTCTCAGCTCTGCCCCTTTTCTCAGAATAGGCAACTCCTTTTGACTTCTTTCAATTGATCTGCAATGCTCCTATTAGGGGGAGAGCTTGGTAGTCAGTGGGATAGATCCCAAGGTGGGGAGAGGGTGTTGGAGGGAGCAGCTCCCAGGGCTTCAGGTGCCCTGAGGAGGCCTGGAGCAGTTTGATGGGCAGGAGGCTGATCTGCCCAGGGACCCTCTACCTGGGAGTTCCCTGCCCTCAGTCCTCCTCTCTGCTGGCTCCTCAGCCGCCTCTTGAAGCATTGAGAGTGCTAACGTGTGTGATGATAGCAATGCCTGTGCCACCCCTGTTACCTTGGCATCTGCTGCCTCCTTCCTTGCCCCCTGAGGATCTGCCAAGTCCTCCTTCCTCTCAGCCCCTTCCCTGCCAAGTCCAACAGGCAGAATTCTGACCTGGTAACATTGCTGCCAGCTGGTTAGCAGGTAAACTCAGCCCATAAAGTTGATGGAGCACTTAGTGTGTTTGAGGCACTAGGGATGCTGAGGACCAGGCTCTAAGGGGCCCTGCCACCAGGCAGGGGTGGGAATGATTGTTAGTATGTGCTGACTTTGTTCAGGGATGATGGTTAGTATATGCTCACTGCATGCAGGGATGACAGTATGCGCTTGCTGTATGCGGGGATGATGGTTAGTATGCACTTACTATGTGCTGATGATGGTTAGTATGTGCTTCCTGTGTGCAGGGATGATGGTTAGTATATGCTTACTGTGTGCAGGGATGACAGTATGCGCTTGCTGTATGTGGGGATGATGGTTAGTATGCGCTTAGTGTGTGCTGATGATGGTTAGTATGTGCTTACTGTGTGCAGGGATGATGGTTAGTATATGCTTACTGTGTGCAGGGATGACAGTATGCTCTTACTGTATGCAGGGATGATGGTTAGTATGCACTTACTATGTGCTGATGATGGTTAGTATGTGCTTCCTGTGTGCAGGGATGATGGTTAGTATATGCTCACTGCATGCAGGGATGACAGTATGCGCTTGCTGTATGCGGGGATGATGGTTAGTATGCACTTACTATGTGCTGATGATGGTTAGTATATGCTTACTGTGTGCAGGGATGACAGTATGCGCTTGCTGTATGTGGGGATGATGGTTAGTATGCACTTACTGTGTGCTGATGATGGTTAGTATGCGCTTAGTGTGTGCTGATGATGGTTAGTATGTGCTTACCTTGTGCTGATGATGGTTACTATGCACTTACTGTGTACCAATGATGGTTAGTATGCGCTTAGTGTGTGCTGATGATGGTTAGTATGCACTTACTGTGTGCAGGGATGATGGTTAGTATGCTCTTACTGTATGCAGGGATGATGGTTAGTATGCGCTTACTATGTGCTGATGATAGTATGCACTTACTGTGTGCAGGGATGACGTTTAGTATGCACTTACTGTGTGCAGGGATGGTGGTTAGTATGCACTTGCTGTGTGCAAGGATGATGGTTAGTATGCACTTACTGTGTGCAGGGTTGATGGTTAGTATGCACTTGCTGTGTGCAGATGATGGTTAATATGCACTTAGTGTGTGTGGGGTCCAGGCTAGTGCTTTCCTGAGCATCAGTGAGGTAGGAGCCACCCAAGTTTGCTGATTAAGGGAGTGGGGCCCAGGGAAGTAAGGGGACTGCCAAGGTCCTCAGAAGCAAATGCAAATGTTGGGCTGGACTTGGGGGAAACAGAGAGGAGGAGCTGACCAGCAGCAGCTCCTGTCCTGGCAGTGTGAGTGAGCTCAGAAGGCAGCAGGCAGCCCTTAGCCTTTCTTGACACATCCCGGGCCCCTTGGGAGCCACCTCTGGGGAAGTTCTTCCTTGTCTCAGTCCTTAGCCCTTCACTGAGCACAGAGCAGCCTGCAACCACTGCATGGGGCACCCACTAGGGCAGTCCCAGGGCCTGCTCTCGTCCGCAGGGACTCTGCCTCCGCCTCTCCCCTATTCCTGCAGGCACTTTCGAGGAGGCAGCCCCTCTCCCGGTCCTCTGCTGTGCTCACTGAATACCTCTCACCCTCTGGCCCTGCCTGAAGGACCCTCCGCTGGGCCTGATGGTCCTGCCATGCCTCATCTGTGTCTCCTCACCCCTTCCAGCCTCCATCCGTGAGGTCAGCCCTCGTCACGACTGTATGGTGTCTCTCCAGCTTCCCATGCCTGCCTGGGAGGAAGAGGTGCTTCCCCTTCAGACTGAGGCTCGCCCTTGCCCCTGAGGGCCATGAGCCCCCCACTGTCAGGCATTCTCTTTCCACAGTGCGTGGCCCCATCCCTTCCCCAACTATGCAGGGCGTCTGAGTTCCCAAACCAGTAGCAGGTCCTGGTCACCCCTGTGGACCTCGGGCCGCATCTGTGAATCTTAGCTCTTCCTTTCTGCTGAGTGGGCCAGAATGGTGCCTGGAACATAGTAGGCACTCAGCACAGGCTTGTTGAATTAATGGACTAAGGAAGCAATGAATTCCTGGCCTGGCTGCCTCACCTGGGTGTTGTGCAGATCAAAGTAACTAATGAATTTGTTACAGAGTTAAGGATGCTGTTTGTACAGAAGGCGTGGGGGATGCTCAGTGGGATGCTGGCTCTGTGGATTATAACCACCGCCCTCACTTTACAGATTCCACCTCCCAGATCCCTCCCTCATCCCTCTCCATCGCTCTGCCCCATCTCTCCCCGCCGCTGCCTCACTCCTAACTCACTTCCTCCTGTCCTTCTGCATGAAATCTATCCTCCCCCAGGTGGTGGCCGGAATGGTTTTTCTGAAGCACAAATCCAGACCCCGGCTACTCCCCACCAAAACTTCAGGCTCTTGATGGCTCCTGGGATAAGAGCTCCACCCCACATGGTGCTCACCAGGCCCTGCCTGAAGGAAGGGGCTGTCTCCATGCCGCTGCAGTTGTCACGGGCAGTCTGCAGTGCCCTTCCCCACTGCTTCTTAATCCAACTCTTTCTCCTTTAAGACCCCTTCAAAGATCCTTTCACCCTGGAAGCCTTTCCCAACCTCCAGGCCTGGATCAGATGCCCCTACCCTGTTTCCACAGCCCCTCAGGTGCCCACTCTCACACAGCCCCTGAGTTGTCATCTCCCACCTTCCTGGGCTCCACCCCACACCCTGCTCTGGCGTGTTTGTACCCTTAGTTCACAGAAAGCATTAGAGGGCATTTGCTGAATGAATGAATGAATGAATGAACAGGCAACTCCCCCGGGCTGTGGGGACTCTGGGTGGGACTTTAGGTCCACTGAGGAGAGTGGGCCACACAGTGTGCCTCTGACCTGTCCTGGAGGTGGCCTCCTTTCTGTGGGTCCTACTGGGCTCCAGGCATCTTGCCCTGGAATTGTCCCCACCCACAGACCCTGTAACAGCAGAGGCTGCATCTGCAGCAAGGGGTTCTGAACCGTCCCAGGGATTTACTACAGGTTGAGGGTGGCACAGGAGCGCTGAGAACAGAGCCTGGGGTCTGCAGAACCTTCTGATCTGGTGCCCTCATCCCCACCCTACCACCGTCATCTGACTCTTATCCCCACACGCACAGGTCAGTTCTGCACCCACCCTGCCCTAAGACCTTTCCTGGCCTGAGCTGCTCTAGTCCCTACACTGCCCTGCACCAGTAACCTGACACTGAGCCCCGGCTGTGTTGCCCAGGCTGGAGTGCAGTGATATGATCACAGCCCACTGCAGCCTCAAGCTCCTGCAGGAAGGGTTTCCTGGAGGAGGTGGTGGTGCTCTGGGTGAGCCAGTGAGGGTGAGGAGGATGGGGGAGGCCCTCCCTGGTGGGCAGAGCAGGATGCCCTCTCTGCTCCTCTGACCTGGCCCCAAGCCCCGCCATGTGCTTTGGCCAGTCCTGCTGATGATCTGGCTACTACCCTGCTCTCGCAGACCCCTGTCCTGGGATTTCTGGCTTCCTGGTCCTTCTACCCTGGTGCTGACCACCTTCCCATGAGTGTCACCTCATCGTGGGCCCCGCCCTTGCCTGCAGTGCCACCCTGACCCCTGCCTCCAAGCCTGCAAATCTGGACAGGCCTGGGTGCTCAGTCCTGAGTGTGTGGGGGTGGAGGGGTTGGGAAGATGAGGAGGGGTCTGTTTTGCTCAGGGGGGTCTCCTAAAACTGAGGCTCCTACTCACCCATCCACTGGACATGGAGGGGCTGGAGGTGGGATTCTGGCTGTAGGTGCCCAAGGCGGGAGACACCCAGAGATAGGGGGCAGGAAGGGTTTCCTGGAGGAGGTGGTGGTGCTCTGGGTGAGCCAGTGAGGGTGAGGAGGATGGGGGAGGCCCTCCCTGGTGGGCAGAGCAGGATGCCCACTCTGTCCTGGGCTCCATGCCAGCTTCGTGCTCACCCCCAGCACAGCCAGCCTTCAGGCGGGTATTATTAGCTCCATCTAACAGACAGGAAAACAGAGGTTCCAAGGGGCTCAGGGACTTGCCTAGGGTCACCTGGCTGACCAGCGGCCTTGTCAGGCCTCCACCTGGGTCTGGCACCTTTCCAGGCTCATATGGCGGGAGCAAGGGGAGAGGCGGGGAAGAGGGAAGGGAGGCGGGCACCCGCCACAAACATCAAAGCAGCTGCTGACTGTGACTCTCCAGGGTGGGGGTGTGGGACGGGGTTGGCTTTCTGAGTTGGTCCTGCTCCCCCCTCCCCACCGTGGGAGAGCCCTCACGATGCAAGGTTCCCACTGCCCCCTCCCCAGAGAGGCCGGCAGTTTGCCTCTTCAGAGGATAATTCCCTATTATACAGAGATATTTAGCCTAATAGAAGCCGACAGATCATTCAGGGCAGTAATGTACTCCGGCTTCAAGCGTGTAGTTTCCTCGGCCTGAACTCGAGATTAAAGGCTCCTTGCCCAGCCCGCCCTGTGCCAGTGCCTGTGACCTTGACTGCAGTGATGGGGTAGGTTTCTCCCTCCCTCCTTCCCTCCTCCTCCCTTGCCAGTTTCCTCCTCCCTCCCTTTCTCTGTCTTAGAAAAAAAAGATATTTTTCTTCTTAAATGTTCAGTGGAAAGACTGTTGCTTAAACCTTGCATGTTCTGGGGACAGGCCGATGGTGCTGGGCTGCCAGCCGGCTACAGGAACAGCTGGTCAGCTCAGAGCTCAGCCACAGATCGGCTGGGGATGGTGGGTAGCCTAAGCGGCAGCTGGACACTGCAGCCAGGCTGGGGCAGGTGGAGGCTGGGCAGACGGCCTTGCCCAAGACCAGAACTGTTCCCTCTACTCCCTCCACCCATCTCCCTGCCCCAGAGCTGGCCCACAGGGGCCTGACCTGGGCCCTTCAATGCATGGGAGGTGCCTTTAATGACTGGGGAGCACTGTCAATGATTGGGGGGCTCCTTGGGCCTGAGCACATGGGGATGAGCCCAGGGAACACTAGTGGCTAGATCTGAGGGGCAGTTGGCACCAGGGTGGCCTTGCAGGCCCTGCACTGATCAGGAGGGTGGCTTCCAGGGCTGCTTCTCTGGCCCCCGCAGGTTTTCTTGTCGATTCAGCGTCTCCATCTCCACTGCTCTGTCCTTTCTTTGTCTCCCCTTCTCCCCCACCCCACCGCCGCCACCACCGCCTCTCTCTGCCTCCCCCTGCCCACCCCATCTGCTCACCGGACTGTCTGTTCAAACTGCCTGGCACTTCCAAGAGGCAACAGGGAACAGGGGGTGACATCAGATCTTGAGAACCAGTGAGCACTGGGTTCAAATTCTGGCTCCAGCACTTACCAGCTATTTCTTTCCATTTAATATTTTGAATTTGGACAAGTTCCTTAATCTCTCCAAGCTTTCACTGCCTCACCTGAAAAGTGAGTTGCTCCCACTTGGCCCTCAAGATTATCCTGAGGTCTGTCAGGGCAATGTTCAGTGTATGCTGTGCCAGTGGGTGGCAGCTTCCCTACCTGCAATCCCAGTCCCCCTGGGGAGACCGCACATCCTGATGCTCCTATCTGCCCAGATGACCTCTCTGCCTGTCTGGTGGGAAAGGGGAAGGTGGTCGGGGGGGTCTCTGGTTGCCCCTGGCCCACAGCAGCCGTTAAGTGTTAGGGAAGAAAGGCGCCTTGTGGGAAGGACCCTACTTTACTTCATTTCTAGGCAAAACCTAGTGTGTGGTACTGGTCTGATTTGAAGGAACTAACTTAAGGGGCTGTGGCAAAACCACCAGGGGTAAAGGGGACAGAGTGGAGAATCAGGCCCTGTGTATCAAGGAGGAGAAATCTTCTAGGCGGAGACCTCCCTCTCAAGTTTCAGGGCAGAGAGCAAAGAGTGCCTCTAACCTGCAGGAATGGGAGTCTTGGCAGCTGAATGGAAGCCCACGTGGAGTGGGAAGATTCCTGCATCTTCCAGGGCAGGGGTGGTGGGGTGACTACTGGGGATGAGGGGGGAGAAGGTCCTTAGGTGTGAGGCCGCAGAGGATCCGAGGCTGATGTGCTGTGGAACCTAGGCTGATCCCACTCCCTCTCTGGGCCTGTTTCCTCATCTGCTAAGTGGGGCTGATCATGCTGCCCTATATTCCTCACAGCGTGGGCTGCAGATCCAGGTGGAGAATCAGTGGGAGCATTCTGTGTTGTGTAATGTCCTAATAATACTAACTATTATGCTGGACATTGCCTTGCTTCCCCTGAGTCTCTGTAACACCTACTTCAAGCCACACAATCTAGCCCTGATTCATGTATTGACAGAATTAAGACACTCATGGCAGAAGTCAACCGCCCTGTTGAGTGCAAATGCCCACGCCACACACATGGTCCCCAGACCGCTGCTTGCATACCTCCAGGGACAGGGAGCTCACCGCTTCTCATGCTGAGCAGAGATCTGTGTCCCTGGATTCTTTTCTCCTAGGACACATGCATGCCAGTTCTCTTCATCAGAGACCGGAAGTCCTGATCAGGCCCCCAAGGCTCCTTTAAGGGGGTGGAGTCTGGTTGTAAAGGCACTCCCTGTCTCATAGAAGCTCTAGGAGTCTTCTTTCATTCCTCTCCTTTTCTTACCCCCACCCCCTCACATCCAACTCATCTGCCCCAGGCCTTCTCTCTTGAGTTCAGTCTCCACTTGGAAGCGCGAGAGAACTGTTAACAAAGAAGAAAACATCATAGCACTTCCCTGGTTAAAAACCTCCAGTTACTTTTCATTGCATTTGGGATGGAATCCAAAGCCCTTACGCTAGCCCTCAGAGCCCCAGCCTCCTGCTGCACCTTCATTTCCCGCAGAATAAATGCCAGTGAGACTGCTTCAGAAAGGCCTTCTTTGCCCCTGTAGCTTGAGTGACCCACCAGCCCCAGCTCAGGTCTTCTCTTTCACATTACCATATTTTATGATCATTATTACCTGTCAGTCTTTGGAATTATCTTGTTTATGTATCTGCTTATCATCGGTATCCCCTGTCCCCATGAGAGCACCAAACTTGTCTGTGTTGTACGTGAATCCTAGCCCCTACAGTATACCCGGCACATAGTAAGTGCTATTAGTATTTGATGCATGAATGAAAAATACCACAGGAAACAAGAAGAAATAGCAGATGATGCCATCGTGGCTGTAGTAGCAGTTAATGATATGACAGTTTTGTGCGTGCGTGTGTATGCACGTGTGCACGTGGGTGTGTAAGCTGGGAATCACCTGCCCTTTTAGTCACCTGGGCCTGAAGCACTGTATGCATGGGAGACACGTGCCCCTATAGGCCATGTTCATGCACACTCACAAGCACGTGCGCGTGCGCGCGCACACACACACACACACACACAGGCCTTTCGTGTTCAGTAGCATTGTGACCTCTGGTGAAGTCTTTTGTCTTTTGGGCCTCCGTTGCTCCACCTGTGGAATGGGGCTGCCTGGGGCTAGAGGCAGAGGCCTGGATACCATGGTGTCCTGCAGGCAGCCGGGGCCCTAGAGCCGCGAGGGAGCCAGGAGGTGTTGATTGAAGTTTACCTCCACACAGGGCTGCTCCCTGCTGCCCTCGGAGGTGAGGATCTCACCCAGGCAGGAGGGAGTGGACCCAGGTCAGGAAATTGGCAGAAAAGCCTGGGGACAGGAGCTTTGCTGCTGGGAGGTGTATTACATTCGTGGTCTCCTGGATGCATCCGTGACTTCAGTTTGATAAGTTTTAGTTTTTGTTTGTGAGCCTGTTGTTTTCAAAACCTTTTCCTTGCTACATGTATTTTACTTCTTGAACTTTTTTCATTCAGTTGCTATAAAAAAGAATTGCCATGAAATTAAAAAGGAGAAAAACTCTCCATCCCTGTTTCCCCTCCTCCAGGGCAACAGCCACTCTCCCCCCCACCCCACGCCCCGCCCTCATCTTTTCCCTTTGATGCCAGTACTAGAGGCTTGCGGAATATTTGGGAAATAGAAGTAGCCCCAGGTTACTTAATCTTTCTGTGCCTCAGTGTCCTCATCCAAACAATAGAGGTAATAATTGCTCCTTCACCCAGTGCAGATTTCATGAGTTAACTTTTTAATTTGTCAAGTACTGAGGAAGGTTCCTGGCACTTAATAAGTGTGATGTGCATACGTGTTTATGTAAGATGAGTAAGTAAGAAGAAAGGGCAGCGTAATGCTGCCATCGTTGCACAGTGGGCAGCCATAGAAGTCTGTCTTTGGCATCAGAAGTCAAGGGTTCAAGTCCAGCTCTGCCCACACTCCCCATGGAGCCAGGAGCTCATGTGTGCTTGGTTTTCTAAGCTTCGGCTCCTCCACCTGTAAACTGGGTCTGTAATCTGAACCCCACGATGCCACGTGGGCGGGGATGATGACCGGGCTCAGTGAGTGGGAGCCTCGTACACCCCACAACCCAGCCTCCACCTGCACCCATTTTCTCAGCTTCCCACCTCATTATTATCATGGAAACATGGTGCCACTGCCTGTCTCTGCGTTGATCCTTTTTAACGGTTGTATACTACGCTCTTGGCAGGGGTGCCGTGAGTCACTCCATCATCTCTGTTGTGGAGTGTTTAGACAGCCTGCAGTGTCTTGCTGGCATAAATAACCCTGTGGGGAACTGCTCTGTGCCCAAGAGGCTTCCCCTCTGAGTGCAGTTTTCCTGGACAATCCCAGGAGGTTCACTGGGGCTGCTTTGCTAGGGGGGCTAAGGGAGGGTCCAGTGGTAGTAACTGAAGGAGATAGGTCCCTTCAAGGGTGGCCTGATACCCTTCCCCAGGGACATGGCTTCCCAGGGAGGCAGCATGGGTTTCAAGGCAGCAGGACACTCTGCTAGCGATGAGCATGATGGGAAGACACAAAGCCGAGGTGGGAAGGGCAGTGGGTACCGAGGAGGACCGGGGCTAGGAGCTGGAGGACTGGGTTTGGCTTTGTCACCCTCTCACTGTGTGACCCCGGGCAAGTCCCTTCTCCTCTCTGGACCTCAGGTTTTCCCAGGTACTGTGGCCAGGAGGTAGGCAAGTTTGACGGGGAGTTGTATTGTCCAGCGTGGTAGCCATCAGTTACATGTGGCTATGTAGATTTGAATGTAAATTAATTAAAATAAAACAAAATTAAAAATCAGCTTTTTATCACACTATGCACACTGCAGTATCCACATGTGACTGCTGGCTGCCATATTGAACAGTGCAGAGGCAGAACATTTTCGTTGTGACAGAAAGTTCCGCTGAACAATGCTGGTCTAGAGATACTTCCAGGGTTCTTCCTTTGGTCTCACCTTCACCAAGGTGTGGCCACCATCTGCCCTTCCTCCTGTACCCCTCGGGCCCTTGTGAACCCTACCACTCACTCTTGTTTCTCCTCTTTTCTAGGGATCTTATGACCATGATCTGGCTACCTTGAGCCTGTGGGGCTACCCAGCCTTCAGCCTGCATCTCCAGGGCTCTGACTATCCAGATCCTGGACCAGCTCCCAAGCCTACTCCTGACCCCGACCTGGGCCGAAGGGACTCCGCAAGCTTTGGGACCCAGCGGGACACAGCAGCAGTCACGGTAGGTGGCATCCCCACTGTACCTGTTCCCTGGCTCCTGGGGATATCCAAGCCTTCTTGGTCTTCAGAACAAAATGGAAATCTTTCTGTACGCTGTATCTGTCAGGGTCCCTTTGATTGTAAGTAGCAAAGAACAAAAACGAAAACAAACCCTACTTCATTAAAATGAAGTTATCAGCTCATGTAACCAACGTGTTTGGTGGTAATATGGGCTTCAGGGAGGGCTTGATCCAGTGGTTCAGTCAGTGCAAGCAGGAGCTTGGTTTTGTCTGTATCCCTTCATTCCTCTTCTTGGTGGTGGCTCCATGCTTAGTGGCGTTTGGCATGGCATGGTCAAAATATGCCTGACAGCAGTTTCTGGGGTAACATGCTTCTTAGATCTAGGGTTGGGGGTGGAGACAAAGTCATCCTTAATAGAACAAATCCAAGTCCCCAAGTTGATCTCTGGGTCCTATTGGCAGGACTTGGCTCATCCTGAAATTTTAACTGGGTCCACAGGACTTAGAAACACTGATGGGCTGGGGGTCAGGGTTGTCCTTCCCCAACCATGTGACCAGGAATAAGGGGTGAGTGTTTCCCAAAGGAATCTTTGGATTCGGCTGACAGGAGAAGGGAGACCCCTCCCCGACTAGGGAAGCCATATAACAAGTAATTATTCTAGATGGTGTCCTAGACGTGCTGTGTGCTCTTGGACAAATCTATGCCTCAGTTTCCTCACCTGATAATGAACTTCACCTGGCAGGGATGCTGAGCGAACTACCTGAGATGACACATAGAAAGCACTGACATCTAGCAGGTTCTCAGTAAATCCTCATTCCCTTCCCCTTCCTGCTTCCCTCTCCAGGAAGTTTGGGACGTTGCTGGTTTGGGAATGTTTGTTTGTTTTTATAAACTTGGGAGGAGCTGCTGAGGCGTATCATTGATCAGTCCTTAGAGGCAGAGCCTGAGATGCAGATTTGTGTACATGAGCTATATGGAGATCAGGGCCTCGGGAGAAGGGAAGAAGAAGAGAGATTGGGGTAGGAATGACAGCCCAGGCAAAGCTGGGCTTTGGGCTGGTCCAGGGGACCCTGGAGCCTAATTCACGCCACAGAATTACCCTTCCCACCCCTACAAGGACGTCGGGCTTTAGGTCCCCTGTGTTAATCAGTCATTGCCTATGAGCCATCTCTGGGCATCTGTGGGACAGGGTGGTGCGTGGTGCGCCAGCCATCAAGGACGTCTAGGCAGCCAGCCTTTAGTGCAGGGAGGCAGAGCCTGTGTCCCAGCCTGGCCGGATCTGGACTTCCCAAGTGTGTCATCTCCTCTGGCTTTTGCTCCTCCTGCCCCAGAGTGCCGACACCTTCTACCGTAGGGGACTGGCTGCCAACCTGGGTGCTGGGGATGGGATGGACCCTCAGCTCCTCCTTTGAAGAAAGCTCTTCCACACCCAGGCTGTGCACTGGCCCTCCGCCCCTGCTGCTTCTCCTCTAGTAATTCCTGGTCTCTCCTCTGGACCTTAGCCTGCAGCTCCCTGTGCCTAGTATGCCATTCCTCACTCTCGGCCCTTTCCTGCTTTTCAACGCCCAGTTCAGGTCCCTTCTTCTTCAGGAAGCCTCTTCTGATGGCTCTGACCAGCGGTTTTCTGCATTAGTCCATCTTCCAGCTCCACCCTTTTCACAGGTGAAAGACCAAGGCCCAGTGGGCGTTTCCTCCTGAGTACTCTGCTGGTCACTGCATCAGCACCAAAGTGCAGTGCTTTCTTTGTCTTGACCACCAGGAAGCTCACAGCCGGTTTGTGGCCCATTTCTGATACGTGCCCAGGATGCTGTGGCATGCGGTTACCTAATCACCTTGTTGTCTCTGGCCTCTTCGCTCTCATTTTTCCTTGTCCTGACGTCTCCCTTTGTTTTGCAGCAGGTACTGCCTCTGTTGTTCTCAGCAGCCTCCAATTCTTTTGGAGGGAGGTGGGGTATAAGTAACCAGCAGTGGTGGGAAACCAAGCATTCGCTGCTGACTGCAGCCAAATGCTAGGCCCTTGCTTCCCTAGGGGCAGCTCAGGCAGGGGTCTCCCCCAGGCCTGGGGTTGATCCTGTCCCTAAGGAACACTGAAGCCTACTGGTGGTGGCCCCAGTACCGTGCCCACTCTGCCCTCCCAGGGCCAGGACTGGCATTGTTCTGCCACTGCTGCCCTCTCCCCTCCTCCTCACCATCTTATCAGAAGCTAATGAAAGAGGCTGGGAAACCCAATCCTCTGGTAATTAAATTTACTTAACGGGTATTCAAGTGGAGTAATGAGAAGTTTAATGCAGTGATTAGATTTTTCTTTAATTAATTAAAATGAGAGCCATGTGTCTTACCAGCAGACCAACTTGACCCTCTGCTTGAGAGTAACAGAGACAGCAGGGGGGCTTGGCTGGGTGAGCAGGGGTCTCAGGGGCAGGTGCCACCTCCTGCCCTGATCCTGTCATCTTCAGAGGCAAGCCTAGCTCGGATGCCCACCCAGGCCAGTCTCTGAATTGGCCCCTGTTTCTGAGGTTTGTAAGTGAGCAGGCCTGGTCACTCAGGGCCAGGGATCCAGCAGCCCATGCCCTCAGAGAGCTGAAAACTGAACAGGGATGGAGGGTTCAGACAGGACCATCTACAAGCATGGCTTAAAAAAGCAAGGAGCTGCGGGGTCGAGCCTGTCCACAAGGATAAACAGTAGCCTGATGGATGACAGTGGCCCCAGTATAGTGCCCACTCTGCCCTCCAAGTGTCAGGACTGGCATTGTTCTGCTTCCTTCTTCTGGAAAAAAGGGATTTCAGGCCCTGTGATGGGAGGAGGTATTTGGGGTTGTGCACCTCAATACCCAGGCACGTGCCAGCCAACACCTTCACCTTCATATTCAGCCAGACCTGGGTTTACCTCCATTGGCACTGGATCACCTGGGCAAACAGGATGGGGCAGAGGTTGGATAACTGGGAAATCTGACGTAAACCACAAAGCACTTTTTCACTCTGGCATTCACGCTAAAAGGTTGACTGCCCTTGCTGTGCTTTTGAAGGCCACGTGGGAAGGCAAGGAGGAGCTTCCCTGCCTGAGCCACTTTTGTTAGGGCAGAAGGAATCTGGGCATCCCAGCACAGCTGCCTGGAATGGACCACAGGACCAGCCCAGGTAGAAGGCAGGCTCAGCAGGAGCTCAGGAGACAGGCCCTGACAGGCTCAGGAGACAGGGGGCAGGCTGTGTTCTTTTCAAAGCCACGGGTAAGGTGGTAGAGAGTCCTGGGCTTTTTGCAGTGGGGGACAGAAAATGTTCCTCATTAAGACCGGACCCCAGCCCCACACTAAGCCCTGGTCCTGGACAGATGGAACCTTGATCCTGATTCTGTGATGAGCCCTGACCTCCACTACACACTGAGCCTTGATCCCAGCCTCACACTGAACCCTGATCCTGAACAGACTGAACCTTGATCCTGGTCCTACACAGACCCCCAACCCTGGCCCCACACTGAACTCAGCTTTGTTATGGATATGCCAGTTGAGCAGCAGGTGCCTGCCAGGGTAGAAGGGGTAAATGGCCCTGTTTGTCCATCCGTCTACCAAGGCTGCTGTCTCTGGGCAGGACTCCCATGCCAGGCCCTGCACGGGGCTCTGGAATTGCCTAGGTGAATAAGACAGGATCCCCACCCAGAGGGCTGGTGGGGAGGTGACAAGCAGTCAATGAGAGCACCAAGTGATCAGAGCTGAGGTGGGGGAGGCCCAGGGACTGGCAGGGACGTGGCTCTGCATTTGGAGTGTTCCTCTGGCAGCAGGCGGGAGATGGAGGTGCTGGAGGCAGGTCCCATTGAGGAGGCTGCAGTGGGGTCCCTGAGGAGGCGAGAATGGTGCCCATGGGGAGTTTAGGGAGTCTAGGGTAAGTGGTTCTTCCAGCGTAATTGGCTGTGACCCCCTAGATCACCTCAACTCATGGTGAGCCAGGGACTTACCTGTGAGAGGGTCGATGGTATGGGGCCACCGGGCTGATGATGACACCTCGCAAGGGAGGCATGTGTATCTATTTCAAGGAAGAGGAAACAGAAGCACAGGCATTGCTTGATGCCCCTCAGCTTGAAGTAGCCAGGCTGTGCATGTGCCTGGGTCTTGCCTGCCTCCAGGCCTGCACATTGTGTTGCTGGGAGCAAACTTGCTGTAGGAGCTGGGGGCTTCTTTATGACTCTTCCACTCCCGCCTGGGTGAACATAACCCGGGCATTGGCGGGAGTGGGGAGCCAGTCTGGGTTCTCAGAGCAGGGGAATGCGGAGGGCCTTGGTTGGGCAGGGGACAGACAGCAGGCAGAGGCCTCCAACCACAGGCTCAGGACTAGCCAGGGAGGAGGGTCTTCTGCCTCCTTCACCTCCCCCTCCCCACCCTGGGTCCCACCCCTCTGGATTTCCAGGCACTCACAGTTATTTCCCTCCCATCATGCTCCAGCTGCTTCCCAATAGCCAGGCTGGAGAAGTCACCCAGATGGCTGCCCAGCACCCACCTGGGGAAGCCCAGGCCCCGGGAGAGCAGGGACCTGTTCAGGATCATGGGGCTCTGCCTCCTGCAGTGCATTGCTTTAAGGGAAAGAGTCTGAAATCCCATTATCTTGAATTTACATTTGTACTTATTTATTTTTAGATATGGGGTCTCACTGTATGGCCCAGGTTGGAGTGCAGTGTTGTGATCACAGCTCACAGAAGCCTCAGTCTCCTGGGCTCAAGTTACTCTCCCACTTCAGCCTCCTGAGTAGCTAGAACGACAGGTGCACCACCATACCTGGCTTTTTTTTTTTTTTAAGATGGGGTCTCATTATGCTGCCCAGGCTGGTCTCGAACTCCTGACCTCAAGTGATTCTCCCACCTCAGCCTCCCAAACTGTTAGGATTACAGGTGTTGGCCACTCGCCCTGCCTTAAGTTACACTTTAAACAAGTGTTGCATGTGTTTGACTACTTACCCTGGGATGGGAGGCCTTCAGGGGCCTGCTTGCACACAGGTTCACTGGTCCACAGGCAGACACCCCCAGGGAGCACCACGCCCTAGACAGGTCCACTGCTTCCCTGGGTTCCTCATTTAGTTCCCTCAGCAGCCTGTGAGGTTGGGTTTCTTGTCTGCAGGTGAGGGAGCCAAGGTCCTGGAACTAGGTCACAGCCACACTGCTAACTGCAGAGGCAGAGATGGCCTGACAAGCTCAGATCCTCAGATCCTCAGTCAAGCTGCCTGCTCCACAGATCACCCCTTCCTTGCTGGGCTGGAGGCACAACTTCTCCTCAGTCTTTCACCAAAGGCCTCTAGCTTACCCACCCACCCTATTCCCTGTGGCTTCCCACCTCGCTTCAGCCGCAGCCAACGACTCTTACCCCTACTCCCCATACCACTCCCTCCAGGACCTTGCTCAAACTGCCCTTGGCCCCTGGAGCTCCCCTCCCCACACTCCATCTGCCCATACACCCCCTTCCTTCCAGGCTGGGCCCAGGTGCCACTGCCTTCATGGAGACCCCTGTGTGCCCTCACCCAGTCAGAACCCAGAGCCCTCCCTGGGCACCGCCCTGAGCTTGTTGCTCACCCCTCTTAGGCTCCTGGCCTCCCTGCATCTGACTTGGCAGCTGCATGGAGGGCAGGGGAGTCTCTTTGCCCTGGCTTCCCAGGCCAGTTGCCCCGTGGGCCTGGCACACAGGTACATGAGAGGTTGCTGGGGTCCTTGCCTGGGGAGTGACTGCACCTTTACAAACCCATCTGTTTCCTTGGCAGTCCTAGGTCAGCTGGCTGTTTTGGGGCTGGTCCCCATCCCCAACACAGCACCCCACCCAGGAGGCCAGCCCCCAAGGGGCCTAATTTAGCCCTGGCTTGGGGGTATGGGGGCTGGCTTTCAACCTCAGCAGACCTTGGTGCATTCTCCACTGTGCCCAGGTTCTGCATCGGTAGGGGGGCAGGGGCAGGGGGAAAGGCAAATCCTAGCCTTGGGCTCATAGGGCAGTCCTGGTGCCTGGCAGGTACAGGGACCAGGGGTTTCCACTCCTGTGTGCTCAGCCCTAGTAGAAGGCTGCATGGGACCCTCTGCCCAGGTCCACTTATTCCCTCTAATTACTGGCTGTGTGAACTTGAGCAAGTCATGTAACCGCTGTGTACCTCTGTTTCCCCATCTGTTAAATGAGGTGATAGCAAACCTATCTCAGAGGGCTGCTAGGTGGATTCAGTGAGTCAATACAATGCAAGGCACATTGCACAGCCCCCAGTGAATGCTGTGCCCGTCCGAAATCTCGACTGTCACCACCGTCACATGTTACAGGAGCAGGGGCCCCACAAAGGCAGAGTGTGGGGAGTGCTCAGGAAGAATTTCCAGAAGGTGGTGACACCTAAGCAGTGACCGAAAAGGTGAGGCACAGAAGGCAGGAAAGGACATTCCAGGAAGAGGGGCCATACAGGACAAAGGCCTGGAGGCAGTCTGGGGACATGTAAGGGAGTTGGGAGCATCTGGATTTAAAGTAAGACTGGAATAGGGGGAGACCAGAGCTGAAGGTGCCCAGAGGCTGCATCCCCAGGGTCCTAGGGTGCCATGCCAGGGAGTTTGAACTTTGTCCTGTAGCCTGTGAGGGGTTATGGGATGAAGAATTTTTTCTTTTTTACCATAAAAGCAACATTTGCTCAAGCAAAATTAAAAAACAGAAAAAATATAGAAGTGTGTCTGTAAAGTAGAAAAATCCCATTTACCCTTAAAGAAAAACCCCCTTTGGCCTGGCGTGTCTCCTGTCAGAACATTTTCTGTGCTGTTACAAACATATTTATTGTCTGTTATTTAAAAAGGAAATGGAATTATATTGTGCACATTGCTCCACCAGTTCCATTTTTCACTTCCCAGTATATTGTGGGCATCAGTCAACATCTCGGCGCCCAGATCTGCCGTGCTCTTTTTTAATCGTTGCCTAATATTCCATTGTTTGTACAAAGCATAATTTATGTAACTAGTCCCAGATTGATGGATATTTAGGTTGTCTTCCATTTTTCACTCTTGGAAATAACGCTTCGGGGAACATCCTCGTATATATCTTGCTGACACCCGTAAGCCTTTCCGAAGGATAGATTTCTAGATGTGGAGTGGTCGGGGTAAAGGGTCTGCTGGCTCAGTTTTTATAGCAACGGTACTCCTCCCAGGGTTGGGCCAGCTGATGCTGCCCCCTTGGTATCTGAGAGTGGCCATTTACCCACACCGTCCTCCACATTGAACATTCTCAATCTTTCAGTTATTTGCCAATCTAGAAAAATATCTCTCTGTGGTCTCAGCACTCACGTCTCTTCTCCCCAGTGAGGCTGACCGTCTTTTCATGGAGTTGGCCGCCATGGGTATTCCTTCCTCTGTGAATGGACTGTTCACATCCTTTGCCCATTTTTCTTTTCTTTTTGCCTTTTTCTGATTGATATAAAAGAGCTTTTAGTGCACTAGGAATTTAGAAACTCTTGTCTGTTTTGTGTGTTGGAAATATTTTCCCTAGTCTTCTCTTTGTCTTTTTTAACTTTGTCTGTGGTATCTTTGGCCAGAGAGAGGCTTTAGATCTTTATTTAGTCAAATCTGTCAGGCTGCTCCTCAGGGCTTCAGAGTTTCGTGTCTGGCCTAGCAAGCCTTCCTAGGTGGGGTTTAAGTGGAGCAGGGATGAGGTCATATTTGTGACTGGGAAAGGCCATTCTGATTGCCACTGTGTGGCTGGGGGTGGCTGGGGGCTGCAGGCAGGAGGATAGGAAGCAGCCCAAAAGGGGGTGGGGAGAATTGGGGAGAAGATGAGGTTGAGAAACATTCAGGAATTGGCTGCCTGTAGTGATAGGATGCGAGGTGAGAGAGGGAAAGAGAGGACTCTGGAGTGATGCCTGGGTGTTTGTCTTGGGGGGCTCCATGGCTGACGCCACCACCACCCTGAGTTGGGGACAGGACTAGGGAGGGACATGCATGCCGGTGCACACGTGGTCACCTTGACAGGGACACATGTACATAGGAGCACATACATGCGCACATACGTACATGCTTGGAAATTCTGGAGATTGGTGCCCCCGTACCATGGCCCCATGGCCGGATGTCTGCTTTTTCATGTAGTACCTATTCTATACAAAATACTGCATGAGACACTACACACACACTCTCTCTCTGTCTCTCTCTGTTTCTCTCATCTCTACTGCCATATGAGTATGGCATTAGAGATAAGGAACCAGTCCCAGAAAGGGTAAGTAACTTGCTGAAGGTCACAGAGTTAGTAAGTGGCAGAAAGAGGAAGTTTTCTACATCTTAGATCTGACCACCCACAGACAGAATTTCTGCCAGTGCCATCCAGGAGGAGCTGCCATCCATCTCCAACCTGACCACCGCGGTGTTATCAAGGACTTGTAGGGACGGGCACTAGAGCCGGACTGCCGTTTGAAATGACCCCATTTCTCACAAGACGTTTCACCTTTCCGTGCTTCAGTTTCCCCATACTGGAAACCAGGATGGTCAGGGTACCTGCCTCAACGGCACATGTGGGAAGCAGATGAGTTAGCAGAAGGAAAGCGCTTAGCCCAGGGGGCTCATTGGGTGCAATTTATGGGGCCCGTGATGATTATGACAACCACAGTGGCAATGGTGGTCACCCCTCACCTGGGTGTTGGCGGCTTTCCCTCCTCCCCTTCCCACCCTTCCCCCCTCCCCTCCCCTTTCCCCTCCCCTCCCCCGCACCTGCCCTTCACTTGTCCCCTCATTCCTGTGCCAGCTCTTCCTGCATTCCCATAGCTGCTGCCATCACCATTTGCCTGTGGACCTTTGTCCTCTGTTTTCAGCCCCTAGACTCTTGGCAGACCATGAACTAAAGCCCGATCAATCAGTGGAAATCATTCAGGGGAAAACAATTCATGTTGCATTCAGGGACTCTTCCCTCAAAGCGATTCTAGTCAGGCATTTTCCAAGCACCTGTGCATTCATCCCAGCATTAGCTGGGCTCTGAACCACACCATGAGTCAAAACCTATAACCCCTTCCTCCCTGAGTGAGATGCTCAGGTGGACTTTGGAGCTGAGGGTCTGAGCTGACCCCAGGCCTGCTAACTCCACTCAAGCCATGAGCCATCCCTGGATCCCTGACAGTTCCTTATCTCACGCGTACCTGAGCAAACGCTATGGCCATGATGGTGGATGCAGGGTGTCCAAGCAGGGTGAAAATCTCATGCCAGCGCCCAATTAAACATGTCTCCTTTACTCCCTCCCCCAACACACCCACAGAAATGAATTTCTCCTCATCAAAACAAACTCTCAAGTAGATGGATGCTCGAGGTGGAGTATGGAGCAGAGGCTGCTGGTTTCCTGGAATGACTGTTTTCAGTTGCACTGGATCAGTCACACCTTTTGATTCTTGGTGGGTAGATTCCACTGTGGCCAAGTCTTACTTACTGGGGAAAGTGAGAAGTCGCAGGGCGTTTATCAGCAGGAAGGGCTTTCCCAGGGTTGCCTGCTGCTGCCCCTGTTATCTTAGGGAGCAGCCTCTTCTCCTGTTCCTCATGCCGTCTTACAGGATCACACAACGTTTAAGGTGATAATTGCCAGAGCAAAACACCAGTAAGTTCAAAATATAACCCTGCAATTTAGCTTGCAGCTCCAAGGCCCTGTGGGAGTTTTCTTTATACCCCTGAGTTGTGGACGGATGAGTTGGGGGCTCCAGCACCTTTCTGGCAGCTGGTCCTGGACCGGAGTTGAGGATAAAGTTCTGAAGATGCTCCAGCCTTTGCTCTAAAGTCAAGTTCAGGCCCTCGAATGTAAGCATAGGCCCCAGCTCTCATGGAGATGCCACCACCTGCCTCAGCTCATGCCTCCCTTCTCCAAGTGGGGAAGCTCCTGCTGGTAGATCCCCTTGCAGGACCTGGAAGCCCCCACTCTTCCTTGTGAGTAGGGAACTCTTGAACTTGGGAATTGAGATTATTCTACCCACACTGAAATTTTACTTACCTAGAGGCTCCCAAATGGGGCTTAGTTCTCTCACCAGGAAAGTCATCCAAACATGTTCTAACGACAAATGCAGCAAGGTGACTTGTCCCCAAGGGAAGGATGTTGTAGGATAGGCAAGTTTGTGTTGCAGTAACCCATACCCTCTGAACTCTCAGTGATGTAGTGCATCAAAGGCTTCCTTCCTTCCTCCGTTTACCACATGAACTCACATTCCATGCTGGTGTGGGAAGGGGGCAGGGAGATGGAGCTCTGGCCCACACAACTACTCAGAGACCTAAGCTGCCAGCAGCTCCATCATCTTGTAGCCCCTTCCAGAACATGTGGCCTCCAGTCACCGTGGCAGAGAAGAGACACTGATGAGGTCACACACGGGCTCTGAAATGCTTTGGCTCAGCAATGACAGGCATCACTTTTGTTCACAGTCCGTCGGGCAGAGCTTCTCATATGGCCCAACTGACTCTAAAGGGGCTGAGGAAATGCCAAGGAAATGTGCTGACATTCAGTGAGCAATAAAATTCTCTGGTACAAAGGCTGTTATGGGACCATTCTCAGAGCCAGGTTTCAGAAGAGCCAAGGCTGTGACTCCAGTTTATTCTCTCCACCTGCGGCATATCGAGTGGTTGCTATGGGCTGTGTAATGTCCCGATCACATCTACGCTGTCCGGAAAGTGAGGAAGAGGATGGATTCTAGTGGGAAGCTAAGCAGGGAGCTTCCAGATCCAGAGTTTACAGGACAAGGGATCCCTCCATGGGTGCCGCGTTTATGGCTCAGCCAAGTTGGGGGTTCTGACTCCAAAACACCTGGGATCAAGAATTGGCTAAGCCCCTTATTAACCGTGTGACCTTGGGCTAGTTGCCTCCCTCTGCCTTGGTGTTTCCTTCTGTAAAATGGGGTGTTGGTAGCATCTCTGTCTCTTGGGGTGGTTGTGAGGACTAAGTGAGTTATGAGTAAAGTGCTCAGAATGGTGCTAGGCAAACGCTAAGGGCTCTACAAATGTGAGCTGTCACCACCTCCACAACCATCGTCACCACCACCATTGTCATCGTCATTATCCACTACCAGATGCTATTCTAGGGAATGAATACCAAGGTCTCTGCTTTCACACGTGATGGGAGAGATGGAAAATAAATAGGTAAATGATTAAAGTAAGATGATAATATCCAATAGCAATAGCACTAAAAAAATAAATCAGGCCCATGGAAAGATAGATGCTCATCATTATTAGTCATTAAGGAAATACAAGTTAAAACCACAATGCCAGCTGGGCGCGGTGGCTAACGCCTGTAATCCTAGCACTTTGGGAGGCTGAAGCAGTGGATCACCTGAGTCAGGAGTTCAAGACCAGCCTGGCCAACATGGTGAAACCCCGTCTCTACTAAAAATACAAAAATTAGCCGGGTGTGATGGTGGGTACCTGTAATTCCAGTTGCTCCAGAAGCCGAGGCAGGATAATCACTTAAACCCAGGAGGTGGAAGTTGCAATGAGTCATGATCATGCCATTGTCCTCCAGCCTGGGTGACAGAGTGAGACTCCTCTGTCTCAAAAACAACAACACACAGACACACACACCACAATGCAATACCACTACATATCATTACCTTGACTTTGAAAATGGATAATACCAAGTGTTGGCAAGGGTACAGAGCCACTGGAACTCTCCTAGGTTGCTAGTGGGAACGCAAAACGGTATAGCCAACTTGGAAAACAGTTTGGCAGTTTCTTATAAATTTAAATATATGCTGACCACACAACTCAGCAATTCTACTGTTAGGTGCTTACCCAAGAGAAAGAAAAACTTACATTCATACAAAAACCTATATGTGAATATTTATAGTGGCTTTATTCATAATCTCCAAAAACTGGAAATAACACAAATGCCCTTCAGCTGCTGAATGGATAAACAATGGAGTACTACACGGCAACAGAAAAGACATTCTGATTCAAGAGGCAACACAGATATTAATAAATCAGAAATGCATTATGCGAGGTGAACACAAGCAGACTCACAGGGCTTCACTGAGATGACACCATTTGAATGACACTCTGGAAAACGTAAAATGACAGGGATAGAAAACTGATTAGTGGTTGCCAGGAATGGGGGCTGGAGGGAGTTGACTGCAAAGACACAGCAGGCAAGGATTTGGGGGTAACAGGATTGTTCTTACCTTGGTGGTCATAGTGGTTCCACAGCCACACGCAGTTGTCAAAACCCGTAGACTGTGCACTAGAGAAGGTCACTTTTACTGTAGGGTGATTATACCTCAATAATCCTGATGGAAAAAGTTTGCAGTAGGACTGTTGAAACAAGGAAAAGCAAATGACAAGTCACTCAGTCAGGGCAGTGAGACACTGTGAGGACAGCTTCCTCCAGGCTGACCTATGGAGGACATTGGAGACAGTGAGAAGGAGGTGGTCACAGAGGGATTTCTGAGGAGGTGGCAGGTGGCTGTGTGGCTGGAAGGGGAGGGGAGGGTGGCCCACAGGTCAGGGCTGGGTTGGACAGTTCCCTGTGGGCCAGGTTAAGGGGCTTCACCCCTCTCTAGACATAGTGGGTGCCACTGTGGGCATAGACAGAGGGTGATTGAAGCACAGGTGTGGTCTGGGAGAAGGGAGGAGGCAGGGAGGGAAACCACTTGTGGCCATGTCTAGGATGAGTGATGGGGTGCAGTGAAGAGAGGAAGGGTGGATCGGGGGTTCATGGAGAGTTCCCAAAAGGGGTCAGCTGCCGGAGATCATAGGCTGAGGCGGGAGGGCTAGGGGTGCAGATGGGATCCTTGGGGACCTTGCTGAGGGTATTGAGGGGTACTGGGGCTGAAGACCTGTAAGCAAAGCTTTCAGGAGGCAGGGGACAGATTCGTTTATAACAATGAGAGTCCCAGAGAGAATGGGGTGGGGTTGTCCATCTGTGTATCTGGGCACTTGAACAAAACTTGCAGAGGTGGGGCTGACCTTTGGAGGACATGGAGAGGCAGTGAGAAGGTTAGGGGCTTAGCAGGGCCTTGAATGCCAGGCCAGGGTGTTCATGCTCGTGGGGATGTGATTCAAGGACTGGCCACACTCCAGGGTGCTGTTGAGTGGGTAGGGTGGTGCTAGGGAGCCTGTTCTGTGCTGAGAGGCAGCACTGAGCCCTGCAGGGCTGGGCAGTGGGATCCACCTTGGGGAGCTATGCTGAGTGGGTCTCACCTGGGGTAGCAGGAAGCCCCGTCTTTGCCCCACTGACCTTCCCGCTCTTCCTCCACAGTGCATGCTGGGACCGCGACGAACAGGCTGCCGTGCCCCAGGCCCCCAGAGGCCAGTCTGTTTGCCTCTTGACGCCATCTGACCCAGGTAGGGGAGAGCAAGGTGGGCTCACCGGCCTCTTGCTTCTGTGCTGGGTGGGACGCTCTGGGTCTGAGGACCAGGTCCCCTGACTCAGGCTGGCCTTTATTGAATGAGCCCCTGCCAGGGGCTATGGTGGGGTACACAGTGTGGCGTTTGAAGGCCCTGGCAGCAGTGGGCCTCCTGTGGAGGAGTTCCTGACCTTTGGGAAGGAAGGCCACCCACAGCCATTCTTCCTCACCTGGGTGCGTCCCATCCCGGGATGCTGAGAGGCACTCAGCACACCGTCCCTGACACCCCATCGCTGTCCCATGCTTGCTGTCTGCCTTTGCTCAGGCTCTGTGGCAGTGCCTTGGCTGCAGGAGGTTTTGCATCCCAGGTTCAGCTCCCTTTGCCTTCACCTGGCTTTTCACCCCACTGCCCAGTGCACTGCCTGATGGCACTTACTCAGGAAGTTCCCAGCTCTCTGTGGGACATCCTCCAGCACCCAGAATGAGCCTGTCTCAACTTTCAGTCCAGCTCTGTGGTGAGCCTGAGAGAGGGTATTTCTCTGACACTCCAGACATCCCAGGTGAAGGGCTTTCTGCTGGGTGCCAAGTCACCCAAGGGATGGGGTGGGGGAGCAGCTAGGGTTGCCAGAAAAAAATACTGATGTCCAGTTAAATTTGAACTTCAGACACACAACAAATAATTTTTCAGTGTAAAAATATTTCAAATACTACATGGCACATACAATTTTGTTTGCCAAATCTGGCAACCCAAGTTATGGGGGCTGAACCCCCAGTCTCCCTCCTTCTCTGGCCAGACCTTCCTGCTGGGCTCACCCTGGCCTCCTTAGATCAGCTGCCTCCAGTGCCTTTTGCAGGTGTCCTGGAGCCTGGAGCAGCCAGCCTGCCCAGGCCACAATCAAGGGGCATTCCCTGATTCCCCCACTGCTGCAGGCTGTCCCTAGAGCAGAGACCTGGCGGTTCTGGCTGGGGGCCAGGGCAGCGGTCCTGGTCTTTGGGAGTGCTGTATAGTTCCTCATCTTCCCCTCTGACTCTCCGACAGCAGAGTCCAGGCTGAGGAAGTCATGGGATGGGGCAGGGTGGGCCTTTGTGCCTTTGAACAGAGCTGTGAGACAGGCATAGAGCTGTGAAAGGAACCAGGAATAGAAAATTGCTTCGTGAGCTTGGAACCCAGAGCACTTTGGGGAGCCAGAGCGGGGATAGGGGCAACAGGGCTGAGGCAGTGATGGGTTGTGGATGGCTTGGATTGGCTTACTTCTGTACCCTTGAATATTGGGGAGCCACAGAAGGTATTTTCTCTCTAAGCAGAATCATTTTTCTGATTAAGGTAATCTGTTCTCTCTATGCTATCTATTTTCTATGTATCTATCATCTATGTACCTCTCCATCTGTCTCTAGGTATTTAAAGCATGCAGTTCAAGCCCCTTCTGTAGTCTTTTCCTCCCAAGAGCTAACACTGGTAACTAGTTTGATATATCCCCTTCCAGGCCTTTTTAGATGTACTTCTCAACGTATTTTAAAAAGGAAAACATGGGCTCATATTAGTAATACTGCTCCAGCACTTGATTTTTACCCAACAGTAAAAACCATTTGGACCATCCCAGCTCCTTCCATAGAGCTCTTCCCCATCCTTTTATATCCATTGTATGATGGTCTGCAAATTATTCATCAATTATTAATCCTGTTGGCGGCCATTTAGGTTGTTTCTGGCATTTGGCTATTTATAAACCTCACTCAGGGAACCTCTGGTTTGCACGTCTCTGTGTGCTTGTGCTGTAGTTCTTTCGGAGTGTTTCTGGAAGTGGACTTCCTGAGTCACAGGGTGCCCATATTTCCACATTTGATTTGTTCTGGAAATTCACATCAACCTGCAGAAGGTTGAGCCGATTTATGCTCCTACAAACTGTGTGCAAAATGCCCCATTCCCTCACCCTTGCTAATCATGGGAATTATTAATCACTTAATCCCTGCCAATTTGACAGATAAAAATGATTCTCCTTTGTGTTTTTTAAACTGTTAATGAGGTTGAGCATATTTGTGTATGCTCGTTGGCCATTTCTATTTCTTCACTTGTAAATTGCTTATTCATGTCAAGTCTTCTGCTCCTGTATCCATTCATTCAGGAAGTATTGACTAAGTACCTACTATGTGTCAGACACTGTTTTGGTTAGGGACCAAACAGTGAACAAAACTGACAAAATATACCTGCTCCAAGGAACGTAAGCTGTGACAGAGGAGACAAGGACAGGGAAAAATACAGCGCCTGTGTGGGAGTGTTAGGTGCTAGGGTGAAAAAATCAAGCAGAGGGGGGGATGGGAAGTGCTGGGTAACTTGGGCACGGTCATCAGGGAAGGTCTAACTGGGAGGTGGCATTTAGGTAAAGACCTGCAAGAATCGAGAGACTGAGTCCAGTGGATGTTTGGCAGAAAGCATGTTCCAGACAGCGGGAACAGCAGGTCTAAGGATGCCGAGTCAGGTGCAGACCTGCCTTGTGGGGGCATGGCAAGAAGGCTGGTGTGGCTGGAACAGGGTGAGTTGGGGGGGGGAGTGGGCCATGCCACTGGACATGGACCATGCCCCCATCACGTGGGCCTGTGGGCTACCTGGAGGACTCGTCTGTTACCCGGAATGAAGTGGGGAAGGCCACGTTAGTTCTGCATACTGACGTGGCGTGATTGGAATCATGTTTTCACCAGACCCCTCTGGCAGCCGCCATCCCTGCCACCCATTGCTGTCCCGTGTTCACTGTCTGCATTTGCTCAGGCTCTGTCTTGCACTGCACACCTGCCGAGTGCCTTGGCTGCAGGAAGTTTTGCATTCCAGGTTCAGCTCCCTTTGCCATCACCTGGCTTTTCACTGAAGCAGGGAGATCTGACAGGAGGGTGTTTGTTGCAGTGACCAAGGGAAGAGGTGGTGGAGGCCTGAACCAGGGAGTCTTGGTGGAGGTGGGGAGAAGTGGATGGATTCCACATGCATGCTCAAGGTAGAGCCAATAGGATTTGCTGACAGATTGGATGAGGTGCTGTGTGTGAGAGAGAGAGAATGGAGCCAACCATGACGCCAAGGGTTTTGGCCCAAGCATCTAGGAGGGTGGGGTTGCCACTGATGGCAATGGGAAGAGCGGGGAGAAGCGGGTTTGGTGTCGGGAAGGGGCGTGGCTTCATGGTGGAGAGCAGTACTGAACAACTGTGAGTCATTTGGAAAAAGTGGTTCCATAATGTGTGGGACCCAGAGCACAGTGAACAGGTGAATTTTTGTTAAAAAAAAAAAATTAAAGTTTCAAAGTGGGAGGTGACAGTAGAGCATTAAACCAAGCCTGGGGTCCTTCTGAGTGCAGAGCCCAGGTCACACACCCATGAGCCAGCCCTGGCAGGGGACACATAAATTGTGAGATGCCTGTAGACAGATTGGCAGAACCATGGAGGTGACAGGTGGATATATGTGGCTGGAGTCCAGGGGACAGGTCTGGGCTGGAGATACAAATTTGGGGCCATCAGCATAAAGATAGTATTTAAAGCCATGAGGTTGAAGGAGAGCCTCGAAGGAGAGTAGATAGAAAAGACCAATGGCCCAGCCCAAAGACTTCCACCAGTTAGAGGCTGGGGAGCCGAGGGGGAACTGAAAAGGTGACTGAGAAGGAGCAACCAGTGAGATGGAAAAGAACCAGGCTCATATGTCCTGGAAGCCAAAGGCAAGACATGTTTCAAGCAAGTGTCAAAGGGGCTGAGGATGCAAACTGAGAACTGGTCACTGCCTGGGCAACCGGGTTTCAGCGATTGGGGGCAGATAAATGCATCTCATTGATTTGCAAAAGCAAGTGGATTTAGAAGAGGTTAAGGAAGTTAACTCTTTATTTGGCATATGTTGCAAATCATTATTCACAAGTATTTTTTTTAAATTTAAGTGTATGGGATTTATTTAACCCCTTAAAAGTTTTAGATTGTCCTGTGGTCAAGTCTATCAATCCTTTCCTTTAGAGTTCCTGGCCTTACTCACTGCAGAGTTTTAAAAATACTGGCCTGTACTGTTTTCCGGTTGTTTATGATATTCACAAATACTTAAATCTCTAGTTCATCTGAAATGCATTTCTGTGTGTGGTTTGAGGTAGGGATCTAAGCGGTTTTTTTCCCATATGACTCGCAGTTCATTCAGCACTGTTTGTTGGGTGAGTGCCTTTCCCTGCTGCTCGGAAGCTCCATTCCTGTCATCTTCTGAAATGTCCCCGAAGTCTCATGTCTGTCCAGGTCTCGCTGTTTGATTCCATTGATCTTTGCCTGGGGAGAGATTTAGGAAGTGGAGAAAATAGACATGGTGATTGATTGGAGTTGGTGTGAGGAGGCGGGAGAAGTGGAAGCTGACACAGTTACCTTCAGTGCGGGAAGAGGCAGAGGGAAGTTGGGGACGAGGGGAGCTCTCGGGGCTCCTGTATGCTGGGCACACAGGGCCTTACCTGTCAGCCTGGTCAGTTTGCCCGGCAATTCTGCAAGGCCAGTGTTCTGTCTCACCATTTGTTGACAAGGAAACTAAGGTTCTGAGAGGTTTCATCTCATGTCCAGGGTCATCGCCTCACAGGTGTGGGGCTGACACTTGAAGGCAGAGCTCTGGGTTCCCACCCTTGCCTTCTGTCCTCAGGGAAGTCAGAGATGAGGAGGGGGTTCTGGAGGCTGGAAGGGCTCCAGGCACAGAATGCCCCCCAGCACCCCACTCTGCCTGCCATTTGGCTGGGTCTTGAAGGCTTTCCCATTCTAAAAGCAACCTGTTAAGACCAAAATACTCCTGGCAGGGAATCACACGTTAAGTTTACAGCTAACATCTTAATTATCAGTTAACACCTCTTCAGGGATTAACTGACAGCCAGCTGAGGACACTGAATGGGGGCCGGTGTGATATATATCTGGGCTGGGAAAGGCCAGGAGGGAGGGGAGGTGGGGAGAGGATTCACAGCTTCACCCAGGCCTGAGGAGGCACACTGAGTCCATGCGGTGACCTGGGAGGGTGGGGACAGGAGTGGCAGCTTCTCTGAGGAAACTTGAGGCTGGGGTTCAGAGAGGGAGTTGGCATCTATCAGACACCTGCTGTGTTCCCATACCCATGTGCTTAGCCTTAGGAGGAGGAAGAGGAGGAGGCAGAGGCTTGTCATATGTTTGGTCTCAAGAAGGTCGGGAAATCAGCCACCCATGAGCCACCTTGGGCCCAGCTGCCAGCAGTCACTCAGAGCCAGGACCTGTCTCTGACACCCACAGACCAGATCTGTCACCCAGCCCTGTGGCGTAGGAGGAGAGAGTGAGCCATCTGGGGCCTCCTCCAGTTCCCTGGGGGCCAGTCCACCCTGCCAGGGTCAAGGCTCAGTCTACAACAGTAGTCAGGAGGGTCTGACCCCGGAGGTCACCCAGGAGGGTGGCTGAGCTCCGTAGGCTGAACTGGGACACAGGAGGAGGCCCAGGTGTCTACCAGGCTGGGACCCCGCTGCTCCCCACCTCACCACTGCGTAGGGGCAGGGGGAGTAGGAAGGAGACGTGACTGCTGGTCTAAAATTGGGGCCTCTCTCCCAAAGGAGCTTCCTCTCCGCTTAACTTCACTGTGCCCAGGAGGACCGATCCGTTCTTTGGGTGTCATCATGTGTCTGAAGGTAACTGGTTGCCCAACAGCTCCATCACCGTGTTGGGCTCTCACTCCTAAGAGTGGTCCCTCCTTCCTCTCCATGTCCTCCCGAACCTTTTCTTCTCCTCCTTCCTCCCTTCTCACCCCTTCTCCTCCCTGTCCCTCTCCTTCTCTCTCCCCTACCTTCTCCCTCTTCTCTCTCCTCCCTTCCCCTGCCAGGCCACCCTGGCCTTGCACCTAGTTGCTGGCAGTCAGACCCTGAGACATCAGACTTGCTTCTAGCTCCAGGCTGGCCCAGATCCCGGGTGGCCCCGCTGTCAGGTGCACGTCCAGCTGTTCCCTTGTGCTTACCCGCACACCCTCCCAGAGGTGCTGCAAGGGCTCAGCTGGGGAGGGGCTCTGTGTGAGGGGTAGGTGGTGATGAAGTAAGGCTTCTGGGCGGGGAGGAACTGTGCCTGGTGCCTGGGAAGCCTGAGAGAGGAAGGGGGCCCTGTGTGAGCAAAGGCTGGAGGGACGATAGACAGGGCCTGAGCTGGAGGCGCTGGGGGTGGTGCTTGTCCATCAAAGGGGATTGAGACCAGATACAGCAGGTGGACTTGATTCTGAGGCCCTGGGGATCTGAGGCCTTGAGGCAGGAAACAGCTGCAGAGCTGCCTGCCTTCTATTTTCCCCTGCCCAGCAGTGGCCAGCCCCTGGGTCCTCCTGCACTGAGTCTGGAGGCCTGTGTTCTATGCCCAGTTCTGCCTCCAGCTTGTCAAGTGACCTTAGGGCAAATGACCTTGAGCCTGGGCCTCAACGACTTCACCGGAGACTGGGCCATGGCCCGTGGCTCTGGACCAGAGGTTTTACAGAGCATGAAGTATGCTCTGGGTTGACACGTTGCCGGGGTCCCTGTTGTGGCTCAAGTGCCTGTCCTGAGATGCCAGCTCTGGGGACCACGGCTGTGCCTCGGGTAGGGCCCCACCCTCCAGGAGCTTCCGCTCTTGTGAGGGAGACAAATGTGTAAACTAGAGGCTGAAAACGAGAGGCTGCAGACATGCATGTGTCTTGTGGAGGTGTTGTTCCATTTTAAACAATTCAGTTCTTAAAAATTGAAATCTAGCCCACGTGCCATAAAAGTCACTATTTTAAACACACAGTTCAGTGGTTTTTAGCATATCCCAATCGTGCAACCCTTACCACTATCTAATTCCAGCAGATTTTCATTACCCCAAAAGAAAACCCTGCACCCTTTAGCAGTTCCTGCCATTCTCCCCTCCTCCCCGGCCCTGGCACCCACAAATCCACTTTCGTGTCTTTGGCTCTGCATATTCTAGACATTTTATAGAAATGGAATCATACAACATGTGGGCTTTTAGGCCTGGCTTCCATCGCTCAGCACACAGTTTTTAAGGTCCATCGTGCTCTCGCGTGTATGTATCGGTGCCGCAATCCTTTCTTTGGCTGAATGATATTGCATTTTATGGCTATAACACTTTTGTTTATATATTCATTCATAGGCACTTGGGCGGTTTGACTTTTTGGCTATTGTGGATAGTGCTGCTGTGAACATTTGTATATAAGTGTTTTCAGTTTTCCTGGGTCGGTTTCTAGGTGTGAAGTTGCTAGGCCATGAGACGGTGAGGTTCAGAAGGCCTTAGACAGGGGTGTGCTCTCCAGTTTGCAAGCTCTGCCCATTCCCGTTGCATGACCTTTGCCCCTTCACTCACTTTCGTGCCCTCCTCAGCCCCCGTAGGCATCTGTGTTTTCAGCCCTTGATTACTGAACAGTGATGGAGAGGAACACAGTGGGCTATGGGAGCCAGAGAAGGCTCCTGACCCTGGGAGCGGTCCCCGAGGGCTTCCTGGAGGAGATACAATCTGAGCTTAGCTTAGCCTACATGGACATTTTCTAGGACAAAAGGACTGAGGGAGGGTGTTCCAGGGTCTTCAGGCCCAGCCAGGATGTCCTCTCTCACTTCCTCTGGTGTGTACCTGTCGTACTCTTCCCTGCCATTCACTCAGGGAACTCCAAACACCTTGATGGGCTGGAGAGGGGAAGGGGGAAGATGAGGGAGTGAGGTGAGCCGTGGTTCTGTGCTCCTGCTGAAGAGCGGGGGGAAGGACCGTGGCGGGCAAAGGGATGGGGGACTTCAGCCCTTCCTCAGCCAGGGGCTGGCAGTCTGAGGACCTGGGGCAGAGGCAACCCTAAGCTAGGACACTCCATGTCCCCAAATGGCAGCCAGCTGTCCTCCCTCTGGACCTTGATGGGGTCAGGTGAGAGACAGGATGGCCCTTGCCAGGAGGCCTGCAGCAGAGGCAGAGCAGAGACCCAGTGATGGCCCAGGCCAGAAGCTGTGCACACATCCTCCCAGGTTTCTGCTCTGCTACCTAATGGGTAATTATACCCTGACATGCACAGCAGTGAAGAAGGGATTTTCTGTGAAGCAAAATCTCCGGTGAAATATTCAGGCCACGCTGGGCTTTGCTTCCCAACCAGTCTAGTTGCTACTGCTCGGCTTGTCTGTGGTTTGAGAGGCCACATGTGTCTGAAGACCACATGGGTTTTTTATTTTCTTCTCAGCAGGGAGAGGTTCCTAAAGGCTAGGAAGAACCCAGCTTTGGGCCTAAGACATTCTGTGTGTGTGTGTGTGTGTGTGCCTGTGTATGTGTCTGTGTGTGTCTGTGTGTGTCTATATGTGTGTTTCTGTGTGTATATCTGTGTGTGTACCTGTGTGTGTCTGTGTGTGTGTGTCTATGTGTGTGTCTGTGTGTCTATATGTGTCTGTGTCTGTGTGTCTGTATGTGTGTCTGTGTGTGTCTGTGTATGTGTCTCTGTGTGTGTGTGTGTGTGTGTGTATGTGTGTGTGTATGTGTGTCTTCCCCCCTTGTGCTCCCCAGGGCAGCTCCCCTGTGTGTATACATGTGTGTTGGATACCATGCAGTGTATATGTTTCCAGGTGTGTCTCTGTGTTTGGGGCTGTGTTTCTGTGTGGGTGTGCTTGCCAGTTTCTGGTCAGTGCACACCCTCATAAACTTGCTGTGTGGACGAGTTCCTGCATGTGCGTTGTGGCCCTGGCATGTATAGTGCACGTACAGGCGGTCCAGGTGGTCTTGAAAGGGGCTTCTTAGCTGGACCCCCGTTTCTCTGAATAGGGGTGTGCATGTCTGGGAGATTCTCTCAGAGGGTGAAACACTGCCCTTTGAGAGAGTTCAACCTGTGACTGGCATTACATGCAGGGTTGAATGTAATGTGGGTTGGAAGTCTCGCAAGTCCCCGCAGGCTCAGGGGTTCGGAGACACCAGACAGCAGCTGCGCCTTTGAGTCAAGCTTTCCCCTCTTCTCTCTGGCTTTGGTGTTTGTGTTTAAGTTTGTTTGATTTCCGACAAAGTGCTTGATAGGGGATGGTCGGGAGGATATTTGCTTCAGATTGTTCACTGAGCTGGGACATGTTCAGCCCTTTGCTGGTGCCGCCCAGTTGCTCAGCTATCCCACATGTCTCCTCCAGTCCGAGAAGCCCCTGCATTTGCACCATGGGTCGCCCTTCTAAAACCCTGATTTTGCATCTCAGTCACTTCCCTGTGTTGCACAAGGTAGGCAGGATGAATTCTCGTACCCATTTGTCAGATGAGTTAACTGACAGAGGCATGCATGCAGTCACTTGGCGGACTAAGGCCGGGAGCAGGATCACTGGTTCCTCCTCCATGTACAGGTTCCTTTGCTCTTAGCCCCAGCCCTAGCCCTGGGCCCTCAGTGGGGAGGACTCTGCCTAGAGGAAAATGGGCCTGGTTTCATGAATGAGTCCAGCTGGAGGATGCCCGCTTCTCCACGTGCAGCTCTTCTCCCCTCTGTCATCACTCAGCTTCATCCTGGAGAGATGGCCCCAGGCCTCTTTTCATCTCCAAATAAACAGGCAGGGATGCAGGAGGCAATAATATTGATGTCCATCATTGATATTTCCTTATGGTGGCTGTAATTAGCAATTCCTCCACGGCTGAGGCTTGACCTGGCAGACAAGTGGAGGAGCTCCGGCTTGTTAATGTCAGCCCATTAATGTCACACTGACAAGGCTGATGGGTGATGGGGGTGGGTGGCCTAAGGTAGAAAGCAGGAGAAGCAGCGGGCCAAGCAGGAGAAGAAAGTCCACCCACTTCCCTCCCACACCAGGGACTTGCTGTCCTGGAGCCCAGCCCCTGGGAGCTCCCCTCGTCTCAAATACTCCTCGGCCAGGGAGGGGAGGGGATGTTGGAGTCCTTGACGAGGAGCAGGGCTCTAGCTCTCAGGGGTCAGGGCAGAGCACAGTGTCTGCCAAGCGTGGAGCCAGGCAGGAAAGGCCTGGCTGGAAGGACATGGCACAGAGCCCACCAGAGGGCCGAGGGCTGGGCAAGGGGCTTGGAGTGCTGGCAGAGGAGGGCTTGCCTCTGGAGTCAACTCTGGAAACTTTTCCAGGATTTGGCTGGAACATCCCATGGACGGTCTCTGGGGAAAATGCCTCTCACACACCTCACGAGGCTCAGAAGGGAAGCAAGTGTTCCCTGCCCGCGTGTGCACAGGCAGATATACTGACGTGTCCACATGTATGCCCAGGTGTGTGCCCACCTCTGTACGAGCTCGGGCAGTCAGGTATACAGGCATGCCTCTGTTTGTACATGCAGGTCTCCGTATGTGTATCACATGTGTACGGCTGTGTGCTCACAAGTCTAAAGGAGCATGTCCCTTGAAGTACAATTCTGTACCCATATGTGTGCACAAGAACCCCCGCCATAGCCGGCAGCCCCGCAGGGACACACCCTTCCCCTCCCACTGGAGTCAGATGCTCCGGAAACTGCTGCTCTCAGGCCTGGGTCCAGCCCTCACTGGCCCTTCTCAAGGACCTCCCCCTGAGTCCTGAGGTTTAGCTTCCTGGGAAGAAGGCCAGCCAATTTGGAGTGGGTGGGGGCTCCTGGTGGCCAGCACTGTGGATAGAAAGAGGCATCAAGGGAACAGCTCAGGCTGGGAGGAGCCCTCCAGCTCTCTTCTGTGCAAGCCAGCTCCCCACCCATACCTGCGTGCTCTCCTCAGGGTCCTGACCTACCCTCTCCCGCCACGTGTACCACCCTCCTGACCAGGAGCTCACTGCTTCGCAGAGAAGCGCCAGGAGAACCTGTGGGACATTGCCTAGAAAGGAGATGTCAGGAGTGCCAGAGGATGGGGTCAGGGCTGGGCCATGACCCCCTCACCATCCACAAGGCCTGGGGCCCACGAATAACAGACAGGCCTGGGGCACCAGCTCCTGGTGGCAAGGCCAGGCCCCCGCATCCAGGGACTTTCACCTTGTTGTCAAGAGCGTATTTCAGCTATTAGTGACAGCGGCCAGGGATTTGGGGAGGATTTCTGTCTCATTTCCCAGAGCTTTCAGCAAGCCTCCTCCCTTTCCACCCCTCTGCCTGCCAGGGCTGAGAACACAAACGCATGCACACACACACACACACACACACACTTACACATACACACGCTCACGAACGTGCGCACACACTCATACACACACAGTGCTCCCGTGTGGCAGAGGGAGGGAGGGAGAGAGAAATCTGGGTCAGTCTCCCAGGGAAGGCTCTGTGGCAGCTCCCCACCTCCCCCAGCAGATGCTTGGTGTTGCAAGCTCAGCTGAGGTCCGGAGGCCAGGCTTGCCAGGTCCCATCACAGCCTGCCAGAGGGGCTCTGCAGTGTGGGAGCCCAGGCTCACCCTGCCTGGCCCCTCCCTGGGCCTCCCTGTCCAGGTGACCTCACTCTTGGGCCTGAGCATCTCCTCTGCCAGGCCCCAGGACTCATGGGTCATTTATACCACACTCAGCTGATTGCATGGAGGGTGACAGGCTCTCCCCAGCCCCCACTGGACCCTCCAGCTTCAGCCTCTGGGACTCAGGGTGCGAGGGGCAGAGTGGTAGGGGAGACCCCTATCTCTGGAACTGGGGCATGTAAGAGTACCCCCACACAGAGAACCCCTGAACACTGAGGAAGAACCCCTACTGGTGGGATGTCAGGCAGTGGGGCAGGGGGCAGGGGGTCTGGGTTGGATGCCTGAGGGGCGGGAAGGGGTTTCTGAGAAAAGGGCAGATAAATACCTGAAGATAGCACTGCCGTTTCAGGATGCAGCTTGGGTCGGGAGTTCGCTAAAGCCCTGAATGGTTAAATGGGTTCCCTAGACAGGACCAAAGTCCCGGGTGGAGTTCCACCCCACCAGTGAGCTCAGGCAGGCATTCACTGGACTGGGTGGCAGAGGGAGATGGCAGGGTTTCCCTCCTAAACCAGGCCCTATTTGGCCAAGAAAACAAAATCATGGGGAATGACCACAGTTTGAGCTACCCAGGGATCCTGGAAGCCTCCCCACCCACCACCAGTGGTAGACACCAAGGCCACTTTCTTCATCCACCCCCGCACCACACACAGCCCTAGGTGGCCCAGCACACCTTCCTTCTACCAGGGCGTGACATGGGTGGAGAATGTTTACTGAAGGAAGAGATGGGTGATTTAAGTTAGATCTTAGGAAGGACTTCCAAATGCCACTGGGGCAGCCTGAGCCCTGGACTGGATGTCTGTGGAGGTGAGGCTGATCCTCAAAAGGCCTGTCAGGTGAGGGGTGACCCCCAGCATCCCCAGCTCCCCAAGAGATGGAGTCCTGCTTTTCGAGGGTGGCAGGCACCGGCTTCCTTCCTGCAGGGGCCTCGCTTGTACCAGAGTCTCTGTGGCCAGAGCCTCCTGCAGTGCCTATCTTTTTCCCAGCCCACGTGAGCGTGGGCTCCGTGGCACGGTCAGCTGTTGAAACCTTGCTGTCATCGTATGCATCTGTTGGTGTACGCACGTGCTGTGTGTGCCTGCGTGTGACCAAACTGAGGGCACATGTGCACAGGATGGCTCAGGAGTCAGCCCATGGACCTCAAAGTATTTTAAAATAGGGAACCAGAGACACTCCAGCTTTAGAAAGAGCTAAAGAGATTGTTTTTGAGGTCACAGAGAGGCAGGCAGGCCTCTCTTCACTCACCAGCCATTCATAAAGTAGAGACCCCCCAGGCTGGGCATTCAGGTAAACCCAGGACCAAGGAAGCTAGTCCCTGGCCTTGAGCTGGGGGCTGCTAACGAGAAGTTAAGGGGGCTGGAGTGGCTTCAAGAGAGGATGGAGGGTGATGGCTTTGAGAGAAGATAAGTATGGGGTCATGTTCTCAGTTGGGGCTGGACAGCCTGTCTCTTCCTTGAGAACCTCATGGAAAAGAGTTTCCTGCCTCCTTGTCCCCAAGGGCCCCAGCCAACCTCATCCTTCCTCCCTCTGACCCTTCTCTCACTCCCTGCAGCCAGGCCAAGCTGTAACCCAGTGCTCAGAGGCCCCTTGGGCAGGAGCTGGGGCAGCTGAGGGGGTGGGGGTGGGGGTATGAGCTGCCAGTACCATGCCTTCTCTCTGCTATCCCTGCCTGGCTGGGGCTGTGCATTGGGGTCCCCAGAACTGTGCAGGCAAGGGTCACACACACTCACATATGTGTGTTCTCCTGGATCAGTGGGGTAAGGAGCTAGAAAAGGTCTAATTCAATCTGGAGGTGGCTCTTGCCTCAACCTACCTACCATCTTCTCTTGCCCCATTTAGAGGCCGTGGAGCCCCGGTGGAGGGGAGTCGGGCAGGGTGGGTGGGCAGTGTCCTGGGCAGGAGTGGTCCATAAGGATAGGGGAGGAATCAGAGACAGCATCCTCCCAGAACATGAGTCCTGGAAGGGTCTCGAAGACCCTGTGGGTCAGCACAGCCCTTGTCCAAACAGGGAAACTGAGGCCCAGCAAAGTTAGAAGGCTGGCCTGTGCCTGTGTGATGTGGGCCACTCTGTCCATGTTTGCTCAGGCCCCTCTGGGAAGGGCAGGAGGGAAAAAGAAGCAGAGGGTAGGGCGATCAGTGGCAGAAAGGGGACAGGATCTGGGGTGCTGTGAGGCACGCTTCAGGCTGTTTACCCAGCAGCGTTTGCGCCCTCAGGCCAGAGAAGGGCTTGCCTTCTGCCCTCTCAGGGATGGTGGTCCAACCCATGAAACAGACAGTGTCCAGTGCCAGCTCTCACTGGGGGCTTCATATGGCCTGGGAAGGCACTGTCATTCCCATTTCACAGATATGCAAACTGAGACCCAAAGAGAGGCTTGCCCCTGGGAGGTCTTCCATAGCCGAATACCCTCAGTGAGGAGGTTTTGCTTGCTGCCTGAGGCAGAGCTGGGACCAGCTCCTCTGGGAGGTTAGGCAAGTGGGGGCAGCTTGTCCCTGGGACTTCCCACCCTTCCCTGTTTGCTCCTGTGCTGTCCAAGAACTTCTCCTGCAAGTCTGACCACAATCCCTCCTGCTTTAGTTTCATCCCACACTCTTGTGGGATCTTGTCAATCCAAAGGCCCCTCTGTCCCTCTTCCTTCTTGGCGTGGGTTGGGTCTGGGGACTCGGGCA
The DNA here is from genome assembly GCF_049354715.1 of Callithrix jacchus. Classification (NCBI taxonomy): domain Eukaryota; kingdom Metazoa; phylum Chordata; class Mammalia; order Primates; family Cebidae; genus Callithrix; species Callithrix jacchus. Next base: position 23,323,647 of record NC_133509.1, read on the forward strand.
CTGTCCCTGCAGCCTGGCTGGCTCCTGAGGGCAAGAGACAAAGCTGGCCCACCCCAGCCTGCCCACCCAGGCCTGCTTGAAAATCAGCTCACCTTTGCCCAGCATTGCCATTCTCATCACAGCCTCTGCCCATCTCATTTCTGATAAACTCATTTGCCAGCTGAAGGGCTCATTTTCCACTCTATTTGCCCATAATCACCCCCGACCCCATTCCATCTCCCCAAACTCTCCCTGCAGTGCCCAGCACTGTGGTGAGCAGGCACCCAGCCTCAGGCGCAGCCGCAGGCCTCCCCTTCTCCCTCCCTCCTTCCCAAGACACCCTTCCCGCCTGCCTTGGGAAGAGGCCTCTGCTCCAGGCAGGGGTCTCATCTCTGCCTCTGTGCCTTCCTCTGCTCCCAAACCAGACACTGGGAAAACTAGGGACAGACTCAGCCCTTGAAGGCTGCTCACCCTCCACTCTCTGCCTCTCCACCCAGGCCAGGAAGGCACCATTCTAAACACTGTACGTGTATGAAGTCCTTCAATTCATCCACTAACCCAAATGAATTTCTAGTTGGTAGGAGTTTAAGGGGAAAATGTTGACAAAGGGAAACTGAGGGAGCAGGAGGCAGAATTCTCTCTCCTCCAGGGCTCCATCCCTGCTCTCACTTGGTACAGAGAATAGAGCCTAGCAGTTGCTACAAACCATTTCAGGGATCTGCTTGTGATCACCTTGGGAGGGCAAGGGAGACTCTGCTGCCCCCCTGAGCTCCCATAAGGTGCCTGCAAGTGCGGGGCTCCAGGCTAGGCATCCTCCCCTCAGGATCTCAGAGCACCCCTGAGAAAGTCCCTTGGCGCTGAGTATCATCCCACCCGCCATGGGAGGAATCAGAAGTAATGGCCTCTGAGGTCTCATCAGCCCTCCATACGTCACCATGGCCGAATGGCCACCTGGCCTTCTGGACACCCTTGACTCTACTCCAGGCTGGACACGGCCCCAGGACCCATCTCTAGGCCTATTTACCGTGAGCCTCAAATGAACCCTATAGGGTGAGTGGAGCTGGGACAAGGATCCCCACTTTGCCAGCAGAGAGATGGAGGTTCAGAGAGGAGAAATAACTGCCAACTCCTCCTCTTCAGAATGGTCTGACGATCTCTTCCTGGAGCATTGTGTAGGGAAGGGTTTATTGCACTCTAACGGCTTTCACTATTTTAAACGGAGGAATGTGCAGTAATGGTAGGATTTCAGGCCTGCCCCTTTTCTCTCCACCAGGTGGTCTCCTGGTTCCCAGGGTGCCCTCTGCTGGAGGAGGCTGGCAGCTGCTCTAGGCTGTCCCACCCCACCCAATCCCACCCCACTCTGGCCTCTCTCACATGCCAGCTTTCAAGGTCAGACTGCCTGGTAAGACAGTAATTGATCTGGGAGACTTCTATTATGAATCTGCCAGCCAGCCAGGAGCCACGCCCCACTGCCTATCACATCCAGCCCATGGTAATGGCCACTCCTCTGTTCCTCTGTGGGAACGTGGCTGCCCACTCTTTGTTTCTCCCCACCTGCTACTCCTGTAGGCAGGAGCCCAGGGACTTTGAACTCAGAGGCGACATGGTTCTGAACTGTCCTCACACTTCAACTGCTATGTGGTCTCAAACAAACTACACCCCGTCTCTGAGCCTCCACGTCCACACTTGGAACATGGTTCTGGTCAGATGGCCTTGAGGATCCACTGTGACACAGTGGGAGCTGAAAGGGTGGCCATCCTGATGAGGGCTTCCTTGAGACCCCTGCTTGAGGGTCCTTGGATGGGGGAGTCCTAGGTAGGGCATGATTGCACCTGTCTCAGCAAGTCAGGGAAGACTTACTGGAAGAGCTGGCATTCAGGCGGGGTCTTGGAAGATGACAGGACTCCCTAAGGTTTGGGGGTGGGGACATGGTGGATGGTGCTCTGGGGGCAGCAGGAAAAGGTCCTGCCTGTACAGAGCCATGATTAGCCCGGAGCTTTAACCCCATCCAGCCCTGCTTACACCCTTCCAAAGCTCCCATGGCCCTATGGCCAAAGTCCCAACTCCCTGAGGAAGCTTCAGAGGCCGGGCCAGATCTAGTCCCCACCGGCTTCTCCGGGTACCCAAGCCACTGCCCTTGCCCCCAGGCCTCTAGCCTTAATGAATTTTTAAAATTCCCTACAATCTGTGACCTGCGTACCAAGCTGCTCTCTAATTTGACTCAATGACCACAATCAAATGGAATCCTGTGACCAGATAAAATCCCCACTCCCTTGCAGGGCCCATGGGCCCTCTGTGACCTGCCCGCCCCCACCCCCGTCCCCTCCCTTCTCCTGCTATGTCCTCACTCAGTCTTCCAGCTCCTCTGCTGCCCCCGCCCCCGCCAGATCTTCACATTGTTGGTTTCATCATGTTCAGGATTCAGCTCAAGTGTCCTCAACCTAAAGTAGCCTTCAGGTGAGAGTCAACCTGGCTTGCCCAGGACCGAGGTGTCCCCTAGGATGCAGAACTCTTAGCGCTGAAAGCAGACCATCCAGACAAATGGGGATGATTGGTCACCCTCATTTCCTTCCAGCCCGCACCACCAGGCCCGCCAGCTTTCTCTTCTTCCCTATTCTTTTGTTAGAAGTCCCAGTTTGTCAGCCTGTTGTTACTCGCAGGTCGTCTGCCTCCCCTGGCCTTGAGCTGCTGGAGAGCAGGTCTGCATCTGCCGGTGCCCTTTCCCAGAACCACATGCAGTGAGAAGGGTGCCCAGCACCAGCACCAGAGCCTGCCTGCTCTGTGTTTGTTGAGCGAATGGGTGAAGCATGTACACAGACTGTTTCCCTGTGTACCTGGCCTCTCCTCACCTCTCTGGGCCTCAGTTTCCCATCTGTACTACAAGGGTGGGCTTTGGGAGTCCCAGAGAGGGCTCTTCCAGACACAGGGCCCCAGATGCAGCAAGGGGAGAGAAGGGCCAGTGCCCAGCTTGGTGTGAAGCGCCAGGCAAGCACTGGACTCCAGGGTGTGGGCAGGGCAGGGCAGCGCTGTTGAGGGAGAAGTGTCACAGCCCTCACGTTCCTAGACGTCCCATTGTCACCTGGGGGCCGTTTCTGAGCCAGGCCGTTGGTCCAGACCTCGGGTTGGGGGCATCCAGAATGATGGCACCGACTGCCAAGCCCCACTCCCCTTCCACCCCCAGGAAACAGATGGCCCAAGCTTGGGCGGGCGGCAGAGACGGGGACTGGCATTTGTGTGTGTGTGTGGTTTTTAAAAAATCTGACACATTTTTGTCACGTCTTGGTGCATCAGAACAGTAAAGGAGGCGGGAGTGTGAAGAATGTTTTAACTCGCAACTTTGTAACAGTTCCAGTTTCTCCCGGCCTCCTCCCCCTCCCTCAAGCCCCCGCGGCGGAGCCTCCAAGCCCATCTGTTCCCGAATCTCTACTCCCTGCCCCCCTACATCCATCCCTCCTTCCTTCAGTTGACGGGGAGAGATCCTCAGAGAGGACCCTAGGCAGGGAGGTGGGGGACCCACCTGCTTCTGGCCCCGCTTTACCCCAGGCTTGCCTTGTGATCATGTAGAGCGTTCACCCTCTCCGGCCCCATCTGTGTGCTCCTAGGGGTCAAGCCTGTCCCCTGTGGGGTTCCCTGATTCTGATCGTCATGGGAATGTCTGGGGAGAACGGTTTGAAATGGAGAATGTGCAGGAGGGATCAGGATGGGGAGTTTGGGGATTCAGCGCACCCGGAGACAATGGCCCCACGTGCTGGAGGAGCCACGCTGAGTGGGCCCCAGCCATCACTGCCCTCGGGCGTGGGGCTTGCATTCCCCACCCCCAGCCCCGGCTCCACCTATCTTACCCAGGGTGGCTCTTTGAAGATTCACCATGGCTGACTGAGGTCTAAGCAGCTACTCTGAGGTCCAGGAAGGGAGGAGGAACCAGGCAGTACCAGGGACCCGGGCATCCCTGTCTGTCTGTCTGAGCCCTAGGAAAAGAGCAGGATGAGTATCAAGCCTTAGAAAATTTGCTCCTCAGCTCCCATCCCTGAGGTCCCCAAGCCTGCCTGGTACCAGTTTCTATTTCATATGTCACGGAGATGTCAGCTGTCTTCAAAAACCAGGAGTCCACACAGCTGGTAGGAGCTGCCCTGGGTGGGCATAGGGAGAGTTTAGGGGAATGAGGGCCAGTATTCTGGGGTAGCTCAGCCAAGGCCAGGGCTCAAGCCTTGCTCCCTCACTCCACAGCTCAGCGACCAGGACTGCTGGGCACCTGTGCAGTAGCTTGGAATGGGGTGGGGCTGGCAGCCAGCGTGCCACTGCCAGGGACAAAGACACCAGCTCCTGGCTGCGCTCCTGTTTCCCCCATCCCTCCACACCTAAGATGGAAGTCCCAAAGTCCAGGGCATGTGTCAAGGACAAAGGCAGAGGGAAGTGGGGGCAGAGGGTGCCTAACCCACTTTTCCCTACCAGTGGGAGCACAGTTCAAAGGCTGCCCCAGAGTGCTGCTGACCACAGAAAGCCCCCCACTGAGGTTGGGGCAGCTCCTGAATGTCATCCCACATCTCTGCACCCTGGGAGGGCTGATCACGGGCCTGGGAGTCCCTGCAGGAGATGGTCTTGTGTGCCCAGGAGGGTGAGCTCTGGACAGGGCAGCTGAGGGAACCCACACGGCCCTCATTGCAGCCAAGCCCCAGACCCAGGGCCCCACTGAGCCGGTGCCACGCGCCTCACCATATGGGCACAGGGCGGCTGCGGGGGGAGGAGCTGGAGTTGCCATGAGAACCTGCGCGCTGGCATTTCCTCTTTTGGGGAGGTTGAACCGCACTTCGCAGGCGGTGTAGGCTTCAGAATCCCATTTCTCTGTGTTTTTTAGGAAGGGAAAAAGGGCAGGGGAAGGGGGTGGAAAAAGGCAAGGAGGGAGAGAGAGAGAGAGAGTCAGACAGAGGGAGCAAGAGGGAGGCACAGAGCTGTCTGGGGCTGCGAGGGTTGATCAGGGACCTCTGCTCCCCAGAGCTCAGTTCAGGGCCGAAGTGGGGTCTAGAGTTCCCTCTGATTCAGTGTCCAGGCCTTGGGCAAACCTCTTCCTTAAACACACAGCCCTGCAACCTGCCTGAGATTCGAGTCAACCCTTCGGACTATTTCTGGGTTCCTTACAGTCACCCCTGTCCCCTGAGTGCCCCACAGAGAGGGTGGCCACACTGGAAGCAGCAGAGGGCAGAGGACACAGGCCCTGCTCCCAGGGCCCCAGCAGGGGCGGGAGTCCACCCTAACCCGAGTCCACTGGGCTTTGGTAGCTCAGCAGTGGAACTCCACGTGGCCGGGGCAGATGTGGAAGGCTGCTTGGAGAACAGGAAACTACACAGGTGACCAATGGAGAGGAGAAGGCTGGGAGGATGTGAGGAGCTGGCAGGAGAGGGTGGCATCACCCATCAGCCCCACCTGTCTTGCCAGGGGCTGGGGCTGGGTGTTTGAGAACACAGGCTCAGGGGCAGACAGACCTGGGTGTGACTCTGGCTCCATCTCTTCATACTTCTGGCAAATGAACCTACTTAGGTCTCAGTTTCTCTAGCCTGTAAGATGGGGATGGTGGCACCTACCTTGAAGGTTTCCTGTGGTGTGCAGCTGGTGGGGAGGCCAGAGTGGCTGTCCTTGAATGGCAGCTGCTATTGGTGTGGTCACTAAGGCCATGGTCGCTGGCATCTGCTGGGGACATAGGGAGGAGCGAATAGACACGTTCCAGATCCTAGAGGAGTGCCCACCCTGAGCAGAGGTGTGGCGGTGGGACCCAGCATGGCCATGTTCGGGAGGTGGCATTGTAGAGGGGCTATCCTGGCAGAGGAGAGGGTGGGATGGGAGGGAGAAGGCTATGAATGACAGTAGGCAGTCAGGGGCTGGGGCCGAACCATCCCGGGCCCCACCCAGGCCACATGGGCAGCTAAACTGGCCCCACGGAATCTCTAGCTCTTCTCCAGCTCCTCTTCCTGGAACCTCACCTACTGCGTCTGGCGCAACCAGCCCTCCTTCCAGGAAGTCCCCTCCAGACCTGCCGTGAAGGGAGGCCAGCACTGTGACACTGCCCTCAGAGCTTCCTCAGAGTGTGACCCTCTGGACTGCCATTTCCCAGTTACAAATGGGGTTACAGGTGGCTGTTCTTCCCTCCCCTGGGGGCTGAGTCAGCACCCATGAGATGAACGGGCAAGCCTCCCTTAGGGTGCGTCTAGGGAAAGCAGGAGTGAAGTCTGGCTGTATGCCCTTGAGCAGAGAGGGAAGGGGTGGGTAGAGCATCGGGGCCACCTCGGCTCTGGCTGGTGCCTCCAATAGCAACAGAGCTCAAGTACTGAGTCCTACTCTGTGCCAAGATCTTCACATCTCATTTCATTTTTACAATAACCAGGGAGTATCATTATTTCCATTTGACACCGGATGAGAGAACTGAGGCTCAGAAAAGGACAGGAACTCACCCAGGATCACTCGGCTAGTGGCTGCAGGGCCAGGGTTAGAACCCAGCACTGTCCAGCCCCAGAGCCCTTTCCATGACCTCTCCAGGTCTTTTCCCCTGCCTCCCTCCACCTCTCACACACTGAAGACCCCATCCAGCATCTCCAGTGGGCCACAGTGAGGATTCCAAAGGCACTGTGCTCAGTGAGGGGTTGAAAATCGGGAGGAATAGGTGCTGAGACCCCAGCCTCAATCCCCGCCGGCTGGGCTATCACCATACCTAGCCAGCCTGAGGCAGCCCCAGGACCCCTCTGCTGAGGAAAGAGCATGGTCCTAGCATCTGATGGATTAAGACTGACATAACTCTGCCGCCCACTCACCCTGGTTCCCCCAGCAAGTTGCTGGACCTTCCTGAGCCTCCCTTTCATTATCCAGAAAATAGTGGCACTGGAGCAGTTAGGCGAGGCTAGGTTTTGCTGCAGTAACAAACAACCTCAAAATCTCACAGATTTCAAACAACTCACAGTCATTTTTCACCCCCATTCCAAGCATGGGATATCCACTCCTCGTTGTCACTGAGGACCCCAGGCTGAGGAAGTGCCTACCATCTTGACCTGTGCATCCAGTTACCCGGGTAGCAAGAAGAGGCATGGCCAAGGGCACTCTGGGTCTTAAAGCCCTCCCTTGTAAGTGACACTTGTAACTTCCACTAACACGTCATTTGCCAAAGCAAGTCCCATGGCCATACCTAATGTTGAAGGTGAAGGAGAACGGCCGTTCCATATGGAGTGCCAAAGGGAAAGAAAATTGGTATAGTAGTTCACATTCCTTCATGATCACCACAGGCAGCCAGCACGCAGGGACGCTGCGAACATTCAGTGAGTGAAAGGGAACAGGACCTGTGCACACGGAAGGTGCCTAATAAATGTTACTCTTTTCCCCTCCACCCCCAGCTCCAAGGAGATACAACCTCCCTTCCTTTCCGAGCCATCTCTTTCAGATGGACTGTTAGGGTTGATGGGCACTCCCTACCTTGAGCAGGAAGACTTTTGCTTCTGGGGTAGAGACAAGTAGCAGCTTCCCCAGGGGCACATGGTAGGGTGGCAGCTAAGGCAGGAAGCACAGATGGACACACTCACTCCCAGCTAAGCAACCTGTCTCCAGCCCAGTGCCTGGCTTAACAGGTGAAAAAGCAGCAGATACCCGTAATCCCTTGACTTTATTAAGGGCTTCATAAGATCGAGATCAAATTACATCTCCTGCAATCGAACAGTTAATTCACTTCCACTCAACAAATGTTCCATTCAATACCAAGAGGGCCTGGGGTGGTCTGGATGGCCCACCAGGCTAGGGATGCCCCTGTCACTCAGCAACTTCCCTTGTTTCTCGGGAAGCCACCATCCTCCCTGGCTGGGGACCACAGGTCTGCCCTAGAGTCTCAGGTCAGTTCAAGATGAGTAGCCAAAGCCTGGTGGGGAGAGGACAGCAGGCAGGAACAGTGACTAAGGACTTTGGGGTCATTGGAATCCAGAGCCACCTTAACTGTCAACCTTGAGTCCAAAACCACAAGGCTGTGTGACCTTGGGCAAGCCACTTTTCCTCTCTGGGCCTCAATCTCCCCAAATTAAAGGGTTGGGCTGGGTCCCTGTCCCCACCTTTGACATTGGGGTTCTGAGAGCTTCTTTGCCAACCTGGATTTCCCCCTCCCCAATGTGAGGTGGCTCAAGTCGGAGGCCTGATCCATCCGCCCTGTGTCATCCCACACCCACTGGGCTGGGCCCTGAGGTCCAACCATGTACTGCCCGGCAATAGCTCGCAGTTGGGGAAGGAGACAGACAAAAGCCAGTTGGGGCGACAGAGGCACACTCCTTCCAGGAAGGTTCATTGGTCACCAGCCATGGCACAGCCCAGATAGGCTGTAGGTTAAGCCCAGTTTCCTTCCCTCCTTCCCCAGTGTGCCAGCCATTGACATCACTGGGCTGGAAAAATCCAGGAGGACTTCCTGGTGATGGAGGAGTGGAAGCTGCACTCTGATTCACTTAGCTGGGCAGAGATGGGAGCAGGTTCCAGGTGGAGAACAGCAGGAGCAACAGCTTAGAGGTAGGGTACGTCTGGAGTAGGTGTGAGTGACAGACATCATCTGGAGTATATATTGATACAGGGAAATGTGATTTCCATGTTCTAGCAGCGCGTGCACACACACACACACACACACACACTCCTTCCCCAGCTGCAGCTGTAGGTAAGAGATGTTGGAGTTGCTCAGGAAGACGGAAGAGCTGTCAGTCAAAATTTCATAGTGCAGAGAAGGGATGCCCCTGGAAGCCCCAGAAACGCTTCCAAGTCCCCGGGGACTCCCAGAAAGGAACCCCCTTCTATCCATTGAATCAATAATAGCAGCAAGAATAGTAGTAACTCTTTTTGTCACGTTATTGTTAATGAGGCACTTCGGTATCCGTCATCTTATTCGATCCCTATAGTGGCCCTGTGAGGCATGCTCTATCCCATTGATTCTTTGATTCAGAGAGAAGGCAAAAGATCTTGCCAAAGACGGTGGGTCCACAGTGTGCCCTTGCACTGTTTAACTCTGTGGTCTATTCATGCCTGCTTTTCAGGAGTCCCTTGGACCTTCGTAGGGTGGTAGCATCTGCTCGGAGAGTGGATGGAACAGGACTCTGGCATGAATGGGATGTAGATTCTGGATGTTCCACTCTGTGGCCTTTCTTGACTTCTCCAGAGTTTGAGACATGGCTCAACCTCAGTCCACAGTCCCCAAGGGCCTGGCCAAACTCAGAGACCCAAAACCCCAAACCTTAAGAGCACTAAATCCCCAATTCCTCTAGAGCCCCTTTCCCTTGAAACAAGGGCAAAAGCAGCTAGTTCAACAGGTAAAGGGGTCAGGCACACACTGCCCCAGACTGTGATGTCTTCACTTGCTGGAGCTCTCATTGATCAAGCACCCTTGAGTTTGTATGAGCTTGTTCTTCATTTGAAGCTGTTTGGAAAGTGTGATTTCAAGGACTTCAAACTGTGAGGCTAGCTTCACATACTTCGGAATCGTTGCCTATTCATTCAGAGCATGACTTAAGGAACTCTGAACACCTAGGTCCAATGTAGCGCCCTCTAGGTAGAAATTGACTGTGATCAGCCACTATGCGATACAAATTGAGGCTTTTGTCATTTGACCAGAAGGAACCGCTACCACTTTTTCCAGATGTGTGTTGCCAGAAGCTCTGGGTATGCCCTGGGCCACCTGGTGTTAAGATTCTCCGGCCTCCTAGGCCAGTGACTTTGCCATTTGCTATTTTTAGGTCAGTTTGGTATCAGTCACATGCTTATTTCTAATGCAGCCTGCAACTTACCAGAAAGAGGATGTGAACGCCTCCTTAAAGCTTCCATGTAGCTTTCTGAGCACTGTTCATTCAGTCTTCTGTTATTCATTCATTTATTCAAAAAATATTTCTTGAATGGCAGGTTCTGGAATACAGCAGTGAAACAGACAGAAAGCTCACAGCTACCTTTCCACAAGTAGAGAACTCTCTCCTCCCTGCAGTGCTGTTTACACCGAAAGTGGCCTCTGTGTGTGCACCCAAATGTGTGACTCTGCCATTACTACTTTTTTTCCAATCAGGATTTTCCTACTCTACACTCCTTTTCTGCCTGACCCCTGCCTTTGAAGCCCACCAGGGAGGCCAGATCCGCTCTGGACAAAGCCTCTGAAATGTCTACTTGCCCTACAGTAGCAGAGGTTGAGGGATGGGCTTGGGAGAGCCACCACACCCAAGCCTCCACACAGTGCCCTGTCCACGCTGGAGCCCAGACTTTCCCATCCCCTCTTTCCCATACCCCACCTTCCAGTCCTTAGCCCATCATCTGTGTTAGCCATATACAGCCTCTGCCCTCTGTGGCCACCCTGCAGGACTTCCGCATGGCCTCCAGCATACCTTCAGCCCCCACCTTCACCCCATCCCCATCTTGAGAGTCTCTATTTTTGGATGCAGCCTCCGGTCCCAGCCTGGCCTAGCCCCTCTACTGGGCAACTCCAGTCTGTCCTCATCCCCATTGCAGATGTGGCTTACAGATCAGAAGGGAGTGGGATTTCATGACAAGGGTCCTGCCTAGATGGAACCCAGCCCTGGCCTCTGGGTTCTGATGGGCTGACTCACACCACTCAGCCCAGATAAACCTGTGGGGTCTAGGCTGCCCGCTGCCGGATGCCCAGGGTTGCTATGGCGACCCTCTGCCAGTCTTCCCTGCATGGAGACAATCAAAAAATAATAGCAAGGACTATTTTATTCTGTGTCCCACCTGGGAGCCATTTAAGCCTCCTCACTCCTTTTGACACATAATACTTTTTTTTTTTTGCTTTTAAGATTATTTCTTCTCTTCCCCCTCACTCCAAACCTCTGTGGCGAAGTCTCTGAGAGCCTCGAGTCCTAAAAACGTACACACACACACACACACACACACATGCACACACACACACACATGCTGTGCACATGCTCACACACCAGACGTAGACATCAAACGGCTGCCCCGGTGCTTGTTAATTGGCAACAAAGCCCCACAGCCAGTCACGCACCTTCACCTCACATTGTTCACCGCTTTGCAGTTTGCAAAGCCCTTTCACCTCTGAGCTCGTGTGAGAACGTGTGGGTGGTATTTATCTCCTCTCCGCTTTTCCACATGAGAAGGCTGAGGCTGAGGATTTGGGGGCCACTGGCCAGAGTTACCCAGTGGCTGGGTGGACCTGGACCTGTCTTGCTGGCACTCGAGTTCCGTTTTGCCATAGCCAACCCCCTGGGATGATAGAGTTGGCGGTAGGAGTGGGGTGGAAAGGTCTCCACCCTTTTATCATCTCCACCCTCCCCTTGGTGGCCATCACCTGCCCAGCCATGAGCAGTGTTGGGGGCGCCGCACACTGGGGGCAGCCTGTGGGAATGCAGCCTGGGCAAGAGTCCTGCCTGCCACGCTGGATTCCAGAGCCCCTAACTACTCTCTGGGTTCCTTTGGTTTCTGCCCTCCAGCTAGAGACCATCCCCAGTACCCCCAGCCCCAGCTGACCCAGCTTTCTACCCTGACCCAGAAGCCAGAGGGCCATACCCCTCAGCTCCTTCCTGTGCCCCTTTCCTCCTCCAAATTGCTCTCTTCTTTCCACATGGTACCCCTGAATCTTTGCTCTCCTGGTGCCTGGGTGGAATTGACCCTGCTGCTTCTCCATGGTTACTTCACCTCTGATGGTCGGTCCCATATTACAGATTCACGTGGGTATCTGTCTCAGCCTTACATTTGTACTACACACAGGCATTTCTGCTGACTGCACATGTGTGCATTTCCGTCAGCCACATGTATCTTTCGTAAAGTCCTCTTATCAAAGAATGGTCATGTACGTTGTACACAGGCGTCAACACCCAACAGTTGAATTTATGAACATTTACATAGGCCTAGAACATTCGCATTTATGTGACCATGTGAGTTCCTATTAAAACACATTTACAGTACGCAGCCAAGGACGGCTGTGGGTTTGCAGATGATACAGACTGCTCACCTGTGTCCCCATTGTGTCTAGTCCGAATGGTCTTTCTTAGCTTGGAGGATTAAGGGTCATTTTTTGGATGTGTCTGAAAGGCACTTCTCTATGCTTGGACTTGGGGGGTTCCACAGACCAGGACCCACAATGGCATGTGCAGAGCTGAGGGGTTCTGGGATGTGCGTACAGGATTCCTGGAGGCCACTGGGGTGTGTGGCTGCAGGTTTGAGACCAAGGCCCGGGTGCCTATTATCTCTCTCCTTGGGAACTCTGTTTAGCAGGGCAGCAGGGAGGAGACTGGGGTCCCAGAAGATCAGGGGGGCCTGCCTGAAGTCTCCAGCCCTGGAGAACAGGGTGAACAAGGGGTGACCCTTGGGAAATTCGTGTGCCCTGGGCCATCATGGCTGAGTCAGTGTGGTCCTGGGGGCCTCATTTATCCTACCTAGGGCTCCCCTTTCATACCAGGGTCTCTGAGGCCCAAAGAGGTCAGGCCAGAGGCTGAGACAAGCTGGGCCTGGCTCTCTGTCCCCCTTGGCCACACGCTGGGGCCAGGATCAGGCTGGGTTTGCTGTGGCTAGAACTGCTGTTGAAGGTTATTTTGGCAGCTGTCAACATGGGAGTAGAACCCAGGCTTGGAGTAAGGTGGACAGATGTGGGTTCAGGTCTCAGCCCCACCACTTTCCAGCCAGCTGGGGAGGAGGAAGGCGTGCAGCTGACACAGTGGCCCTGTACGGATGCATGTGTGGATGTTGCCACTCTGCTGGCCGGGCTGTGTGACAGTAGTTGGGCTAATGACTTCCCTTCTCTGAGCCTCAGTTTTTCCCTCTGTGCAATGTTGCCATAAGGGATCTGCCTCCCAGGTTTATTGCATGTGAAGTGTCTAGCACAGCGCCTGGCATGCAGACAGCGTGCCATCAATGCTAACTCTTACGGTTAATATTAACATTGTCATTATTATTGTATCTGGGTGATCATGGGACTCAGTCTCCTCATCTGTAAAATGGGGTTAATGATGATACTGAGGGCCCCAGCTGCCCACACCTGATACCAAAGTCCTCCCCTCTTACCACCCTCTCTCCCTGGCTGCTGTCTGACTGCCCTGTCTTTCCCAAATGCCTCAGGGCAGAGCCCAGAGAGAGGGAGGAAAGAAGGAGGCAAGGAGATAGATATCTCACCATCCGTCCATCAGTTAGCAATGGTGGCACCAATTTTCATAGAGAAGGAGAATGTGCAATGTAACCAAAAAAATACTTCCTCGGTGACTCTAGCAGCCCAGCTGTTGCCTTCCAGGGAAAGTGCTGAGGGCTGAAAAGAAAATAAAGGGAACAATCAGAGAGGGATAAGGAAAGAAGAGAGGGCGGGGTGGGAGAGAAGGGCATGGGTGGGGAGCACAGAGGGTGCACGGTGTACCAGGGCCTTTCCCATGCTGCCTGGAACAGCACTCAGCAAGGTTGCCTGGAACAGCACTCAGCAAGGCTGCCACTGACCCAGCCCCTGCTCTGACCTTCCAGCTGCCAGCGTGCTCACCCTGCAGGAACCTGGGGTCAAAGTGAAGGAAGGCGGTTGTGATCCTCAGCACTGTAACTGTGCAGACCCCACTTTGTCCAGCCTCCACACACTACACCTGCCATTCCCTTCTGGAATGTGTGACCCCCTCTCTGCCCGTCAGCATCCTACCACTCCTCCAAGACGGTCTCCTCCAGGGAGTCCCCTGGGATTCCATTCCCCCACCTCCCCCAGCTTCCATTCCCTTCTCTTCCAGCTCTGACCCCAGTGCTCGGGTCAGATCTTTGTGTAAGCTGGGTCTGCCTCTCCCCAAGACTGTGCTCTGGCAGACTGATCCTTTCATCCCTGGCTTCCTCATATCTCCTGTCAGGGGCAGGACAGCCCAGGGGGCATAACCAGACCTGATCCTAGAGCCACCCTGCAAGTGGACCAAAGAGCTCCAAGTCCCCCACCCCTCACCCACCCAGCCCCAAGCCCTCCTGCACCTCCATACTCTTTAGCTAGAGAACACCGGGCACCCGTCCCAGCTCTGCCGCTCACTTCACTGTGACCTTGGGTGAGCTCTGTAGCCTCCCCATGCCCCTGTGTCCTCCCTTGTAGAGTGGGGTTACTCACAGAACCTTCCTCATAGGGCCACTGAGAGAATGACATGAGTAAGTGTCTGCTGACCCAGGGGAAAGGCGTAGATATCAGACATGACGACCATTTCCCAGGCTCTGTGGTGAGGGTCTGCCTCCTTTCTGGGCCCAGTTTAGAAGAGCCCACCCTCCCTGGATGTCAGCTAATCCTGCCCAGTCACTTCTGAGTATCAAAGCTCCTATCCCTTCCTGGGTGCTTCTGGGGACAGAGAAGCCCAGCTTGTGGGGATGGAGATGGACAATCATCAGGGCAGACCCTGGCAGGGGACAAGGTGGGTTTGTGCTCTGCCACATCTGCCCCAGAAGAGAGGTTGGCCGTCCCCTGGTCTGTCCCTCTCGGAAGTGGGGAACCCCAGCTTCCTGCCTGTGTGTGCCCCACCTGCTTACAGACTTGTGACCTGTATTTGGGGTGCAGAGAGGAGGGAAGAATCTATCAGTTGTAGCAGAGTCTCCCTCCTCTCACCTTCCCTGCCCCCTAGCCCTCTGGGTCACCATGACAGAGGGGTGCTGGGAGGCAGGACTCCTGTGGGGACGAAGCCAGAGGGTACGGTGTGGGTGCTGTATCCAGGCTGGACAGGCACCTCCATGTAGGCCCAGGTCCCCCGCCCGCTGCTGTGTGGCAGGGTGGGGTGGAGTCCCTTACAGGCCACGTGCCTGGATGAGGCACATTTCCTTGACGTGCAGCTAGACGCAGGCGGGGACCATCACTGCCTTTCCTGACTATTTTACTACTTTACTGGGCCCAGAAGGTGGGGCAGGGGTGTGGCTGTATCTGCCCCTTGGCAGCTGGGTGTCTGTTCCACCATACGCCACTGGGCTCATACCGAACGAAGCCCCTTCAGCCACCCTTTATCTCACCCACTCCCCAGCCCCTAAATGAGGCAGAGACCATCCCTGCTTTGCAGATGGAGAAACTGAGGCCTGCTCATGCACTTGCTTATTCACGGGACTCACCCTGGGCTGCCAGCCACACTGAGGCCACCTGCGCCCACAGGCAGTGGAGGTGTGCTTGGGATCTTATAGCCCTGGTCTGTCCCCTTCATGCCTGAGTAAGGCTGGCTAATGTCCACCACAAAGGGAGAATTACCAGCAAGGCCTTGAGCTTTGCTCCTGTTTACACTTCAGCTCCCAGTGTACTCTGCTGGCTTCAGGAAAGGCCGCCAGCCCTTCTAGAGTGGGTCTGGAGCCAGCCCTCTGGGGGGACCGGGAAGATGGGTGTGGGTTGCAGAGTGCAGGCAGGTGTGGAACTGAGACCCACGGACGCAGCAACCCTGTGTTCACCGGTCAGAGACCCACTGGCCTAGGGATGGGAGGACGGACACAGTAGCCCCGAATTTGTTCACAATGCTTTCCACACTTCAGGCATTAGCTGGCATTTATCTTTAGCCATGAGGCATGCACGCCCACCCTCCCCCTCTACCTTCAGCACGTTAAGTAAATGTGGGAACTCTGCTGCCAAGATTAAGCGTAGAAAGAGAGCCGGGTACTGGTCTGCTGAGCAGCCTTGGTAGCTCTGGGAGAGGTAGTGCAGAGGCGTTGGCCTCAGGGCTGTGTCTCCACCCCATCCCACCCACCCCACTGTGTGCCCTGGGGCTCCTGCCCCAGCGTCTTGGGCTGGGATGTGTGGGGTCCTTGCAAGCCAGCTGACCAGGTCTCCTTCCTCCCGGTGCCCTCAGCCCCTGGTGTGGGGGTATGAGCAGTGCTCCCTGCACCGCCCGCTCTGAGTGTGTATGTTTGCGAGGAGGGGTGTCTGGAAGTGCAGAGGGGGTCCACAGCCCGTGAGTCACCGGGAACTTCCTGAGAGCGCTCCAGGCCTCTCTCCACGCTCCTGATGAGCCACCGCCACCGTGCAGGTATTTATGGCTGGTTTTCACGCCCCAGCAGGTGGTGTGAACACTGTGTCTGAGTGTAAATGCCCATGTTTGGACTGGAGAGTGTGGGGAGCCCTCCCATCATCTGGGGCCTTCTAGATCTCTCCAGCTCAGGCTGCTGGCCTGAGCCACATCGTTTATCCCATGGAGGAGAGCCCACCCAGGGGCCTCCATCCAACCCCAAACCACTCACCACCAGGGCTAGGCCTGGCTGATGGTCCTGGGTCCATTAGCGAAACTTATGTCACCTCTCTTAGCCCCAATTTTCTCATCTGTGAAATGGGCACAGCTGCCGCCTCTGCGTTTGCTGGAGGGATGAGGGAGCCAGCCAGCGCTGTGTCCCCCAGCTTCCAAAGTGGCCAGTGAGAGGCCGACCCGGTCTCAGCCCTGCTCTGGGGCCCATTTCCGGTCATACCCTGGGTCCACGTCCTGGGTTCTGTCTTGCTCTCCTGGTGTTGCCAGCGCCTCCACCAATGCCATCCGTATTTTCCAGGTGATGGAAATACTGCAGGCAGGTGGGGGGCTCAGAAGCAGCAGATAGATGCTCAAGCCTGTCTGGGGACCCCTGAAACCAGGGTACTCCTCCTCAGCCACCTCCCCCACAGGCTCAGGGCAGCCATGTTGACAGGGTTGTGCTTCCAGGACAGCCTGGGCAGAGAAAGGCTCGAGAGACGGTGCAGACCAGGCACAGCTGTGGCTCTTCCTGCACAGCTGGGAAGCCCTGAATGGGGGCCCGGGTGTTTTGCCTGTGGACTGATGAAGGAACTGCAGCAAAGTCCCACTTGAGACACCTGCCCTGACACACACGACAGAAACACCACACAGGTTTAACATGACACATGCCACACAGATCTACAACACAACACAGCTACGTATACCTCAACTCCCCCAAAATAGCTATACTCGCAAAGCAGACACGAATGCCCCAGCTAGACTCACGGTCACAAGGGCTGTCCCCTGGAGGGCTTGTGAGTGCCAGGCCCTGCCCCGAGGCTCTGATGGCTTCTCCTGGAGCCTCCTCACTACTCTGTGGAGCAGGCGCCACATTCAGGAGTGAGGGCGGAGAGGGGAGGGACTTGCCTAGTGCTCTGCCCAGAGTCCACATTCCAGGAGGTTCTTGAGCCATTGCACCCTGATTTCCCCATTTTCTGCCATCACCCCCTGGCCCATCCCATGCTGGAGTGGGATGAGGAGGGGATGAAAAGCGTCGACCCTGGAGACAGTATCAGACTCTTGGGAAGGAAGTTTTCCCTGGGGCTTGCTGCCCCTGCACCAGGGCTGCGACTGCCGATCTCTACAGGGTAAGCCCTGAATCGTGGTGCTGGGGTGACCACCTTCACATGGCCACTCCCGCATGTGATGAGGGAGTTTGTGAGACAATTTGCCCGTAATCAAAGGGATGGCATGCCTAAGAATGGCAGGGAAAGGGCAGGAGGCCCTGGAGCCAGAAGGGCCCCTGTGGAAGCTCCACAAGCCTGAGGCTCCCAGCCTTCCCTCCTGCCATCCAACCCCAACGCCCCTCTCTGCCCTCCATGTGACTAGACGATTGCTGGTGTCCCAGCAGCCCTTGTCAAGATTTGACCTAGACTGGGAGGGGAGAGGGTGCTTCCTACTGTGGGCCTTCCTACCCTGAGGTTTGCCTCTGCCCCCAGTCCTGCCCCAGGGCCCCTGGGTCTCCCCTGTCCTCTTGGACAGCCCTGCTCTCCTGCCTGGTTGAGCCCACACAGCCGTCCTGCTCCCAGAACCATCCAGGTGGCCTGAAAGACATCTCCATCCCCTTTCTGACCAGGCCACCCCAGCTGCCCCCACCCTAATAAGCGGGTGACAGACAGGCAGGTGTCCAGGGCACGGGGAGTTCTTGGGCAGTAGGAGAGCTCCTGGGAACACCACACCACCACACTACAGCAGCTGTCAGAGGGTGTGCTGAGTGTGAGTCTCCGCCTCCTCCCAGGGCTGAGTCCAGCGGTGTGGGGAAAGGCCCAGGCTCCACCCACTTCCTTGCTCACTTGCTGCGTGGCCTCTGGCAGCTAAGGCGCCTCTCTGTGCATCAGCAAAAGAGGCCTCGGTGGGATAGACCAAGGCCACTTATCTGCACAAGTGAGATAAGGGGTACAGAGAGGACCCCTGGGAGAATAGGCTCAAAGCGTATTTGATAAGAATTTTTGGGATTCCCTCCTTTCCTCTGGGAAAAGGAAACCCCTTGCAGAAGTCATGCCCCGCTGGGGGATTTCAGGACTGGGAGAGGAGCCTGCCTGCTGCCCAGGCCTAAGTGATGGTCCCAGCCTTGCTCCTCGTGTGGCATGAAGCAGGTTATGGGGGCTATGAAGGGTTTCCTAGGGCCAGGTTGGAGAGAGGGGCACCTTCCCTAGGCCTTGACTGTCCTCCTTGCCTTCGTGTGGCCTTTGGCAGAGCTGAGCACTCCATGAGCACCTAAGTGCCCAAATGAGGCTGGCTGGCTCCACCTCCTGGAAAGGAACATGGCAGAGACTGCAGATCCCGAGCCTGAGGGAAAGTGGGCTTCTAAGCTCTTCACGTTGAGCAGCCAAAATGCCAACCTTCCCAGCTGTTCTTTCTCTCATCGTTCCTCCCTCTCCCCACACCTTGGGCCTCTCCCTGTTGGCAGCTCTGACTTCAGAGCCCTGCCTCTGTTTCCCTCCTCCGCTCCCTGGGGGTGGAGGTCTCCCGTGCGTGGTGAAGCCTAGGATGAACCAAGCCCTGGCACTGGACACCTGCCCCCTCCGCAGCTGTCTCCCTCCCACTCGTCCTGGGCTCAGGTCTTAATGGAGCAGAAACAGCCAGGCAGAGGGAAGCCTCATTAGGCCTGATCTAATTAGGTGCCCCTGAGATGGGATGGAAGGGGGAGGTGGAGAGCACCCCATTCATGAGGGCCTACTGTGCGCAAGAAATGTCACACACATATGCTCTTACAGCCCTTTCCACAATCGCTTCTCCGCCTTTTGGCTAAGATCAAGTGTAGTGTCTATTCTTATCGGAACCCTTCCCACAACCCTCCAAGATAGTCATGAGTATCCCCAGGTGGCATGAATGCAAATTGGCTCCAAGAGGGCAGGTGGTCCTGGGGGACAGAGGAGACCCAGAGACACAGAAAGCCAGAAACGGGGCTGTCTCCCAGGACCAGCCTTTGCACCTGCTGTTCTGCCTGGAATGCCAGCCTCTACCTCCTGTGTGCCTGACTGATCTCGACTCACCCTTTGACTTGCCCAGGATCTCTCTGCCAGCAGGTGGCTTCCCTGGGCAAGTCTGGCCCCGGTGTCTGTTCTTCCCAGCATCCCAGCTGGCCTCAGCCTATCAGGCTGGTGGGACCTCTGACATCCTCTTTCGCAGGTTTGTCCAGCTGCTGTCTGACACCACAGTGCTGGGACAGTCACAGCCCCGTTTCTGGGTCTCTGTGTCTCTGGGCCTCCTCTGTCTCCCAGGACCACCTGACTCCACAGTGGGTCAAGATGGTGGGAGATGGGTGTGGGACCAGCCAGGCTCTCAGCCTCCTACCACGCCCACCCCTCATCTGTCTCCTGCTGTAATCAGGGAGGGTGTGGGGGGAGCCCAGGCAGTGCCAAGAGGCTGGCCGCCCCTCCGTTAGTCTTAGCTAACAAGCTGTTTATGGGTGCGACATGACACCTGCTTTCTTCTTTATAACTTCAATAATTTATAGGCATATTAGCGGCCAAGCGGCTGCCCTGGGTCCCAGCCAGACGGGCTGGGGCGATGCAGCCGGGTGCCTCTGCCGATATTTACTCTCTCCCACCATCAATTATTAAGGAGCCCTCCCCTCCTTCATTTTTGCACATAATTACATGCACCATTATGGTTCAAACTCCCCTGCTCTTAATCTCTCTGGAGAAGGACCCAGCCTGCCCAACAGGACTGAGATGGCGTGGGGACCCACCAGCTGGAGAAGGTGGGCAGCCACCCAACTTGGGCGAGAGGTGTTGGCAGTCTCAGCCCAACAAACCCCTCTCAGCTGAGCTGGCACCTCCTTGGCCAGCAGGGGCATTCCTCAGGGCTGGCTGTCTCTCCCTCTACCCCAGGGCCCAGCCTTTGCACCTGCTGTTCTGCCTGGAACGCCAGCCTCCACCTCCTGTGTGCCTGACTGATCTCGACTCACCCTTTGATTTCAGCTTAGCCATTGCTTCCTCCGCGATGTCTGTCCTGCCTGCTGTGTGTATGCAGCCCCACCCCGTCTTCTCCCACCTCAGCCTGGGCCACACCAGGTTGTCTCTTGCCTGCCACACCATGGGCTTTGGGGCCCAGAGAAAACTGTGGCAAATGTTTGGCATTTGATGAATGAATGAATGAATGAATGAATGAGGAAATAAATGGATGGATGTCTCCGCCCATCTCACCACCAGTGAGCCCACTGAAGCATTTGCCTTCACCCTCCTCTTCCAGGAAGCCTGTCGCATTTGCGCCACCTCCTCCAGACTCCTCCAGATTCTCCTGGTCTGGGCTGAGATCCCTCAGTGGACACCAAGGCCTGGTTCCTCCATCTATGTCCTCAACACCCAACAGAGGACAGGTCAGAATGGAGGGAGGGCACATCCTGACAATCTCAGCAGTCAGTGTGACCTGGGGAAGTTGCTCCTGTTTCCTCACTGCTCACTGTTCAGTGAGAATAGTACCAGTCCCTACTTGACAGTGTGTGATTGAGACTTACATGAGATCATCTGCACAAGCACCTAGTATGTGACCTCGCATGCCATAGGCACTCAGGCAATATCCTCAACATCACCGTTGTCTGTGAATCGACCCCATGTGAAACGGAACCACACCGAATTACGTTGGGTTGAATTGTCCTACTTATACCTTCTCTTGTCCGCACTTCCTTGTTTTTAGTTTCCACTGCCATGCAGCTGGCACCAGGCGTGGCTCACAGGGTCTCTGCAAATATTGCAGATTGATGAATCAAGATGTTGCCAGTCTGTCAGGCCATACCTATCAAGGGAAAGGGGTATCTCCGAAGCCCCAGCCAGGGAGGTAACGTGGACTCCTCCACATTCATGACAGAGTGAGGAACCAGGCCCTGGCTTCCCACTAGACTGCAAAGCCCAGGAATAGCTCCCTGGATTCTGTGTGCCTCGGTTTCTTGTTCTGTAAGAAGGGTAATAACAGAAGGGAGCCCATAGCATTGCTGAGAGGATTGAGTGAGTTGCTGAGTGAGTAACACACTTAGAACCACCGTGCTGCTCTTGGTCTGGGGTTCAAAGTGTGGAGATCGGGATAGGCCTGACTCTGCCACCTCCCCTTCTCTTGCCCTAGAGGTGGCAGTTCCCTGGAATTGGTGTTGACCACTGTCCTGAATGTTTTTATACTTTTCCTATATTTGTAGGTATCCATTTTCAGCTGATAGGGTTTGGGCTTGTTTGTAAAGTTGATATAAATGGTGTGCCTCGCACATGTGTTTGTTTTCCCTCCGCATTGTGTTAATGAAATCACCCCTGCTAATGCAGGGGACTCCAGCACACCGTGTTCATTGCTGCATAGTATCTCACTGTATGAATGTACCGCGTTCTCTCTATTCCTTTTCCCACGATGGGCATTTAGAGCATTTCCTGTTTTTCACTGTAGCAAACAATCCCGCCAGGCGCGTCCCTCTGCTTGCCTTCTTGTGCTCATGCTTCAGGAACTCTGGGTCATACAGTGTGCATCTTTTTGCCTTTACTGGATAATCACAAGTTGTCCACCCCCCAAGAGCAGACACTTCACCTACCTTATCTCAATGCCCCTGCCTCACTGGGAGAAAGGAGTTACTATCCCATTTTACAGATGGAGCATATGTTTAGTTACCTATTTCTGCATAACAAATCACTCTGAAACTTAGCTTAAAACAGCAAATATTTATTACCTCCCCGTTTCCACCAGTTGGGAATCCAGGTGAGGCTTAGCTGGGTACCTCTACCTCTCACAAGGCTCCAATCTAGGCATCAGCCAGAGCTTCAGTCACCTCAAGGCTCAGCTCGGAGAGGAGCTGCATCCAAGCTCACTCGAGTGGCCATTGGAAGGTCTCGGGGCCTCATAGGGGGCTGATTAGAGACATCAGCTCCTTTCCATGTGGGCTTCTCATAACATGGCAACTGTCCCTCCTCAGAGCGAAAAGCAAGCAATCGAGAAAAGGTACCCAAGATGGAAACCACAGTTGTTTTGCAATCTAATCTCACAAGTGACATTAGCATCACTTCTACCATATTCTTTTCATTAAAAGTGGATCCATTGATCCAGCCCATACTCAAGGTGGGGAGAGGATTTCACAAGCAGAGCAATAGTGAAGGTAGGGACCACTGGGAGTCCCCTTAGGGGCTGCCTATCCCTGGGCAACTGAGGCTCAGAGAGGTAAAGTGACTTGCGCAGGGTCACACAGGAGTCAGGGACAGCGTCAGAATTGGAAGCCAAGGCTGCCTGGCCCTGATGCTGGGCACCTTTCAGCCACCATGCTGCCTTTGACTTAATAACAGGTTCCGACTTACGCTAATAAACAAGTCTCTTGCACAATAGAACTTAAGGCAAGCGCTTAATGAATGGATTTGCTAATAGTGCTGCCTGTTTGCACACATTAGCTCAAGTTTCCCCGACATGATCCATGGGGACAGCTAAGCCAGGCTCTCAGGAGGAGCCTGTCTGCCAAGCGCAGAGCCCAGGTTCCCATGGAGCCAGGGAGTGATCTCTGCTACATTTCCTATTTTTCTGCTGTTCTTGTTTTGCTCCTAATTTATTTTTTTTTAATGGACTTCACACTTCCTTGACTTCTTAAGAACAGCTAACTGCATCCCACATAACTCAAGGTCAGGAATATTGGGTGTTTTCCTGGAGGGACTTCAGAGGGGAGTGCCAAGGTCCCCTTCACTGACTGGCCCCAGACCAGTTTCTTGCTTCTCAGCCACTGTAGACACAGCGGCCAGGCCACCCAGCCCCGAACGGCTGTGGCAGCGCTGAGTGGAGGCCAGGCCCAGACCTCACTTCTCTGCCAAGGCTTCTGCCTTGAGTCCTCCAAGAGCCTTTGAGCCTCCCCTGATTCCCAGTGAGATTCCCAGTAGGGGATGCTGCTGACTATGTTGCTTCTAGACAAGTGACATGTCACTGGCGCTGAAACATTTCCATGGAGGCATGGTGCCCAGTGCCCCAAGGTGAGAGGGAGTAAGAAATGTGGATTCAAGAGTGTCCCTGCCCCTATGCCCTGGCCCTCTTCTCTAGCGGTATCCACTGGTCCTTCCTGATTAAGAGACTTCCGGCAGGAGTAATTTGCAGACATCAGACCCTCTGGAATCAGGGCTGTGGGCTGGCTGTGGAAACTGGAGGAGACACAAGATCAATCCATAGCCTCAGGGTGTTCCTCATTCTCAGGGGACAGAGAATGTGCTCCACGTGTCTCCGATCTCCGAGTGGCCATGCTGAAAAGAACCTTAGGATAGAGCCACGACTTTACAGAGGAAGAGGGCTCGGGAGACAGCCAGCGACCATGACAGTCAGTATGAGCCTTTACCTAAAAATACCTGCGTTTGTCTAGCTCTACTGCATCAGCATCAGGTAGATACGAGCCACACATTAAGTCATGCGACCCTCACCCCACCCTGTGAACTGACATTATCTTACAGAGGAGGAAACTGAGACTCAGGGAGGTGCCCAGGGACACACAGCCCTGCCCGAGGGGAAGATGAGGCTCTCAGAGCAGGTTTTTAGAAGGAGGGGGACACACAGGGACCTGAATTGGAAGGGGAAAGGATTTGAGGAGCTGAGAAGGCTGTTGATGACAAGACAAGCATGAAGTAAGTGCCAGGGAAGAGGATGCCCCAGTTAAGTGCGCCTCCCACCCTTGCTTTTGCGTCTTGGCTTCAGCCTGCATCATGAATGCTCCCTGGAAACCAGCATGTCTCCACACCAACTTGGGCCAGTCTCTATGGGGAGAGAGGCCCCCTCCAGGTGAGCCTCTGTGCCTTCCCCATGTTGGCTACCCCATGCAGGATGTGGAGGATCCAGACTTGTGGAGCACGGGATGAGGGACCTTCATTTAAGATACCCAGGCCCGACCCTTTGTGATTTGCTTACATGGGAAGCTGGTGTCCCCAAGTCCCCACTGACTCTTGAGAAGGGGTTCAGGAGGGGGCAGGAAGGCTTTATAGCACATCTCCAGGACCACCTCCAGGTAGGGACTGTCCCGCTAGCCCCTGAGGGGCCTCCATCCCTGGCTGGCCTTCACAATGCACCCGTGCAGGGCCTGACCTATGGATTTTCTGCCGCTCCTTGATCCGCTTCACTCCAGTCTAGTACTTCATTAAACCGCAGCCCCAGCAACCCTGGCGTGGAGGGCTGTGAGAGCTGAGTGGGGGACTGGGGTCCCTGTGATGGCTTCCAGAGGCTGCAGAGCCCCCAGCTTCCATGCTTCAGCCTTTTAGGGACTCGGGGTCATCCAAGGAGCCCTGAGCTTAGACACCCCCCAGGGCAATCCCTCATTGAATAACCCGGAAAACTTTGGCCTAAGGAGGGGCTATGACCCCCTCAAGGTCACACAGCAAGTTAACAAGTTAGCTTGTGGCATAAAGCAGAACACAGGGCCCACCTGAGCACCCAGCTCCACCTCACTCCCCCAGCCCTCCTCCACACCCAGTGCTGCCTGCCCAACCCCCACTTTCCACCCAGGCTCCTGGTCTCTGTTTTTCTTGCTAATTAGAGGTCTCAGCAATGACTCCGCTGTCCCAGCCATTTTAGAGCCGTCATTAATTTCAAGTGCCTTCAGAAATAATCATCATCGTAAAACCCTGGGAGCTGCTGGGATGCCGGTGGATAGGACCAGCATAGAGCAGGCATGCAGGCAGGCCTGGTGTGCCACCCTCTCCTTTCTGTGCCCAGGGGACCCTTGGCCCTTGCCCCAGCTCCACTTCCTGCCTCCTCAGCCTCTCAGAGTGAGAGAAGAGCCGGACTAGGGCTCTGACATCAGATATACACAGAGCTTCAAAGCCCAGCTAACTCGTATGCACAGAGTGAACCTGAGTGAGTCACCAGCCCTCCCAGAGCCTCAGTCTTTTTATCTGTACAGTAGGGACAGCAATGCCAACCTTGCAGAGAGATGAAGCTGTGAAGTGTAGCTGAGTCTTGTTTACAGTAAGGGCTGAGTACATGTTGGAGGGTCTTATCCTCTCCTCCTGTGTTCCCTGGCAAACCCATCCCGGCTCCACCACTTTGCTGTGAGCACTCAGGCTGCTTGCTCCAGCTGCCCACTCCTGCAGTTCTCAACCTGCAGCCAGGGTCTGCTGTGTGCCCACCCATGAGACATGCAGTCTCAGACCTGCTCTTGGGAGCTCCCAGTCTGAGGTCAGAGGGAAAAGATTAGGGCCCTGCCTCTAAGGTCATTTCTGGGGCAAGTAGGCAGGAATAGAAGAAGTGGGTCTTGGTTAGGTTTTGAAGCACAGGTAGAAACCACGAGGGTGGTTTGAAGCACGCCACAAGGGTGTTACAGTGGGCAGGAAGGCCTGGGGTGCAGGGGAACGTTCTTCAGCTGGAGCTCCTGGACATGGTCCCCTGGTTGTGCCACAGAAGACTCGGACTGGGCCAGGCCGATGTGTCACATTCTCCATGGCCCTGGGACCTCTGAGAGGGCTCTGCTGGGGACCACCACACCCCACAGGAGAGGAGAAAGGTATCCTCCACAGCTCATACAGAGGTATCTGACTGGGTGCGGACCCAGTGACACACCCTCCTTTCCTGGAGTCTCTGGGTGACAAGGTTAGGGGCCCATACTCTCACGAGGCCCAAGCTAGGCCCTCAAAAAGGTCCCTCTTCCAAGTTGTTCCCCCAAAGCTCCCCTCACCCCATTGTTTCCATTGGAATAAAACAGGGAGAGCTGGGAGGGGTCCTGCCTTTTGGAGACAAAGGGAAGGGGAATGATAAGGATGCCATTGACAGCGGAGAACGGAGGCCCAGGGGCGCTTCCTCCCAGACACAGCTCTGTGGCCATCCCTGCTGCCCCCAAGGCGCGGAGGGATCATTGTGGGGCCAGAGTACCCCACCCCAGGACCCCGGCTTCCTCAGGTGGCACCTGGGGGTTGGGAAGTAGAAGCAGTGGGCTCTCCCCCATTTCTCCGCCGAGATCACTGAGGCAGGGAGCAGGTGAGTCGGGGGCGGAGAGATGTGGTGGCCGCGCCTTGCCTGCGTCAGTCACCGCACCAGGAATAGCCCTCGCCCCCGCCCCCGCCCCCCAGCGGGTCTGCGCGCCCGCAGGGTGCCTGGCGGAGCCTTTACGCAGGAGCCAGCGAACGTCTATTCCTGTCGGGCTGGTGGGAGGAGGCGGCGCGGGAGGGCGGGAGCACGGGTAGCTCGCAAACAGCCGGGCTGGGGGGCTGGGGAGTCTGGGGAGGGGTCCAGGCAGCGGGGAGTTGAGGGACTGGAAGCCGCCTGCGCTGGGCTCTGTGAGTGAGGGGACCCCTGTGCTCGCCTCCCCGCTTCCCCTCCCACCTATAAGTCTCTCTGCCGAGCCTGCCCCCTGCTGGTCCACTCAGCCCTAGGAGGCGAGTTCAATTCCCTTTCCATGCCTTTGGGGGCTGTGTGACCATGGGCAGGGCCTGGAACCTCTCTGGGCCTGGGCTTTTCTCCCTCTGTCACAGGGAGACACTAGTGCCGCCCCCTCCCCCCCCGAGTGTTGCTGGAGGACGAACGTAGAGTTCACAGCAGAGCATAGCGCGGACAGCTGCTCAGAGGGGGCTCTAGCTAGGCCTAAGATGGGGATGGGCAAAGACACAGGAGACAGGAGAAAGTGCTCCAGGAGAGACTGTCCAGAGCAACGGTGCGCCAGAGAGGCCGAGAAGTGCCCAGAAATGGCGCAGCTGGAACGGAAGGTCTGTGCAAGCCTGTAGGCTGTGTGTGAGGCTGGACATCGGAGAAGCGAGGTGCTGCTGGGGGTGGGGAGAGGTCCCTCCGTGGCTGCCAGGCATCTCTGCAGTGCTGTCGGGCAGGCTTCCTGGGAGAGGGTTGGCACTGGAAGTGGGATTCCAGGGTCTGCCCCAGAATCGGTGAGGCTTTGGGCTAGATCGCCTCCTCCCCAGCCTCAGCTGCCCTCGTGAACTCAAGGTATCAGCATTCATGTGCTAACGGGGTGTTCGCAGCACTGGAGAAGGGATGGCTGTGCCGGGTGCTGTCAGCGTGGATGGTTATTCTGATAAAACTGGCTTGGTGTTAAAGGGCATCTGGCTTCAAGGAGGTACAGGGAAAAGGTGAGGTCCTGAGGGTAGTGACCTACTCGGCAGACTTTGCCAAGACATCCCTGCTGTCCTAGTCTCTGTAGCTCCGAGTCAAGGAGGATCTGCATCTCCGAGGAGAGGTCCCATTCCTTGGGCCCATCTGAAGTTGCGGCCCCAGCCGAGGATCCCCGGGACCGTTCCGGAGGAGGTTGGGGAACAGTCAAGCCCAGACGGAGGCTCTGCGCTGCCCTCTGCTGGCCGCTGGGTGCAGGGCCTCCGGACGGCGCGGGCCAGAGAGGCCTGCCGCCCTCTGCTGGGCATGAAGCCAGGCTGGGCGGGGACGCCCGCCGCAAGGAGGTACGCGAGACCCCGCTCCTGGGTAGAGCCGCCGGGCCAGCGCGGATTCCTCGCTGTCCTCTGGAGCTTCCCATTCTGCCTGCCTCGCCCTCCCGCTGCCAGGATGCGGGTGTTCCAGGCTCGCGGACTTTCCGAGAGGAGGGCCAGGTCGGGGGCTCCCGGTCAGCCCTCCCCTGCCGTCCTCCAAACAACCCTGTTGGGGTGGGGAGCCCTGTCCGTCCTCCTGTGTGTGTTCGTCCACAGCCCAGTTAACACGTGTAAACATACTCGCGCACTCACATGCACACGCATGTGGCTACACAAAATCACACACAATGGTGTGCGCGCACACACCCAGGGAGGTCCGCACGCCTGACTCCCCGGGACCCGCTGGCCCAGGACTCGCCCGGAGCCCGAGACCCGGAGGGGCGCGGCCGTGTGCGGTGCTGGAGCGCCGGGCTGGTGGCCCCTAGCCTGCGCCCGCCTACTGGTTTCTCTGCGCCCCCTGCGTGCAGGGCAGCGGCTGGGGCGCCCCTCGCTCTCGGCCCCCTCCGCTGAAAGGAGACGAGCCCCCCCCACCAGGTTTTGCGGCCGCGCCTTCTCCTCCCCCGCCCGGCTCCCGCCGCTCGCACGCTCCCTCCTCCCTCCGTCCCTCCTCCCTCCCTGACTTGCTCCTGGCGCTCCCTCCCCGCGCCGCTGCAGAGCGCGGAGCCCGAGCGGGAGCCGGAGCGGGAGCCGGAGCGGGCGGCGGGCTACGGCGCAGGCGGCGGCGGTGGGTCCCGGTCCCGGCCCCGGAGGGCGCGGAGTCCCCACCCGCGCCGCTCCGGCCCCTCTCCCGACGCGGGGCGCCTAGCAGCATGCGCGGCCGCTGCCCGCCGGCCCCGGCCCCGCGGCGGAGCGCCCCTGGCCTCGACCCCGGCCCCAGCGGCAGAGGCGGCGGCGGCGGCTCTGGGCCGGCCCAGGGCGCAGAACCAGGCTCGCGGATCCCGCGTCGCGCGTCTTGAGCGCGCCTGCCCCTCCGCCGGCTAGGGCCGCGGCCTCCCACCTCCCCACTCCTGAGCCCCGGCCCCGCATCCGGCTCGGCTCCCGCCCGCGCGAGGCGGACAGACGGACGGCCAGCCCCGCGAGGGCGCACGGACTGCCGGGCGGAGGTGTCAGAGGAGGAGGAGGAGGAGACGGAGGAGGGGGCTGGGCAGGGGCTGGGGCCGGGCCGGGCCGGCGGGAGAGACATGCGATTGGTGACCAAGCCGAGCGGACCGAAGGCGCGCCCGAGATGCAGGTGAGCCTGGCGGCCGCGGCCAAATCCCAAACCGGCAACCCCGCGGCAAGCGCCCCTGGGGACTGCCGTCCGCCCTGGTTGCGCCCTCCTGGGGTTGCAGGGCACCCCGGTGCCACCCAGACCTCCTTTGGGGTCACAGGCCTGATTTCCCCTCAAGCCTCAGAAATGAAGATTCTTCCTTTCCCACAACCCTCCCTCCAACCCTAACAAATTCCGGGTTTGTAAGCTGGGAGCCTGGAGCTGGGGAGGGGCCCCCCACGGGTGTCCCAGTACTGCTCTCCCCTTCCTGTCCCCCCTCCCGTTCTGAGCATTGGTCACTCTAGAGGGTAAGCCCCCTGCTCAGCCCTGGGTGGGTACCTCCCTTCGTGGACCCCAGGTGCCCCCAGGCAACCCCCACCAGTGCCAGACACTCCCTAGCTGGTGGACACAGGTCAGGGACTGGGTTTCTCCACAAGCTGCAGCCTGGATGGCAGCTCCCCTGACACACAAGCATCGCCCCTTTCCAGCTCCTGCCCTGTGAAAAGGAGATGGGGAGTAGGAAGAATGGAGGAGAGGAAGTTGGGGACCAGGAGAACCCAGGAACCCTTTAGGGGCCTCCCCTTTGTCTGCCTTCAGCGCGGGCTCTCACCTCCTCCTGCCCCACTTTTCATTCTAAGGCAGAACGGGTGGGAGGTGGGAACCAGCTGAGAAGAGGGAGGTGAGGAGGGAGCCTCCTGCTCCCCCTCACGCCCTTTTCGGGGTGGGCTATGGGCTCTCTACTCTCAAGGCATGCCAGGAGATGTGTCCCTCCGGGCGGATCCCACTTTGAGGAGGAGGGGTGGGGCCAGGCCAGTGGGCAGCCCCCTCCCGGTTCCTGCTAGGGTCGCAGCCCAGCCTGGTCCAGCCCAGCTGTGCGGGCACCTCCTCTTTGTTCTCAAAGGCCTTCGGGTTGGGGTGGGAGAGAAGGGGCACCTAGGAGGATGGGAACAGCTCTGTCCCAAGGGTGGGGGGGTGGGAGTGCAGGAGGCCCTGAGCCAGTGGGAACTGTGGCATCTGGACAGCCCCTTCCTGCTCACCCAGCCCTCCCTCAGTCCTCTGCTTGGCTTGGGCAGCCAGGGGGCACATAGCCCAGCCTGGCCAGTGGCTCTGGGCTCAACTCTGCTGGCCATTATGCCAGCGACTTCAGCACCAGTGCCTCCAATTCCCAGGGAGCAATGAGCCGGGGCACCTAGGCAGCAGAGAGCCTGGGGCTTCCCCAGATCCAGCACAGAGTGTCAGTGAGGAGAAGAGGGCCAGCTGCTCCCAGACCCTTTGTCCTTGTGTAAGCCAGGAAGGAGCTTGAAATCCTCACGCCTCTGAGCTAGCAGGCGGGAGAAGGTGCTAGCAGCAGGTCTGCTGGGACAGCATGCCTGTCCTTCCTGCTTTCCACCCATGGCCTGAGGTGGGAGGGCGGGTACAGGGTGACACGGAGAGAGACCAAGAACTCCTTGGAACCATGCTGAAAGAGGACACAGACTCAGATCCGGACTCCCAGCAGCACCCAGCTGCCCCTCCTGGAGGGGGCTTAGTGAAGGCGGGGACAGGCCCCTGCCCACCTCCCCACCCTCTGCCAATTTAAGTGTGAGCCCCTGGGGAGGGCTTGGTTAAAGCTGCAGTCTTCCCCAGGGTCTGGAGTTAGAGTGGGAACCAGCTTTTAGGGGGATGGGCATGTGCTCAAAGCCAAGTTCCCAAGGCCTGCGGGCTGAGGGGCCCTGTGTGACTGGGAGGGAGGTGGAGAGAGTACTTACTCTACCCCAGTCCTCTTTTGTCTGGGTTTATCTTCATCCTCCGCCCTCTGACCATCCATTTTTCCTATACTGGGTATTGCTTTCTAAAACCCAGACTCCCAGAGGGATACCTCCCCCACCCCACCGCACAAAAAGCAACCTCTTGTGGAGGTGGGTGGGGGCTCTGCATGGAGCACTTCAGGGTCCCTGGTGCCAGTGATGGCTCCTGTGTGCTGCTGCTCTTCAGGCGCCTGCGGAAGCAGGTATCTGGGGGAGCACAGTTGGGATTGGGTGTGTTTCTTTTGGGGGGTGAGGCAGTGCAGGCATTCATGCAGGGTCCCACAGAAGCCTGAAGCCGGGTGGAGGGTGGAGGGTGGAGGGTGGAGGAAGTGGAGCCGGAGAAGGGCCAGGGAGAGGAGGCAGAAGGCATGGTGGTCTCAGAGTCAGGGCCTTAGTTTGCTGACTGGAGTGTCTTGGGCTCGCGGTCCTTCGTGTGGCACTCTGTGGAAGTGGCCTCCCAGCCCCCATGGTTAGCCTCTGACAGCTTTCTGTTCTGTTTCCTCCAATTCCTCCACGTGTCCCCCCATCCTCACCTGGCTTAGCCCTGCATCCCCTCACAACAGGCCCTCTCCTCTCCTTGTCCTGACCCCCTCCTCCAAGAAGCCTCTGTGACTGCTTCAAGTCACTCAGCCCGCGCTTCTCTAGGCACTCGCAGCATAGAGCCACTCTTGTTTGCACTGAATACCGTAGCAGCCCATTCACACATGCATTTGTTCTGCACATCCTAGCCAAGCTGCCTGCTTGGCTCTGGCTAAGCGTGGTCTGCCTTGAACACCCTGGGCAATCCTAGTACCCTTCCTTTGGCCCTCATCCGTGGCCCCTGGCATGGAACAGACCCGTGGAGGTACCAGGGAGTAACTCTTGGCTAGCCGCAAGGACTACCTGTGCATGAATGCACAGAGCTAGGTGATGTCAAAGGTGCTTCAGGCAGCAGTTGGAAAGAGACTAACGGGTACTCAGTAGCCCACATGGACACTCAGAGAAGGGTGGATTTCTCCCTGGAGGTCGAGGTTGTCAGAGATGCTTTAGGAAGAGGGGGAGACTTATTGAGTCCTAGGGAAGTAGCAGACTTTGCAGAGACACAGAAAGCAGGGGACACCAGAATCGGGGAAGTTTCTTTGTAGAAAGAGTGTGAGAAGGCAGGTTCATTTCGCAATACATGTGAGGCATTCTTGATGCTGCTCTTTGTTTAGTTGTGGAATGAATGAATGAATGAATGAGCGAACGAATGAACGAATGAATATCCCTGGGTACGGTGGGCTCAGTAGAGCTGTGCTGACAACAGTCAACCTGTGTGTGTTCTGTTTCCTCAATGTTGTTTCATAGTGAAGTTGTTAAGAGTGTAAACCCTGGAGCCACTGTAGACCCTGGGCTCAATTCTCAGCTCCACCACTGCCCGGCTCTGTGACTTTGGGCAAGTTACTTAATCTTTCTAGGTCTGTCTCTTATCCATAAAGTGAGGGTAACAATAGCACCCACCTCAAGGGAAGACGTGACAATTAGGTGTGCTAACATAAGCAAAACATTTAGAACAGTGCCTGGTAATGTTAGGAAGTGCCAGGTACCCTTACTAAATGCTAGCTACTCATAGTTTATCATGATCTTATCCTTGTAGGTGGTAGGTGCAGAGATTTGATTTTATACCTGGGAAAACAGAGCCAGCGAGGTGGAGTGACTTGCTCTAAATCCCCAGCTTGCAAGTCTGGGGTTCAGTCTAGAATGCCTTCTTCCTGGCCTCTGGCCTGGGGCTTTTACTCACTACCCAGGCCTAGCCTGTTAATTCATCGAGACATTTAGTATTAGTAATCATAGTAGTAGTGATAATACTATAACGAACACTGTGGTCCTACTCCGCTCAAACACAGGCACTCAGTCATGATGTACATCTTCCCATGTGCTAGACCCCTTCCCTTCACCTCTTTTTCAGTGACTACCCTAAATTATGTATTTAACAATCCCTTGCCTCTTGAAAATTATACAATTTAAATATATATATAAGTAGTTCAGTTTTCGTTATTTTTGAACTTTATAAAAAGCACAAACCACATGCAGTCCTCTGGAATTTGCCTTTTTCTTTGTCACATTTAAGCTTCATCTATGTTGTTGCAAATAATAGTAGATGTAGCTCATTTACACTGATGTATAGTGTTCTGCCATGTGATCATAAAAATGTTATTTCACATTCTCCTACCAATGGACATTTAGGTCATTTCCATGTTTTGCTCTTACAAACAATGCTTCCAAGAACCTTCTCATCCCATCTCTGAGACAACGTGCAGTGTCTCTGGCGCACACAGCTAGGAGTGGAATTGCTGGCCGGTAGGGCATGTTTGCATTCGGCCTTACTAGGATATTTGCCAAAGTGTTTTCCAAATTGGTTAGACCAGTTGGTCGTCCCCCCAGCAGGAGACGAGTGTTCTCATTGCACCCATCCTGATCAACACTCGGTGTTGTCAGGGGCCTTGACTTTTACTGATTGAATGAATGTAAGATGATATTTCATGGTGGTCTTGATTTGCATTTCTGGAATTTGGGGTTTCTGGTGTATGAAATGGGGGTTAAGATGGGCAGCAGCCAGTGTGGACTGGGTACTCACTAAGCCATCACCCCATCAGCACCTGTTCCCCCAGTTGTGGGGATACTGCCCTACCATCCTTGAAGTCCGGGATGGATACGAGCAATCAGGGAGGACTCCATAAGCAAGTGGGATGAAGGAGGAGCAAGAAGGGCTTAAGTCCCTGCATGTTTAGTGCAAACAAACAACAGAAAATTCCAGGAACCCCAGAGGCTTTGTGTTCACCCCAGGATGGGAATGCGTGGTCCTAGCTTAGGAGGTGGAGGGATCCTGTGTTTCGTTATTTTAGCATACCCCAACTCCTGCACAGCCCTGGATGGGGAAAATGTGTGCTTGCTCCTCCTCCGTTCTCAATTCCATGGGGAGTCCTCCCTGACGGCTCTTGCTCATGGATCGAATGAGGGGTGGCTGAGCAAGGTGACTCCGGGGCCTTTCAGGGCCCCTACCCGCGAGGCCCTCCAGACCCCTGCTGGCCCAGAGGGGCTGAGAAGCCTCATACTGGCAGGCTAATTTGGAGCAGCTCCCTCTGCCAGCCTGGTGCACCACCGATTGATTCCACGCTGCCTTTTCCGCCTGGGCCTGGGCCCCCAGAGCTGGTTAAAGACAAGCACCGGGGCTGGCGGAATAATTATGCCTATTTCATGTGACACCCAAATTGATTGCCGCCAGGGTGACATTACCAGGGCATTGTTCCTCGTCTCCAACCTCTTATTACATGTTATTAGGGTGTGTGGTGTGTGTGTTTTCCTATTTTTTCCCGTTTCGGGGAATTAATCTCTCTCTGCCACCTCCTCTGCTTCCTGCGGAGAACCTGCTGTCGGCTCTGGGGGTTGCGGGGGGCGGGGAGGGGGCTGGCCAGCCTTCTTCTTCTGCCTGGCCCAGTGTAGGGCTGCAGATGCAGGCAGTGGAGGGGGGAGCTGGCCATCTCTAGTCCCTTTACTTGGGTGCAACATGGGGGCATCTCGGAGCTGAGAGGGGCTACTGAGGTGTAGCTCCCAGCAGAGGAGGCCTTCTGCAGTCGCCTTGATCCATGGCCTCAGCTTGCATGCCTCCCATGACGGGCTGCTCACTTACTCCTGAGGCAGTTCTTCTGTCCTGAGCCATCTAATCCAATGTCCCTCTAATGTCCCATCAGGTTCCCCACATGGGCTGAACGGCCTCCCCTGGGAGCTCACCATGGGTATTGGCTCCGCTCTCCAGGCCTGCAGTGGACCTTTGCAGCTTCTGCCTTGATATGCCCCTTAGAGATCTGCAGAGGTGCCTGTTCTCCCCCAAGTCTGGGCTTCTTATGAACGGACAGCTGGGTGGTGGCATCGTTGTGCCTGAACAGGACACACCTCCTGTATGTGCCTGGCTGGAGGCTCCATCACTTCCTGGGTACTAGGCTCAGTTTACCAGGTTGGTAAAATGGACTCTGGCAATGGCGTGGCCAGGATTCATTTGAGCAGAGAGGGCTTTGAACCGCCAGCGCTGGGAGGGGGGCAAGTGTTTTTTTGCAATCTGCCTGTCCGTGTTACATAGAACTGACTGGACCTGGGTTTGTGATGTTTTAGAGGGTTATTTTTCAATCTTTTCCCCTTTTGAGGCAGAATCACCCAAACTCTCACCTGTCCCTGACTCGGCCCTGCCACGGGGTGGCCATATGACCCTTGCATGGTGTGGAGGAGAGAAGGTGGCGGTGGCTGGGAGGCTGGAGTCCTTCCTAGGTCCTAGCCTGGAGATGCTGTGGGGCCTTGCGCAAGTCCCTGATGCTCCTGGGCCTCA
The DNA here is from genome assembly GCF_049354715.1 of Callithrix jacchus. Lineage (NCBI taxonomy): Eukaryota > Metazoa > Chordata > Mammalia > Primates > Cebidae > Callithrix > Callithrix jacchus. The sequence goes on from NC_133509.1 coordinate 23,358,533, forward strand.
GTTTCTTCATCTGTATGAGGGTCTCCAAGGGTGTTACGCCTTTGGAGCCAGACAAGCACAGGACTTCGGGCAGGTGAACCAACGGCTCAGAGCAGTGAAGCGGGTATGTACCAAGGTGATGGTTGGTGGGGTCATTCAGCAAAGCACTTAGTATGCGTGCTGCTATAAATGTCTCTTCCCTTCCCTTCCCTCTCCCTGCACTTTCCGCCCCAGCAGTGAGGGCAGTGTGAAGTCTGCCGTCCCGCTTCCCAGTGAGGAATTTGTGGTTCCCAGAGGTAAAATCACTTGCCCAAGATCACACAGCTCAGCAGGCCCTTGCACCTGAGTCAGAGGAGGCAGTAGAGGAGTGGGCGGGACCGCCCGGGGTCTGCCTGCCTCAGGCCCAGGCCCAGCTCTGCCACTCATCACTGTGGGACTTCGGGTGAGGTGGGTCACCTCTCGTCGCCTCAGTTCTCTAATCCGTGAAATGGGGATCATACCAGCCTCTTAGGGTGGTTATGGAGCTCAAACAGCTTCATGCCTGGTCCATAGCCAGTGCTATGTTAGTGTTCGCTTTTTTTAAAAAAGGCACCATAGGGGAGTGATGAAGAGCATGGGGTCCGAGCCAACGCGCTGGGGCTCACCCCGTGAATGCTGACCTGAGCACGCTGTAGAGCACCGCTATGCTTCTGTGCTTTCCATCTGCAAAACTGGGACCATGCAGCACTTACCTCAATGGGTCGGTGCGGGATTCAGTGAGTTTTATATGTGAAGTGCCTGAAATCGTGCCTGGTACTCCAAAGGCCACTCTGATGGGTTTACCAATCATCATTCTCATCACTATTCTAACTCTCTGGCTAACGCCAAATCCCATGCTAGCCCCGCCACACGTCTCAGCCTCTCACTGCCAGCCTGCGGTCTGTGAGGCTGTGACACCCCCACCCCAAGCACAAGGCCTCTGGCTCTCCCAGGTGAGGGCTGGCTGGTGTCCAGGCCTGAGCCGTTACCAAGTAGAGAGGCCCTGAGGGCTGGGGCTGCAGAGAGGGGTCCCCCGGGAACCCCAGGAAAGTGTGAGAGGACAACTGGGGATGAGGCAAGCGTGTTCCAATGGGCCACTGGCCTGGCAGGGGATGGCGCTGGGGCCATGAGGGTCACCTTCCTGTCCCCAAGAGCCTGGGCTGGCATCTCAAGACATGCAAAGGGGGATATGGGGTATAGGACTGGGTTGTCCTTGGGCCCCCTCAGGTCACCATGAATAAGCACTGCCTGCCTCACCTCAGCTCTGGGACAGCTCCCATCCAAGTGGGGGTACTGTCCGCTTAGAGGGTCCCAGCATGGGCAACCTGTGCTGGGGCAGGAAGGGCACAGAGTGGTCCAGGACTCCCCTGAGGTCACACAGCAGGGCAGGGTGCACTGGCTGGAGCCCAGGCCTCAGCCTTTTGCTCACCCAGAATGGGCTCCTGTGGGCCCTGCCCGACTCCCACTCCTCTCCACCAAGGCCGCCACTCCTGGAGGGCAGAGTCTATATATAGAAGCCGTTAAACACTAAGATGCTGCGACAATTAAAATTCATAATTTATCCCGCAAATGGCCTGGGGCTGCGCGCTGGCCGGAAGGCTGGCGGCTCTCGAGATGGCTGTGCCCTGGTGAGGTGGGCAGGGGCATTCCTCCCTTCAGTGCAGAGCAGCTGAGTGCTGGCCCAGAGTGACCTGGGAGTCCAGGACAGGCAGGCAGACAACCACACCATGCCCAATCGGCACCTCCAGCAGGCGCTCAGGCCAGTGAGCACGTGTGGGAGGTGGTGGAGCTTCCCTGGGTGCACCTGAGTGATGGTGCTGGGGACCCCCAGCACCCGGGAGTGGGGGAGGAGGGGCAGCCAGCACACATACGCACACACACACCTCACACACAGACACATCACACAGACACACACAAACACTACACACACATACCCCACACACACACACACACAGGACACACACGCAGACACACCACACACACACAGGCCACTCACACACACACGCTCACACACAAACAGGCCAGTCATACAGATGCACACCACACACACAGGCCACTCACACACACACAGAGGCCAAAGACACACACACACACACACACACACACGCCACTCACACACACACATACCATACACACAAATATAGACACATCACACACCCACAGGCCACTCACACAGACACACTATACTCACACACAGACACATCACACACACACAGAAGTCATTCACACACACCACACACACACAGAGGCCACTCACGCGGACACACTGCACACACACAGAGGTCACTCACACACAGACACAAACACACACACATAGAAGCCATTCACACACCACACTCACACACACAGACACACACAGGCCACACACACAGACACACTGCACACACACAGGCCACTCACACACACAGACACATCACACACACACAGACACAGACACAAACACAACACACACGCGTGCCACTCATGCACACACACACCATACACACAGATGCATCACACAGACACAGGCCACTCACACACAGACACAGACACACACCACACTCTCACACACACACACAGACCACTCACACACAGACACACACCATACACACAGGCCACTCACACACAGACACACACCATACACACACACATCACACACACACAGAGGCCACTCACACACACATCACACACACACAGAGCCACTCACACAGACACACACCACATTCACACACACACAGGCCACTCACAGACACATACCATACACACACAGGCCACTCACACACAGCATACACACATACACATCACACGCACACAGAGAGGCCACTCCACACAGACACACACCACAATACATACACACAGGCAGCTCACACACAGAGGCCACTCACACGTATACCACACACACACAAAGGCCACTCAACACACACCACACACACACAGAGGCCACTCACACAGACACACCACACACACACAGAGGCCACTCACACACAGACACACCACACACATAGGCCACTCAGACACACACCATACACACACACAGGCCACTCACACAGACACAGCACACACACAGAGGCCACACACACACACACAGGCCACTCACACACCATACACACACACAGAGGCCACTCAGACACACTACACAGGCCACTTACACACATACACTACACACGCAGAGGCCACACACACAGGCCACTTACACATACACAGAGGCCACTCACACAGACACCACTCACACACACAGGCCTCTCAGACACCACACACACACACACACACAGACCACTCAGACACACACCATACACACACACAGGCCACTCAGACACCACACACACACAGGCCACTTACACACATACACGACACACACACAGAGGCCACACACACATACAGAGGCCACTCACACAGACACCACACACACACACCCAGGCCACTCACACACTCACAGGCCACTCACACACCACACACACACAGAGGCCACTCACACATGCCACTCACACCACACTCACACATACACACAGAGGCCAGTCACACACGCTCACACACACAGAGGCCACTCACACACACATATACACACAAGCCACTCACACATACACACTCACACACACACTCCGGGGGCCCACAGCTCTTTGCTAGAACCGAAAACAAGAGGAAAATAATTATACACGACAAAGGACATGACCTCAGTGTTCTTCCAGGTTGATTTTTCTGTCCTTGTGGGGGGCGGCTGAGGACGAGGAGGAGAGAGGGAGGCTGGCAGGGGTGAGGCGGACCAGCCCCGGAGGAGGTGTGGGACACCTGCGGCACAGTCTACCCGGCTTTCTCCTGGGGGAGCTCAGCCTGGGCGCAGGACTGCGACTCTCAGGGTCTGCGCTCAGCCTCACCCCCTCCCCACGGGCCAGGAGGCAGCGCTGCAGATGAGACAGGCCAGTGACGGAATTGCCTCCCCGTTTGCAGCTCCTCCTTTCTGCCATTATCAGCCATTCACAGCTCAGCAGGATCAGCCCAGGGTTTGGGCCAGGAGAGAAGCCATCAGGAGTCCCAGGATGCTCTCAGGCAGACCAGGCCGCAGTCCCTGCCTCCCGCACACCTTTCTTGTCACTCTTCCCCTGTTGCGCAAAACGCCCTCCCCGGTCTCTTCCTTGGCCTGTGAAAAATGTGTTTCAGTCTGAGCTCACACAGCACCTCCCTCTCCTCCAGGAAGCCTTCCTTCATTGAGAGCTAGGTGAGGAGTTGGAGGCCAGAGTGTGAGTCCTGCCCCTCGCAGCAGTCATCTGGCAGGCTCACTCTGCCCCTGTGAGGTGCACGCGTCCGCAGGCTGGGCCTAGGAGTGTGGATCTCTATCAGGCCCAGCCCCGCTTCGGAGGCTCTCAGTCTGGGGGCCACGGGGGAGGAGGCTGCAGAAGCCACGGGAGTGGAGCTGGGAGAAGCCCAGCAGCAGTGGGGACAGGGTGGCCGGAGATCCAGAGGGGACCCACCAGAGGCTGTCCCTTCTCCCCAGGCTAGAGGAGAGCCACTGGGGAGACCCTGAGCTGCTTCTCAAGGCCAAGTACAAGGCCTCTCGGCATGGGGCATGAACAGTTGGCGGCCGCCACAACAGAAGGAAAGCCCCGGGGCGGGGTGGGGGGTGACCATCACAGGCCCCTCTAGATGGGCCTCACTGCACCCCCACTCCTGGCCACTTGGCCCCCGTCATCTCTGAGTAGGTGCAGTTTCCTCTAACACACTTTAACAGTTCCTGAAACAGATCTGCAAACCGAAGCTGAAGCAAAGGGACCTCGGCAGGCAGGGACTTGGGGAGAGGACAAGTCACAGGGCGCCCAGGCAAGGCCTTGCTTCTCTTCGGTGATCCTGCCTGAGTCCTTCGCCTTTTGAGTCTTCCCCCACCTGGATATGGAAATGCTCAGACTCACCTGTGGAGTCAGGGGATAGGATGTTTTAAGAGGCCCAGGCTGACATGCAGCAGGTCGGGGGGCTGGGACTGTGGTCGTGCCACAAGCTCTGGCCCCTGTCTCTTTCTTCCTGGTTTCTGTCTCTTTCCGTCTCCTGCTCTCCCCATTCTTCCTTGGCAGTGGAGCTGGCAGAGCCCTGGGCAGACTCTCTGAAGTGTCCCAGCCCCTTCCCAGGCCTGCTGTCCTCCTCGATCCATCCATTCTGCCACCCACTCAGTCACAGGCATGGCAGGCAGGCATCAAGGCAAGGTGAGGACCGTGCACCCGCACTTCATTTCCCCGTGAGGCCCTGCCCCGGCCACACAGCCAGGCTGAGCACCCAAAGGATCCTGGGCCGCAGGCTTTGTGGGGCAGACGCACCATGCAGATTGAATGCCTGTGTGTGCGGGGGTCCCTGCGGAACCCGAGGAACGCTGAGTGGGAGCACCATGAAATACTGATACCATAAACCTAAAATAACTAAATTTGCCATCCTGTGCTTCAGCCAACCCCAAATTCGGTGAGATTCAAGCCCAGGCGGCAGCAGCAGGCACAGGAGAAGAGCGTGGTGGGAAAGCCCTGAGCACATGTGGTGCATGTTACACACCATCTTCTGGAAGATGGGGAAAGGCTTTTGTCAGGTTTCGGGACAGATGCCTGGGTGTACCTCTCTGAGGACTAGGGCCTTCCCTCAGCCCTGGGGCCTCACCCTGGCACCACGCTGACAGGGCAGCCCTCCCCTGGCCCAGCCTACAGAGTCTAAGCCCCACTTCGCCCCAGGCAGCTCTTGGCGCAGGCAGCCCAGCTAGGAGACACAGATCTCTGCACCTGCGAGCTTTGTGACCCAGGACCCGGGCAAGCAAACTCCCCTTTCAGAGCCTCTGTTTCCTCAACATCTGTAAAATGGGTAAGAAAGGTCTCTTCTGAATATAGTGTTTCTGAGACAACATGTGTAAAGCCCCAAACCTCAGCTGTGTGCCATGGCTTATGCCTGTAATCCCAGCACTTTGGGAGGCCAAGGCTGGTGGATCACTTGATGTCAGGAGTTCGTGACCAGCCTAGCCAAGATGGTGAAACCCCGTCTCTAGTAATAATACAAAAATTAGCCTGGTGTGGTGGTGGACACCTATAATCACTACTCGGGAGGCTGAAGCTAGAGAATTGCTTGAACTGGGGAGGTGGAGGATGCAGTGAGCCAAGATTGCTCCACTGCACTCCAGCCTGGGCAACACAGCGAGACTCCGTCTTAAAAAAAAAAAAAAAAAAAAAAAGAAAAAAGCCCCAGGCTCGGCTCCTAGCAGGAGCTGTCCAAGTGTTAGTCCCTCCCATTTTCTAAAGGTATCTGGTGGATGATCCTGTAGAGGACATGTGGGGGAGTCATGCCAACCCCCATGGACCTCCAGATGCTGCCTATGGCACAGAGTGACTCCTAGCTCCCTCAGTGTTCTCTGAACCTGTCCACAGGTGATCCCAGGCCCCTTCCATCTCCCCTAATTACTCTCCTCCACCCTGAGACCCTGGGGGCACACCCTGAATGTGATGCCCCAGGGAAGGAAGCTGGTCATCCTGAGCCTTCCCCCCCAGGAGGCTTTTCCAGCCCCCAGTGAAACTGCAACTTAGGGCATGAACCTCCCATTCCCCTCTACCCTTTAGTAAGGTTTGGGGATGTCAACCTTCCAGCTGGAAAAAGGCTGGTTTCTGGGGACAGCACCCTCAGGGACCCTGGAGTGGAGCCCTTACTGTGCAGTGGGGGAGACATACCAGAGAGGGCAGGCATGGCTGAGGTCACACAGCAGGCTGGCCACAGAGAACCTCACATGTCAGGGAGCATTGCCTGAACCAGGCTGTATCTGCCCCATGGCATGAAGGAGGGTGTGGCTGGTGGCCAGCAGCCTGTCCCTCCCACTCTGGGCAGCTTGGAGCCTGGAGCCTGCCCTCTGTAGTGCGGGCCGATGGCGTCCCCACTGTCCTGAGCCAGGGAGGGACTGGCTGCTGGGGTCTGTGTGTGGTGCTGCAGGCACAGCTACTGCCTGCCTACCTACCTGCCTTTGCTACTTACCTCCTTTGTATTTATTGGTCCAATTTTTAAACTCTTACCCTTGTAGGAAGCCCTTCAGGGGCAAGGATTCAAAATAAAACACTGATTAAAATGCATAAAATAGCTATTCTTGACAGTTACAGGGGTAGCCAGCAGCAATAACAGTGCCAGGATGGCAGGAGCGGCACGTTGCCCGCTCAGCAGTTTGGGTGACCCCTCAGACATGACTCTGTCAGCATCCTCAGATGACAGGGACGCCATGGGGGTGGGGGACCAGGGGACTAGGCCCAGCAGGCTGTGCCTTTGCTGTACCAGCTCGGGCAGGCATCCTAGCCTCTCTCTGGCTTCAGCTTCCCCACCTTTAGGGCAGCCGGATGTAAGAGGCATGGGGCGAGGCATCTCAGAACCCATGTGCTCCCAGAGCTCCACAGAGCATGGCCCCTGGCTCCGTGGGGCTACTGCCAGGCCTGGGGGTGGCAGCTGTACAAGGCAAGGCTGACCAGCTTTTCTGCCAATGTAGTTCTCTTTTATTTGATGACTGATTGATTGCTTTTAGAGATGGAGAGTCTTGCTCTGTTACCCAGGCTGGAATGCAGTGGCACAATCATGGTTCACTGTAGCCTCAAACTCCTGGGCTCAAGGGATTCTCCCACCTCAGCCTCCCTGAGTATTTGGGATTATAGGCATGCACCACCATGCCTGGCTAACTTTCATTTTTTTTTTTTGAGATGGAGTTTCGCTCTTGTTACCCAGGCTGGAGTGCAATGGCGTTATCTCGGCTCACCGCAACCTCCGTCTCCTGGGTTCAGGCAATTCTCCTGCCTCAGCCTCCTGAGTAGCTGGGATTACAGGCACGCATCACCATGCCCAGCTAATTTTTTGTATTTTTAGTAGAGACGGGGTTTCACCATGTTGACCAGGATGGTCTCGATCTCATGACCTCATGATCCACCCACCTCGGCCTCCCAACTTTCATATTTTTATGGGAGACAGGCATCTCACTATGTTGCCCAGCCAGGTCTCGAGCTCCCAGCTTCAAGTGATCCTCCTGCCTCCACCTCCTGAGTAGCTGGGATTACAGTGTGATAACAGTGGGATTGCAGCACTGCTATGCCTGGCCTTCAGCATACTGCAGTTCCTCAAATCTGTCATTGCTCAGTGAGCCTGATCGAGGGTTAGCCCCATCAGAAAGGCGTCCATCCCTGCAAAAACTCACTCGCGCACGTGTTTCCTTTCAAAGAACACCCACTGGGGTCTGTTCTGTGCCACACCTCACTCTGAGCGACAGACACTCTCTGCCCTTGGGCACCTCACTCTCTAGCAGGTGAGACACACACGCCCATGACTGAACCAGGATTAAACATACATTCGTGATGCAGAGGCTTTGGAGTGCGTTTCCCTCTTTGCTCAGTGTCACTGGGAAGCGCTCACGTTTAGTCACTAGGCAGAACTTGGTGGCATTCTTTCCCGACCGGCTTCCCTTTTTTTATCTTTTTTTTATGGTCCTTATAGCATAACTTTTCTGCCAGTTCGTTCAAATCACTTTGGGAATGAGGTGTGCTGTACACCAATCACATAAGATCACTGCTAATAAGAATAACGTGGCTACGGTGTTGGTGGCAAGAGGTGATATCTGACTGAGTAGGTCACGGATGGCTTCCTGGAGGAGGTGGCCTTTGGGGTGGAAGGTTACAAAGGCCACCAGGACAGGAGTCTGGGACAGTTTCCAGAAGAAGATAGTTTAGAGGCAGGAATGTGCAGGACAAAGTGGGGAGGTCCAGGTGACTTTGCTCAGGGACTGGTGGGAAAGGAGGTGAGTGGGCAGGTTGAGGCCAGGTGGCATGGGCTTCCTGTGTGCCAAATTTGCGTCTGTATGAGGGGATTACCGGCACCTCGGGGTGGCCCGTGTCCTCACTAGCCCCCTCATTACCCAGCCTTCTCTCCAGCAACTCCCATCACCCGCCAGCCTGGCCCTGAGCTGGATGCTAAAAGTCCTATTTACCTCTTGAGGTCCCCAGCCTCACACCCGCACCAGCCCCAGCTGCCAGCCCAATTACTTATTGATCGCCTGTCAGGATGTTTGCTTTTCTGGTGGGTCACTGGAGCGTATGTGACTGTGGAAAATAGCCTGGTGGTGGGGGTGGGGGGTGGGGGGGAGGTGGAGGCTGAACTACAGAAGAGCCTGGAGAAAGGATGAGAGGGGCTGAGGGGAGGGTCAGGGTGGACAAAGCCCTTGGGGATAACAAAACCCTTGCAGATTCTATAACATGTCAGTGACACCCTGAGTCCTCTGCTTAATCAGTCACTTAGTCAATCAACAACCACCAAGCTCCTGTCAGTCCTGGGAGACTGGTGGAGCATTTGCAGGTGTGTGACTTTGTGGACAGGCCAGAGCTCCCAACCCAGATGGGACAGCCACACCTTTTTGAGCTTCAAGTTGCCTTAATGGCTGATGCATGGATGACAAGGATGGATGGCCTGTGGCCTTGAAAGCAGGGGCTGTGTGAGGTGTGGGGAGGGGTGGGAGAAGGGCCTGAGCTAGGTCGGAAAGGTGGGACATCCAATCTGGGCCTCCCCTTCCTGCAGCGAGCCCCCTCCAGGCCATGAGTGCAGGGTGTGGGCACAGTGGCAACCCCCAGGGCACTGGAGGCTGGAGTGGAGGAGCAGGGACGGGGCTTTGCCCCACCAGTGAGGTGGCTGCAGCTTGGCCTCCAGAGGCCATCCGATCCGCCCCTGGAGTTTAGAGGCAGCCACTCCTAGGGTCTGAGCCTCCCTCCACCCCCGACTCACCCTGGTTGCCCAGCCAGTTTCCCATGGGGGTGGGTGGAGAGAGAGGAGGGAAGGAGGAGATGTGAGGCAGTTTAGGGTAGAAGTGGGGATAAGTGGCCTCTAAACAGGGGTGGGAGAGGTTCACAGAGGCTCCCACATACCCCTCGCTCATTTCAGCTGCAGCCTATACGCAAGTGGACCCTGCTCCTGGCAATTCCTCTTGTCACCACCTCCCAAGCCCTGCATGGCTTCAGGGCCCAGCTTGAACAAGCCGGGGTGCTGCCGCAGGGACAGACTCCTCCAGGGTTGCCTGGCCATCCTGGCCTGTGGGAATCTGCGCCTTCCTCAGACTAGCAGCTGTGCAGAACCCTGGTGCTAGGAAGCAGGTGGTGGGAGCCCTGAGAGACAGACAGGTGAAGGCTGGAGGGTCTTGTAAGGGGAGCACACTCTTAATTGGGTATCAGAAAACACTTCTTAGAGCAGTGGACTTAAATTAGGCCTTGAGGATGGGATTTCAACAGCCAGGGAAGGGGCATTGCCAGAGCAGAGAACCACAGAAGCCAAGACCAGGGAGGCAGGAAAGGACATTCTCCAGGCCCTGGGCTCAGAAGCCTGAGCTGGGTCACCGATGGAACCCAGAGGAAGTAGAGAGTCACAGATCCCACCGAGTCCAGGCTGGATTTGTAGTTGCAGGGGGACAGGGGAGGGCGGCTTCAGGGCTGGGCCTTCCGGATGAGGGTGTCCTCCAGCAGTCCAGGAACCCCGTGGGGGCAGACCGCGGACAGTGACTGGTGTAATTGGTTTACAGCAGACCCAGTCACAGAGCTGATGGGGAGAGGGCATGGCATCTGCACCCAGGGAGGCTCAGGGCTCAGGGCTGAGCCAGTGGGACCCCTGGCAGCCTCAGAAGCCCTGGCCATGCATGCTGGGGGCTAGCCACACTCGGCTGCTTGGCTCAGGCTTCTCAGGGCTGTTCCTAGAGGCCTCAGCCCTTGAGCCCCTTGATCCCCACTGTGAGCCCAAGGCGGCTCAGCAGTTCTGGTTTTATCCCTGATGAGCACCAAGTGAGCTGTGACTCAGGGCAGGGCATGTGCCTGGAGTCCACCGCCTGTGAAATACAAAAGAGGTGGCGCCAATGCCAGGTTCTCTGAGGTGACCCACCCCTTCCCTGAGCCCCTCCATCCCAAGGATGCTGGGAGGGTCCTCTGGGAAGACTCTGGACAACGTAAGAGGCAAAGAGGAGGCAGCATGAGGAGGCCAGAGGCCCTCTGGCCTGGGCATCTGGACCCTGGACCCTGCCTCTCTGCCTGTGTCAGCATCTCTGTCACAGGGCAGGAGGGGACCCAGGTGGCTTGGGGTGGGGTCCAGACACACACTGCCCCTAACCGCCACCTCTGTCCTGTGCTTGCTTCCGTCTGCAGGTGAGTGAGAGGATGCTGGCGGGGGGCGCGAGGAGCATGCCCAGCCCCCTCCTGGCCTGCTGGCAGCCCATCCTCCTGCTGGTGCTGGGCTCGGTGCTGTCAGGCTCGGCCACGGGCTGCCCACCTCGCTGCGAGTGCTCCGCCCAGGACCGTGCCGTGCTGTGCCACCGCAAGCGCTTTGTGGCAGTACCTGAGGGCATCCCCACCGAGACTCGCCTGCTGGACCTAGGGAAGAACCGCATCAAAACGCTCAACCAGGACGAGTTCGCCAGCTTCCCGCACCTGGAGGAGCTGGAGCTGAACGAGAACGTCGTGAGCGCCGTGGAGCCCGGCGCCTTCAATAACCTCTTCAACCTCCGGACGCTGGGTCTCCGCAGCAACCGCCTGAAGCTCATCCCGCTGGGCGTCTTCACCGGCCTCAGCAACCTGACCAAGCTGGACATCAGCGAGAACAAGATCGTCATCCTGCTGGACTACATGTTCCAGGACCTGTACAACCTCAAGTCGCTGGAGGTCGGCGACAATGACCTCGTCTACATCTCCCACCGCGCCTTCAGTGGCCTCAACAGCCTGGAGCAGCTGACGCTGGAGAAGTGCAACCTGACCTCCATTCCCACCGAGGCGCTGTCCCACCTGCACGGCCTCATCGTCCTGAGGCTCCGGCACCTCAACATCAACGCCATCCGGGACTACTCCTTCAAGAGGCTGTACCGACTCAAGGTCTTGGAGATCTCCCACTGGCCCTACTTGGACACCATGACACCCAACTGCCTCTACGGCCTCAACCTGACGTCGCTGTCCATCACACACTGCAACCTGACAGCCGTGCCCTACCTGGCCGTCCGCCACCTGGTCTATCTCCGCTTCCTCAACCTCTCCTACAACCCCATCAGCACCATCGAGGGCTCCATGTTGCACGAGCTGCTCCGGCTGCAGGAGATCCAGCTGGTGGGCGGGCAGCTGGCCGTGGTGGAGCCCTATGCCTTCCGCGGCCTCAACTACCTGCGCGTGCTCAACGTGTCTGGCAACCAGCTGACCACGCTGGAGGAATCGGTCTTCCACTCGGTGGGCAACCTGGAGACGCTCATCCTGGACTCCAACCCGCTGGCCTGCGACTGCCGGCTCCTGTGGGTGTTCCGGCGCCGCTGGCGGCTCAACTTCAACCGGCAGCAGCCCACCTGCGCCACGCCCGAGTTCGTCCAGGGCAAGGAGTTCAAGGACTTCCCCGACGTGCTGCTGCCCAACTACTTCACCTGCCGCCGCGCCCGCATCCGGGACCGCAAGGCACAGCAGGTGTTTGTGGACGAGGGCCACACGGTGCAGTTCGTGTGCCGCGCCGACGGCGACCCGCCGCCCGCCATCCTCTGGCTCTCGCCCCGAAAGCACCTGGTCTCAGCCAAGAGCAATGGGCGGCTCACAGTCTTCCCCGATGGCACGCTGGAGGTGCGGTACGCCCAGGTACAGGACAACGGCACGTACCTGTGCATCGCGGCCAACGCGGGCGGCAACGACTCCATGCCCGCCCACTTGCATGTGCGCAGCTACTCGCCTGACTGGCCCCATCAGCCCAACAAGACCTTCGCCTTCATCTCCAACCAGCCGGGCGAGGGAGAGGCCAACAGCACCCGCGCCACTGTGCCTTTCCCCTTCGACATCAAGACCCTTATCATCGCCACCACCATGGGCTTCATCTCTTTCCTGGGCGTCGTCCTCTTCTGCCTGGTGCTGCTGTTTCTCTGGAGCCGGGGCAAGGGCAACACGAAGCACAACATCGAGATCGAGTATGTGCCCCGGAAGTCGGACGCGGGCATCAGCTCCGCCGACGCGCCCCGCAAGTTCAACATGAAGATGATATGAGGCTGGGGCGGGGGGCAGGGACCCCCGGGCGGCCGGGCAGGGGAAGGGGCCTGGCCGCCACCGGCTCACTCTCCAGTCCTTCCCACGTCCTCCCTACCCTTCTCCACACGTTCTCTTTCTCCCTCCCGCCTCCGTCCCCTGCTGCCCCCCGCCCCCCGCCCGCTCTCACCACCTGCCCTCCTTCTACCAGGACCTCAGAAACCCAGGCCTGGGGACCCCACCTGCACAGGGGCGTTGACAGACTGGAGGTGAAAGCCGAGAGACCGACATACGGCAGAGTCAGTAATTCAATAAAAAAGTTACGAACTTTCTCTGTAACTTGGGTTTCAATAATTATGGATTTTTATGAAAACTTGAAATAATAAAAAGAGAAAAAAAACTATTTCCTATAGCTAGTCGGAATGCAAACTTTTGACGTCCTGATTGCTCCAGGGCCCTCTTCCAACTCAGTTTCTTGTTTTTCTCTTCCTCCTCCTCCTCTTCTTCCTCCTTTCTCTTCTCTTCCCCTGTGGGGAGGGATCACTCAGGAAAACAGGAAAGGAGGTTCCAGCCCCACCCACCTGCCCACCCCGCCCCAGGCACCATTGGGAGCAGGCTGTGGGGGCAGGCCTGGGCCCAGCTCTGGCCTGGCTTTTTGCAGGGAGTGGGTAGAGGGGACAGGTCTGCCAAAGGGGGTGGGAACCTGCCTGCTGGGCTGCCAGGTGGCAATACTGCCAGGGGTGGGAGCCTGGCTCGGGTGTGGCTGAGATTCTGGACAGGGCTGGGGTCCTCCTGGGGGACAGCACAGTCAGTGGAGAGAGCCAGGGGCTGGAGTGGGGCCGACCCCAGCCTCCGGTCCCAGCTCTGCTGTTCACTTGCTGTGTGGCCTCAAGCAGGTCACTGGCCTCTCTGGGCCTCAGTCTCCACATCTGTACAAATGGGAACATTACCCCCTGCCCTGCCTACCTCACAGGGCTGTTGTGAGGAATTGAGATGATGTATGTGAAACACTTTGTAACCTGTAAAGCGCTGTGCACACGTGTGGGTGACTGTTCTCATTATGGTCATTATTATCTCACTGGGGGGGATGGGACTGCTGAGGGGTCCTCCATGGGGGTAGGGTTGGGGACATCGGGGGGAGGGATGCTCCAGGGACTTCCAGAGACTCCTCCTAGGACAGCGGCTGGGGCTGTGGCTGGCAGCACTGGCTGGAGAGGGGGACTCTAGACCCCAAGGGGATCCTGAGACTGTGGGCACAGAGATTCCCTCACCTCTGGTCTGGTAGTGGGTCTGACTGCCAGGCCTCATGGTAGCAGCTCTGCGGGGCTCAGGGCTTAGCTCCCCGGAAGCTGGAGGCTCCCTGCAGCACTGGCCTGGACTGATGCAAGGATTGGCCCCAAACCTTCTCTGCACAGCATACATCAAGCACCTTCTGTGTGCCGTTTCCCACGTCGAGTGCCCAGGCTGTGGGGCTGGGGGAGGCAGTTCTGGGCTGCCCTTGAGGCTTCCCAGACCCAGTCACCACCCCAGTCTGGCCCCATCTTCCACCAGGCCATGCTCTCAGCCTGTCCCGAGCCTGTGAGGGCTTCTGGGTTTGGGGCTAGGATCTGCCTGCATGTGAGCAGACAAGGAGGCTCACAAAACAGCTCCCCACCCACTGCTTCCAGCCCTGTGCTTTCAAACCAAACCCAGCAGCTCCAAACTTGACCCTGGAGAGGGATGTCCCCGAGGATGGAGTGTGAGGAGCCAGGCAGTCACCCTGTAAATTTCCCATCAGCCATGGGCCTTGGCCCGAAAAGCTGGGCCAGTAGTTCAGCCAGCAGACCACCCCCAATCTCTGCCAGGAGGGAGGGGCTTCAGGGTCAGGGAGGCCTGGTTTCTCCCCTCCAGGTTCCCGATTTCTTTGGTAACTCCTTGGGTTCAGCCCCATAGCGGACCCAGGGTGATTCCGCTGCTCATTCTTCAGGTTAGGGGAGAACTCCAGCCACACGAGGATCGATGGGCACAGACCCAGCTAAAACGTGGAGGGGAGCAGTAGGAAAGAAGGGCTGCAGCTCCTCCCACCAGGGTTCTTCCCAGGGCCAAGGCCCCCACCCAAACTGGCACAGCTACATGCCTAGCACCTTCTAAGCCAAGCCTCCATGGTGGGCAGAGTCAGGCATGGAGTTGGCACTCAGTCACTTATTCATTCAATCTAAAGGCATCTCTGAGAGGCTGCTTGGCTCCTGGTTCCGGCTGAAGCAGTTGGTAGCCATAGCTAGGCCAGCCTGCCCTCTCCCACCTCTACCAGCCACCACCTGACATCGTCCCTGCTTCCGGGGAGGCTCAAGCCCTGAACTATGGCTTTATCCCCTGAGAAGAAACAGGATCCTCCCCCCATAGGATCCTGGACTATTGGTGTGCAAAGGTTGAGGTTCCCTGGGGGCAAGCCTAGACCAGTGGTTATAAGGCTGTAAGGGGTGAGGTCAGGGCTAAGTTTGAGTTCCAGTTCCAGCACTTACCAGCTGTTTGGCATTGTGACTGAACTCCTCTAAGCCTCAGACTTCCTGCCTGTGAAATACACGATGTTACTGCTTCTGGTCATTAGGAGGATGGAATGAAAGCGTGGGGGTTGCCCTGTAGGTCGTGCAGGTGCCTGCCTTTCGGTCAGTCCCCTGCAACTGGCAGTGGTAACTATGATCCCACTCTTCACAGGGTGGCGCACAGCCTCTAAGTGACAGGTCCAGGCCTGTTTCCTGACTCCCAGAGCCACTGACCAAACCCTGGAGGCGGAGGTTGCAGTGAGCCGAGATCGCGCCATTGCACTCCAGCCTGGGTAACAAGAGCGAAACTCTGTCTGAAAAAAAAAAAAAAAAACTGGCTCAAGGCTTCTCAGAGCCCCTTCTGGGCAGGAGAGCATTCTGAGCAGCACGAGGGATGGGGGAAGGGTCCTTGGGTCTATATACAAGAGGAGGCCACGTGAATCTTCAAGAACCCCACAAGCCTGCCCCTCCTCCCAGGAGAGACCAGCACACAGGCCCTCTATCGCCCCAGACCTGGAAACCCAGCTGGCACGTCCTCTGCAGGCGGCGGCTCATACGGGTTCTTACTAACCCCTCTGGGATGCCTCAAGCTTCTGGTAAGAGCAGGGAGGTCAAGGGGCTAATTTACTCCTGGCTGCTGGGAGAGAACCGGCTGCTGAGGAAACTCCAGAACATGAGCAAATGCCTAGGTTGTTTTCAGATGGGGGAGGATCACTGTGGGGGAATGTGAGTGCCCAGGGCCCCTGGACTGGGTCAGCCCAAGCAGAGAGAACTGGAGACTGGGCCGAGCCCAGGTGGGAAGCCAGGGGGCCTGGGTTTTAGCCCTGGTGCAACCCCTTCCTGGCTGTGTAGCCTTCATCTGTGGAAGAGGGTCACGAACTCAACTGCTGCTGAAAGCCCTTATGGATTTCAAGGGCATCATCTGGGAATCCAGGCCGGAGAGGCTGCCTTCTCTATGCCTGGACAGCCTCTGCAAGGGGGAAAGGAGGAGCAGATACTGCCTTGCCCTGGCACACACACAGCTGGAACCTGAGCCCAGAGGTGGTTTGGAGGACCAGAGCCTTCCTGGGCCACCCACACTGCCCCACAGCCCTGATGGCGCTGCTATGCCTCAGACCCCATGGAGTGTTGGGGGCAGAATGTCCTGCTGCCTCGAACCCTATTGGGAGCTGGCTGCCCTGCTCACCTTTTAATCTGGGGCCAAGGCGACGAGGCTGGAGGAAGCTGTTGGGGAAAAGGCAAGATATTGAATTCTGAGAGTCCAGTCTGCTCTCCAGGAGACAGAAAGACTGGAACAGCCTCCAGGCCTGCCCCTCCATGAGGCAGACACGCCTGAAGCAGCAAGGATGCTGAGCCTGGGTTCCCACTCCCGACATTCAAGTGGACTAGGCTGAGGCAGCACCAGGAAGATGAGTGTTAGAGCAAGCAGCAAGTACCATGTCCCCTCCCTGGTGTACCCTGCACAAGTCAGAATACGAGGCTCAGAGAGGGAAAGTAACCTGGCCAGAGTCACACAGCAGAGTGGCAGACGGGACATGGGCTTTGGAGTCAGGCTGACCTTGGTTCAAATCTCACCTCCACCACTGCATCCCACATGCAGAGCATGTGGTGTCTGGGAGGATGGAAAACAGTGTGGTAAAGTGACCCTAAATAGGGTGTGGCACCTGTTGGGTACACTAATGACCACTGTTACTAGCGTGACATCTTCATGGGCAAGCAAGGGGGTAGTGGCTGAACTCAGAACTGGTAGGGTAAGGGACTGTGCAGGACACGACAGGGATACCAGATGGGTTGGGGTGGAAGCCACACTTGGCCATACCCTCTGCTCTGCCACTGGAGACCTCAGGGCCACCTGGGGAAGATGGGATTGGACTCCAGGCCATAAACCCTGTTTGACCAGGAGAGAGTGGCTGTGTCCTGAGGCCCTGGAGGACAAGGCCACAGTCTGTGGTTGGAGGCAAGGGAACATGTCACAGAGAGCAAGGGAGAAGGGGTGAGAGCAGGAGTGTAGACCCCTGGATGGCATCAGGAGTCCCTGGGGAAGTTCTGTCACCAGCTGGCCAAGGGCCCTGGAGTCTTTTAGGGCCTGAAGTCAGGGTTTATAAGGCACAAGGAGAAGGGAGCGAAGCCCAGCTGGAGCTAAGTGATTTACTGGAACCCTCAGAGAACCTGCTTCCACAGTCTATCGTCTTTCCTGCTTCTCTCCCCAGTTTGGGTGGCCTGTACAGGACTGAAAGTCTCCCCCAGCTCCCATTCAACCCCCAGCTCCAGCCTCCTTCATAGTCTGGCTGGCTAAGGGCTCTTATTTTTTCATTCCTAAACTCCAGAGGAGAAAAGTCTGAATGGCCTCTCACCAGCCAACAGGTTGGCTGCCTTGAAGTCAGGCGCCCATCCCCTTGTCCAGTCGGCTGTGGCCAAGGAGCTCAACCCTGCACAAGCCAAGTTGGGGTAAAGACAGTGCAGAAGGCATGAAGGATTGGGTCGGCCATCTGTTTCTGTGTGAGAACCATACCCAAAACAACTGTTTATTTGTTCCTAGCTCTGGAACTTGGGCAGAGCTTGGTGAGAACAGCTCATCTCAGTTCTGTGTGACATCAACCAGGGAGACTTGAAGGTTCCTCTTTCTACACAGTCTCTCCGAGTTAGCTTGACTTCTTTAGGGTAGCTCAGCACTCCAAGGTGACGTAATGGAAGCGCCTAGGTCTCAAGGCTGAGGCCAGGCAGACCCATAGCACCACACTGGCTGTGTTCTGTTGGTCAAGGCAGTCTCAGATCCCCCTACATTCATCAAGAGGGAGCACAGAGCCCAGCTCTCACTAGGGGAGGCTGCAGTCACACAGCAAAAGGGCACGCAGCCAACTTTGGACGTCACCTTCCACAGGGATCTCCATTGTGCCTTCTTCCTTTGAGGAACCACTCATGGGTGCAAAGCCCTGTACGGCTTGCTCAGGAGTAGGGGGCTTAGCGAGAGATGGTGACTGGTAAGGAAAGAGCCAGGACCTGAACCCAAGTTTGCTGTGCAGTCTGAGGCCCTTTCCATAGCGAGGGTGCAGGGGAAATATGGCAATAATCACAATAGCTACTGTTTATGGAGCGCTCATGCCAGGCCCCAGGCCAGGTGCCCTATGTGCCTTCTCTTATTTCATCTTCCCAAGAGGAAGGGCCTACACATCCCCTTTCAGATGGGAACACTGAGAAGAGACTGTCAGGGGCCACCAGCCGGCAGGTGCTGATGCCAGAATTCACACTCGGGGCACCCTGAAAGAAAGCACTGCATTGGGCCCGAACCACTCCTGACTCAGGCTTCTCGTCTGTGAAGTAGGCACAGCCTCCTTCCTTTGTGGAAGCTGGCAGAGGGTGTGCTGTGGCCTGGGTGGGTGAACACCTGGTTGGGGGTGGTGAGGGCATGAGCAAAGCTTCCGCCCATCCTGTTTTCCCCGTCCTGGCCCCCAGCCTACCTGGCATTCCTGTGGAACCCTGAGACCAGAGCATGGCACCCAGGCCCTGCAGCCTGCTCTGAGGGACTGGCCCTCTAGGCCTGGCCTGGTCCCTGCTGGGCCACTGGGGGCCACGGGGCGGGAGTCTAAGAACAGCGGCCACACAACACATCCGTAGGAGGCACGGCCTTCCCCCGGGAGCTGCAGCCTCTGCCTGCCTGAGTGAGCTGATTGCTCAGCCTGGAAAGGGATTTACAGCCTCCCCATAAACCTATTATGGCTCGTCCTGCCGCCCCAGCCCAGGCCCTGTCATCCTGCTAGGTGACAGTGCTGGTGTCTGAGAAGGGGCCAAGGAGACTGAGGGATGCCCCAGTCCTCAGCCCCAGCCCTTCCTTCTCCAGCCTTCAGACCAACCCAGGAGGCCTCTCCATGCCCTGGATGTGACCTCAGCAGGGACCCAAGGGCTGGCTGTCCCTGTGCCACCCGCTGCCTACACCCCCTCACTCCCGGTGTGGACTGTGACACATAGCCACGG
Source organism: Callithrix jacchus (assembly GCF_049354715.1). Classification (NCBI taxonomy): domain Eukaryota; kingdom Metazoa; phylum Chordata; class Mammalia; order Primates; family Cebidae; genus Callithrix; species Callithrix jacchus. The sequence continues at coordinate 23,377,986 of NC_133509.1, forward strand.
AGACAAGCCTATCCTGGGACTGGAGTGGCAGGGTGTTCCGGAGGAACAGAGGAGGAGGAGGAAGCTGGAGGCGGAAGAAAGAGAAACCCAGGCAGGAGAGAGGACTGGCGGGCCCTGCTGGTGATTCCTCCCTCCCAGTTCCCGGGGTCCAAGCTCAGCCCAAAGGCAGCGGTCAGCATGGCCGACTCCGTTCTGCTGATGAGAACCACAAACTTCAGAGAGGCCCAGCCGCTGCCCAAGGTTGTGTGGATATGCCATGGAGCCCCAGAAACCACAAAATGCCCCTTGTGTGCACTCAAGGGAAACTGAGGTACAGCATAATGAGGGGAAACTGAGGTACAGCATTTTGCAAAAGGCCCAAGGTCACAAAACAAGTCTGTTGACAATAGCACCTGTTTTCTGACTCAGCTGAACTGGGAGGTGGTCACTTCCATGGCACCCAGAAAACCTTCCCATGGGAGACACAAGGTCAGACTGGCCCCAGGGGGACACCCATTCCCAGGGGCAGGGCAGCAGCTGGAGGCTCTGACTTCCTGCATCGCTGCCTGACTTGCAGACATTTACATAGCTCATTAAAAAATATGGCGTCGTAAAGAGGAGAGACGCCGGCACAGGAAAGCCTCATCCCCCGCTGCCTGCCAGCCCCAGAGCCTCTTGCAGGACACTCCAAGGGCACAGGGAGCAGACCTGGATGGGAGGAGGCATGCGGCTGCCGCCCTGCTGCACCAGAGCCGGGGCTGGGGAAGCTTTCGAGGCATCTGTTTTCCTGGGCTCCGTTCACAGCCCAGCGCCAGGAGGTGATTTGACCTTGCATAAGACCCTGAGCATCTCTGGACTGACCTCTCCCAAGGGCCTGGGAGAAGCCTGCACTGGGTCTCTCACATTCTCCCAGCCTCAGGGTTCACCCCAGACCTCAGTGATGTCTCCTATCTCACGTCCCTGTCCCCACGCTGCTGCCAAAGTGAAGCAGAGTCACAGCCTTTCTAGAAGAATGACCTTTATGGGCCCAGCTCTACACCTGGCTTTATAAATTCCCCTCTCCATGCCATGCAATCACCTGGAACAGAGCAAGAGGTCTGCTGATCCATCCACCTGCCGCCACACAGGACCAACTCTTGCCCATTTCTCAAGCGCAGCTCAGTCCGGAGCCAGGATGTCCAAAGCCCCCAGGACACTTGCTATCAGAGAAGTCACTCTCCTCCACCCAGAGGTCACCTTTCTGGAGTCTTCCTGTGTCTTCAGGCAGCCTGCCAATCATCAACCACCTGGGGGGAGCCCTTGCCCCTCTGCCTCACTTTCCTTCTCTGTACTTCCAGAGATGGCTATGACATGCCCTGAGAGCCCAACCAGACAGGACAGTCTCTGGGGAATGACAAGGTCCTCTGCCCATGGTGAGTCCAGGTGGAGCCCCTCACTGGGAAGTAGGGACTGGGAACGTGGAGCAGAACGATCTGACCACTGGCTGGCACCTGGCTGGCCAGGAGCCCGGAGGGCAGCTGTTCCCTTTCTCCTGTGGGGCAGCTGAAAGGGACAGGAACGCTGCAAGGTTGATGGGCTCCCAGGGTTGCCCAGAGGCAGTGGGGACTGCTGGAAGTTCAGGGTAGATGGGGGACTGCTCTGTGTTGAGGCAGAAGGTTGTAGAAGCCAGGGTAGCCCATGGAGGCATCCAGGTCCCTGCTGTGCCTTCCAGCTGACCTCCAGCCCAACTCCCACAACAGAAAGCTCTCCAAACACACTTGCGAGAAGACGAGGACAACTCCTGGTGAGCACCCCGAAGCCATGGAGCCCAGTGTCCCACAGGCAGTGGCGGGCTAAGGGACAGTGACCATTCATGTAGAGAAAGGAGATCAAAAAAAGGCACCAGCTTTGCAAGTGTCCCCAGGCCCTTAGCTCCAGTTCCTCTGGCTTAGAATGAGGAAAATCTGCTTTGAACACTTCGTCCTTGCCCTTGAAACCTCCGGTGTGGGTGGATAGGGAAGCCAAGGAAGGGTGTTGTGTAGTGTACCAGCCAGGCAACGGGGAGCTATGGTGGGTGCTTGAGCATAAGAGGGACGCATCTCAGAATCTGAGGAGGAAAGGCTTGAGGTGTGGGAACAGAGGAGGCAGAGGCCAAGGCTTGTTCCTTAGGATGAGTGTGCACACCTCTATGCTCACACACACAATGCCTATATGCGCAGACAGGCTCGGGTGTGCACACGGAGGAGCTCACATAGGTACAGCCTCACATATTCTCCCCCACAGCCTGCAGCAATTCGTGTCCACACAAAACCTTTTCACAGCACAAACCATCAACGTACACCAGAAAAATAACTGTTCCATTGGAACACTCACACGCAACACTAACCCTGGCATTCACACTAATGCACAGACCCACAGAGTAGCCCCCTCCTGCACACACACAGAGGCACAGTCACGCACTCATGCCGGTCTCCACGCCGTGGCCTCCTTCCTTTCTGGGATCAGAGCTCGGCCAGGCTGGCCCCTGTCCTCAGTGCTCTCACCCTCTCCCACATTCCCCCCCCCCGCGCCACACACGTGCGTGCAGGGGAGCAGCCGCAGGAAGCCTCGCTTCCGCTCCCGCCCTAGGAGCCGCGGCCGGCCAATGAGAGCATGCCGGGCACTGTCTCCTAGGCAACCAGCCTGCGCTGCCTGGCTACGGGATGGGAGGGGCGGGAGGGGGCACGATCACAGGGACCCCCGTCCCAGCCCCCGCATCACTCGAAACCCTTGTGCCCCTGACCCTCATTCTCAAAAGGTTAGAAAGGGGCTAGGCTGAGGGCAGGAGTGGCAGGGGTGCCTCAGAGGCACCTGATAATGAGGTAAAAATGAATCCCAGAGATGCCCCTCCCTGTGGGTGGGCCGGGGACAGGTGCGCGTCCTGCCAGAGGTGAACTGTGTGGCTGCCAGGGGACCTGGCGCAGCTTCCAGGAAGCCTCTGTGACTCAGTCCTGTCACCTCCATAGGATTTTGAAGAGATTACATTGACCTCCTTTCTCTTCCCCAAATGCCCAAGCTCCTTCCCCTCCAGGCCTCACCATGTGTTCCTCCCTCTGCTCAGAATGTTCCCTACCTTCTCTCCCCCATCTCACACACGCGGGCACACACACATACACACACACACACACACACGCTCACTTTTTTTCTGGCAAACTGCAGCTTTAGGTGACACACACACACACACATTCAAAATTAGTCCCCTGGTTTAGGCCTGTGTAAATGGGGACTAGGCATTATCAGTCCTTGAGTTTTGATCACGTGGAAACACAAGCCGTGTGTTGAGGTGGAGGCTGGTCAGAGCTGCTGAGTGCAGCTTTAACAGCATGGGGTCTAGAGCCAGATGACCTGGGTTCAAATCCTGGCTCTGCCACCTACCAGCTATATGACTTTGGGCCAGTTGCCCATGTAACTTGTAAGGGGTAAGTCAGATCATTCCTGCAGAACACTCATCTCAACAGTGTCTGGTGCAGAGCAAGTGAACGGTAAATGTTGGCTTCTACTGTTATTATTCTTGCAAATTTCCTCACGCAGCTTCCAGGCCCCTGCTTTCATTCAGAACATTCAGAACTGTCATGGACCCCTAGACCAGGTGACTCACGGCGGTGGGCAAGAAGGCTTGTCCTTGCCACACAGCCAGACCCATTCCAACACCAGGTGCCCTGTCCAGAAGGAAGGCTTGTCTCTTTGGGGTAGAAAGTTAGAGTCCACCGTGACCACCAGTCATAACTGTCTTTGACCATATTGGATGGACAAGCTTACCCGTCTTCTCTAGGAACACTACAGGCAAGCGTGATTTCTAGCAGGCCCTATGCCGAGACCTTGCAGGCTTTCACGATCTCCAGCTCCTGGCCCATCTACTGCCACTACTGGCCTCAGAGAGAGCCATCACTGTTCATTCCTCCTGCTCCCCCGGAAGGCGAGGCTGTTCCTCACCAGAGTGTGGTCTGGGCTGCAGGAAGGGTCTTTGCTCAGGGTGTCCTCACCGCTCCTTCATCCCACACCCAGTCTGTATCTATACATTTATTCCAGATTGCTCATATATCACCCATCCTAGAATCTCACCCTTGCTTTTCTCCCTGGGCCCTTTCTCCTGCCTCCGGGCCAGGTTCTAGCCCAGATCAGCTATCACTCTGTGTGGCCCCCCTGTCAGTTTCCCCTCCCTGGGTTTTCCTCTCCCCATCTGTAAGATGATATAATGATTCTTGCTCTGGAACACTCTCTCCCTTCCTCCTTCCCACTTACTCATTGGACAACTACTTTTATCAGTCACTGGCTAGGCATGGGAATATCATGAGGAACAGGCAAGCAAAGCTCCTGCCCTCAGGGAGCTTATAGTCTGAAGGGGAGACAGACTCCAACAAGGGGATCACTCAAATAATACACATTCGAAAATTGTGATCAGGGATACGAGTCCCAGGCATTACAAGAAACTACGCCAGATGGGAGAGGACCAGGCTTTGTGGTTCACCGAGCGCTCTTCAGCCTGGATGACAGCGACAGAGACGATGGGAGTAATCAGAGCTCTCCGATTCCAAGCGCACCCTGTGTTGACGGTGGGCCCCGCCTCTTCAGCAGCATCTCTCAGCACCCAGGCCCAGGTGGAGCTGTCCTTAAACGGGCAGCCCACCTTCCTCTCATGTCCGGTCCCCACTCTGGGGACGAGCAAGAGGTAGTCCCCTGCTCCCTCACCACAGCGGGACCTCCAGTCTGCCCTGTTTTGCATGACTAGTTTCTGGTGAGAGCCATTGGAAGTGATGTGGCATACCCAGGTTTATGTCTCTGCTCTGCCCTAACCAGCCAGACACCCTGGAGCACATTCCTGCACTTCTTTGCAAAAGAGGATCACTATTCCCACCTGACACAGGTGCTGGAAGACTTGTACACCATGACCATGGAAAGTGTCTGGCTTGAGGGTGTGCCCAACAGGTGCCAGCTGCTGCCCTGTGCTGGCCCTCCAGGGAATGGAGTGTGGGGCTCTGGGCTGGGACAAGTTTTAGTTTCAGTGCTCTGTATCCAAAACTATCTGACTGCAAGGAACGGTATTTGAAGACATCCTCCAACAAGGAGGTTTCTGAAGGATACAGAGTCTCAGGGAAGCCCGGGCCAGCCTGAGGGATGGGGATGCACTCCCTCTCTCTCCTGTTGGCTCAGCTCCTGGCTGCACATCAGCTCAGGTCACCTGTTCTTCTCTGCAGAAAGAGTGGCTTCCTCTTCCACCCAAGGTGTCTAACTGAGCACAGTTACCCTAAGATGGCAGCCTCAGATTCCCAGAGCAACTTAGCCTCCATGTTCAATTCCAAATCCCCAAGAGAAACTGCCACGGGCCAGGATTGGGTCAGGTGTCTGCCCTTGGTCCAATTAGCTGAAGCAGGACCAGAAGGTTGGGAAGGCCAGCTCTTCCAGGTTGTGGGACCTTGCAGTACGAGTGTGGGTGGAGTGAAAAATGATGGTTTTCCCTAAGCCGGCATCCTCAATCCTGGCTGCACATAGGAATCACCAGGGGAGCTTTAAAACACACTGATAGCTAACTCCCAAAGATTCTGATTTCATTGGTGCACAGTGCTGCCTGGGTAACAAGAGTTTCAAGATTCCCCAGGTGATTCTAATGTGCAGCCAGGGTACAGACCACTGCTTTAAAAGCCTCCTGGTAGCCAAGTCCACACTGCAAATGTCACTCATTCCTCTAGTTGGGTCTTACTTCAGGCCAGGTGAGAGGTTCACCCTCCATGGCCTAAATTCGGGTTTCCTGGCCAGCCATAGAGAAGATAAAGTCAGAATTCCCATTCCCAGACTTATTCCAGTGCTTGGGAATCAAAATGTCTAGAAAGGACCCCTGGTGAGTCTTATCAGCAAGTCAGCTGGGGGACATTGGGCTAAGTGGTAGCTTTACCCATCATCAACACACCTGCCATACACGATCATGGGAAGAAGTCAGCCCAGGTGCAATGAAAACTTCCAGGGAGCCAAACAGGGAGGATACTAAGTTTCTAGCCAACGCTGCGCCATTGTCATCAACAGAGGCCAACCAGTCCCCTCTGCTTTTCCTGAGAGCAGTAGGTGGTGGGAGTAGGCCTGACCTCCCCAGACATCTGTGCCACAGAAGAGTGGATATTTGTTTGTGTGTCTGCTCAGAAGGGCCCCTGTCTACGTGAGGTGCTCCTTGCCCCACCACCCAAATCATACAGTATGAATAGGAACTGCTTTCTTCTCATGCAATCCACTACCCTGGGCATGGCCTGGTCTGGGGGAGGCCACCTGATCCAAGCTGGTCAGTGACACTCACATCTCCTTGTTGCTATGTGTGGACAAGGAATTGGCACCTGCCTCAAGTACTGCTAATCAGAACCATTCCCTGGGATAGTTGAACTTGGAACCGGAGAGTGTCACTATCAGTTTTTCTCTGCGTGGCTGGGACAGGTGGCCCTGGGGGCTACCAAGAGCCAAGTCTGCAGGTCACAGAGGATGTGGGGAGGGGCAGAGTCAGGCCACAGGGAGGCCCTGATTCTGCTTTTCTCTGTGGTCCCCTGAGTCTGGCTTTCAGCGGGTTCTGAGGTCTGGGAGCCAACATGTACAGGGCACAGCAGAATTAGCAGCTTCACTATCACACACCATGGACCACAGATCCTCACTTCCTCCTTACCCAGCTAACTCTACATCTTATCTGAGGGTCGATTTCTTGTCATCTCAGTCCTGGTGTCAGTCTCTGTCTTAAGGCCAGTTTCAGTAGATGTCTGTCCTTCTCAAACTGCCCTTTGAATATAAGCTTACAGAGGAATTTTAGCAAAGCGCAGTCGCAGAATGAATTGCCAGGCCTCCCTCTCCCAAAGTGAACATCACCTATCTGAGTCTATCTCCACCTGGAGCTGCAAAGTCTCTCCTCTCTGTTCCCTTCTCCTCCTTGTCCCCTCTTCTCCTTCATTTAACAACTTGAACTTAGCTGAGCTTGACCACCCCAAAATGGCAGCCCCTGCCGGAGCCAACACACCTGGTGTTTCAGCTCCCTGCAGCTAACCTAATCTCTGTGCCCTGATTTCAAATTCCCATGAGACACACTCTGATTGGCTGAGTTTGAGTCAAGTGGTCTCAGCCTGGCCCAATCAGCTGGGGCTGGGGGAGGGCTGCCGTGGAGAACCAGCTGCCTTCCGGGCTGGGGAGAAGGATATGCTGACCCGCATAGTAAGCTCTGCAGGTAGTGACTTCTGCCCCGGAGGTGTCAGAGAGTATGGGCGTCGGAAAGGCCCCTCCTTATTCACTGGCTCCTGGACACCATCGCTGGAACTCTGGGACATGAGGGAGGTTACTTTGAACAGATTTCAATGAAGCCCCACTTTCTCCATGAGAGCTTGTTCTTCAGCAAGTCAGGAAGAGGGTGGGGGTCTCAGCCAGTGGGGCAGCTAGTGCTACCGGCAGTGCCTAGTGGCTGGCGAGGAGGGATGGGCAGGGGTGACCCTCACCCTCAGCCCCTAGGCAGCAGCTGCAGGCCTGCTTTGTATCCTGTCCAGATATTTCCAGTAAATAAACATTGACGCTTTCGATATCATGTTAATTTCACAGGCGGCTGCTCTGCTGACAGTTTCCACACTCCGCCAGCGCCTCTTGTCAGTTTTATACCCACAGGCGGACGCCAGCCTTGCTCACGGGCCGCCCGACATACAGACATAAAAACAAATGGCTCAGAAAAGCCCTGCGAAGAGATGGGAACGACACAGGTGCCAGGCTTGGGGGAGAAGTGGTCCTGCCCAGGGACCTAATGTCGACTAGGGCACAGGCTTAGAATCCACTAGTGGGACCTTGGTCAAGCATCTCCACCTTTCTGGGCCATGGTTTTTGCCTCTGTGAAAAGGGGTTCAAGTTGTAGCGATGCTTCTTAGGGAACCTGGGCATCCCCTGCCTCTTAAAGCCCCTTAAACTTTCCAGGAGAATCCAATCCGAGTAATGATTGTCGCCTGGCTTTGACTTTCAGCACAATCCCTGGAGGCAGTTTAAACTAAACCGAAATGTGTCACCATTGTACAGATGAGAAAGTATAGGCCTAATGCAGGGCAGTGATCTGCTCAGCGTTAACAGCAGAGACAGGAGCAGAACCAAGGCAGGACCTGGGGCTCCTACTCCAACAGCCCTCAGCTGCATAAGCCAGGGTTCTCCGGCCACAGGGGTGTTGGGGCTGGGGACCTTGTCTTGTCCCAAGCATAGCTGAGCCAGCCCCTTGGGGGCTCTAGGCTTCTTCCTAGCATGTGTAGTCATGACGTCTCAGGCATATGCACGGTTATTCCTATTCTAAGCTGAGCTAGGTGGCACTTTCCAGCCAGCACCTCCTCATCATAGGGGTCCTCCTGTGCTCTAGGACTCCCACTGTTACCCCTGTTCCTGAGCCTCGGTCTCCCCTCTTACCAGCAGCCCACCAGCACCCCCTCCCAGTCCCATGCCAGCCGCCAGTGGAAGCTAAAAGGGGGGCAGCTGGATGCCAGGTTAACTCTTTCCTTCTCTGGCCACCCCTGCACCCTCCCTCCAGGTGGGAAGCGATGCTGTGTCCACTGGACCAGTCCTGCCGCACAATCCTGCACCACATCCCCAAAGGCCTACCTAGGTTGGATCCCAAGAGGGACCAGGCTGCAGCTAGATCACAAGTGACTGCAGTGACACTTCCTTGTCCACCATTCACTCCCTGAATGAAGGCTTCATCAGCCTAGGAAGACATCTGGGAGCACTGCAGCCCGGTGGGGAGATGGGGGCAGAGGGCCATGTCTCAGCCTCCCGATAGCTGTCCAGGGAGGCTCAGATAGCCATCTTCTCTGGGGGCAGGGCTCCCAGACGACCACACGGCACCTCACACCCACACAGTCCTGGCGCCTGCTTCTGCTCAATAAAGACTTGGTAATGGACCAAAGTGAATTAGAGTCATTAACACGGGTATCATGGGCAGACAGAGGTCGGCGCCTGCCCTCCACGCCTAACCCAAAGTCTGGGGGACTTGGGCAAGGCCTTCACCTCTCTGAGCCTCAGGGCACCCCCCCCCATAAAATCAGGGCATAAATGTCCCCCTCAGATGGCTTTCCATCACCTGCAGGTTGCTGAGGTCAGCATTCAAGGCCATCTCCCTAGGCCCCTCCGCCCCTCATAGAGATTCATGTGCTCACATAGCCAGCAGGATGCACCAGGCACCAACATGTCTCCAGCCCTCACACACGTGCTCCCTCTAACAGGAAATTCATTTCTTTCTCCCTCACCCTGCCCCGAGACTGCTCAACTCCTGAGCAGACCTCAAACCCTTGTGACACAGTTACCTCCTCCAGGGAGGCTTCCCTGACACATCCCGACCCCAGCCTGGCTTAGGTGGTCTGCTCAGGGAGGGAGGCTGGAGGGTCTATGCCCTCCTTTCTTGCCAAAAACCCTTTGGAGAAAGAGCGCCAGAAGGAGCACTTGGAACTACCCCTCATTGCCTGTTCTCGAAGTCCAGCTGAGGAAAGCGCCTACTGTGCGCCGAGCCCTGGGGTCTCCACCCTGGGGTCTGTTACCCACCCAAGGAAACCACTCATAAAGGAAGTTATGTTTTGGACAAATTTGAAAGAAGCTCCACTTTCGCCTTGAACAGTTGCCCAAGCGAGCTTGTTCTTCAGCAAGCCAAGAAGAAAGCAGGGGTCTGGAGCAGGGACCCTGCTTCCCTCTGTCACCTGCATTGGCATTCTTAGTGTCTGGAGCAGGGACCTCGCTTCCCTCTGTCATCTGCAATGGAGTTCTTGCCTATTTAGGTGTCCGCCTTGCTCACCAGGCTTCCCACCTGCTGCATGAAGCCAGAACCCAGATCTTACTCCAAGGCTTTGCACACAGTAGGGCGCTTTCTTCAGCTGGGCTTCCAGAACAGGCAATGATGGGTAATTCCATGTGCTCCTTCTGGCACCCTTTCTCCAAAGAGTTTTCGGTCAGAAGGAAGGCCACGGGCCCCTGCTCCTCCCTCCCTGCCCTCTACCCTGTCCCTTCTCGGCACCTTCAGAATCACTTAATTTTTACAGATTTTTCCTCCTTAATTACAGCTCATGTAACAAATAATAAATAAACTGGAGGGAGGGAAGGAGGGAAGAACAAGGAAGCCGCCAATCTCTTGCTGCCACATTCCAGGAGCTCTGAGCTGGGACAAAAGGAGCTGGGAGGGAGGAACAGAGGTTTTCAGGCTGGAGGACAGCTCGCTCTCTCAGTTTCTCCTGCTGTCTTTCTTGCTGGTATTGTGACCCCTAAACCCTCACCCCCAGCCCCCCAGTGCTAAGACATGATGCACTGGAGCCTCTCCAGGCCGCAGAGAACTTCTGGACCGTCCCAAGCAAATAGAAACTGCCTAGGCCTCCCCCTTCCCTGGCTCCTGGGCAGGGAATTGTCTCCTGAATAAAGATAATCAATGACAATGGCTATTTTTGAGGGCCTTTTATCTGCCAGTCTGTTCACACACCCACTACTTCTGACCCTCACCCTAAATCATTCTGCAGAGGAAGAAACTGAGGCCCAAAAGATTAAGCGATCTACCCTTACGAGAGGGTCTGATTGCAAAGTCTGCACTGCTCGCTAAATCACACAGCGTCCATATGAGCAAGCCTGCTTCCTGGGAGGTAGCAATACCCTGACTGTGGTTTGAGCACCTCTTAGGGTTTTCACACCATTATCTTTTTTTTTAGAGACATAATCTCACTCTATCCCCTAAGCTAGAGTACGATGGCACGATCTCCGCTCACTGCAGCCTCCGCCCCCTGGGTTCAAGCGTTTCTCTTGCCTCAGCCTCCAGAGTAGCTGGGATTACAAGCGTCCGCCACCACGTGTCTCAAACTCCTGACCTCAGGTGATCCACCCACCTCAGCCTCCCAAAGTGCTGGGATTACAGGTGTGAGCCACTGTGCCCGGCCCTCTTCTTTTTTTCTCTCTGTCCTGTGTATGGACAAAGCAAAGCCGCTGAAATCCTTTCCCCGTTTTTCACTGCACGAGGTGGAACTTCACTGCAAGGGATGTAAAAGCTAGACACAAAGGAGCCCCTCCCCCTTAAAAAACCTGAAACAAAAAAGGAAAACTCACCTATTTTTTTTTAAAGCATGAAATTACGATGGCCAAGGCCTGACTTCTAATCTGCCAAAGCCACAGCACCCTGCGTGGGACAGGCAGGACCCCGTATCCACTGGTCTGGCTCTGGGGCTCTGAGTCACTTTCCCTGGAGAAGAAGTGGACCCTGAAGAGCAAACCACCCAAACCCCAGCCTCTCCCCAGGCGGAGGCTGATTTCCTCTGTCCGTCAAGAGCCCTGTCCGTCAGAGGAGTCTGGACTTCTCTGGTTTAAGGGGTGGTGAATTCCTATCTACCTCCCCTACCTCCAAAGGCTCTTGGCAACAGGAATGGACAGCAGTGGCTAGGATAGGAGGAGGCAGCACGCTGCTCTGAGTGTCTTCCTGCCTCTGCTCCTGGCCCACAGCTCTACCCCATGCTCAGCTGTGTGGCGGGGTCACAGGAAAAGGTACATCTCTGTTCTCGAGAGCAGCCAGGCCAGCTGGGGAGGCAGCAGCTAGGACAGGAACAAAAGGCAGCCATGCCAGGTTTGGCAATGCATTCATTCATTCACTCATTCGTTGAATGTTTATTGAACACCTACTGTGTGCCCAGCAGTGCATTTACTCCTGTAGGCATTGAGGACATCTTGAAGAACAAAACTGACGAAAGTTCCCGCCTTTGTCCATCTTGTAATCTCACATAGAAGTAGTATACACTTTCCGTAAAATGCCAGAGAGTAAATGTTTTAGGCTTTGTAGGCTACGTACAGCCTCGATTGCATATTTATTTTGGTTTGTTTTCTTAATTCCAGCACTTTGAAAGGCCAAGGCGGGGGAATTGTTTGAGCCCAGGAGTTCGAGACCAGCCTAGGCAACATACTGAGGCCCCAATCTCTGCTAAAAATAAAAAAATATTAGCCAGGCATGATGGTGGCCACCTGTAGTCCCAGCTACTCAGGAGGCTGAGGTGTAAGGATCATTTGAGCCCAGGAGGTTGAGGCTGCAGTGAGCTGTGATCCCATCACTGCACCACTCCAGCTTGGGCAAAAGAGCAAGACTCTGTTTCAAAAAAAAAAAAAAAAATGTAGGGCCGGGCGCGGTGACTCAAGCCTGTAATCCCAGCACTTTGGGAGGCCAAGGTGGGTGGATCACGAGGTCAACAGATCGAGACCATCCTGGTCAACATGGTGAAACCCCGTCTCTACTAAAAATACAAAAGAAATTAGCTGGGCATGGTGGCGTGTGCCTGTAGTCCCAGCTACTTAGGAGGCTGAGGCAGGAGAATTGCCTGAACCCAGGAGGCAGAGGTTGTGGTGAGCCGAGATCACGCCATTGCACTCCAGCCTGGGTAACAAGAGCGAAACTCTGTCTCAAAAAAAAAAAAAAAAAAATGTAGTATCTAAAATAATTCGTCTTAGTTTTCAGACAGCAGGCTGCTGTCTGAAGCTGATCCACAGCTTGCCACCCCAGCCTACAGCAATGCTGTCCAGTAGAAAAATAATGCTAGCCACATATTCAGTTTGAAATTTCGAGTAGCCATATTAAACAAGTAAATTAAAATAGGAGAATTACTTTTAGCAAAATCATTTATTTAAATATCTATAATACCAATGTATCTACAATAGTATCATCTCAACATGTGTGTAATATTTTTCTTTTCTTTTTTTTTTTGAGTTGGGAGTCCCGCTGGAGTGCAGTGGTGGGATCTCAGCTCACTGCAACTTCTGCCTCCCGGGTTCAAGAGATTCTCCTGCCTCCTGGGTAGCTGGGATTGCAAGTGCACGCCACCACACTCGGCTAATTTTGCTATTTTTTGTAGAGATGGTATTTCACCATATTGGCCAGGCTGGTTTTGAACTCCTGGGTTCAAGTAATCAGCCTGCTTGGCTTCCCAAAGTGCTGGGATTACAGGTGTGAGCCACGACATCTAGCCTGGAGTGATGTTTTTTAAAAGAATATATTTTCATGTTAAAATTCTTCAGTGGTTCTTCATTGCTCTTAAGGTGAAGTCCAAAGCACTTACCATGGTCTACACAGATGCATCAGTCAGGATGCTTTGGCTGCAAGTAACAAAATATCCAGCTGCTACTGGCTTACACCATAGAGAAATGTACTGGCTCACAGAACATGAATTCTTGAGTAGGTGGGCCTCGGGGCTGGTTGATTCAGTAGCTCAAAGACGTAATTCCTCCTTATCTTTCATTGGCCATAATTGGGTCACATGCTTTTTCCTGAGCCAATTGCTGATTAGGGAATAGACTCACCAATTTGGCAACATGGGCTCCCATGATCAGAGGTCAGTTTTCCAAACGGCATTGCTGGGAGAAGGGCCACGGAAGTGTTGTGATGCCCATTGTGTCCACCGTATGCCCCTGGCGATGGGTTTGCCTCATGCCTCCAGCTCCACCCCACCACACTCTGCCTAAGTTTCCCTGCTCAGCCTCCCCTGGCCCACCATAGTGCCCCCCTTGCCTCTGAGTCTTCACACATGCTTTTCCATCTCCTTGGAATGCTTTTCCCATCCTCTGCCTCCCTCCCTACCTTTACCTGGCTGCCTTCTCTTGTCCCCTAAGCCTCAAGCCAGATGTCATTTCCTCAGGAAGACCATCCTGGTCCCCCAGTCAGGTCGAGAGCTCCATGAAAAAGGACAGGGACCACAGCCCACTCACTTCTCAGTGCCTAGAGCAGAACCTGTGCAGAGTAGGCACTCCATTAATACTTGTTGAATCGGACTGTCTTTGGGGACAAGTCCCACATCTGCCTCTGACCTTGGACATGACCTTGGCCAGGTCATGGGCTTGTCTCTAGGCCTGATCTGAGTTTGGGTTGGTAGGTAGATGGGTGTGCTGGGCACTGAGGCAGGCAAGCAAACCCAGCTCTGTGTGGCCAAGGGCCACCTGCTGCGCCTCTCTGTTTAAGGCAGGACCTGTGATGCCCGCAGAACTCATGCAGAGCCTGGGCCTCCCCAGCAGGGACAGTTCTGAGGCTCTAAGCGAGTGGGAGGCAGGGAAAAAGCAGGATTCAGATTCTATCAGGCACTCACCGAGCCTGCTCCCTGGAGCCCCCACGCCTTTGTTCCATTTAATCAATAGGTAATTAAACTGAAATCCCAGCTTAAGAATTTCCAGCAGTGCTAAGACCAGGCTTTCAGAGGGTCTGGCAGAGCCGAAGCTCCTGGGTCCTCCAGCTATTAGCCTCTCACCAGCCTGGCCTGCCTCTGCCTGCCGGGCCTCAAGGTCACCTTCTCCAGCCAACCAGGCCAGCACAGGACTCCAGTCTTCTGCGCAGCTTCCCAGGAGAAAGCACATGCTCACTGGACCCCCACCCTGATCCTGGGCCACCAAGACTTTGGTCACGTTCACGTGAAAGCGGAGCACTGAAACTCAAGCCTGCCTGCCCCAGCCACCACCTCCTATCTCCTCCCTCCTTAGAGTGACCCAGACAAGCTCAGCCACCCGCCAGCTGTGCGTGCTGAATGCTTGCTGTGTGCCGGAGGCGTTCTGATTTCTCTGTATGCCTTAGCCCATTTCATCCTCACAACAACCCCAGGAGGGAGGTACTACTGTTAACTACAGTTTAACAGGAGGAAACTGAGGCTCAGAGCACCCAGGGCCACCTGCTAGTTGATGGTGGAGCTAGGACTTGAATTCAGGACCTGCTTGCTCCAGAGCCGTTATGCACAAGGGCCCTGGTATGCTGGAACCTGGCTAAGGGCTGCCTTGGAGGGGAACAGGCAGAGCTCTCAAGCCCCCTCTCGGGCGGCTCTGCCACACCTGCCATGTGGCCTCCATGCACCCCAGAACTTGCTTTTAGGAAACAGGCAGAAACTCCTGCCGGGGCTCACATGATCAACAGCGAAGGGTCCCAGTGATCCTGCAGGTGGCTCTGTGTTCAGGGAAGTCTGCAACTCTGCCCTTAGATCAACACTGGCCCACTTCAAAAAAGAAGTGCAATGAATTTTAAAATAGATTTTCCTTAACCTATTATTTCCAAAATATCATCGTTTCAACAATAGGCATTAAACATTATTAATGAGATATTATATGTGTTTGATTGTTCTGCACTTCTGAGATCCAGGACATATTGTACTTGTGTTGTTTTTTTGTGTGTTGTTTTTTTTTTTTTTTGTATTTTTTTTGAGATAGAATCTCAGTCTGTCACCCAGGCGGGAGTGTAGTGGTGCAACCTCTTCTCGCTGCAACCTCCGCCCCCCAGGTTCAAGCGATTCTTGTGCCTCAGCCTCCCGAGTAGCTGGGATTACAGGCGTGTGCTACCACGCCTGGCTAATTTTTGTGTTTTTAGTAGAGACGAGGTTTTACCACGTTGGTCAAGTTGGTCTGAGCTCCTGACTTCAGGTGATCCACCTGCATTGGCCTCCCACAGTGCTGGGATTACAGGCGCATTTGTGTATTTTATATTCACTGCCCATCTGGATTCAGATGAGGCATATTTTAAGTGCTCCATAGCCACGTGTGTCTAATAAAGGTGGCTCCCCTATCAGACAATGCAGCCATAGATGGTAACACCCTGTGTTCTGATAAAATGCTCTAGAAAGGAGAAGTTGAGATTCCGGCTTTCAGGGCACTCTGAACTCACCCGAGCAGGGGACCTGTGGGAGAAGCCCCTCAGGGTGGAGTGTAAGGTAGCAGGTGCATTCCCTGTTGCCTTTGGGTGTTTCTGGGGAGGGGAGAGGACGGGAGTTAGAGACCAAAACATCCGATTTGGGGGGTCTAGGCAGGTAAGGGGGTGCAGGCAGGTAAGGGGGTGCGGGAGCAGGCAAGAGGAGGTCAAGTCCCTCCCTTCTCCCGCTGTCCCTACCTGTCCCTAGCAGATGCCACCCGAGACTTGGGGGGTCTCTGTAGGGGAGAAGACAAAGGAGCCAAGCCAGAGGCAGCCCTGGAGCTCTCCCCAGAGTGTGGAGGGCCCAGGCACAGGTGAGCAGAGACTAGGCGTCCCTGATCCAGGCCCCTCACCCCTCCTGCCCCTTCCCCCTCAGCAGGCAAGTAAAGCTGCCCTGGGCAGAGTCGCTTCTCGCTCCTCCTAACAAACACCAAGCATGCTGTGGTCATATCCCCCACCACCCCAGAGAGCACAGGCCCGAGGCCGGATCCCAGCAGGCCTGGCCCAGCCCACTGAAAGGAGGAAAATGGCTCTGTCCCTTCAGGCAAGCAGAGGCCACCCTTTCCAAACAAATCGGTGCCTCACCTTCAGAAACCTGAGAAGCTCAAAGGCAACACAGTCAACATCTTATGGTGACTCCTCCCATGCCCTGACTCAAGCCCAGGGAGTTATGCCCCCGCCCCCCCCTTCGCCCCCGCCACCTCACCCCCTCCCAAGTTAGCAAGCCAGGGCCACTGGGGCCTCAAGCATTGGGAAGCCTCACTCCTGTACTCTTCCAATCTGTTTTTTTGAATCTTCTACTCTTAGAATCGTCTCCTTAGAATTATTGTCACATCTGGCCAGGCGCGCCTGTTGATCCCAGCACTCTGGGAGGCTGAAGCAAGTAGATCACCTGAGATCAGGAGTTCAAGACTAGCCTGGCCAACATGGTGAAACCCCATCTCTACTAAAAAAAAAAAAACACACAAAAATTAGCTGGTCGTGGTGGCAGGCACCTGTGATCCCGGCTACTCGAGAGGCTGAGTGAGGCAGGAGAATCGCTTGAGCCTGGGAGGCAAAGGTTGCTGTGAGCCGAGGTCACTCCATTGCACTCCAGCCTGGACGACAAGAGTGAGATTCAGTCTTAAAAAAAAAAAAAAAAAGAAACAAGCCGGGCGCAGTGGCTCATGCCTGTAATTCCAGCACTTTGGGAGGCTGAGGCGGGCAGATCACGAGGTCAAGAGATCGAGACCAGCCTGGCTAACATGGCGGAACCCCATCTCTACTAAAAACACAAAAATTAGCTGGGCGTAGTGGCTCGCGCCTGTAGTCCCAGCTACTCGGGAGGCTGAGGCAGAATTGCCTGAACCTGGGAGGTGGAGGTTGCAGTGAGCCGAAATCGCACTACTACACTCCAGCCTGGTGACACAGTGAGACTCTGTCTCAAAACAAACAAACAAACAAACAAACGGAATCACCATCACATCTTCGATCTTTCCAATTTAGATGTTGCAAAGGTGCCTGGAACTAAAGTGTGTTAGTACATCAGTCCCTTAGAAACGCCTGGTTTAAATAGCTTCTACCTGAGCTAGACTAAGGGGCAACTCTAGCTGAAGGGATCTGCCGTGGACCAGGGGCCACCCAGGACTTCCCACCCAGATGGGCTGTAGTTGGGACCTATTTCCTTTGCACACCCTTGACATGTGCCTTGGTGAATGTCTGACCCCTCGGCCCTGGGACCTGGGTGCTGTGGTGCGGACTCCGCTGCTGCTCACGCCCTGGCTCCCATGCTCCCCCCATCCTTGGCTTAGTCCCCTGTCGCAACCCCACTGCCCAGCCTCTTGGACTCAGTGCACCCCTATTCCTTAGGGGAGGGGGGCTCCTGCTCCAGAACACCCTAGAAATGTGAGATTGTCTCCCAAGACTCAGCAGGCAAGTAAAGCTGCCCTGGGTGGAGTCGCTCCTCACTCCTCCTAACAAGCACCAAGGAGGAAGAGGGCAAAGGAGCAGCGAGGTCCTTCAGGAGAAGCTGGCTGGCAGCCAGGCGCCCACTCTCTGAAAGTGAAGGGCACATAGCTGGCCAGGCAGCTTCCCTGAGCAGCCCTGCTCCTGCCGACCCAGCCTCCTAGGTCAAGTTCTAGGGCCAGGAAAGGAACAGCGCCCCTCCTTCCCCATGTATGTTACAAAATCTGGTTACGACACATTCCAGGGAGCCATCTAGGACCTCAGTAACTGGCCGGCCCCAGACAAAGATTAGAATAAGGTTGGGGAGGCCAGGCCTGTCAGCCTGGGGTTTCTGAGCTGACACATCTGTCCAGGGCCCATCCCCACTCCTGTCCATCCCCAGATAATGTAGTAAGTGGATGGCAGAGCCAGGGCTAAAAATGGGGCTGGCTGGAGTGGCAGGCATGGGGGATGTCACACAGCGGGAGAGGCGTCAACGGGGATGCCCCGGGGTGGGCAGCTGTCCTCCTGGTCCTTCTGAAATGTGGGCATCCCAGGTGGAATCCATCAGGGAATCCAGGACCACGCTGGGTCTATGATCCTGAGGGAGGCCAGGGGCTGGGCCCAGGGACATTAGCCGGACAGCAAGGACAGGCAGGCAGCAGCAGTTTGGCCAGGCTGCTCCAGTCTTCTCTGGCCTGGTCAGATTCCAGCAAAGATGCTGGCACAGTGCTGGAGTCCTGGGAGAGTCTTTTTTAAAGGTCTGGAAGCACCAGACCCTTGCTTGGAGTGGAGGAGGAGCTCAGCTCAGTGCACTCTCCCTGCATCCAGATCTCTAGGCTTTCGGGATCCAGGGCAGGCCTACAGCAGGACAGTGGCCAGAATGGGACCCCAGTGAGCAAACCTCGCAGAATGAATAGGCAGGGCGGTAGGGCCAGAGCTGTGACAATAACCCTGCTCGGAATGACCAGCCCCAGGCTAGGCTGATCTGGCAGGACTGTACTTGTACTGAGTAGGGCAAGAGGGCCCCAGCCAGCCGTGAGCTGGGTGCGGGACTGGGCAGATCCATCTTTCTTGATTGGAGCTACCGGACAACTGTACTGGGGCCAAACGAAACCTCTTTCCTGGGGATGTCCCAGCTGGCTGCCCTGCCCCTGGCTCACTCCCTCCTAGCTCACACCAACCTTTAAGGATGATGTATTGGCCGCATGTGGAGAAAGGGCAAGTTGAGATTGAAAGGAGAGCTAAGAAAATGTGAAGATGCTCCAGCTCCCAGGGGGCAGGTGAGAGCAGGACGCTGGCTCAGGGGCGTGACAGCCATGGCGATCACATTCCTCCCAGCCTCCTCCCCTCCCACTCCCGCCAGGTCCCTCCTTTGGAGCAGGTGGCAAAGGCTCTTGGGCCCTGTTACAAAGGCATAGCTGGGGGATCCAGCCCCTGCTTTCAGAGCCAGCGTTGTCGGGCCCAGAACCCCATCTCCCAGCTCTTAATCTTTCAGCTGCCTCTGAAATAGCACCTGGAGTTACCAGGATGGGAGGAGGGGTCAGTGGAGCAGGGTTGGTCTGTGGAGGTGATTTTCAGATTCAAGGGCCAGTACGTGCCTGGAGACCCTGGGAGGCAGACAGCATGGCTGAGAACCCCAGGGCCTTGGCACAGCAATGTCTGGGAGGCACGGGCATGATGCACAGCTGAAAATGAGCCCCCACTTTAGCCCAGAGATTCCCAAACTGCCATCATTCAAGGCCCACCTCGTGATTTTTCCCAAGCCATCACATGATCGATACTATTCTTTGGCTGGGTGTGGTGGCTCACGACTGTAATCCAATCCGCACTTTGGAGGCCAAGGCGGGCGGATCACCTGAGATCGGGAGTTCAAGACCAGCCCGACCAACATGGTGAAACCCCGTCTTTAAAAATAAATAAATAAATAAGAAAAAGAAAAACAATATTTAAAAAAAGATATATTCTTTAAATCAACTTATTTATCTAAAAATTTATTTTAAAAGGCACTTTTCTCCTGGTACCTTAAGAGAAAACCCAGTCTCAATTTTCACAAATAGAAGGCAATGTATTTTTGGTTAAGGTGAGAAGGTTTGCAGAAATTGGAGGTGTTGAAGGCCTACAAGCACCAACTACAGACATTCTCAATGTTTCTGGAAGGCTGGAAACCAACCAAAAGCAGAGTAACGTTCTAACTAGGTGGCGCTTTCATGACGTGATGGTATGTCCATGTGTGACCCAGAATGACCTCGATACCACCAGGCATCACCTGGTCCTCTGCCGTCATTCTTCCCTCCTGGATGGCCATCATCTCTGGTCAAGGTTATCACAGCAGCCTCCTCGTGGTCTTCCCGCCTCCACCCCATCTCTTCCCCACAGTGCAGAGCAGTCTGTCAAAACAAATCAGGCCTCCTCCCATCCCACGCAGGAAAAGACAAAGTCCTCCCATGATCATGAGACCCCATTTCTTCTCCAGCTGCTCCTCCTGACACTTTCCAGCTCCCTGCACTCCAGTCCCCAGCCTGCTGCCAGGAGCCCACCAGGGCCTGGGCATCTGCTGTCTCCTTTGCCTGGCTGGTTTTCCCCACAGTCTCCATGGCTTCCTCCCTGGCCCCATCTTCAGGTTTCTGCTCAAATGTCACCTCCTCAGTGTGGCCCTTCCTATCACCCTAAAACTGCAGCTCCCGCCCACCCCGCCCACCACCACGACTCAGCGTCTCCTTCCCAGCCTCCTTTTCTCCTTAGCATCGATCAACATCTGACCGATCATCGATTTTACTTATCGATCTGATTTATTGACTGTCCCCCGCCGGTTCACAGACTTCATGAGGGCAGGGATTTATGTCTGTTTCGTACCTAGAGAGCGCTCAGCAAACTTGTGTTGAATGAAAGAGTGAACCGTACCCCCTCACCAGACTTGGGAATCAGATTTTGCTATTACTGTTCCTATATTGCGGATGAGAAAATTCAGGCCAATGTCACAAACCAGTAAGCAGCAGAGTCAGGATCTGAAGACAGAGTTCAAACCTTGTGCTCCTTCCAAAATGTCACTGAGTTCAGGCCCCTTGTGTTGCAGAGAGAGATGGAGACCTCAGGAGAGGACAGGCTGGGAGGGGGACTCCTGTCCGTCATTCAAAAGACATTATAAACTCACTGCAGAGCTGCCCCCATAGGTGACAGGCCCAGGGCCTCCTCACTACTCCGCCTTCCTCTGGGGGCACATATACCCCAAGGACCTGGCATGAGGGAGCCCCTCGCATGCCCTCACCCTCCCTGAAGCAGCTCTTTTCCAGCAGACCATACCACCACTTGTCATCCTGCTCCCTCCCCCACCCTGCTCCCTCCCCCACCCTGCTCCCTCCCCCACCCTGCTCCCTCCCCAACCCTGCTCTCTCCCCCACCCTGCTCCGTCCCCCATCCTGCTCTCTCCCCCACCCTGCTCTCCCCCTACCCTGCTCTCTCCCCCACCCTGCTTCCTCCCCAACCCTGCTCCCTCTGTTCCCTCCCCCACCCTGCTGACTCCCCACACCCTGCTCCCTCCCCAACCCTGCTCCCTCCCCAACCCTGTTCTCTCTCCCCCAGCCTGCCCCTCCAGGCCTGCACACCCGGAGCTACCCCCAGAAGGCTCCTGCTACTTGCAGGGTGATGGCCCTGGCAGAGCCTAAGGCCCCCTAGCCACACAACAGGGAGACTCCCTTCTGGCAGAAAGGCCTTTTTGCTGAAATTGTAAAGGAGAGTGGCACCAACGCTCCAATAATCACAGCAAGCACCAAATTGTTGTTTCCACCATTGGAGTCTTTTCATCTCAGCAGCGCCCTTGGGCTGGTAATGGGAAAAGCATTCCCTCATCCCAGCCAAGGGACCAGGCCCTTGTTCTGAGCTCCCGGAGCACGGCCAGCACTCTCACTCACTCTAGGAGCCCGTCCTTGTCCCGAGCATCTGCAGGTGTCACACTAGGGCCAAGTCCCTGTCCCCACCCTGCCGGGGCTCACAGCCTACTGGGGCCTTGCAGCCTGGGAGTTCTCAGATGTAGCACAGAGGGTGTGGGAGTCAGAGGGGGCCCCTACCCAGGAGTGCAGACTTTATTCTGAGGGCAATGGGGGATGGGACCCCTGGGGAAGGCATGAGATCAGAGCCCAGGCTTTGCTTCTGTGGGACTGCAAATGTCCCCTCCTACAGAGACACAGTCCCAGCAGGCACCTACCACATGTGGGACAGGCTCAGGCTGGCTTCCCTAGAAAGAGACCTCGAGTGAAGGGTTTGAGTGCAGGTAATTTATTTGGGAAGTGACCCCAGGAAGCAGTGGGAGGGGAGGGGGAAGTGAGACAGAGAAGGGACAGAGGCCAGTACAGGGTGCTTTAATGAGAAGGTCACTACCGTGGCCAGTGAGTTGAGTCTCACTGGGGACCTCTGAGGGGCAGTAAAGAGCACGCCTCCACCTCCGAGCTGCCCTCTGCACTGCGAGAGGAGGCTGGAGTATTTGTCCACTACCTCCCTGTGCCTCAGTTGAGGTTGCTTCCAGGAGTGACAGCTCCTGGCATTGCTGGGGTACCCCATCCATGGGCTGAGTTGGGTCTGGGGGCCAGAGGTAGCCCTCCAGCAAGAGCCGCAGGTGCTTGCAGTGGGGAAGCTGTGGGGTGAGCAATCATGGGACTCACTGGGGGCACGGGCTGGGGGCATCCGCCACACAGCGATTGTTGAAAAGTCACAGAACCTCCTTAATCTCCTCACCTATAAAATAGA
Organism: Callithrix jacchus; assembly: GCF_049354715.1. Taxonomy (NCBI): domain Eukaryota; kingdom Metazoa; phylum Chordata; class Mammalia; order Primates; family Cebidae; genus Callithrix; species Callithrix jacchus. The sequence continues at coordinate 23,400,289 of NC_133509.1, forward strand.
GACAATAGCAACTCCCCTAAAGGGTTATTTTGAACTTTAAATGAGATAACAGTAGCACAGTGCACAGCACGTAGTGGGAGCTCAATCGAGAGATGCTTCCTCCTCTGGCAAGATTATTGACTATTCAAGGCCGTTTTTGAGCTTTGGGAAAAGAAAATGTGTTGGTAGGGTCACGGATGAGTGCCCAGACCACAGTCCCCAATAGAGCCCCAGGCCCATAAACAGAAACATCAGTGATTATTCTTCTGTGCTTATTCCAAAGCCACTAAGATGGTTATCTGGTCCTCTGAGTGGGGACAGTTCCTCCTGGGCCTCTCTGCACCAGTAGTGCCATGAGTCTGGTGTCACTGTTCACGTGTGGGGTCTCAGTCCATCGGGGCTGCTGTAGCCAAATACCTTAGACTCATAAACAAGTGACAATTATTGCTCACAGCTCTGGAGGCTGGGAGGTCCAAGATCAAGGTGCTGGCAGATTGAGTGTCTGGTGAGGGCCTTTCCTCATAAACAGCTCCTTCTCAGGGAGTCCTCACATGGTGGAAAGAGCAAACTAGCTCCCTTGGGCCTTTTTTTAAAGGGCACTAATCTCATTCGTGAGGCCTCTAGCCCTCATGACCTAATCACCTCCTAAAGATCTCACCTCTTAGCATTCTTGCATTTGGGATTAAGTCTCAACAGTGAGTCTGGGGGAGACACAAGCATTCGGACTGAGCATGTGGGCAGAAGGCCTGCAAGCCGTTGCCCGGGAGCCTGGGGTAAGCCTTGTCCCCTCCCCATCCCAAACCCTGATTGTCAGAGAGGACACAGGGCAAGGCCAAGGAGGAGGGGAGATGGGTTTTGCAGAACATGGAGCCGTCCTGGGTCCTGACTGCAGAAGAACGTGCTGGTGAGAAGCCGAGGGGATTACGGCAGGTCTGCTGAGGGGTCAGTGCCCCCTTACCTGGGAGGCTGTGGAGGAGCCCAGGAGAGGCTCCATGGAGTGACAGCCTCCCCGCCAGCCCTCTGGCTCTGCTCTACTTCCCCTCCACATCAGCCTGGGGGTCCCCTGAGGGGGAATTAGGCCAAGCAGCTTCCTGGCCCTGCCCTCAAGACTGCGCTGCTGGCCCAGATGGAGGCTCACATGTCATCTGGAAGGAAAGGAAGTAGAGGCTTCTGTAAATATCAGAAGGGTGAGAGCCAGACAGTGGAGTTTATGCAGCTGGCTGGAGAGTGGGGCGCCAGGCTTGTGCGGGCTTGTCTTCTCTGTCCCCGCCCTATTCACACCAGAGACGCCAGCCCTGCAACTGGCCTAGGATCACCAGCACAGCCAGGGTCACTGCCCCTTTTATGGACAGAAAGCGAATCAGAGCGAGGCTGTCTCCCCTCAGTTGCGTTCAGGGCTCCCCTTGCAAGAGGGCAACAGTGGCACTTTTACCTTCCATGATCTGCAAGACACTAATTGGGGTCTGGTAGCCTTGGGCATCCTTGGGGCAGAGCCCTGAGAGCACCCACAGCGCCCCCGGGAGAGTGGTGAGGCATCCTCCCGCTTCACGGACCTGGTCCTCTCCCCAACGTGAGTGCCTGGCTGGTGTCCCTCTCCACCTGCCTCCCCGCCCACATCCCTGAAGGAGGACGCTCACAGCACTGGGCAGGTGCAGAGAAGCTTCCTGCCCACTCTGGGGCTTGTCTGTGCTCCTGTCACGTCTCTCGGGCACGCACCCCTCAAATGCAGCTGCACGCTCACTGCAGAAGAACATGTAGGTTCAGGTGAAGAGGAAACTAAAGGCTGGCTGCTGGGTGGGAGGCACAGGCCTCATCAGGACCCAGGAGTGACCTCTGTTGCTTCCCCTCCACTCATTCCCATGGCAGGGGGGTGATCAGCCACCCTCAACCCAGGTGAGAGGTAGCTACTGCCCAAGCCCCACACTTTAGAGGACCTGGGAACTCTGCCAAGGCGGATTTCTTCTCTTGGCTCACCAGTGTGCACACTCGAGGCCTGAGGGGTGTCCCGGGGGTGTGTGCAGGGGTAGGTAGTGGGCAGAGCTTGGCCTTGCCACCTGGGGTGTCTGTCCCCTCAGGGTGGCACAGAGCTAGGGGCTGGGCCAGGGCCTGGGGCTGGAATCTGAGGGCCAGTTCCTCCCAAGAATTCCATAGCTGAGCCTGGCCTTCCATGTTGCTACTTGGCAAGGAAGGAAGCCAGAACGTGTTTTATTTAACAATTTGTTGGCTTAATTGATGACCTTTAAATATCTAGACACACAGTATGTGGGCCTCCCCTGGCGCCACTGCCCCATACGTCACTCATGTTAGGGGTGGGCCGGGGCAGGGGCTGGGGCATTACACGGAATTCCCTGTGCTCTGGGGTAACAGCTCTCAGCAGTGGGAGGCAAAAAGTGGACAATGGGCACAGCTGCCAGCAGGCACCAGGCTATGGGAGTCTCCCCAGCTGGCAGGAGAGATGCTCAGCAATCAAGTCTCCATCGTGCAGATGACAAGACTAGAACCTCGAGGGTGGCAGGGCTTGTTCAGTGATGTGCAAAGCCCCATGGGCATGCACGCGTGTGTGCAGGTGCCGGGCACCCGTGCATGACAGCGGGGCGGCAAAGGCATGGATTGCCGGATTGGTGGGCTTTTGTGCTTCTCCACATTTTTTCTGCATCAGAAGAGATCCATCACTTCCTTTTCCTGTAATGATGTTGACCTGATTAAAATTTTTATTGGATTTCACAAAATAATTTCATACACAACATTCCCTGGGGACCCCGCTGGTGGAGGCGATGGCAGAGAATGGTGAGGATTGAGTGGCTGGGGAGCGAACAGGAGAAGTAGTAGTGACAAGTAGATTTAGAAAGAGGCTGAGCTGAAAATAATTCATGTGCTTCTGAAATGGTTGGTAGGGGACAGGCCACACAGAAGGGAGGTTAAAGCCGTGCCTTTTAAGTCACGCTTGTGGGAAACTGCAAGTAGAAACGCGGACATGGGCCAGCCATGAGAAGATGTCGGATACCCCCCAGAACGCACAAGGAACTTGCAAAGGACAGAGAATAGGGCGGGTCCACAGTTTTAGGAGCAAAGGGTGAATACTCATGTATCTCTCCCAGTCCAAGCCTCCAGTTCATGGCTGGGTCAGGAATGCCAGGGTCTGCGGGTGCACTGGGGTCTCAGGGCCGAAGCCGAGAGTCTCCAGGTGGCAATGGCTGAGGGCAGACCGGGGAGGCAGCCCCTTCCTGCTGTAGCAGCTGTGCCGTGGGTATATTCTGGGACGCATGCTCCAACTAGCCAGGCTTAGTCCTCCAATGGCCGGGTGACCTTGGGAAAGTCATTTCACCTCTTGAGCCTGAGTTTTCTTTTTTTTTTTTTGAGATGGAGTTTCTCTCTTGTTACCCAGGCTGGAGTGCAATGGCGCGATCTCGGCTCACCGCAACCTCCGCCTCCTGGGATCAGGCAATTCTCCTGCCTCAGCCTCCTGAGTAGCTGGGATTACAGGCACGCGCCACCATGCCCAGCTAATTTTTTGCATTTTTAGTAGAGACGGGATTTCACCAAATTGACCAGGATGGTCTCGATCTCTTGACCTCGTGATCCACCCGCCTCGGCCTCCCAAAGTGCTGGGATTACAGGCTTGAGCCACCGCGCCCGGCCCCGAGCCTGAGTTTTCTCACCATATGAGGCATGGGAGGATTCAAGGAAATGGTAGCTGCAAAGTTCCCGCACCGGTGCCCAAACGGGCCGGCTGCTGTTACTCTTACTACCATAATTGAGCCATGCCTTCGTTTATTCTATAAGCTCTCTCTTATTCCACACACTCTCCTAGGCGCTGGGGATAGAGCAGTGAAAATTCCCTGACCTCATGGGGCTTACATTCCAGAAGGGAAAAAATAGTGAAGGGAAAAAAAGTCACCAAAAAAATAAGCGACAGGGTCTCACTCTGCTGCCCAGACTGGGGTACAGTGGTGCGATCATAGATCACTGTAGCCTGGACCTCCTGGCCTCAAGGGATGTTCCCACCTCCACTTCCCAAAGTGCTAGGATTACAGGTGTGAGTCTTCATCCCCATCCACAGACTGTATTTGAGATGGCGAGAGGTGCTATGGAAAACAACCAGGGACTTGGGGGTGTTGGGGAGGGCTGTCATTTAAAGAAGTGGGCAGGGAGGGCCCCACTGAGAAGGCAGTCCTTGAGTATGGATGTAAAGAGGGTGAGGCCATGAGTCCTGGGGAGTCTGAGCTGAGAGGATCTGAGGTCACAGGAACGCCAAGTGCAAATGCCCTGAGGTGGGCACATGCCTGGCATGCGAAAGAACAGAGGCGGCCAGCGTGGCAGAGGCAGGGTGAGTTACACCATGCTCCCCAGACCTCTGGGCCCTTGCCAGGGCTGTTCCACCCCCTGCTCCCCACTCACCTCCCAACATCGACCTGGCTACTCCTGGCTCCTTCTTGGGGATGCTCAGGAGATGGAGGGGAGCATAAACCCTAAGGTCAGAGAGGAGACAGGACCGAACCAATGTGACCGTGAGGGCCTCTGTGAGGACTTCCACTTTTTTCCGAGTTCGACGAGAAGCTCTCAAGTTAGCCTCCTCCCTGCCACATGCTGGACTGTGTGGGGCTTGTCGTGCCTTTCCCAGCCCCAGTGAACCTGGTACCTGCTCCCGCCTGAGACGGGACGGACATGCCAGTTTTGACTCTTCTCAGGAAAATCCTCAGAGGCAGCCACAGCCTGAGGCAGGGGAGGATTGGGGTGGGGGTGAGGCTGAGCAGGCCCCAGACCCCGGGATGTTATGGCAGCCTCATCCCACACCTGTCCTCCCAGCCCTGGGCTCCAGCCACCTCTCCTGCTCTTATTTTCAGACTCTCCCTATCTGGGACACCCTAGCTTCTCAGTTCCAACAGCGGTTTTTAAATTTAATATAATTTTATTTTTAGAGGCCCGGTCTCCCTATGCTGCCCATGCTGGTCTCAAATGCGTGGACTCAAGAGATCCTCCCACCTCGGCCTCCCAAAGTGCTGGGATTACAGGTGGAATCCACCGTGCCCTCCTCCCCACCCCCCGCCACCACAACCGTGGTTTTGCTTGTGCAGTGTCACCAAAAGCAGGAGTGAAATCAACATAGTCCCTGGGGAAACCAGCATGTTCAAGGCTGAACAGAGCGCCAGCCAGACCCCAGCCAGGTGCCAGGCTGGAAGCCCCATCCAGGTGAGTACCCTGTTACCGGAGACACAGCTGAAAGCACACAAGACCAAGAAGAAATCCGAAACCCACTGTGGAAACTGCGACCAGCTGGGGCAGAAGGCTCCAGACCAGAGGCCCCTGTGAGGGACAGGGCCCGCTCCTCATTAACTCAGCCACTCCCTCGAGTGCCCGCTCTGTGCCAGCCAGGCCCAGGGACACAGCCAAGACGAGTGCATTCCAGGATCACTGTGCCTGGTGGAGGGGGAAGGGGCTGAAGTCTAGCCCATACTCCATTTGCCAAGCCCTGCACCTCGATGTGGGGCTGTGGCCACCTGGAGAAGGGAGGTCTCTAATTCTCACAAGGGCACTGTGCAGACTGGCAGCCCTGGTGCCTGCCAGGAGGAGCTTCTTAGTGATGGTGGATGAACTGGGGCCAGGGCCGGGGCCTGGATAATGTGAGATCAGTGAAGGGAAAATCACTGCTCAGTGTTGGAGGGCTGACAGGGGTCAGGCCAGGAAGGCCGGAAGAGCTGGCCCAACCTGAGCATCCCCAAGAAGGTGCTGGGAGTAACAGGCTGGTGTTGGGAGGTGGGTGGGAACGGGGGTGCTTCTAAGGGAAAAGCCCTGTGAGGGCCCAGAGATTTGGGGAACACGGCATAGGGACTGCAAATGGCTGGACCGGGGGGGGGGGGCTTGGAGGGGAGGGGCAGCGGGCACTGGGGAGATGAGCAGGGCACAGGTTCCCAGCTGAGGGCTTGCAGGGGACACAGGAAAGCCTAGAGGGCTCTAATCCAGATCTCAGAGGGCAGCAGATTTACATTTTAGAGCAGCCTCTGGGTCCAGCGTGCAGGTTGAATTGGAGGAGCCAAGAGGACCATTGAGGTCCCCGGGAGAGAGATGGGGTGCTGGAGAGGGGCAAGAGTTAAGGGGTGCGGCGTGAAGGCCACTGGGACACAGATGTTTCCTGAGTGAGGAGGGAGGAGCCAGGTTCCAGCGGGCTGGATAAAGTGGGGATGCGGCAGGCCCAGGGCTGAGATGTGGGGCAGAGCCCCGGGGGCAGAACGGACCTGAGGGTCAGGAAACGAGGGTCAGCTGGGGCACGCCTGCCTGAGCAGTGTGTGCAGTCTCCTATTCCCACCCGCTAGGGGTTTGGGAGCCTGGCATTCTCACCCTACAGTGCTTGCTTCCTCGTTCCCCTGGCCCCTGCAGCCTTCTCTCCCTGCTCCCTCATTATCTCTGCCAGTCCCCCACTTACCCATCCAGGTCCCCAAATAGAAAGCCCTGGAGTAAGGGGTCAGTGGAAAGGTTTCTGCTGAGTGGAATGATTTTTACTAAGTAGGCAAAGCCGGCAAGGTTGCATGCTTCTGGGGTCTCGCTAAATCGAGGATGGGGGCATGGACCAGCCTGGCTGGCCCAAATATTTGCCGTGTTGCTGGGTAACCACCTCCAGTCGGCCTGCAAGCTGGCACCTGTGGAAATGAGGGCTTGGAAGGAAATTCACACAGCTACGGGGTGCCTGGAATCAGAAACCGTTGGCAAAGCCAGGAAGCACCCCAGATGTCTCCCGAGGGTGGGAAGGCTGATCTCCGGAAGCCGGCCCCAGGAGACCACAGGCGTGAGGTGGGATTAGCAGCTTCCTTGGGAGACCCAAGGGCTGCAGGAACATCACGTGGCTCCAACTGTGTGGCCTGGAGGGGGAGGCCGGCTCCCTGCTCCACGCCCAGGCCCTGGTCTCTCTCTCCCTCTCTTGTTCTGGGCAGCTGCTGTGGTCTCCCACAAGGGAGTATTGGCCATTTCTATGAGGATCTGCCCATCCCATGTCCAGGGAGAAATTGGGGCAGGGAGAGGCACTTAGAAAGAGGAGGCAGCCCACCGCACAGTGAAGTTGGAGGGGCTCTGAGAGGCTCCCTTCACACACACCCACTGATCACCTGCCTGCCGGAAATTCCACCATTAGGCATGGAACTCCCTAAGAGTTGGGATGGACATTGCAGGGGCCAGGACACCTCACAGGCAGGGTAGCCATCCCGACTGCACCAGCCCAGACCCAGGCAGCAGCAGCCTCTGCATGCACATGCTGAGAGCTGGGGAGATCACTGCCCTCAGAAGCAGTCATTGCTAGAACGTTTCTGAGCCTGAGCTTGACACTTCCCCTGTGGGAAGGCAGGGGTGATGGGAACACCAGTCACATATGAGGCTGTGATGACCCATATGAGCTTTCCTGCAGCCCCGAGAGCCCACAAAGGAGGGCTCAGTGCCCAAGCTCTGGGAGAACAGTGTGACAATGGACAAAAAGTAAGACCTCGACCTGTGCCTCTCTAACCACAGAGAGCAGGTGGGTAGGCAGGGAGCAGAACCTGTGAACTCCAGACCGAGCACCCCCAGGCTGGGAGAACCAACAGGGCATTGCTTCTCTAAGCCTCTCTTTTCCCCTCTGTAAAATGGGTACAACACCAGTACCACAGGGGCCATGGTGAGCAGGCAATGGTTAGTGGTCATAGAGCCACCAGCAGGGGCTGTGTAACTGGGAGATGAGGACGTGTCCCCTTTCCCTCTCTGGGTGGGTCCTGCTCTGACCCAAGCATGCCCTGTTTCCTCTGGCATCAGAAAGGCCTCTCCTCGCTCTCTTCCATCCTCCCTTCTTCCTTTCTCCCCTCCCAGCTGAAATCCTGCTCCTTGCAGCCTTCCACCCACCTCCAGCACTTGGCAAAGGCCTCAATCTCAACCCCTGCAGGCCTGTCCTCCTCCCTCTCCCGTCCCCCTCCCCCTCCTGCTTCCCCTCCCCTCCCCTCCCTCCTCCTCCTCCCTTCCCTCCTCCCCCTCCCTCCTCCCCCTCCCTCCTCCCCCTCCTTCCCCTCCTCCATAAGGAGGCGCAGCTGGCCATGTTCCTTCACACATTCTGTCTGCCCAGGTCTTTGGGGACTGCAAGCTCTAGGCTCCCCCTGCTCCTCCCTGGCAGTGGGGACCAGAGCTCTGGCTTAGAGGATGTTTGCTGAAGCCTTGTCTTCTATAATCTCATTCGGTCCTCCCATACCTCTGGCAGCATGGCACAGGTGATACTCTGCCCATTGAACAGATGGTGGGACTGAGGCACAGGGAAAGGAAGGGACAGGCTGCGACATAAAGAACTCAGGATCTGCAGTGTTGGGTTCACACCCCACTGCTGTTTGCTAGTTGTGCCACTTAAGCCAGTTGCTCAAGCTCTCTGGGTCTCAGGCACCTCATTTGCAAAGCAGGGAGATAACCCTGTCTTTCTCCTGGAGTTGTTAATTAATGAGTGAAAGCACTTAGCCCAGCACCTGGCTGATCGTGAGTACCTGGTAAGTGTTGGCCCTTCCTGGGGCAGAATCCCAATGAGGAGGAGCCCGGCCCTGCAGGCCCCTACATGAAGCCGGGCAGCACAGAGTGTGGGCAGGGTGGGGAGCTCGGGGCCTGAGCTGCAGCCTCCATCCTGGACTGGGCAGCCAGGGACCTGAGTGAGCGGTGAAAGTGCTGAGCTTGTCGGAGGCGGAGGTGGGAGCAGCAGACTCAGCAGTTCCGGCCTCCAATAGGATGGGATGGGACGGAGGCCCGCGTGGATGAGGGATTCTGCTAAAGTGGGGTTTCTTGTGTCTGTAATGAGTCCCTTCCTCTCAGCCTCCCTGGCTGAAAACAGGGCCAGGCTCGCTCAGGGTTTGTTGGAAGGAAACTCCAGGTGCCCCTGCCTCCCCTCCTCCAGAGCTCAACTCCAGCGCCTCCCCATCTTACCCCAGTGGGGCCACCGCTGTCTTTTCTGCTCATTGTCTTTGTTTTTCAGAGGTGGGTGGTTCAGGGCTCTGTATCACTGGGAGTCATAGCACCCTTCCCCTCCGAGTGCCCAGAAACTGTGGGGCTGTGTTCAAATACCACAAGCCCTGCCTTTGTTCACAGAAGGAAGAGAGTTCCCATCGCCAGGCACCCACCATGTGTCCTCATCCGTCAGCTCATCAGTCCTCGAAAACCTCTCCCTTCCCAATCTCCAGATCTCTGTGCTTGGAGTTGGTACCTGCAGATTCATCCACGGGAGGGCCTCCATGGCCAGCTGGGGTCGCCTGCGCAGTTCTCTACTTCCTTGTCTTCTGGGAGGAGTCCCTGTTATTTCCCCAGGAATCTTCCCTTTCCCTCAATTCTTTCCCCGCCCCTAAGGGTGGGCATATGACGTGGGCTTGACCACTGAGAGGGCCACGTGCTTCTGATCACAACGCTTGGTTCAGCTTTGGGCACACAGCTCAAGCTAAATCAGTACCACGGCATTCTGGATTTCATCTGCAGCTGCTGGGAAGAAGTTCTGATTCTCCTGGACTTGGAGCCAGCAGGACATCAAACTAGCATTTCCAGGGGCGATGGCAGGGAGGGAGCCAGTTTAAGCCACCACTGAGGAAAGCAGGGTAGAAAGACAGAGAGAGACAATAGTGGTATAAACACTCACGATAGTGTTTGAACTGCTAGATCCAGCTGCACCTGAAGTCCGTACACCCCTGGGTTTCTCAGTTACATTAGACAGTAAATCCTCTCTCATTTTTTCTTTCACTTAAACCACTTGGCGTTGAGTTCATGTTACTTGCACCCCAGACAGGCTTAACTAACCTAAGGATAAAAATGTTGAAAGGGCAGGGACAGAGCGCTGTGGCACTGCTGTGGGACACCTGCCTGGGCTGACAGTAACCTGTGAGTGGGCGCCTTTGGGGCAGCTGCTTGACCAGGCAGTCTTACTCTCTGCCCTGTCCTCTTGAGCCTCAGGGTGCGCTCCCAGCCTCACCAGGTTCCTGCGTCCCCATGCCCTGTCAGAGGGTCTGGTCACTCTGGCCTGATCGACTCCTGATGAAGCACTAGAGCTTTCTCAGCGTCCTCAAACCTCCTTCATGACGGCCCCCTGGAGGGTTGGATGGAGACCAGTGTCGCCGTTCACAGGCAGCTCCACTCGGCAGCCAGCCGCAGAAAGGCTCTCTCAGGGGACCCAGGAAAGCCTGGGAGGCCCAGCCCCGGAGAGGTAGGCAGACAACAGGATCTGACAGGCCAGACTCAGAGCAAAGGAAGGCAGGAGGGGCTGCGGGCAGGAGAAGAAAGGGCCACTTCAAAGCTCATAAAATCACAGCGAATTGTACTGTCCAAGATGAGCACTGGCTGCTTCCTAAATTATGCAGATTTGTGCAAATGTTATGCAAATTAGGCACACAAAGGTGGCAGGGGGCACTTGCTGACAGCCTGGCTCTGCAGCCTCCTCGTCAGTCAGACTCGCCTTGTTCAGGGAGTGGAGGAGCTGTCACCTGCCAGGCAGCAAGCCGGGAGGGACAGGTTCTGCCCTCTCCTGGTCTTCTGCCCACCCTTCCATTGTGGGGTGTCTTCTCAAAGGCAGACCCGCCCCCGATCCTCCACATCTGGACTGCCAGCCCAGAGGTAGCCACTGGAAGCTGGGCCTCTCTGGTCACCTGGTCCAGCCACAGCTTCCCATTGCACAGATGAGGAAAGAGAGGCCCAGAGCTGGAAAGGACCTGCCCTGCCTCTCGCGGCCTGGGAGAGAGGGTCATCTGCACGGTCACAATAGGCGGCTATGCCCTTACTTCCTACTCTGCCCTGGGACCCAGATATTCTCCACAATCCATTCGTACCCAGAACTGATGGTGTCAGTCATTGGAGAACCTGGGGCTAAAAGCTGGCAAAGTTTAGTCCCCAGAGTGTGTGTACTGGGTGGAGCCCTAGATAATTCAGCACCTTCGAAACCTGTGCCACCTCTATGTCCTGGGAGAGGTGGAGGCTCCCAAGATTCCTCCAGCCCCGGTGCTGTTAGTCCCACCTCAGCAGCCGCCTGAACTGCCTGCCCCTCTTTTCTCCACCATTTCACATTCCTCCCATCCTCTAATCACACTGATGGAAATAGCAACCCAGGGGCTCATCTTTGTTGAGCAATTGCTTTGCACCAGGCACTGTTATAAACGTGTGGAATCCTCACAACAGCCCTCTGGGTTCGAATCTATTATCACTCCCATTTCATAGACAAAGAGACTGTGGAGCAGAGTGGCAAAGTCCCTTGTTCATAGTTGCACGTCCTATAAATGACATGCTTGGGGTTTACCCAGGTATGCTTGGGGTCAGGGCACAAACTTCAGACACCCGTTCAGTGCAGTCTCTCTCCTCCTCCGCCAGGAAGCCCGCCCTGATGTCACGATGCTAAAGGCCACATTCACTGATCAATGCTCAGGGCTGCTGCTTGCTTCCTCTTTCTTGAACTCCTGTAGCCCCAGAGTCCAAATCCTATGGCTTGGTCTAGAATTTGTCCACAAGCCTGGTCGGAGCTCTCTGAGAACAGGGCAGAGCTTGCCCCCACCAGAACACTTCCCTGCCAGCACAGAGCGCATCATCCACCAGGAGTCCAAGCAGATCTGGGGCCTGAGGGAGGGCGGCAGGGGAGTCGGGGCCCACAAAGCCTGGACAGCTGTTCAGTGCCCGATCCACAGAGCCCAGCGAGCCACATCTGTATTCTTCTCCCTGCCAAATGCCATTGGTGGAAAACAGAGAGAGAGAGAGAGAGAGCGGAACAAGAGACTTATCCTGGTGCCACCCTCCCACTGCTCTCACGCCTCCTGCTCCCCAAGACGGCTTCCAGTTCACCTGTTCTTCTGTCCCTCAGAGCCCAGGGACCCTCGCAGGAGCCCCGACGTGGGCCTCCTGGGATGCTGCCCTGGAGTGGAAAGGGTAGAAACAGCTGCCGCTTCCAGGAAGGCCCCGAGAGCTGTCAGAGTGCAGCCCCCGACAGTCCAGTGGTGTGTGCTGAGTCAGGGTGGAGGTGCGGCCCGAACCCTCTTCCCCCTGCACCAGCGAATATGCCTTAGTCCACACAGCTGGAAACTCTTTTAGAGAGTCAAGGAAGGGCCTTGACTTTTCACACACCACCAACAGGGTCTCCGGCCATTCTCCTTGCCCTTTGACCCCAAAGCCAGACGTAGACCCGCTGGCCCAACTCTACCTGGGCCCCACACCACTCCAACGCCAATCCAGACTCTGGGAGATGCTTCTTGCTACCTACACTGAGTGACACCACAATGGGATGAGTCTGGGCAGCCCAAGGGTCCTGGCCAGTCCGTCACCACTAACCCCTTCCCTCGGCAGCTGCCAGGGTGACAAGAGGCCTGCGGGGCTCTAAAGCTGGCTTCAGCAGGCAGGGGGCCAAAGGCCCAAAGGGAGGCAGCCACGGAAGATGAGGACTTGGACTTGCAGTCAGGCAAAACAGCTGTGTGGCCTGGGGCAAGTCACTCACCTCTCTGGGCTGCATGATCAGCGCCTATAAACAGAATCATCGCCACTGCCCGGGCTTGAAGTAAAATAGTATCCAGATGCCCTGTCACAGTGCCCAGCACGGAGCAAGCACTCAGAGAAGGTGAACTGCCTGTCCCCTGCCCTGGCTGTGACCTTGGAGGGTGCCCATCGTGTACGTCCAAGGCAAGCCCCAAGCTCCCCTCGGACCAATGTAGTGTTTGGCCAGTGATGCCATATCCACCCACAGGCCCTCAAGACTTGTCCTCTGGTTGCCCTGGGCAAGAACCAGAGAGAGTGGGTGGTTAGAGACATGGCATGATGGGAGGGGGAAGAAGGTCCCACCACTGGCATCTCACAGCCTGAAACGTCACCACGCCTGTATCAGCTGTTGGGATCAGCATTCTGCTCCTCCCCTGGAGGCGGGGGGCAGGCCTCAGCCCCTTCCTACTCGGGGAGTGTGTGGATCAGACGCTGTCCTCTGGCCAGGTGGGCCCGTGCACCTGGGGTCTGAGGGGACTTCTGAGCTGAGGCAAGAAGACAGGATCATCAAGGACGTTCACAGCCCCACCGTTTGTCATAGCAAAACCCAGTAACAACTCCAACGTCCATTAAGGGGAAATCATTAAAAGAACTAAAGCCCAAAGAAATTTGCACAAAAATAACTCGAAGCAGTTAAAAAGAGTAAGGTAGGTTTACATTCGACACAGGACGGTTTTCCCAACATACAGGAACAGGCAAATTCCAGAGCATGACAGAGCCCGAGATCCGATTTATGCTACTCAAAAAACACTGTCTGTGCACATGTAGGTATTTTGTATAGTTTTGCTTGTTTGTTTTTGAGACAGAGTCTTGCTCTGTCACCCAGGCTGGAGTGCAGTGGTGTGAGAACTGGAACCTCAGCCTCCCAAGTTCAAGCAATCCTCCTTCCTCAGCCTCCTGAGTAGCTGGGATTACAGGCAGGCACCACCACGCCTGGCTAATTTTTGTATTTTTAGTAGAGACGAGGTTTCACCATGTCCCAAACTCCTGATGTCAAATGATCCACCCACCTTGGCCTCCCAAAGTGCTGGGATTGCAGGTGTGAGCCCCTGTGCCCGGCCAGTATTCTGTACATTAATATGATATATGGGGTGAAGTCTGCAGGCGTGTGTGAAGCTGCCAATGATGGGAAAGGTGGAGGGTCCCCTGCCAGGACAGGGAGGCTCCTGTGTGGTGTGCCGGTTGTTTGAGTTTTTGTGGTGAAAATTTATTTGTGGATTACCTGAATACACGTGTAAATATTTTTAAGATCCTAAGATCATAAAATTAAATGCACACACACACATATTTCAGAAGGCTCCACGGGGGTCTGGAGGCCTCACCACAGCTCCCTGGTGCCAGGTGGACCCCCTGCCTGGCTCCTCTCAGCTGCCTCTCTCCTCCAGCTCCCCTCCCCGCACCCCATCACAGCCAAGCTCATTAGTTCTCACTGCTGCCCTCGTTCTGACCTCTGGGTTATGGAAACGTCAGCTCTGTTTTCACAACCTTCCATCAGCCATGCTCTGTGGCCATCCCTCTCCCCATCAGCTTGGTAACAGCTGCTCCCTTGGGCCCCAGCAAGAAGCCACGAGCCAGAGACAAGCTGGAATGAGGCCTCGGGTCCTGGCTCTCAGGCCACGGCCCCCTTAGATCCCATGGAAACGGTTTCTTCCCAGAATAACGAAGCCATGAATCTGTTGTACTATGAGGAAGAAAAGGCCCAATGCCGAGTTCTGTCCTACGTGTGGGGTGTTGGGGTGATAAAGGAGGAAAAGGAGACCCAGCCCTGCTCTGAGGAGCCCCCGGTCTGGAAAGCCTGGGAGACTCCCCTTGATCAACAAGTGGCAATGGAACCCAGTGACCGGCCAGACCTTTCATTTTCGGATTGAGTAACTGAAGCTCAGGGAGGGAAATGGATTTGCCCAAGGCCCCCAGCGAGTCTGCGCAGAACTTCTGCCTCACCCCAAGCTCCTGCTCCAGCCCTAAGCTTTGGCTTCTCTGAGTCCTTCGCTACCGACTCCCTGTGCAGAAGTCATGATCCACCAGCAGGAAACTGACCAGGCAGGGCAGCCAGTTCCACGGGGCCAGAGGCAACACAGAAGTATGTGCATCTCTGCAGTGGCCCAGGGAAAATACTGACTTTCCAGCCAATAAAGCCACATTTCGTGGAAACTCCAACTCCGGACTGAGAATCCAACAGTGTTTCATAAATGTTTGCGAGTGTTGTGCGGTGGCTGCCACCTGGATTTGAGGGTGGACAGGAACAGAAGGCCCGGCCCTCACACAGCAAGGAGTCTTCAGAGTCACTTGACCATCCATTCAGAGGCCACCCATTTGGTTTCGAAAGCAAAAGGAGCTCTGGAAGGACCCATAGGAACCGAAAAGCACGGCCACAGAGGAGGGAGGGGAAGGCTTCTTACTCTATGCCATGTTATCATTTGGATTTTGAAACACGTGACTGTAATCCCTTTTCAAAATAATAAAAATTGTTTAAACTGCCTCTGGGGCCACTGTCTCCCTGGTCCTGTCCCGGTGCTGTGGGGAACTGAGGAGGGTATAAAGCCAGGCCCGGCCTGGGGGCGACAGATCCAGCTGTCTGTGTCAGCTTCCATCACGGCCTTTGGCTTGTGATTGCCTCTCCCTGAAGCCCTGTGAGCTCTGGAAGGCAGAGCTTAGAGGAGTGCATGGTTGTTCAACAATCCTGAGTGTTTCTGGGAGACACTCTCCATACCGCAGATGTGGAGCAATGGCAGGGTCATACGTGACAGGTAGGGGCCATGACTATTGACCCCCACTGTGCCCCCAGAATTCCTTGCCCCCACCCCATGCTGCTGGGTTGGTCTTCATGGCCCAGGGTTGCTTGCCTCAGCCTTGATCATGGTAACAAAGCATTAGAGCCAGACAGGTCCCCGGGAGTTACCTTCGATTATCCAGCATCGAAGGGCATGTCGGTTGCAAGGCTGGTCCTGGAGCTTAGATCAGTCTATGATGTTTACACCAAACTTCATTCCCCAGTGCCTGGCAAGCCCCCCCTTATCCAGATGTGTCTGGTGATGAGGAGGTGGCTTAACCAGCAGCCTGTCCTCCCCCGGAGCTCTGCCAAGAGACAAGGAGGCTGGAGCCAGACTCTGTCCCGGTCCTCAGGACCTCGCTAGGTGTTACTGAAGAATGCAGCTTCCTCAGCAGCCTCAGGCCAGCACAGAGACTTGCCCCAAAGCACCAGCAGCTTCTCACCAGCTGGTCCTTCTCACCCTTGGGCCTCTGCCACAGCATAACTCAGCTTCCTAATCGCTGCTGTGCACGGCAGGCTTCCTGGGGCCCAGCCTGACAAAGACAAGAAAGAGCTTCTGCCTCTTCCAGAGCAGCTGGTAGTCAGCCTGGGGCCTGCAGAGAGCGCCCGTGGCTCAGCCTCAGCACAGTGGTTGCAATTCCAGCTGCAGGAACATGTGGACAGAGGAGCATATTCTATGGGGAGCTGGGTGGTAGTTCCCTAAGGGAGGGGGCTGAGCTGGGGCTTCACAGGCTGCTACTCACCACTTCAGCTGCAGGCCCAACCCCTTCCCCTGTGGTCTCACACCTGCATGTGCACACATGTGTGCCAGCCTGAACAAATGTGCACAAATGCATCATGCACTTCTGTGTGTGTTTCCGTATGTGCCCAAGTACGCAGGAACATGGAAGGTACATTCATGTGAGCAAAACGTCCTTCAACACATACAGATCAAAAAGCAGGGTGTGCAGTGGAGTGTGGAGGCTCCTCAAATCCTCAGACAGGAGCCTGGGACGGGACAGAGTTGGGGACTCTGGCAAACCAGGGCTTCCTGCTGCCCAGCTCCAAGTCCTCCGCCTGCCCCCAGGTGTCTCAAGGGGAGAGGAGAAGGGGGGAAGGGAGGGAGCCCTGCACCCCACCTCTAACACGTGCTCACATGCCCACACTCCCTTACACCACATGGTGTGGGCGTGAGCTGGAGTCAGAGGGCCTTGTTAGGACACTGTTCGGTGCTAATGAGTTTCTGCAGCCCAGGCCTGCCTGGCAGAGATAGGAGACCCCCTTGTGGCCTGGCCCAACTCCCAGCCCGCCTGCTGCCCTGCTATGTCCCTGTCCAGCCCACGGTCTTCCCTCTCTGCTCTCCTCCTGCACCCACCCCGTCAGCCCTCAGCTCTCCCATCTCTGGTGAGCCCTGAAGTCTTGCTGGCGTTCCATCTGCCATGTGGAGCACTCCTCCCCAAAACCTCCCAGGCCACACGCCCTTGGCTTTGACAGATCCCAAGGGTGGTATCGACACAGACAGGCGGGGCTGCTCCGGCTCTGCCTCCCTGCAGGACCAACTGCAGCCCCACTGCGTGCGCACCCGGGACAGCCCAGTGGGTACAACCAGATGACATTTCACACTGCTCGTTTCATCCTCAGCACACTGTGGTTACAACTTTTCTTATTTTATTAGTGACAGTGGGGAGGGCGGTGCGGTCACAGAGGGTCGGAGCTGGAAGTCACACATGTCCAAACACCTTCTCTTCTCTCTGTCTCCACAGGCAGCCTTGTCTATTGCGGGGCCTCACACACCCCCTCTATGTGCCTTAGACACAGTCCCAAGCCTGCCCTCCTGCACTCTCCCCCATCTCAAGAAACCTGCCTCTATCCACCGGCCCCCTCCATCGACTCCTTCTTCCTCACTCCAAATTCCAAGTCCTGTCTGCCCTTAGGATCTCTCTCAACCCCTCTCTCTCTGTCCCCATTGCCACCGTCCTGTCCCAAGCTGCTGTCGTCTCTCCCCAGAATGAAAACAGAGGCCTCCCCCAGCTACTCACACCCCTCACCCCTCTGCAAGCTTCTCCCAGCCAAGCAGGGAGATCTTTCAAAGCCATAAATCAGATCTCATTTCACCACCGCCCCTCCGTTGAAATCTCATAATCCTTCCCAGCTCCTAAGGTGGCTGAGAGCACCTGAGAGGGCTCTCTGGGCCAGTTCGCCACCTCCCCCAATGAAGCTCCCTACCTGCCAGCCACACTGGCCACGCTGCCTGCAGGCCTTTGAACAATCATGGGCTGATCCTCCACCTGGAGTATCCCTGCTCTGCCCCCAGCAAACTCCCACTTCCAGCCTCAACTCAGGCCTTTCCTCTCCCCTAAAAGAGGGCTTTCCGGAACCCCCTAAAGCTCCTCCCTTTCTCTTTCTCATTCTCCACTCTTCCTTTAGAGCACGTGTCCTAACTTATTACATATTTATTCATGCATTTATTTGTCTATATCGGTCTCTTGGACCAGATGTTAGTCCTGAGAAGAAACCTATGTCTGTATTTTACCAATCACTAGGGCACTGTCGCTGGCACAAAGTCGTTGCTCAAGAAACACTTGAATGAATGAATATATGGTTGAATGAATGAGAAGCTGCTGTTTAGAGCCTCCTTGGCTAGAAGAGAGTGGAACGAGGGCACCCACAGAGGACGGGAGTCAGGACAGGGAGGGTGGCCCGGGTCTGCAAAGACAAAGACCCGGCCCTGCCCGGGACGTGGAGGGGCAGACAGTGGAAAGGGCCTCCTTGGCTGCTCTGCGGGCAGCGGGGTCAGGGCGCAGAGGGACTGGATGGGAAGGGCTGGGGTGGGCTCACGGGCCGGTGCGCGTGAGCGCGCATATGCGGAAGGGGTGGCGCGCGCTGGCTGCCGCGTGGGGAAGGGGAGCCAGCCTCATTGCTGCAGATTTGTATTCCTGCCGACTTTTATTTCAGGCCTTGTTTATTTCTCCTTAAAACGCGGCTGCTGTGCCAAGAGTCGCACCCAAATTAGCTGCGAGTGTGTAATTTTACAGCTATTACCCGGGTGTTTCTGTGACTTGGGTAATAACTAGGGAAATATAAACAAACAACAGCAAAGGCAGTTTAGCGGGGAGGCCTCTGAGCTCGATGTCTCTCAGTGGAACAAGTCCCGTCTCTTCCCTGTCCCCATTCCCACCACCCCCCTCAAGTCGCATCGAGCCCAGTAACCGGAGTGGGAGGTCCAAGGGTCCCAGAGCCCCAGCTGTGAAATCCTCCTCTCGTTGCTCCTCCCTGAGGGAAACAGGCCCATCCCGAGAGCCACAGTCCCCCCACATCACAGCCAAGACCCCCTCTGTCTCCCCCTCCACAAAGGCAAACAAAAGCTGGCCTAATTCTGTGTTATTTCGCTTCTCTAGTGGCCAATGGCACTGAAGCATGTGTGACATTTCGCTCTCTCTCCTCTATTATTCCTGCTTATTATCTGGCTGCTGCCGGAGGCTCTGGGCTGAGGCTGGCACTGGTGCCCGCCCCACCCTATCCGTCCTCCTCTTTGCCTCTGTCCCTTTTACTCTCCCTCACAGTACCTCCTCCTGAGAGGGACAAAGCTTGTCCCTCATCCTCCAGGCCCTCTCCGAGGGACATGGGGCCCAGGAGAGGTCTGTGCTGACAGGGGGTGGTCTTGGTGCCCAAGATGGGGCCAGGTCCTCACGACCCCTGCATCTCGCCTTGGCTCCGATGCAGCCTCTGGTGTATCCCTCCCTCCTCCGTGCCTCAGTTTCCCTCTATCTGTCCCTTGAAGAGGTGAGACTTGATCCCAAAGGCTCTCCCTGCTCTAATATTAAAGATGAACCCCTAAAGGCTTGAGGGACATGTAGTAATGGCAGAGCCATCGAGGGGATTACAGGGTGTGGGGAGTCTAGGCTGTGGGATTTGCAGCAAGAGAGGGTGGGCTTGGGCCAGGAGTCAAGGCAGAGCCAGGAAGCTGGGGCGGAGGAGAAAAAGCTGGAGATCCCTGTGTGGGCAGCTGGCCTCCATTTCAACACACACGTCTTTGAAAACACTGACTTTGTTTTTCTTCCAAATCATCCTCATTTTTTAAAAAATTGCAACAAAGAAAGCAAAAAACATCAAACTCCCTCTTGTCTCCCCTGGAGGCAACTCCTGTGAATACTTCGCTGTGTATCATTGCCAGCTTTCTCCGAGGTGTCCTGTTCTATATACTCTTATACACAGACGTTTTAAAAAACAAAAGTCGGGTCATGCCATACATATTGATCGGCCACTTGCTTTTCTCCCTCACCAATGTATCATGGACATCTTCCAGGTTGGCACACAAGGATCAATCTCATTTTTAAACGGCCACAGGGTGTTCCGGTGTGCTGCAGGACCACCAGCCCGGCACGGAGGGACACCTGGGCCATCTCCAGTTTGGGGCTGTATCTGTTTTCTGGCACTATAAATAACGGTTACCTGACAACCCAAAGCTTAGCGTCTTAAGGCAAGCGTTTATTATGCTCACAAGTCTGCAAGTCAGCTGGGCAGCTGCGGGCTGGGCTGGGCCGGGCTGGGCTGACTCCCGGGTGGGCTCCCTCACATGCCAGTGGTCAGCAGGAAGATTGACTGGGGCTGCTGGTCTAGGATGGCCTCACCTGGGATGACCCTCTTCTTTTTCTCATGGTCTGTCATCCTACAGCGGGCCAGCTTGGGCTTGTCCTCATGCATCCATGGAGTAGAAATGAGAGTCCAGAAAGAAACCCTCACGTGACGGTCAGTTGACTGTCATCAAGACAGGCAAGACCATTTAATGGGAGAAAGAACAGTCTTTTTGACAATGATGCTGGGACAACTGGATGTCCGCATGTGAAAGAATGAAGCTGGACCCCTTTCCTCACCACATACACAAAAGTGATCTCAACACGGGTCAGAGCCTCAACGTCAGGGCTTAGGCTGCTGGGGCCAGAGGCGGGAGGGGGCTGCATTAGCCCCTAGGAAGATTCTCTGTGTCTTCTACAGTGATTGTCATGATTACTTTTCCTTGGACTTTTGAGGTTGGCAAATGTCAGTAACAGCTCCTCGGGTGAATCAGTTGAAACGGGAAGGCTCTGTAAAGATTTGTCATCCCTCTCCCAGCTATCTGCTTTGGGGTTGGTGGCAGTGGGCATTGGCACAAACTTTTGGAGACAATCTTGCAGTTAATCGCGCCATCCCTCAAGAATGCAAGAGCCTTAGCGCCCCCTCATCTCTCCCGTCTGCAGGACTACCTGCCTGATGGGAGAGAATGGTGTTCATCGCAGAATGGCTTGTAACTGCCTCGTAGATCAGTCACAGAAGTGGCTCCACAGCTCCCTGTAGCTACCCCTTTCCAAGGTCACTTTGCAGCTCAGTCCATTAAGAGATGGAGTTGGTTTCTCCATCCCTTGAATCTGAACTGGCTTTGGCCACTGAATGTGGTGGCAGTGACCCTGAGCTAGTCCCAAGCATAGACCTGAAGAGTTCCTTTAGACTGCCACTCACTCTTTTGGAAACCTGGTCAGGATCTGCTATGGACACTTGACAACTGCAAATATCAAGAAAAAGGTAATCATGACCATCACTGTAGAAGACCCAGGGGGCCTGAATAGGGGCTAACCCAACTCTCTCCTGCCTCTGGCCCCAGCAGCCTGGCCTTTCCCAGCCTCAGACCTAACACTTAGGTCTCTCCTACCCTGGATATTATGAACAGTATAACAAAGGGGTGTACATGCACTGCGATATTGGGACTAATGTCATCCTCTCCCACCCTGGATATTACGAACAGTATCACAGAGGGTGTGCACACAGGGTGTTTATTTATATTGGGAGTAATATCATCTCCCCCCTGAATATTACGAACAGTATCTCTGGGGGGTGTATGTACATACAGAGTGTTTACGATATTGAGAGTACACCCTTTTCTCTGGATATTACCTACCATGTCACAGGAGGGCCTACATCCCTCGAGATATGGGGAGTGACATCACCCTCTCCTTCCTGGATATTATGAATCATATCACACCCCCCACGATACGAGGAGGGATGTCACCCTCTCCCCCTTGGATATTACAAACCATATTACAGGGAGGTGCACACCCCAGCGAAATAGGTAGTAACATCACCATCTCCCCCCCACATTCTGAACCATATCATACTTCCTGAGATATCACTCTCTTCCCCCTGAATATTTCCAACCATATCACAGTGGGGTGTCTATCCCCTGCAATTTGGGGAGTAATATCCTCTTACCCCCTGGATATTATGGGATATTAAGGACCATATCACAGGGGGGTGTACACCCCTCCGCCATATAGGAAGTAAAATCATTCTCTTTCCTCCACTGGATATTACAAACCATATCACAGGGAGGGGTACACCACCTGCCATATGGGGAGTAATATACGGGGTATACTCCCTGCACCATATGGGGAGTAATATCACACTCCTCCCTCCTGGGTACTATGGACCATATCACAATGGGGAACACTCGCTGCACCATACGGAGAGTAATATGACCCTCCTCCCCCTGGATATTATGGACCATATCACAGGGGGTGCATACCCTCCACCATATGGGGAGTAATGTCACCCTCCCCACCCTGGGATATTATGGACCATATTACAGGGGGGTGTACACCCCCCATTGTGTAGAAAGTAATATAACCCTTCACTTTCCTGGATATTAGGGTCCATATCACAGGGGGGTGTACACCTCCTGTCACCTGGAGAGTAATATTACTCCCTCCCCCCCAGACATCACAAACCATATCACAGAGGGTGTCCACCCCCACATGATATTGGGAGTAATATCACCCTTTCCCCAAGATATTACAGACCATATCACAGGGGTGTACACCCCCACATGATATTGGGAGTAATATCACCCTTTCCCCCAGATATTACAGACCATATCACAGGGGTGTACACCCCCACATGATATTGGGAGTAATATCACCCTTTCCCCCAGATATTACAGACCATATCACAGGGGTGTACACCCCCACATGATATTGGGTGTAATATCACCCTTTCCCCCAGATATTACAGACCATATCACAGGGGTGTACACCCCCACATGATATTGGGAGTAATATCACCCTTTCCCCCAGATATTACAGACCATATCACAGGGGTGTACACCCCCACATGATATTGGGAGTAATATCACCCTTTCCCCCAGATATTACAGACCATATCACAGGGGTGTCCACCCCCACATGATATTGGGAGTAATATCACCCTTTCCCCCAGATATTACAGACCATATCACAGGGGTGTACACCCCCACATGATATTGGGAGTAATATCACCCTTTCCCCCAGATATTACAGACCATATCACAGGGGTGTACACCCCCACATGATATTGGGAGTAATATCACCCTTTCCCCCCAGATATTACAGACCATATCACAGGAGGTGTCCACCCCCACATGATATTGGGAATAATATCACCCTTTCCCCCCAGATATTACAGACCATATCACAGGGGGTGTCCACCCCCACATGATACTGGGAGTAATATCACCCTTATCCCCCAGATGTTACAGACCATATCACAGGGGGTGTCCACCCCCTGCCATATGGGGAGTAATATCACCTTCCCCTCCCTGGATATCACTGTTCCTACAGTTCATCCCAAACAAGAATGTCATATGTTTGAAAACACTTGGTATGCTATTTCTCAGATTGGCCTTCACTTAGTAATATGTATTTAACATTCCTTCATGTCTTTTCATGGCTTTATCGCTCACTTACTTTGGGCACTGAAAAATATTCCCTGTCTGGATGTATCATAGTTTATTTATCTATGCACCGACTGAAGGGCATCTTTGCTGCTTTCAAGTTAAGTCAATGACGAAGAAAGCTGCTATGAACGTTTATGTGCAGGTTTTCATGTGGACATAAACTTTCAATTTATTGGAGGTAAATACGGAAGAGCAGGATTGCTGAATTGCATGTTTAGTTTTGTAAGAAACGGCCAAACTGTCTTCCAGGATGGCTGTACCGTTTCGCATTCCCACCAGTGTTCCCTCGCATTTTCATGTTAAGTTTTAGGATCATCTTGTCAGTGACTGCAAAAAGTCCTCTGAGATTTTGAAGGAGATTGCATTGAATCCAGACATCAGTTTAAGGAGTACTGTACTCCCTACAATATTGTCTTCCTGTCCATGAACATGGGATGTCTTTCCATTTGTTTCAGTCTTCGGTAAACTTCTTCGAGAATGCTTTGCAGTTTCTAGTGTATGAGTTTTACACACACTTGGTTAAGTTTATTCCTATTTTATTCTTCTTGAAGCTGTAAACGCAATTGTTTTTTAGACTTTTTGTTCCTTGCTGGTGTATGGAAATACAGTTGATTTTTATATGTTCATCTTGAAACCTGTGCTCTTGATTATTTAGTCCAATGTTTCCCAGATATATCTGACCAGGAGAACCCTTGTCATATGTAACCTTGATTAACATTTCCCAGAACTAATGTTCCCCAGGACACCGTTGGTGAATGCTAATCCAGTCCTACATACACAATTGCCTTGTACTTTTCCTAGTGGTCTGTGTGGCCTCGGGTTTCCAGGCCTTGTTAATGCTACAAGGAATGTCCTCCCCATTGGGTCTACTGGGAAACTCCTATGTCTACTTCTGATGCCAGACAAGTCTCTCCTGCTCTGTGCCTCCCTCCCTGAGGCCCACCTCCCTTCCCCGCGCTTGGACCACCATAAACTGCCACTTCATATGCTGGCTCATCCTTGTCTGTGTACATATCTGCCTCCCTCTTGGGTCTGTGAGCACCTGGAGGGCCAGGCTTGGAGCAGGCAGCAGTGAGGGAATGACAGGAGGGAGGCAGGTGCAGAGCCCCGCCTGCTCCCTTTCCACTCTTTCCTCTGCCTCCCTTTCTCTCCTGCCTCCTTTGCCTTCCCAGCTTGCTCTTGGTAGACAGATTCCTTGCAGGTCCTAGTACAGTCCTGGGTCTGGTCCTGCTCAGCTCAGCATCGTTGTT
Organism: Callithrix jacchus; assembly: GCF_049354715.1. Taxonomy (NCBI): domain Eukaryota; kingdom Metazoa; phylum Chordata; class Mammalia; order Primates; family Cebidae; genus Callithrix; species Callithrix jacchus. Next base: position 23,424,485 of record NC_133509.1, read on the forward strand.
TAAATTTATACTCAGGACTAAACCTCCAGTCACCCTTTAGCTTGACGCCGCCTGTCCTTCCAGTCATCCCTGCTCCAGTCAGAAGAGGGAACTTGCTGCGGGGGTGGAGAAGCTGTAGGTAAAGGGTTGCTCTCCCATGACCTGGGAATCTGGTCCTATTCTCCTCCACTTCTCTGAGCAATGGCATTCAATGGGCACCAGAGACAGAAGCCCTGAGACACAAGGGGCAGGTAATGTGCTGGCTGCACACCTACTACACAACTCTCATGGGATATGAGTGCCAAAAGCCCTCTCCGAGCTGGGTTTGGGAATCAGCATGGCGAAGTCAGGCCATCTGGACACTGACCACCCCCTCCATTCCAGCCAGGCCAGGCCCCTCCTTACTTCATCTGCATGCTTCAAGGACCCTTCTCCTGGAGCTTCCCTGATGAGCTGAGCCTGTGCCATGCACAGCCCCTCTGTCCACCCTGGCCTGCAAGCTCCCAGAAGACAGTTTGGCTTCCTGCACCCTCCTCTTGAGCCTGGCCCCCACGCTTGGCACACTGGAACATTTAGGGGTTCCTGGTGGGATCTGATAGTCCCATCGCTATACCAGCAAATGACAAGCGACATTGTTTAATGTGCCACACAGCAAAGGCTTTGTGCTGTACTCACACCTCATTTCACCCCCATTCCCGTATGTGGCTAATACTGCTATTATGTCATTTCACAGAAGAAGAAGTGTAGGCTCAGCCCTTGGAAGTGATTTGCCTAAGGTCTCACAGCCATGACTCACATGTGGAGTGACTCTCTTGAGCACACTGCCACGCTGCCTTCAGGCAGCCATCTCAAGCCCAGAGTGCAATGGACTAACATGAAGATCATGAAGGACTGGCCTCTGGAGGTGCTCCAGGAGGAGGGCTTAAAGGACCGTTCAGCAGCACAACCCCTCTCAGTTTCCCCGCCTTTGAACCCTTATCATCCTGGCACACGGCAGGTGGTCAATAAATGTTGATCAGTGAGTGACGCCATGAACGAAACCTGAGGGTCTGAGGCTACATGGTCTGTGGCAAGCCCGGGACAGAGGTGTGGTGTCAAAGGTGTGGCACCGGCAGGGTGGGGAGGGTGGAATGCTGGCCCAGAGCGGCCGTGCCCTTGCTGGCCTTATCATGAAGGACACTGGGCCCCTGCGCCACCTTCCCAAATCCTGCCCCCAGCCTGCCAGCCGGGGAGTTTGGCAGCCACCAAGGCTGGCCTCACTATCTCTCTGCACTCCTTGGGAGGGAAGCCTTTATCAGCAAACGCTGGTTTGAAAGCCCTAATTGTCAAGCGCGGTCCCATCAAAGCAGCCGAGAGCCAGGCCGCCCCCATCCCTCCTGGCCCAGCAGGCTCCGCTGGCTGCCCACGATGGCTGGCGGGTGTATATTTTAAAATATCTAAATGCAGCTGAAAATAAAAATTATTTACACTCCCCAGCCCAACTGGCAGGCTGCTCACAAGTGCACATCAACTGTGTCTCTCCCTCCCCATCTCTCCCTCGCTGATAAAGGGCCATAAACAAGGCTGACACATTTATAATAACCTTTTTCTTTCTCTCCTTCCTCCCTCTCCTGGGCTCCCATCTCGGCCTCTCACTCACATGCTATGAGGGATAATTTTTTATTATTCTGCTATTAGCAGAGAATAGAGCGTTTGATGGGGGGGAATAAAATGTCAAATCATTTAGAGAGGGTGAAAAAATAAGCCAGCAACTTTTATTTTTCCACAACAGCGACGGCTGTTGGGATGTCACCAGCACATTCAGGGTTTGGAAATGTCTTTTCCGATATCTCCCCTCCCCCCACCTCCCTTTTATTTCCTTCCTACTTTCCCAAGAGGTGGGAGTTGAGTGACAGGATTGGGGGTGGGGGGCTGGCTGGATTTTCCTGCCAGGTTGTGGAGGGAACCAGAGCCCAGCTGGAAGGTGGTGAGGAATCTCTCAGGACACAAAGAGTTCTGCTGAGTTTCTGGCCCGTGGGCATGTCTGGGAGCAGGTGTGGACGCTGCAGTGCGCAAGCCTCTGTTTCTGTGGGGAGCTGCGAGGGCAGCCAGGGGTCTCAGAACATCTTGGCACCATGGTATGTGATGGGGGTGCTATGTGCAGAGCCTGGAGGGGCTGATGGCACATTAGCTGGAGTCCCAGCAGCAGGTGCCAAGGCACAGCAGAGTTGGGGTGAGGGGCCTGTCTGTGGACCTCCCTAGACCTGCCCAGCAGCACCTTGGCATGGTGGGTGGGATGGGGGGGACTAGGGACAGCTGAAGGAGTAAAAGGCACACGAGATCTGCCTTCCCAGTGGGTGGGAACAGAAGAGTGTGGTGAGGCTCCCCTCGATACAAAAGGGGCCTTCCCCAAGAGCCTGGATTCAGAAGGCCACAGGTGCCCTGTGGCTTTCAGAGACTGCTCAGCTGTACCAGGGACCTTCATAAGGCATTTTCTCCTTGAGCTGGAGCATGAAGCAAGCCCTCCTCTTCCCTAGACAGCTGGCAGGAGGCTGCTCTTCCCGCCCTGCAGAGGGACTGAACTCCACCAGGACCTGCCCATGACCCGGCTCCTACCTGAGCCCCAGGCCCCTCAAGCACTGGCTCGGTGTCCCTGAGTGGGCCCTCTCTGGGGTATAACAGTGGAGGAGAGGAGGCTGACTTCCCCATTCGGGAAGTGTCCCCACCGCCTATCCAGGGCGCCTAGGTGGGACGCCCAAGGCCAAAAATGCTCTCACTAAGGACAGGCTGCAGACTTCACATCAGGTGCTGGGCAGGCCCCACGCTGGAGGTCAAAGGGCTTCGTGGAGAAGCCTGGGGGATTTGGTCTGCCGAGAGAAGGGGCCAAGGAGAGGTTCAAGGCTCTCACCTCACCACTCCAGAGCACCGTGTCCACACTGTGGTCGTCCTAGAGGTATGCATTTAGCAGGACGTTTTTCAGCAGATGGCAGAAAAGCGTCTGGAGGAAGGAGCGCCTTTGCTGATTCTTACAAGGGCATCCTACAGCCTAGCCCCAGTGCTGCAGCTGCTCCAGCCAGGGCAGCTACGTGAGCCCAGAGTAGAGGTGGGATGCACAGGAGCCCAGGGCCCACAAGGGCAGAATGCTCAGTCCTGCTGGAGTGAAGGCCCAGCTGGGGCGGGTAGTGGGGGAGCCCTGCACACACGCTCCTGAGGCCCTCACACGTGTGCACACACACAGACACAGTGAGACACTAGCAGCCAAGGCGGCCACAGGGAGGTGAAGTGGCCAGAGGGCACTGACAACCTACAAGGCTGTCCTGCCATCGCAGGACCAGCCCACCCCAACTCGGCCAGCACGACGGTGGCCCCACGGCTCTTCAGCTGCCAGGATGTGGTCAGTAGGCGACCCCTATCCTAGGACAGCTGCCATTCCCTTGGCAGTTGGAGCCCCAGTGACAGGTCTGGCTTCACTGCCCATCGGAGGTGGAGGACGTGACATTCCTGATGGACTCTCCATTGCCTGGATGGCCACACGGAGGAGACTTGGTCTCCCCTGCCCCCTCCCCACCCTTGCTGTACAATATCCTTTCTTCTCACCATCAAAGGGACATCTGTCTCTCTGTGGGAGGGAGACCAGCATCCTGGGAACACTCTGAGCTTTGATGTCTGGCTCAGCTGACTGGACCAGGCCAGCAGCAGCCCCTCCTCCTTCCCCACTGCCCCGGGCTGCAGGCCCCTCCCAATATGATCCCTCACACACTGGCTCCCTCCTCTGAGCCCCCTCCCGCTCTTATCTCCACATCTGCCCCGCTCTGCTCCCCCCTCAGCCCTAGCCCCAGGAAGCTCCACTCTATCAGCCCTTGATCTGGATAGGGGCCCCAGGGGGGTCTGTCCTTTTGCACTTGCTCCCCAAGGGCTGGCTCTACCCTAACCCAGCTCCTCCACCAAGCTGTTTCCCCATCATCTCACTGTGCTTTATCACGTCTGTGTGTTTATGTGTGTGCAGGTGTGTGCACATGTGTGTTATCTGCTGGCCTCTGACCCCCAGGACAGGGAAACGCCTGAAAGTCAGAGCCTGGGTCTGCCCCCAGGCCAGTCACCGAAGTGGAAAGCCTGCTTTGCTTTCTTGCTGTGCCCCAGCAGGGCAGGCCAGGGCCAGACCCCAGTAAATGAACAATGGGGGATGGCACTCTCAGAACCTGGGGAAGCAGGTGGAGAAAAGCAGGTGTTATAGCCAAGAGGAAGCCCTGGAAGCTGGAGGTGGGACTTTAGGGATGGACAAAACCACAAGAAGGCCTCGGTCCAGGCCCCAGGACACCCAGCCCCAGCGAGTGGAGGCGGCTGGCCCATCAGGGATGTGAGATCAAGGCGGAGTGGGCTGACCTGCCTGTCGCTTCTTCATCATCTCCCCTGGAGGCAGCAGCAGGCAGGAGGCCCAGTGCAGAGCTAACAGAGGATCTGGAAGACAGGTAATCACTTGCAGGGTGGTGGGCCCTGGGAGGGCAGGCCCAGGCTCCTGGAGATGGGCCTGAAACTAGTTTCACTCTGAGTCAAGGATAGGCAACCTCCCTGGAGATCCTTCTCGCCTCTGAATGCAAACCATTCCCTGAACCTCTCTCCCCTCTCTCCCTAAACCTTTCCATTTCTCTTTCTAGGCAACAGGACCCAGCTCCTTCCAGCAAGGGGGTCGGAGTGCGAGGGTTGTTCAGGCTCTGGGGTGGGGGACAGAGGTCAGGGGAGGCAGGGCCACCCTAATGACCTATGCTCTGGAGATGTCAGGCTTCTTTAAGGAAAGTGGGGAGCCAGAGGGAGGGAGGTAATGGGTCCTGCATTCTGGGCTCATCCAGGACAGTCTAGGAGGGGCGGTGGGAGGGGCAGGCTGCCAGCGGGGGGGTGGGCAGTGAGTGGTGTCTCCACATGTCTAGGGCAGTTGTGGGCTGTGGAGGGCATAGGACAGGTGCTGGATAAGGAGCCTCGATGATCACAAGAACAAGGACACTCTCTCTCTCTCTCTCACACACACACACGCCCACTCCCTACACACACCCTACACAATGCCACACAAATCACACACACGTTATAGATATACACACATCATATATACATGCATACTCAGTTACACATACACACCAAAGCCATAGACACACATACATGCTCACACAGGCACACAGATACATGGGTACATATGCAGGCAGTACCTTTGACAACCACACCACACACTATGCATATACACATGGACACACAGTCTTACCAGATGTCCACACGGCCCCTGCCTGTTCCCCAGGCTCTGCCTCCTTGGCTTTTCCTACCATGCCCCGACCATTCACAGGCCCTAAAGCAGACAGAACCCCCTCTTCTGCACTCCAGCTCCTCCAGTTGCTCACAGACCATCTTCCTCGGCCAGGCCCCTCCCCTTTCCTCTGAACTCCATCCTCACACACCAGGCGCTGCTCTGCCCCAGGATACCCCGGGCTCCCCTGCTGGCTTCTTCCTCTTTTTTTTTTTTTTTTTTTTTAATTTAAGTCTGAGGACTATAGTGGACAGTGGCCGAGCATGGAGGGCTGCAGACAGCAAGGGGAGAAGCAAGGCTGTTCTCTTCATCTTACAGATGAGGCCACCGAGGATCCCACAGGGTAAAATGGGCCTTTTGTCTATACTCTTCCCAGATCAGGCATCTTTGAGCTGCAGAGAAAGCCCAGGACCCCACACCCTGCAGCATGAGGGCCAGATCCTCTCCAGGGAGGAACAGCAGGACATAGCCCTGGGCCCTGTGGATGGAGAAGACCAGAAAAGGTGGAGATGGCCATGGAGAGGTCGGGGGGCAGCCTTTCCGGGAGGAAGTAACACCTTCGGCCATGGCTAGGAAGTAGGAAAGTATATGGCCAAGATGACACCGGCGAGTCCTTGAGCTTATGTACACTAAGGAGCAGAGGGAGGGGTATGGAAAGGCTTGCTGGGGCCTGCACCTGAAGTGACATGGAGCCAGGCTGAGCCCTTGTTCTGTGACGGGGAGCCCATCATGGCCTTCCTGACAGCCATGACCTCCAGCAGGGAATCTGACTAAGACCGGCAGCCTCAAGACCCCGGGGAGCCAGGACAGGTGGGAGCTGTCCAGAGCAGGGTGTGGCCTGGGCATGGGTCACACCTGAGGGGCCCAGAGGCCGCCCTGCAGATGAGGCTCACACACAGCCCTCCGGAGAGAGGTGGCACTCCCCTGAGCCACCACAGCTCTTGCTCAAGGACATCTTGGAGTGAATACGAGGTAACTATTGAGTAGTGGTCACTGACCACGTCAATGCACTTTTCCCCTGGTTAACGTGACTTTGGAGGGTCCCAGCAATGAGCATCAGGGAAGCGGCACTCCAGCTTGGGCACAGATCTGTTGAGGGTCCAGGGTCGGAGGCGGAGTAGGGATGTCACCCTTTCTGACTCTCACTGGCTAAAATCTCTTGTAGACCCAGGGGGCCAAGTCCACACCATCCCCTGGGACAGACTGGGCCAAAGGGGAGGACTCCAATTCCACACATTTTATATTCTGTATATCGATTCTTTTTTTTTTTTTTTTAATGGAGTCCTGCTCTGTCACCAGGGTAGAGTGCAGTGGCACGATCTCGGCTCACTGTAACCACCACCTCCTGGGTTCAAGTGATTCTTCTGCCTCAGCCTCTCTAGTAGCTGGGATTACAGGCGCCCACCGCCACATCCAGCTAACTTCTGTATTTTTAGTAGAGACGAAGTTTCACCATGTTGGCCAGGATGGTCTCGAACCCCTGACCTGGTGATCCGCCTGCCTTGGCCTCCCAAAGTGCTGGGAGTACAGGCGTGAGCCATGGTGCCTGGCCTGTGTATTGATGCCTTATTGTTATTGTTGATGTTTTTTATTTGTTCCAAGTAAACATCTGACAATGCCCAGGGCAGTGGGTTCTACAGATGAAACGCCCCAAGCACAGTGTCTCACCCTAACGTGACCTCAGATGCTGGCACATTTATGCTGCTTCCCAACGCATGTGCTTGGATGCAGATATGTGTATGTGAGGATGAAGCCGGCAGGGCCTGTCCCTGCCCCCTGCTCTGTCACCACTGGCCAGACTCCAAGAGAGAAGGAAGGCCTAAGGGGCCCAAGGCTAGAAGGACCCCACTTGTCGAAAGAAGCTTGGGAGAAGGTACAGGAGCCCTACACCTAGGGTTCCTCGCAGGGGCAGTGCCAGGGGCTCAGCCAGGCCAGCCAGGGCCTCAGAGGCCGCAGGCCTGAGCAACATTCTGAACAGAGCAGTGCGGATGCATCATTCGGGAATCTGAGACTGAGCCAGGCCCCCCGTGACCTCAGGCAATGGTGTGCCTTTGGGATGGCAGTGCTCAGAGGTCCCCAATTCCCGTGCCCCAGGCACCACAGCCCCAGCTGGCTCTCCCACATGGTAGGAGCTCCCGGTGGCCATGAATGGGCTTCCCTCAGGCAGGCCAGGCTGACTGGGCAATCAATGGGGCAGGGAGGCCATAAATCCTGGCTCAGGAAACCTGTCCTGCCTGGCTCCAAGAAGGCCATTTAATTTAACCACTGCTGTCACAACAGCTTTGTAGGCCTGCTCGCCTGGCCCTATGGGAATTATGGCCACAGAGAGACATTCTCATGCCTCAAGCATTGGCCGAATGCCAGACCCCACCCAGCCCTGGACAGACCCCAAGCAGCCCTGTCAGTGAGGGTGCCACGGACAAGAGCAGCCCCTCCGTCCTCTCCCTGGGCAGCCCCAGCATCCCACCTCCCCTGAAACACAACCCTTCAGCTAACAGGGCAGGACCGACGGCCTCTAAGGCAGGGGTGTGGACAGATGGCCCTGCCAGGTTTCCACCCTGGGATGCAGTGGCGGTAAGGGGGCCTGCCTTGCCTCCTCTGAGGATCCGGAGTGGACCTGTTCTGCCCCACCCCTCCTGCCTCTCCTCTTTAATAGCGACCTCCTTAAAGGCGGGCAGCAGACCCCGGCTCACACCAGGTCAGGGGGCAGGGTGTTCATTGACTGCACCGCCAGCCTGGACTCCACAGCTGCCTCCTCCAGCATCCAAATGAGGCTCTGCTGGTCTGGTAATCAGGCTGCATTACCTGGGTAATCCTCCCCACCCCAATGCTCCCTGCCTGCTTCTAAATGAGGAATGATGATGTCTCCTGTCCTTGGGGTCCACAGTAGAATGAGCAGGAATACTGATGCCTTGCCCCTCCCTCCCCAAAGCCACACAGACCCCGTGCCAGGCTCTGTGCCCCACCTCAGCCTCCCAAGTGGAGCCTCAGGAGGTCCTACTGCCTGTGCTGCTCCAGATGCTGGTTTCATGTCCCAAAATAATGGGATTCCTTACCAGCCACGGACCTGGGCCATGCAGGGTTTCTCCGTGGAACTAGGCAAGCCTGGGTTCAAATTCCAGCTCTGTTCTTCCCTCACTGTGCAACCTTGGGCAAGATGCTTAGCCTCTCTGAACCTGTTTCTTCATTTGTGAAATGGTGACCTCTAAAATTGCTGGGAAGATTCTGTGAGGCAAGACTCCTAAAGCCTGCAGCCCAGGGACTGTCACACTGTAGGTGCCCAGTGGACACCACTCCCTTTCTGAAGTCTGATAGGGTCTTGAAGCCAGCTGTGCCTTGTCCCCACTGCCCTCCTCTAGCCAGTCTGGCAGGATGGACACTGCCACTTGCTCTCCTCCTGGCTTGGGTGGTAGAAACTGAGTGGAGCTGGGGCTGCTGCCAGGGGTCAGGGTCGCCTCTCAGACCCACCTGCATGAGCTCAGGGTCTGGAGGCCTCCTGACACACCAAGGCCACCCCATCCAGCCTCCTCCAGCCCCAAGCCCCAGCCCAATAATCCCAAGGGTACCCGAGATTGAGAAGCTGAGTCAGCGTGGCTGCCAGAACCCAGCCAAGCCCTGGGGAGGCTGGGACGCAGAGCAATGGCCCCCAGACCTGACCCCTGTGAGAGCTGGCGATGCTGCCATCTACGCGCCAGAGGATGAGCCCCTGGTGTGGGGACCTGGCTCTCCTAGGCAACCTCCCCACCTGTCCCTTGGATCCATGCCCTCCACCCATTCTCCCCATGTGCCCAGCCCTGTGCAGGCTGCTGTGGGAGACCATGGGAGGAGTGGGCAATCCCTGTCCTGTACCCTGGTGCAGGGGCAGCCACCTCATCCCTGGGCAGCCTGAGGCACAGGCGCAGGCCACAGCCACTGGGCAGAAGCTGGAGCATGATGCCCAGAGCCAGCTTCCTGGAGGAGGTGGACGTGCGCGTGGAGATGCAGCGCTCGGAGGTGGAGGATGCAGGAGTTCTTCCGCTGGCGACTCCCACCCTTAGGAAGCAGAACACCTTGGCTCCGTTTCACGAATGCCGCCACTGAGGCTTGGAGGGGGCAGGTAGCCAGGGCAGGTCCCAGGGCTGGTGAGGGACAGGATCGGGCCATCTGAAGCACAGCTGGAGCAAGGACATGGGGCCAGCAGGGTGCAGGCTGAGGAAGGGACAGGGAGACAGAGCTGTGGGAGGAGCGGAGACCAAGCTTCGAACCCCCGGCAGTGGGAAGAGAGTGGGAAAGTGGACTTGCCCTTCTCCCACTCTTCACACAGCCGGGATCAGGAAGGCTTGAAGACTTTGGGGGACAGAAGGGGCCCTGCACATGTGGCTATGGCTCCTCAAGGCCTGGTCTCCTCCTCCACAGCTCTGGGAGGCTGGGAAGGAGGAGCACCCCCACCCCTCTAATAGATTCCTCTTTGATCATGTTTTTGTGACCTTTGTAAAAGGCAATTTAAATTCTACTTGTCCTGTGAGTACCAGAGGAATCAATTAGAGACAAGAGCCCGCTAATTGTGCAGGGAAGGTGACTAGGGGGCAGGAGGTGCCGGGAGGTACAGGCTCACCCCTACCAGCAGGTCCTGGGGCCACAGTGCTGGGAGGAAGCTCTTGGGACCAAGCAGAGGGCTGAGCGGGAAGTCCCCCAACCCCACAGGCGGCCTGCTCCCCTCTAGGTCCTCCCATAGCAGCGGCACCTTCCCTCCACCCCTTCTTCTGGCCCTCCCCAACCCTCCTACCCCCAGGAAGAAGTGCCCTCCTTCCTGAGCCCTGCCCTACCTGGGTCTATGGGTGGAAGGGGCTTCCGGGATAAGACCCCTAAGGAGACAAGTAGGCCTTGAACACACTGGCACAGCGGTCCATGCACACCTGGACTCACACTCATGGCAGAGCTCTGGGCTGTAGGATGCACTCACAACTAGTCCTGGTGTTCAGGGCTGGGGGCTTGGGGAATGGTGGTCCCTGCCCTGCTCTCCCACACTGGAGCCCTGCCTGGTTCAAGTGCAAGTGACCACGGAGTAGAGTGCCTCTGCCTGACCTTGAAGACCTCTGCCAAGGCTCTCACCCACACCCACGCCTGGTGCAGGCCCCCTCAGCCAGGCAGACCCTGGACCCCTGAGCCTCAGTCACGCCTCTGCTCACAATGTCGCCTGGCACAGGAAATCCTAAGGCCTCTCTCGTCCCACCCTTTCTGAGCCTCAAAGGTATATCTATAAGACAGGGATGATCGTTGTTATATTGCTATATATCATCCTCTTGTGAGGATTATGTAATACGTGTAAAGTCCCCAGAGCGGGGCCTGGTACACAGTAGGCACTCAATAAATGTATTTGTATGAACACCCACCACCCCTCAATGGTGTCCATCTCACCCAGTTTCCCTCCAACGCAGCACACACAGCATGTTAGGATGATCTCTTCACAGACGGTATGCACCTGAGAGCAGGAAGGTGGGGTTTTCTCTCTGTGTCACCAGCACCCAGCCTTGAGTAGACAGCAGCTTGCCCTGGAAGCGTACTGGCCTCCCAGAGCCTGCACGGCCTCTCTTGGGTGTTGCGATCTTTGCAGCATCAGCCAACCATGCATCGATGAGCAACGTTACAGCAACGCCCAACCCTAAGAGAGCGCTCACCACTCGCCAGGCACTCAGTACTTAATATAAATGAACTCCCTAGGGGGTAAGAACTTATCACCCCCATTGTCAGATGAGGAAACTAAGGCACAGAGAGGTGAAGCAACGTATCCATGATCACACAGCTGGGATGGGCAGAGTCAGGATTTGAATTCCAAGCAGTCTGGAGCTCAGAGCTTGGAACTCCTCACCAAGACGCCAGAACTCACTAAGGGAACTCTTCGTGGTCCGTGTCCAGTAGGCCAGGTCGAGCTGAGCAGGTCAGAGGATTCAGTGACTCAGGGCCAGCCGTATAGCCAGGACAGTAAATAGCTCCAGCTAAAGGCAATTCTGTCCTGAGTACTCAGACAGCTCCGTAGTAACTGATGAGCTTTTGCAAGCACGCGAACCACCTGATGCCACGGTGACAACCACCAAGACATTGCTGCTGGCGACTTTACGGTGGTTTTGAATCTTTTTTCTTTTCTTTTTTTTGAGACCAGGATCTTGCTCTGTTGCCCAGGCTGGAGTGCAGTGGTGCAATCACGGCTCACTGCAACCTCCACCTCCTCGGCCGAAGCAATCCTCCCACCTCAACGTCCTGAGTAACTGGGACTACAGGTGCGTACCACCACACCTGGCTAATTTTCATAGAGACAGGATTTCACCATGTTGCCCAGGTTGTTCTTGAAGCCCTGGGCTCAAGGCATCTGCCCTCCTCGCCCTCCCAAAGTGCTGGGATTACAGACATGAGTGACTGAGCCCAGTGAGTCTTTTTTCAACGGTGCCACTAAAAGTTCCAGTGTTCACAGGTATGCCATGAACCCCCCAAAAGCTGAGAAATCCTGGGCATCCTGGGCATGCCCGTCGGAAGTGGTTTCTCTCTCTTGCCTTCAGTACTCCAGGCTTGCCTCCTTGGCACTCATAAGCTCCCTCTGTCCTTTGCCCTCACCTCAGGGGAGAATAGGGGAAATGGGAACAAGAAGGTGTTACCTAAGAACCCCCAGCTGGACAGTCCTGTTCCCTTGGACTGTGACAAGGACCAGGGCTCAGACTGTGATCAGGATCAGGGCTCAGTCTATTACCAAAGTTGGGATTCAGGGTAGCATCTCCGATCCTCAATCTCCACACTTCTTTCCTTGTTTGACAAGGCAGGGCATGTGGCCTGTGTCTCAGATTTCACTGGGCAAGTTAGGTGTGAATCGTTGGGGTCGAATGCAGGACCCCCTGCTCTCCCACATCTTCCTGGCAGTCTTACCTGCAGCCATGCTTCTGGGCAGCAGTTACCACCGGGTTCCTTGCACACTGATGACCTCTGCCCTGCGTGGCAGGGCTGCAAGCTGGCTGTGGCAATTTGGGAGATTCCCCCACCTTCCTTCTCCTTCTGGATGTCCCTGTAGGGACCTCGAGCTCAGCCCGACAGTCTGACACTCCCTGGAAGCCTGCTTCTCCCTGATGTCACCAGTTTCAGCCAAAGGCACAGTGGACCAATTCGAAAATGGAACATTGCCCTAGAACCTGTCGCTAGGAAGCCAGTCCCCAAAGCCACCCCATCCAGTAGATCACGCCCTGCTCCCCATCCCTTCAGCCACAGGCCTGAATATTTTCTTGCTGGGACTTAGAACAGCCACCTCAAGGGTTTCTCTGTCTTCATCGTCCTCTCCTGTCATGCTGCAGAGTGGCCTTTCTTTTCTTTTTCTTTCCTTTTTTTTTTCTTTTTTTGAGATGGAGTCTCACTCTGTTGCCCAGGCTGGAGTGCAGTGGTCTGATCTCGGCTCATCACAACCTCTGCCTCCCAGGTTCAAGCAACTCTCCTGCCTCAGCCTCCCAAGTAGCTGGGACTACAGGCGCCTGCCACCACACCTGGCCAATTTTTGTATTTTTAGTAGAGACAAGGCTTCGCTGTGTTAGCCAGGCTGGTCTCGAACTCCTGACCTCGTGATCCACCCGCCTCAGCCTCCCAGAGTGCTGGGATTACAGGCGTAAATTACCGCACCCGACCTCAGGGTGGGCTTTCCAAAGTGTGAGTCTGACCATGTCACTTCCCGGCTGGGCTTACGTGCACTCAAGGGAGAGGACTGAGCTAAGTTAGCAATTTGGGGTAGATCACTTTGCAACCACGAGAGAGGTGGGCTCACCACAGGAGGGCCTGGAAAGTGAGAAGAAAGAGCAGAGGTTTAATTAAGCTAAACCCCGAGATTCTTCAGGGATGGGAGGGGACTACCCTGTCCCATGAGGGAGCAGAGAGGAGGAAACCCAGGAGCCAGTGCCGCTGCAGGAAGCAGAGGCGCTGTCAGGTAGATCCATGCCCAGACCCCTGAACAGAGGGCTCACTTTGTTCTGCAACTCAGTGACTGCGGGTGACCTCAGTGAGAATCGTTTTATCAGGGAGACAAAAAACAGAGGGCAGAGGAGTGGGGAGGAAGTCAGAGAGAGGGGCAGTGAATATACACAACTCTCAAGAATTGAGACTGGGGCCAAGGTGGGAGGATCACTTGAGACCAGGACCTTGAGACAAGCCTGGGCAACACAGCAACCACATCTCTCAAAAAAACACCGAGTCTTGCTTTGTGCCAAGCTGGAGTGCAGTGGCGCGATCTTGGCTCACTGCAACCTCCACCTCCCGAGTTCAAGCAATTCTCCTGCCTCAGCCTTCTGAGTAGCTGGGACTACAGGCCCACGCCACCACTCCCAGCTAATTTTTGTATTTTTAGTAGAGATGGAGTTTCACCATGTTGGCCAGGATGGTCTCGATCTTTTGACCTCGTGATCTGCCCACCTTGCCTTCCCAAAGTGCTGGGATTACAGGCATGAGCCACCGCACCTGGGCCAAAAAAAATTTTTTTAATAAGCAGGTAGGGTGGTGCATACCTGAGGTCCTAGCTACTCTGAGGCTGAGGTGGGAGGATCACTTAAGCCCAGAGTTCAAGGCTGCAGTGAGTGATGATCATGCCACTGCACTCCAGGTGGGTGACAGAGGGAGATTCTGTCTCTGGAAAAATAAAACAAAAAGGAGTGGAACTGGGATGGGTCTGACCATGGCAGAGGGAAGCCGGGGTCAAGGGAAGGTTTTGTTTGGAATAAGAAGGAGCTCAGCCCTCGATCTTCAGCCCATGCCTGTCCTGGCCACTCCCCCTACCCTACCCTTCCGGCTCTGGCTCCCAGACATACCACTTGCCCTTGAAAATTCTGGCTGGGGGAGATGGAGGGAATGATATAGACAGATTGTCAAGTTCAGAGGAGGGAGGCTCAGAGACAGGCCTCCTGTATGTCAGCAGCAGTTCCAGGGCAAGGGTGCTGTTCTCCTGGGCCCTGCTCCCCCATCACTCCCAGCTTCATCGAGCTGGAGCCTTTGTTTTAAGGAGCTCTAACAAAGAGAGGGGAGGCAGCAGGGAGCTGGTGGTGGGGTGGGGCACCAGGAGGCTCCTTAGGCATCTGGAGAAGTGAGGAGGGACAGAGAGGAAATATTTACTCAGTCAGGGAGCCGTCAAGGTCAAGAGCTGGGAATCTGTGATGCTTCAGGTCCTGGGCCTGCACCTGCCTTGCCAAGTGATGCTAGACTCTGCCCTGTCATATCTCAGCCTCCAAGTCCCATCTGTGACCAGATGAGGCTAAACTAGCTGACCCCGATGGCCTTCCTGCCATGTCTTCCTGAGAGGTGAGAGGCAAGGGTCAGTCTGCTCTGCTCTGGATAGGAGTGAAGCTGGGAGCCAGGGCAGGGCCGGGATGACAGGCACCACTGCGCCATGTTGCAGACATTCTATCTGTGTGGAGGACACGGCCGTGAAATGTAAGTAAAACCCAAGGCTAATTTCCTCGGTCAGAAGGAGGAGGCACTGCAGCGTTTTCAAACCCTAATTAAACCCGCTCGGGTGGTGTAACACCAAAATCGGTTCCAAGATCAATATTGCTATTCATTTAGAAGTGTAACGAGGTTAGAGAGGTGAGCAAAGGAAATAATTAACTCATTTGCAGCCTTTTTAAACAGAAACAGTCATTTTGATCTCCAGGGTAATTAGCTATGCTCTGTCCATCAATCATGACCTCAGCCATTATTTTAAGTATTTGATTAATCAAGGAGGAAGGGGGTTAAGCCACACCTCCAAGCCCCCAACACTGGCCCACACATTGGGGGTGACCCCTGGACAGGCACGGGAAACACTTCTCAGAAGGGCAGTCTAGGCCAGCGTTAAGAGTGGCCAGCAGAGAGGGGCTACGGCACAGAGGGTGTCCCAGGAGAGGCAGGTGGGCAGCTCCATCTCCTGGCTGGTCTCCTGGGAGAGGACAAGTCCACCCAGGCCGTGGAAGTGCTGGGGGTCGGGAGCCCCACGTCCTGGTCCAGAGACCGCCCCTGGCTTGCTGAGTGACCTCTGCAAGTCCCTGCCACCATCTCTGTCCGTCGGAAGCCCATGGAATTAACCCGGAGCTCACGGGTTCTAAGTGCCCTGGAGCCTCCGGCCACTGGAGGGCAGCAGAGCCCCAGGGACCCCTGAGCTCACGGACTGGGCTTGCCAGGAGCAGGCGGCGGCTTCGTTGCCTTGGGAAGCCTGGGTTCTGGCGGGTCCCATGGGGAGGTCTGGTCTGGCTGCCATCTCCACCCGACCTCACAGCAGCCTGGGCGGGGTGGGGGGCGGGAGGTGGCGAGTAGCCTCAAAGAGTTTCCCCATTTGGCCGATGAGAACTGAAGCCTCAAGCCTCAGGGAGCATCAGGATCGCAGGTCCCCACACCCCAGTTCCTGAGGCTCATTCCTGAAACCTGGAGGGGATGCCCCCAGAGATGAGGAAGGCAGAGCTGTCGGGACTGGCCTCTGTCTCATTCTGACAGGCCGGGCGTGGCCACACTTCTCAGCCAAAAAGATCCTCAAAGACCCCTGAGGGAAGCCAAGGCCCAGACATGGGGTCTCAGATAGGGGAAACTGAGGCCCAGAGAGAGGCAGGGCTGTGCCAATGCCCTCATTAGTATTTGTTAGCGAATGTGGGGTACTGAGTCACTGCCTCAAGGTCCTTGTGATGCACTCGGGGGAAAACCGCATCAGCAGATGGTGACCAGGCCATGGCTGTGGGAGCTCTAGGAGGCAAGCCCGAGGTAGGGAGCCCCACGGGGCAATGGGCACAGCCCAGGCAGTCCGGGGAAGCCTCCTGAAGGAGGGGGCCTCTGAGCTGACTCAGAGTGAAAGGTGGAGAAGTGCATTCCTGATAGGGAGGGACTTGGTGAAGGGCACGAAGGAGTGGGGGTCGGTTGGGTGAGCTGTGGACTGGGCTTGGCTGGCCCATGGGCCCTGCAGGAGGGCAGGGAGGTGGCAGGGGCCTGGGACCTGGAGGAGGCCAGAAGTGTGAGCGGAGGCTCTGGAAGGGACACGAGGGCAGCCAGGGTGCATGTGGCCTACCCTGAGGAGACCCTGTTTCTCTCCACTCTAAACAGTTGTGCTGGGCACTGGACCCCCTCTATGGTGCATGATGTCACTAGACTGAGACCCTCTTAATGCTGTCCTCCTCTCTGGGACCAGATGAAAACTGAGGAGTCCTTGGGAGGGCAGGGGTTGGGGAGCAGGTGTTCCTAAAGGTTCTGGGAATTCAAGGGTTGGGGAAAGAGACAGCCAGGGGAGACATAGGTGGAGCCCTCATTGCCCTTCCTTCCAAAACAGTCCCGCACTGCCCTGTGCCATCGTCATCACTGGAAAGGCCTCTCCTTGCATGCCTCCAGCTCTGGGGAGCTCACCACCTCAAACAGATCTGCTGGGGAGAAATTCCCTTCGGGTGCTAAGTCTCCTGTCTCTCTACAGTCCCTGGCTTTTTGCCTGGGGTACCCTGAGACCCACCTCAGAGTCTTCTGGGACATCCCTGGGGTCCCCAAGACTGCAGCAGTGAGTCCTGTGGGCAGGCAGGGAGACTGTCATCATCAGCCAATGACCAACCCAGAAAAGCCAGGGGGCTTGGCGGGGTGGCCCAGCTGGCATCAGATTTGGGGGGAGTCTTCCAGCCCCGGGCACGGTCTCTGCAGGTGGGGGAGGGCAGGAAGGTTGGGAATAAGGAAGCAGAAGGAGAAGGAGGAGAAGAAGGGAAGGAGGAGGAAGAAGGACCAGGATCTGGCTGGAGCTCGGTTGCCAGGGGCAACAGCATTGCATTCTGAGGAGGAACCAGATGCTGAGGAGGGCGGCAGGAGGAGGGGAGCTGGGGTCCAGGCAGCAGATCCAGGGCTCTGAGGGCTTGCAGGCAGGGGTGCCCATTTGGCAAGAACCCCAGGAGGCCAGAGTGTGTGTGGAGCCCTGGGGGAGCTCCTTAGTGGCTGTTCTGACCCCAGGACCCAGAGGCAGGCATGTGGAGCGGGAGGAAGGTGGGGAGGGCCAGGCCAGCCACATTGATAAGCTCCCCACAGCCGCTCTCCAGGCTGCAATTTGTCTGGGACTCCAGAGTGTAAGCAGTTTTGAGGCTGAGACTGGGGCAGGGCTGGGGAGGAATGCTTAATCCAGCGCCGGAGGCCACACCTGGGCCGCAGGAGCACTGGCCTGCCCTCCCCTCCTGCTGCCTCAATCCAGGGAAGTACACACTGAAGGCTCGAGTCCTCTGAGGCTGTGGGCACTCCCAGCCCCTCTTGGCTTCATTTCCTGTCTATAAAATGGCACAAAAATCCTTGCCCTTGGACACGTTTATCTACATGCAATGCGGGGACCCTTGTTAGGACAATAAGAAATAAAGGAGAAGGGCCGGGTGCGGTGGCTCACGCCTGTAATCCCAGCACTTTGGTAGGCCGAGGTGGGTGGATCACGAGGTCAAGAGATCGAGACCATCCTGGTCAACATGGTGAAACCCCGTCTCTACTAAAAATACAAAACATTAGCTGGGCATGGTGGCGCGTGCCTGTAATCCCAGCTACTCGGGAGGCTGAGGCAGGAGAATTGCCTGAACCCAGGAGGCAGAGGTTGCGGTGAGCCGAGATCGCGCCATTGCACTCCAGCCTGGGTAACAAGAGCAAAACTCTGTCTCAAAAAAAAAAGAAAAGAAAAGAAATGAAGGAGAAAGATGTGATCGAAGCAAGTCACATTCACTTTGCGTTCAGGGAGGGGTTTATACCCCAGTTTTCCAGATCTTCGAACAAGGCTCAGAGAGGCCTGGGTAGTGACAGTGCTGGGAACTACAAATACACTGTCAGACCCCAAAGCCCTCCCCGCCTCTGGTTGCTCCCACCAGGACCTCCCTGATGCTCCCCTTGGGGTAGCGCCCTAGCCCAGAACTACGTCTCGCTTTCAAGCCTCCTCCCAAAATGCCCCCGAAACCCCTCCCTGGTTTCATAGCATCAGCCTCCTGTCAACCTCCTCTGCCTCTAAATTGACAGCGGGTGGGGGTAGGGGGTGGGCAAAAAACTCACCTATTCCCCAAGCAACGGAGGCTCCATCCCACCAGCCAGTAATCTCCCCGTCCCTGCCAGCCGCATACCCACAGCCTGGCCAGCTCCCTTTCTGCCTGCAACTACTATTGTTGTGCAAGAAACCACTCCAAAATATAGGGGCAGAAAACAGTGCCATTTTATTCTGCTCATGGAGTCTGCAGGTCAGGTGTTGGCCAGGGCACAGAAGAGGCAGTTTCTATGTGTTGTGTGGTATTTGGGGCTGCACACGGCAGGCACCAGTGGCGGGGGGAGGCTCGATGTCTGGGTCCGGAACCGTCCGGAGGCTTGTTCACTCACACATGGACACATGGCCGATGCTGACTGGGCTAGGAGCAAGGCCGGGGCTCCACCAGAGCACCATTCGCCAGGCCCGGCTTCCTCATGGCACAGCAGCCTCTCTCCTAGGAGGGCATCTTACCTGGTGGCTCAGGGCTCCAAGGGTGAGTGTCTCAGCACAGAAGGTAGAAGCTGTGTTGCATTTTATGACACTACCAAAAATCCAAAATTAGCCAGGCATAGTGGTGCATGCCTGTAATCCCAGCTACTGGGGAGGCTGAGGCAGGAGAGTCACTTGAAACCAGGAGGCAGTGAGCTGAGATTGCGCCATTGCACTCCAGCCTGGGCAACAAGAGCGAAACTCCATCTCAAACAAAAACAAGCAAAACAATGACGTACAAGCTGCCCTGTGGCTCTTTACCATGGCTGTGATGGAAGCCACCCCATTCTCTTCCTTCCCCAGCCCTGCCCCTCAGTACCAAGACGCTGCCCTATCCCCTGCAGGAAACTTGTCTGGATTGAGAGCTACAGCCCCCACACCTCAAGGGACAGAACCACAACCACAGCAACGATGCCTCCAAGGGACATCTGGCCTCCCTCTACTCCAGCAAGCTGGCCTACCGGCTCCTCCTGCTCTCCTAGCCACTGACTCTCCTGTGCTTCCCAGGGCTCCAGTCCTGTCTTACTGGGGACTCTCCTGAGACTTCAGCCCCTCGCAGGATTTGCACCCATATCTATTTAGTGATGATCAGCCAGTCAGTGGTTTCAGCCTAAACTTTTCCCAAAGGATCAAGTGCCCTCATCTGCCTGCCGGGTGCAGAGGTCTTCCTCTTCCCTTGCACTCAGCACAGCCCAAGCCCAAGAGGCAGCCCTAGCTGCTGCCCTGGCACTCAAGCCAGAAGCCCCTCCCTCTAGTGCCCCTACATAGGCACTTCCTCTCCAGGCCCTCCCAGCTAAACTCCCAGGTCAGGTCCCTCCTCTCACCTGGCTCTCACCTGGCTCT
Source organism: Callithrix jacchus (assembly GCF_049354715.1). Taxonomy (NCBI): domain Eukaryota; kingdom Metazoa; phylum Chordata; class Mammalia; order Primates; family Cebidae; genus Callithrix; species Callithrix jacchus. The sequence continues at coordinate 23,444,035 of NC_133509.1, forward strand.
CACTTCGCTCTCACCTCGCTCTCACCTGGCTGTCACCTGGCTCTCACCTGGCTGTCACCTGGCTCTCACCTGGCTCTCACCTCGCTCTCACTTCGCTCTCACCTGGCTCTCACCTGGCTCTCACTTCACTCTCACCTCGCTCTCACCTGGCTCTCACCTCGCTCTCACCTGGCTCTTACCTCGCTCTCACCTGGCTCTCACTTCGCTCTCACCTCGCTCTCACCTGGCTGTCACCTGGCTCTCACTTCGCTCTCACCTCGCTCTCACCTGGCTGTCACCTGGCTCTCACTTGGCTCTCACCTTGCTCTCACCTGGCTCTCACCTTGCTCTCACCTGGCTGTCACCTGGCTCTCACTTGGCTCTCACCTTGCTCTCACCTGGCTCTCACCTCGCTCTCACCTGGCTGTCACCTGGCTCTCACTTGGCTCTCACCTTGCTCTCACCTGGCTCTCACCTCGCTCTCACCTGCATCTCACCTGGCTCTCACCTGGCTCTCACCTGGCTCTCACCTGTGTCTCACCTGGCTCTCACCTCGCTCTCACCTCGCTCTCACCTGCATCTCACCTGGCTCTCACCTGGCTCTCACCTGCATCTCACCTGGCTCTCACCTCGCTCTCACCTGGCTCTCACCTGGCTCTCACCTGGCTCTCACCTCGCTCTCACCTGGCTCTCACCTCGCTCTCACCTGGCTCTCACTTCGCTCTCACCTGGCTCTCACCTGGCTCTCACTTCGCTCTCACCTCGCTCTCACCTGGCTGTCACCTGGCTCTCACTTGGCTCTCACCTCGCTCTCACCTGGCTCTCACCTCGCTCTCACCTGGCTCTCACCTCGCTCTCACCTGCATCTCGCCTGGCTCTCACCTCGCTCTCACCTGGCTCTCACCTGGCTCTCGCCTGCGTCTCACCTGGCTCTCACCTCGCTCTCACCTGGCTCTCACCTCACTCTCACCTGCGTCTCACCTGGCTCTCACCTCGCTCTCACCTGCGTCTCACCTGGCTCTCGCCTCGCTCTCACCTTGCTCTCACCTGCATCTCACCTGGTTCTCACCTCACTCTCACCTGGCTCTCACCTCACTCTCACCTGCATCTCACCTGGCTCTCACCTCGCTCTCACCTGCGTCTCACCTGGCTCTCGCCTTGCTCTCACCTGCATCTCACCTCGCTCTCACCTGCGTCTCACCTGGCTCTCACCTCGCTCTCACCTGCGTCTCACCTGGCTCTCACCTGCGTCTCACCTGGCTCTCACCTCGCTCTCACCTGCGTCTCACCTGGCTCTCACCTCGCTCTCACCTGCGTCTCACCTGGCTCTCACCTTGCTGCTGGCAATTGTTCCTTCTCCAAGCCAGCTCTTCTAACATGAAAACCCGGCCTTGCTACTCCCAGCTGAAACCCTTCCAAAGGTTCCCCAAACAATTAGGACAAAATCCCAGCTCCTTGCCGACATAAGCAGAGCTTTCAACTGCCATTTGAATTCTTCCACTCTCTCTAGCTTCACTGTCACTCTTCCCCTCCTCCTCATACCTGTGCTCAGGGCTCAGTCCCCTGGGCATGCTGCTTTCAACTTCCAGGTGTTTGCACAAGGTGCTGCCTGGAATTGGAGCACCTCTCCATGGCCCTCACCTGGAGAGGGTCTGTCCCTCCTCACAGCAACATCCAGTAGATGTTTCTGTGACAAGGGACATGTTCTATCTGCACTATTCAACGTGGTGCCCACTAGCCAATTGAAATGTGGCCAGTATGACTGAGGAACTGAATTGTTAATTTGATTTTGTTTTGTTTTTGAGATAGAGTCTTGCTGTCTCCCAGGCTGCAGTGCAGTGGTGCAACCTCAGCTCACTGCAACCTCTGCCTCCCAGGTTCAGCCCCCCGAGTAGCTGGGACTATATGTGAGCGCCACCGCGCCTGGTTAATTTTTTGTATTTTTAGTAGAGACGGGGTTTCACCATGTTGGCTGAGCTGGTCTTGAACTCCTGACCTCATGATCCAACCACCTTGGCCTCCCAAAGTGCTGGGAGCAAAGGCCTGAGCCACTGCGCCCAGCCTATCTGTTTTTAATTGATTTAAATGTAAATGGCCTCCTGTGGCCAGTGGCTCATACTGAATAGTGTGCAGCTCTAAGATAACATCTCTTCCAGGAAGTCCCTGACCTCCCAAGTCAGAGCTAGATGGTCCCATAATGCTCTGTTCTCTAAGGTGTTTATTCACCTGTCCTCCCAGCTGGACTGTGAGTTCTTTTAGAGGTTAGCTCTTGATCATCATGGTATCCCCAGTTCCAGGCTCTTATTAGTGACCAGTAGCTGTGCAAAGTAAATGGATTTTCTGAATCCACATCTAGGCACAGACTGGACCTTCCACAAAGACCAAATCGAAAATGACTCTGCTGAAGATCTGAGTAAATGTGTGTGTGTGTACACACGTGTGCAGTGAATTCACATGTAGGCATGTGTGCACACCCATTTGACCTTGGCAAGACCCGTGTGGGCCCCCACCCAGCTGGGGACAGTGGTCTCACACACAGATGCTGGAGCTCTGGGCTGGACAGGAAGTGAGCCTCTGAATTGGCTTTTGTAAAAATCAAACTCTGTTTTCATTCTTGCTTCTAAGATGCTTCATCTGCATTGCAGATGAGTCTTCAGGGAGTTTAAAAAGAAAGCCTTCCAGTTTTCTATGTGGGACCACCTGCACTCTCAGCGCCACATTCTATAATCAAGCCTTTGCAGGCAAAAGGGGAATTTGCCATTTAAATGAGACTTCACCTCCTAAGTCAAAGGCCCATTTCTTGGTTATGAAGCTCTTGTTAAAGTTTTGATATTGGGTTGTCTTTAGATGGGGTCTCAGACTTCTGTTTCCCCCACTTCCCTGCCCTCCCAAAGGCTCTCCTTCTGTCCTGATACCTCCCTTCCCCTTGGGACACCACTGTTCCTCTGCTTCTGTCTGGGATGGGGTCTTCCACCCAACCATGCCAGAGTCGGAGAAAGGAAATGAACAGGTTTCCTGCCCTCAAGGAGGCCCCCACCTTTCTGCTCTGCCTTCAGTTCCCTACAATCTCCTTAAAAAAGCAGAACCTTACAATTCTGCACTGGACAAATTCTTAGAGACCTGATCCCATTTTCCATTGCACAGAGAGAGAGACTGAGGTCGGGGAGCGGAATGGACTCAGACACAGAAAAGGGAGGGGAGCCTCAAGCCCTCCATCCTCGGCCTGGGATTCTGGACACTACACCCCCGACTGCCTATGCCCATTTCCTCTACCCCCATTTCCTCCACTCATTCCCCCACCCCCATTTCCTCTACCCCCATTCCCTCTTCCCCCATTTCCTCTGCCCCCATTTCCTCTACCCCCATTTCCTCTGCCCCCATTTCCTCTACCCCATTTCCTCTGCCCCCATTTCCTCTACCCATTTCCTCTACCCTATTTCCTCTACCCCTCATTTCCTCTACCCTCATTTCCTCTACCCCCTATTTCCTCTACCCCATTTTCTCTACCCCATTACCTTTACCCTATTTCCTCTACCCCATTTCCTCTACTCCTCATTTCCTCTACCCCCATTTCCTCTGCCCGCATTTTCTCTACCCCCCATTTCCTCTACCCCATTTCCTCTACCCCCATTTCCTCTACCCTCATTTCCTCTATCTCACTGCCACATTGGTGCTTCCTGACTCCCTCCTGGGCACATACTGGAAACTAACCACCCTCAGCTGTGGCCACGGTCTCCAAGGAGGACTCCTATTTAAGAAGTGAGGGGAGACTTCACCCCTTCACCAGGCAGTCAATAGTTCCCCCAACAGTGATGCAGTAATTGCCAAGCCAGGCGGCAGGGGCCTCTGTTACTGCTATTGTGTTCTGAGTCTCTTAACATGGCATGGAAAGGGCATGTCAAGATCTTGCAGCCTGCAGTGAGACACCCACAGAGGACTGAAAGGCAGCCACTGCAGCAGAGGCAGAAACTGGGCGTCAGGCATACAACTCAGCCAGAGCCGTCCAGAAAGCTGAGGGCAGGGAGTAGGTAGGGGAAGGGCAGGGAGTACGGGCATCTGGCTCCAGACCCCATTCTGCCACCCACAGGAGCTGTCTGTGGACCTGGCCTAACCCCTTTCATTCTCCATGCCTCTATATCCTCTTTTCTTGAGAGTGGGAAGTGGGAAGAACAGGGCTGCTAATGCCCTATATATGATGTGAAGGGTAACCAGGGTCCTCTTCTCCCTGTAGCAGCCCCCACACCTGTGAGCCAAGCCCCAGTCCACGAAGGCTCCATCCAGCAGATACAAGGAGACTCTCTTACCCCAAACAGCTCTCCTAGCTTTATCCCCAGATTAGCCCTCCCCTGCTTGGCCCTACATCCCTGAGACACTGAGGAACTGAAATCAGGAATGCTAGCTGAAGCTCAAGAAAATCAGAAAAAGCCGACGGGCTGCCATGGCTCACGCCTGTAATCCCAGCACTTTCGGAGGCTGAGGCGAGTGGATCACGAGGTCAAGAGATCGAGACCATCCTAGCCAACATGGTGAAACCCTTTCTTTATTAAAAATACAAAAATTAGCCGGGCGAGGTGGCTCAAGCCTGTAATCCCAGCACTTTGGGAGGCTGAGGCGGGTGGATCATGAGGTCAAGAGATTGAGACCATCCTGGTCAACATGGTGAAACCCTGTCTCTACTAAAAATACAAAAAATTAGCTGGGCATGGTGGCGCACGCCTGTAATCCCAGCTACTCAGGAGGCTGAGGCAGGAGAATTGCCTGAACCCAGGAGGCAGAGGTTGCAGTGAGCCAAGATAGCACTATTGTTCTCCAGCCTGGATAACGAGCAAAACTCTGTCTCAAAATAAAAAAAAAATACAAAAATTAGCTGGGCGTGGTGGCGCATGCCTGTAGTCCCAGCTACTCAGGAGGCTGAGGCAGGAGAATCGCTTGAACCTGGGAGGCAGAGGTTGCAGTGAGCCAAGATCGCGCTACTGCACTTCATCCTGGCGGCAGAGCGAGACTCTGTCTCAAAAAAATAAAAAACAAGAGAATCAGAAAAGGAATCAGTGTCTTCATTTGTTTTCATAATGAGAGTATTGAGCAAAGCACTTTCTGCCCCGTTAGACATCAAGAAGTGGTCTCCCAGCACTAGACCCATAGTCTCCCCTGTTCCTTCTCTCTCTACACACACACACACACACACACACACACACACACACACACACACACACAGTGTACCATGATTAGTGAGCTTGGAAAACTCATCCTCCACTTGGTGGTTCCCAAAACTGTTAAGCCCGTGAAGGCTGTGGGAAGTCCTGTGAGAAGACTCTGTTTAACTTGCTATTTCCCAAGCTTATGCGAACACACTTTTCCCCAGGGTAGCACCTTTGAATCGGAGATTACCTTTGCCTCCTGGTAACAGATCCAGCCATAGTGGCCTAAACGAACTAGTAGTGTCTTTTGCTCTCCTATCCACAGGTCAGCAGCTCAGGGTTGGGATGGTGGCTCCACCATGCCTTCAATGTCTGAAACACCTACTCTGTCTAGGCTCGTCATCCTCAGCACTGCTGTCTATCTTCAGTGTCACCTCCTGGTCCACAGTGGTGGCTGGGCTCCATCCTGTCTGTATTCCAGGCAAGAAGAAAGAGAAAGGGGGAAAATCCATGCTCTCTACCTGTCTTCCTTTTCCAGAACTTTCCCTGGAGTCTCACCCAACAGTTCTCTTGCTCATATCTCATTGGCCACCCCTGGCTGCAAGGGTAGCTGGGAAATGTAGTCTTTTAGGTGGACACCTTGCTCTCCAGAATAGAATAAGGATTCTGTTACCATAGAAAAAGGCAAACATGAGTCCTGGGTAGACACGTGTAGCCCCAGTCACTGCTTCTTTGCATTACAGTATCCTAGAAACTGCTGGGAGTCAGGATGAGCTGGGCCCAGCCCCTACTTCCTGCCTGTGTCTGCAGGCTTTGCATCCTTGAATAATCTTCCTAACCTCTCTGAGCCTGTATGATTGTCTTTAAAATCGTGGTTATCATGAGGACCAAATGAGGTAAGGTACGTACAAGCAATTTATAAAGTGTTAAAGTGTACACTGTTATGGAAATGAAAGATACCTTTTTTTTTTCCTTTTCTTGAGATGGAGTCTTACTTCGTTGCCCAGGCTAGAATGCAATGGCACGATCTTGACTCACTGCAACCTCCACCTCCCAGGTTCAAGCGATTCTCCTGTCTCAGTCTCCCAAGTAGCTGGGAATACAGGCACACACCACCATGCCCAGCTAATTTTTTGTATTTTAGTAGAGACGGTTTCACCGTGTTGCCCAGGCTGGCCTCGAACTCCTGAACTCAGGCAATCCACCTGCCTCGGCCTCCCAAAGCGCTAGGATTATAGGCGTGAGCCACCATGCCCTTGTTTTCATATATCCTCTAAAAAGCCTTGTGAAGCATGCAGGGCAATACACAGCTCCACATTTGAGAAGAAACCGAGGCTCTGAGATAAGAACTGACTTCTGTGATGATGAAATCTGAGCCCTGCTTGTTAATGAAATGAACCTTGATTCTATCCTGAGCCTGAGCCCTGACCTTGGTTACAGACTGAGCCTTGATCCCAAGAGTTGAAGTTCTGATCTTAGTTTTAGACTGAAACCCAATGCTAGTTACAGGCTGAACCCTGCTCTCCACCGAGCCTAGGCCTTGATCTTGATCTCTGAGTCCTGATAAAGAGGAGCCCTCTCAGCGGCTCACACCTGTAATCCAAGCAGTTTGGAGGCCAAGGTGGGTGGATCACCTGAGGTCGGGAGTTCAAGACCAGCCTGACCAACATGGTGAAACTCCATCTTCATTGAAAAAAAAAAAAAAAAAGAGGAGCCCTCTCAAACCATCCAGCAGCTCCCAAAGGTGTCCACTGGGCTTCAGAGAGGCACAAATGGATGATGCTGATTCCTAGGCCTAGAGGACTGGGCTTTCTCCCATGTCACTCATTTTGTGGTTCATCCAAACCTTTCTAAGCAGTGGGGAGAGCAGACCAAGTCTGTGGACCCTGGCAGAGAGAGCCAAGTAGACATCCAGAGAAATAGGAGACGCACATGGCCTGCTTCCCCTAGTAATTTTCCCAGCCCAGACAGCTGTAATGGGGAAGGTATTGAAATTTAAATCAGAGCCCAGCCTAACCTCTCTGCCCGCCCTACACCCGCCGCCCGCTGCTTTGCCTGTAATCTCAGGCTAGCTATCTCCTCCTTGGGAGAACGACAGACCGACTCAGGGAAAGTGATAAATTTTCAATTTTATTTTAAAATATACCAGATGGGAGATTTTATTGGAGTCATAAATATGTCAAGAGCAATGTTGGTGTGTGATGGGCGATGCCCCCTCCTTGGGGCCTCTCTCCCTGTTTAGAAATTCCATCAGATTCTTAATAAGAGGCTCCAGTTCGACTGCAGCAAAATAGTCTCTATATTAAAGCAATTGAATTTCCATTTGCCAGACATCTTGTGCTTTAAGCTTCCAGGTTCCAGGGGTGTGGGGTTGCTAAGCCGATTCTAAATGAACCTAAACTAATAACTGCACAGCACGCTGGGGGCTGTGAAAGAGTGGGAGGGGAAGACGGGCTTGGGGGGGAAGGGGAGGGAGGGAAAGGAACGGAAAGAAGGGGAAGGGAGGGGAAGGGAGGGGCAGGAGGGGAAGAGAGGGGGAAGTGCTGCCAATCACAGACCCCAGGGCGGGGAAGGGAGGGACCTCCCTCACCTTTTCAGCTCCTGCTGCCAACCTGAGGTGAAAATCCTGCAAATGACAGACGGACCAGCTCCCTCTGTTCACAAAAGAAAAACTGAGGCCAGGAAAAGGAACATGGCTGGGATTCTGGTCACTTTTCCCTCCTCATTGCTTTCATTGCTGTCTTCACTGATCTGCTATTTTGCAGGCTTTCTCGGGCAGGGTCCTAGTTGAGGTTGGGGCTGCTGAGCATGGCTGGCCCCCTCCCCCAAGACTCTCCCCTTTGGAAGGCTCTGCTCTGCCCTGGGGATTTGCCTCACTCAGGTTCCTGCACAGCCTTTCTCTCCCGCATCAAGTCACTCTTTGCTCCTGAAGAAATCTCAGCCTTTCACTCGACCTCACGCATCTCCTTATCCTGGAGACTGGCTCAGATTACGGGCTCAAGGACATCAGACGTGAGAGGATCCAAAGGCTGGAACACCAAGGCTCAGAGACAGCAAGGGCACAGGGAATATGATTCTTCCAGAACAGCCCCTGGACTGTGGATATGAGAAGGTGCTGCCTACCTACTACAAGGTGGCACCTGCCCAGGTGTGACAGAGGCAATGCCAAGGTGGTAAAGGATAGAGTTGCAGGCAGAACTGTTCCCTCACTGAGAGCAAGCCTCCTAATCCCGCTGAGTCTCCATTCTCAAATGGATCTGCACTTCTAACACCAGCAATACACAAAACTAGGGGGGGCATACTGTTATCTACACCTGAAAATATTTGAGAGCTTAAATGAAATAATCCATGGAAACTGTGTAGCAGAATGCTGGTTCCCTAGTAAGTTCTAGTAAGTTCTCCAAAATGTTAGCTACCATTCCTTTGTTATGATGATAATTATTACCGCCCTGGGTGCTTCCGGTGAGAACTGTATCTCCCTGTGGGTCTGTGCCTCTCAAGTTCTCTGGCACAGAATTCTGTAGACAGTGGCTGCTCAATACTGAGTTAAATAGTTAAGAATTTTCCATCTACTGGGACAAGGCATAGGCTCTGGAGGTAATCAGTAGATTCAAATCCTGGTTTTGACTTCTTTGCTCTGTGTGCTCCGTGACCTCTCCAAGCCTCAGTTTCTTCGTCTGTGAAATGGGTGCATCATTCTTTCCCTGCCTTCTTTTGGGACTGATGCATGAACCAGAGCTGGAGAAAACTTTCTGAAACTGCACTCTTTTGCTTCCTCCTGCCTGTCTCATCAAACCTGAGTCCCACGAGGGTCCTGAGAGGGGCAGGGCTGGGGACAGCTCCCACCATCTGCCTCCTGCCTCCCCCTTATCTCCAACCCAATCATGAGCTGCGTGCTATCCTCCAGGGCCCAGCTGCTGAAAGTGGAGCTGTGGACAAGATCGTGGCAGTGGCCATCCCGGTTTCACACGGGATGCTGGAGTTAGAGAGGTGACAATGTGGCCGGCAGCCCTACATGATGATGACTGCCTCTTCCACAGGGTTCTGAGTGATGGGGTTTCTGCCTCTGGATGCAGACATGTGCTTCTCTTTGGGAAGCAGGTTCATAGTTTTCATCATCATTTTTTTTTTTTTTTGAGTTGGAGTCTCACTCTGTCACCCAGGCTGGAGGGCAATGGGGCGATCTCAGCTCGCTGCAACCTCCGCCTCCCAGGTTCAAGCAATTCTCCTGCCTCAGCCTCCCAAGTAGCTGGGATTACAGGCACCTGCCACCACGCCTGGCTAACTTTTGTATTTTTAGTACAGACAGGGTTTCACCATATTGGCCAGGCTGGTCTCACACTCCTGACCTTGTGATCCTCCAGCCTCTGCCTCCTAAAGTGCTGGGATCACAGGCGGGAGCCACCGTGCCCAGCCAGTTTTCATAATCTTCTTAAAGGACTTCCAAACCCCAAACCATTCAGAACTAGGAGCGCAGTTCTCCACCCAGGGTCTGCCTCCCAGCAGCACCCACATCCTTACCTGACGGAGAAGAGGCTGGCAGAGGGTGGGCACACACCTGAAAGCTCCCGACCCTGGATGGGCTTCAGGACAGAGAGCTCCCTGGAGACGTGTAGAGAACTGCGGTGAACTCCCCCAGCACAGTGCCTTCCTCACGCCAGGCGCTCAGTAAAGGGCTGATTCTGAATCGTCACATCCTGGGACAAGCTCCCGACTCCCTCCGGCTCAGTCCCTCCCTGCTGACCTCCAAGGTCCCTGCCCGCTCGGCCATTGTCTGCTCCTTCAAGGACAGTCTGGTGGTTCAAAGCAGAGGAGTGCAAGTCATTCCTTCCCCTTGACCCAGCAACATCTGGATCAGGCGAAGCTTTCCAGAGGGCTCACCATTTCCCCGGCCTGGTGCCTGTGGGGCTGAACCCGCTTCATCCTCCATTTAGAGATGGAGAAAGTGACCCTCAGAGAGGCTGAGTGAGTCCGTCAAGCAAAAAAAGTGAGGTCACACAGCGAGTATGTGGGCTGGATGGTGCGGGCGCAGAGAGGCCGTCCTGTGGGGCTGCCATCTGCAAACGCTTTCCTGGAACTCATCTCTTCCCCTGCTGTCAGGTGCGAGGGAGGCGGGGCAGGGGCGCTGTTAGGAAGCCGAGGCTGCGAGAGTGAGAGTGACCTGCTCATGGTCACACGGTGAACACAGGGCAGAGGTGAGGCTCCAACTTAGATCTTCCAGCTGCATTTTCTGGTCCCTAAAGAGCAAATGTTACAGATACTTTGTCTTAAGATGTCCTGAAACTCACCCCTTCACCCGCTGCCTCACTCCGCAGGTGTTTTTCTTGGGCACCCACCCTGTGTTTGGGCACAGTGCTAACTGCTGGGGAGGGGTTCAACATCAGCAAAGCAAACAAAAGTGCCTGCCCACCTAGAGCTTATATTCTAATGCAGGAGAAAGAAAAACAGTGTATTAATTACAAAGAGCCAAAAGGCAATGAATCTGTAGAACGCAAACAGAGCAGGGTCAGCAGATGGGGAGGTCCAGGCTGTTTAAAGTCGAGTGCTCAGGGCAGGCCCTGCCAGAAGATAAACATCAGGTTGGGTGCTGTGGCTCATGCCTGTAATCCTAGCATATAGGGAGGCCGAGATGGATGAATCATGGAGTCAGGAGTTCGAGACCAGCCTGGCCAACATGGTGAAACCCCATCTCTACTAAAAATGCAAACATTAGCCAGGCGTGGTGGCAGGTGCCTGTAATCCCAGCTACTTAGGAGGCTGGAGCAAGAGAATTGCTTGAACCTGGGAGGTGGAGGTTGCAGTGAGCTGAGATCATGCCACTGCACTCTAGCCTGGGAGTCAGAGCAAGACTCTGTCTTAAAAAAAAAAAAAAAAAAAAAAAAAAAAAAGGTGAACATCAAGCAGAGACTTGAAGGGGCTGGGGAAATGAGCCAGCCACGTGGACCTCGGGGAAGGAGTCCATCAGCGGAGGGTCACCTGTGCAAAGGCCCTGGGATAGCAGTGGGTCTGGGGTGCTTGTGGACAGCAGGGAGCCCACTGGGGCTGGAGCAGAGGAATGGGAAAAAAGGCAAAGATGGGCAAAAGGTGGGCAGAGAGGACAGATCATGCCTTGGCATTAAAATTGCCATAAGGAGATTGCCTTCCTGGGCAAATCTGAAGGTCTCGCAAATGATAGAGCCATGTGGAGCTCATCACAGCTAGAACCAGAGCGGGAGTGGGGGCATCCAGTTCTCACCTCCCCCAGGAGGAGTGTTCTTCCCCACCTCTCCTACACTCACCCTGCCCCACCCCATGCTGCCCCTACCCCACCCCATGCTTGTGGTATGTCCCCAGGGAGGCTGGGGCAGGCCAAGTGAAGGAGGAAGGTTGGTGCCTCCCCCATAGCTTTTCCAGCCTAGGAGCCCACTGGAGGCTAGTCTGAGTGAGCTTTGAAGCTCCCAGGCTCTGCAGGGGCACTGGAAACCATTAGCAGGCAAACAAAAGGCCTGGGGGCTGGGGGACCTGCGAAGCTAGCAAGGAGGAGTACAGCTCAGTTTATTTCTAATTGAATAAGGAGCCTGAAGGCCCAGCCATAGCCACCCCCTTACTCTCCACACCCCTCCCAGACGCCTGACCTGAGGAGAGGCAGGCTCAGGGCTCATCCAGGGCCACACAGCAGCTTCAGGTCAAAGCCCCAGTCATCTCCAGAAGGGAGAAGCTTTCTGTGCCCATGAGTGCAGGGCAAGCCACGGCTCAGAGAAGGCTGCCAGAGGTGAGGCCCAGGCCAGCCACGACGTGCAGAGTGGGCAGGCGGACACTGAGAACCCCTCAGGTGAGGCCCGAGCCAGTCAGTTCAGGGGTTGAAGGTCTCATCCGTTGCCTCACTGTGTGACACTAGAGAAGTGTCTTAACCTTGCTGAGCCCAACTGCAGCACGTGGTTCATCACAGCCGTACTTTACAGGGCTGCTGTAAGATGAAGTGAGTTCTCCCACCTTAGGCTACTGTGTGGCTCAGGATGAGTGTCGTCCTCCACTGCCACCCCTCCAGTAAGAATGGAGGGGTGGGCAACTGCCCTGGGGTCCCCAGGCCTGGGTCCCCAGGGCAGACCCACGTCCCTAGCGGAGCTTCCCCTGGACTGAGGCCATCCTCCCCACTGCCGGCCGCACAGCCTCGGAGGCAGCCAGCCAGATGGGCGCTTTTAACAGCTTTTTAATGTGATGGAGCTGGCTGAGCTTGAGAGTGGAGACACGTCAGGGGCTTGCCTGGGGAAGCTTTCAAGGTCAGCTGGCAGCAGCCTGACCTTGAAGCCTGTCCCTTCCCAGGAACAGCCCAGGGGCTGCTGAGACATTCGCCATCAAGGAGGCCCTGGGGGCCGAGCTGAGGAAAAGTATTAAAAAAAAAAAAACAGTGTTGAAGAGGCGTTAAATGGATTAAAGAGGCAGGTGGCCAGAGGGGACGAGGGGCCAGGCTGTGCCAGGGAGAGCAACAGCAGAGACCTCCTCCTCCAAGAGGCTTCAGATCGGCGTCTCCTCCCCAGTCACACGCCAATCTCCCAAGTGGGCAGGCTGGGAAGATAAATGGCTTCCCTCCATCTCATCCCGTCTCACAGTCTCCTCAGCAGGACGGCGCTGCTTCCTTTGTCCTCGGATTAATAAAAATCAGGGTCATCTCCCTGAGAAATGGCTCAATTATCAGCTCCCCTGACCCAGAGCACTGAATAAGACGGGCCTTACAGAGTAGGGCCACCCACCAGGCCCCCGCAGCCCCGTGCACCGCCTCGGCAGCGCTCCCCAGAGAAGGCAAGAATTGCTGCAGGGAGGGCTTGGCACTGTCACTACCCTCCTCCCTGCCCTCTGGGGGCTGCTGCCACAGCCCCGGGGTGACAGGCCTGCCCAGGCAAGATGGGACTTCAGCCCCTTCTTGGCTGCTGCTATGAGCGCCCAGTGCCCAGAGGCCTCCAGTCCCTAGTGTAGGCTGAGCCCCGCCCAGCTCACCTGGCACTTCAGTCCCATTATCCTCTGTGAGGCGGGAAGGGCTGTACGTCTGTTTTAAAGACCAGGAAACTAGGCTGGGTACAGTGGCTCACACCTGTAACCCCAGCACTTTGGGAGGCCGAGGTGGGCAGATCACAAGGTCAGGAGATTGACACCATACTGGCTAACACCGTGAAACCCCATGTGTACTAAAAATACAAAAAATTAGCCGGGCATGGTGGTAGGTGCCTGTAAACCCAGCTACTTGGGAGGCTGAGGCAGGGGAATCACTTGAACCTAGGAGGGAGGCAGAGGTGGCAGTGAGCTGAGATAGCACCCTTGCATTCCAGCCTTGGCGACAGAGCGAGACTCTGTCTCAAAAGAGAAAGAAAAAAAAAAAAGACTAGGAAACTAAGGTCCTTCAGGCAATAGGTAGGAGAACTGGAATTCAAATCCAAGCTCTGGTTCCCAGACCTGGGCTCCGCGAGGCCTCATGGGGAGGAGACTTGTAGGCCTCTCAGCAGCGGGTCAGGTTCTCAGGGACTGGCGGGGCTCCCTCAGCAGCCAGGCCAAGGGGACCCCAGGGAGAACAAGAGCAGAGGGCAGCCTTTTCCCAGCTTCCCTTTGCCCAGAGCCTGGGCTGTGGCCAGGGCACCGTGGGGAAGGCCAGGCCCCTTCCAGGACACACACCATGCCCAGCCCAAAGCGAAGTAATGGGAAACTCAGCGCTTCAGAATCCTGCAGTGGCCACCCCACCCCAGAGAAGCCCAAAGTGATGAGGGGATTTCAAGTTGAGCTGGGAACCGGGTGGCCTCGTTCCAGTCCCAGCTCTGCCGTGGGTGAGGGGTGGCCTTGGACAAGTTCCTGCCCCTCTCCACCCTCAGTTTCCCTGTCTGTGAAACAGGAGATGATCCTCTCTGGACAGGGAGATCCCTCTGACTCGCCCCCAGGAGGATCCGGACCCCCACTCACTCTAAACTGGCCTGGGTAGAAGCCAGGGCTGAGCCACAGCATGGGAACCCAGGGCTGGGGTCTGCTGAATCCCAGACTTTCAGCAGCAGAGAGGCTGCAGGGCCGAACTTTCCCACAGATGCAGCTCAGCCCCCAGAGCAGGCCGTACAGTTCCCACTGCAGCCTTTCCAAGTGGAAACCACAGTGCTGCAGAAGCCCGGCAGAGAGTAAACAGAAAGCAGTGTCCCCAGGACCTCAAGGCCCCGGGCCCAGCCTCAAGAAGGCGGCTCCGACCAGAGCAGATTCCTGCGGAGCCTGTCTGGAGGAGCCTGGGGCCCCTCGAGGGAGGAGCCAACTGCCCCCGCTGCCCTCTGCTCAGATCAGAGAAAATGCTCTCTGCCTCCTGCTCAGAAGTGCCAAGGGACAGGGGAGAGCAGCCCGGGCAGCAGCGGATGGGGTCCTGTCCTAGTGCTGCTGCAAACTCCCTGGAGGGGCAAGGCCAACCCTCCCTGGGCCTCACTGTCCCCATCTGAACAACAGACGCGGCACATCAGCTACTTTCTCAGGTCCTTCCCAAGTACCGAGTTTGATGCTAGGTACTTGGATGAGCTGAAGTAGCACAAGGTGGTCAGCTGAAGAAGGAGAGAAGAGTGGGGGCTGTCTCAGGGGCTTGAGCTGGGAAGGCAGCCCAGGTCTATTAGGAGGGACCACATGGCTTCTAGACCTGCCCTCCCTCTCCCCCTCCCCCACATGCCATTTTACAGTGGAGGAGACGGAGGCCTTTCCCAGGCCAGCCACGCAGAGACGGAGCGCAGGACTCCTGCGCTGGCTTCAGGGTCGGGATCCCAGGTGCTTGAGGAGGCTCAGGCTCTGGGGAAGGCAACGTAGTGTGGGCCGATTTTTCCCCACCCTCTCCTCCCAAACCCCCCAGTTTTTCTCCAGGGCCCTACCAGGCCTCTAGCTTAGACCTGTCTTCTGGCAGGTGAGGGGAAGTGAAGCGGCCGGTGGGGCAGAGAGCAGGCAGGCCTGCAGGACTTGCTCCTCTCCACCTCTGCCCCCCTCGTGATGTCCTTGCCCACAGGGCCTTGTTTCCCAATCTCCTCCAAAGCTGGCTCCCTGTCATCCACACCGTGCTAAAGGCGTGCTGTGTCCTGAGAGATGGGGGAAGGCCTCCATTGGGGACCGCACCCCCACCAGGACTCAAAGCCCCATTGGCTGGGCTGGACACTCTGCCCCTTCTGCCTGTGATCCCTCTCTGCACAGGGTTTGGACACATGTCCTGAGACTGTTCAAGGGTCAATCATACTCCAAGAAAGACCCAGACTTACCTTCTCCCTTCTATGCCGGATTGTTCTTCTGAGTGGCTGAAAAAAGCCACCCACTTCTGTAGCAATAGACCTTCATGCAGATGGTCTTGCTGGCCCGTGACATATGTCCAGACCTGTTAGAATCCCGCTTTGGTCTCTAGACCTACCCACCTGCCCACTATGTCCACGGCTACTTGGAAAGGCTCTTGGGATCTCACCCCAGGCTCCCCTGCAGGACCCTGTTCTGGAGTTGGGAGGCAGGAGAAAGAGTCACAGCAGGGGTGGATAGGACGGGCCCCTGCTGTTGTACTGGCCCGAGCATAGAAAGTCAACACCAAGACAAAAGGATGCCAAATTGCAGGGTCATTATTGCCGGCGGCCAGGGAGGACTCGCATCTCTCCAACCTGTGGCCCCGAAAGAAGGGTGTCAAGACCTTTTATGCCCGTAAACCACCTCGGGGGTGAGGCTGAGGGGCAGGGGTGGGGGTGAGGGGCTTCGGACATTCCGAGGGCCAGGGGACTTTGGATATTCCGTAAATCACCTCCTGGGCGGAGATGAGGGTGAGGGGCTTCGGACATTCCGAGGGCCAGGGGACTTTGGACATTCTGATTGTTACTTAAGTGGTTTACAGAAGCCAAGATAAGCGTTAGCTTATACATTGTCTGGGTAGGGTAGAAATTACAGACCTTAGTTACCTATTACAAGTCGCAGGGGCCAAGATGGCGTGGGTTTGGACTGCCTGCCTGTCACATTAGGGTTACAAAGAGCAGTTTCAACGGAAAGCCGAGGTATGGTGGAGGTATGCAGTTTATAGGGCGATGACCATGTCACACTGCCACCAGCCAGGCGTGGCTGGAGCAGTCCAAGGCTGAGCCCTGGACCAGGAGCCTGGGTTCTAGTCTCAGCTCTGCCGGTGACTGGCTGTGTGATGGTTGGCAAGATGCTTCTTCTCTCTGCGCCTCAGGGGCTGTTGGCGAAGTGACATTGTTAACTGTTCCTCCTTTGGCTGTAGGATCTCCACCACACCCCACTGTCACTCCTTCCTGGGCTCAGATCTTGCCCTGGCATCTTTTCCTGCCCACCTTCCCTCACGCAGCACCCAGTAGAAGCGCTCCGTCTTGGGACCTGAGGAGGGCACAGGCAGCATGGCCCACGTACCCACCTCCCAAGAGAGGCTGCCGGCAGCGCCTCCTTTTAGCCACAGGCCCTGGGATGAGCAAACCAGGGCCTACAGCAGCCCACATGGCCACATGGCCACATGGAAACGTAGTCACGCTGCCACAGAGTCAAGGGGCCTTCTCCCTGCTGAGCAGGCTAATGCCTTAATCCCTTTACACAAAGCCTGCTGATTCTTTCCTCTGAGGGAAAGTGGTGGGGGGCACAAATTGGCTTATTCCACTGATCCAGAGAGAGGCCTCCCCCATGAGGCCAGCAGATCTATCCCTGTGCGTGGATGTCAGCTCGACTCCGCAGCACACACCCCCCTTACTACCCTCACCCTCAAGCCTCCAGGAATCCTTGTAGATTCAAAGAAATGGAGATTCCCTGAAGTCCTCCCTCCCGCCCTTCTCCCAGGAGAACTGCTGAGTGCTGCAGATAGACAGGCCTGAGCTGCCAGGCTCCTACACTGACTAGATTTGGGGCATCTGACCCCACATCCGAACTGCTAGGGAGGACGCAGAGAAGGTGAGAGAGAATGCATCACCCAGAAAATAGTAGAATGGGGGAAGTTTCTCTCCATTCCCTTCACTCATTTTCCTTAGTCCTATCCAGGGACCCCCTGGCCAGAAGAAAGATACTTTGTAAACTTCCTTCCAATAAACTTACATACCATCCAGAGTGAGGGTAGCCTCAAAAGAAGGGACCATCAGTGGTGGAGCTTCAGGCATTCGCAGAAGAGACCATCTGGGTCAGGAAGATTTTTTGGTATCCATGAAAGCCCACGGCTCTGTGGCATCTGCGTGTGTGAGGAGCAAGGTCAAGGGGACAGTTGGTGTTTCCAGAGGGAGGCAGGTGGTGCCATGAAATCCAGTTCACACGCAGACCCGTCAGAACACCCACAGCAGGAGGGTTCGTAATGACCCAGAACTGGAAACAACCCGTGTCCAGCAGCAGGCACCTGGACGACTGGTACATTGGTGCAATGAAGTACTACTCAGCCGCACAAAGGAGTGCACTGCTGACACACGCACCTACCTGGATAAATCTCAAAATCACTCTGCTGCGGGAACGGGGCCAGGCATGTAAGAGTACGTTCTGCACAATTCCAACCATGCGAAAATCTAGAACAAGCAGAATGGTCTTGGTGATAGAGGCCAGATGGGGAGGGAGAAGGGGGTGAGAGGAAGAAGGCATGGGAGAACTTCCTGGAGTGGTATGAAAGAGGTGTTCTGTATCTCGATTTGGGCGGCAGATACATAGACAATTGCCCAGACCCATTTAACTGTACACTTAAGGTGGCTTGTCAATTTTACCTCGTATGTAAATAATAGAAATAAGCACGGAATTTTTTTAGTCAATTGGTTAAATCTTTAATTTGGAACCATTGCACACTTACAGAAAAGCTGCAAGACCAGCACAAAGAATTCCCATTTACCCTGTACCCAAATTCCCCAACAATTGGCATTTTACCACAGTTGGTTTATTGTTCTTTCTCTCTGTCTCCCTGCCTCTCTCTCTCTCCATATATACGTAATTACACATACATGATGTCTGTGTCATGCATATCACTGCTTTCTGAGCCTTTTGAAAGTAAGTTACAGATATCGTACTCCTTTTGTTCAAAACAGTTGCGTGTCTTTCCTAAGAATAAGGTTATTTTCTTGCCCTTGTCAAAATTGGGATCTTAACATTAATAAAATAATATTTTCTGATCTACATTCCTTCTTATTCACATTTTGCCAATTGTTCAACAAATGTCCATTATTAATTCTTTTTTCCGGTCCAGGATTTGATCCAGGATCCCCAGTTGCATTTCGTTCTCATGTCTTGTTAGTCATATTTTTAAAATTTGGAATTGTTCCTCAGCCTTTCCTTGTCTTTCCTGTGCTTGGCATTTTTGAAGACTGCGGGCCAGTTATTTTAATAAATGTTCTTTAGTTCGGGTTTGTCTGGTGTGTCCTCATGATTAAATGTAGGTTATTGATTTTGGCAGGATTATCACAGAAGCGAAGTTGTGTCCTGCTTATTACATCATCTCAGGAGGCACGTGATGTCTATTTGTCCTATAACCAGTTGTACTAATTTGGATCATGGGTTAAGGTGTGGTCTACCACTGTAAGGTTACCATTTTTCCACTTCTATTTAACAAATATTTTGTGGGCAGTCTGGGCAACATAGTGAGACCCTGTCTCCCTCTCTCTCTGTCACACACACACACACACACACACACACACACACACATTATATATATATGTATGTATATACGTGTATATGTGTATGTATAGATGTATATATACATGTTTTATATATATATATGTAGTGTATGTGTATATGTGTGTGAGAGACAGAGAGACATATGTATATATGCCAGGTGTGGTGACATGCACCTGTAGTCCCAGCTACTCTGGAGGTTGAGGTGAGAGGATCACTGGAGCCCACCAGGACTTTGAGGCTACAATGAGCCATGATTGTGCCACTGCATGCCAGCCTGGCCAATAGGAGCGAGACCCTGTCTCTCTCTCTCGCTCTAAAAAAAAAAAAAGTACTTTGTGGGAAGTTACCTTTAGACTATATACATACCCAGTTCTTTGTCAAGGTTTTTGCCCACCAATTTTAGAATCTTTTGATGATTGTTGCCTGAATCAATTATTACTATGATGCTGGTCAAATGTAATTTTCTAACCGCAGAATTTCCTCTTTGTTAGTTTGAATTTTACTATATGGAAGACGTTTTTCTTTTCCTCATGTGTTTATTTATACTCATTATATTATGTCTGCATGGACTCAGGGATTCTTATTTTATTCAGTGTGCTGTAATTCATTCCTATCATTATTCATTTTGGTGCTCAGATTGTTCCCTTGGCCAGTGGGAGTTCCTTCAAGCTGGCCCCTGTGTCTTTTGGACATTTCCCCATCATTCTTTGAGCATTTTCTTACTTTCAGGTTCATCATGTACTTGTCCTGGAAATCAGCTATTTCTCCAAGGATCGCTTGTTTATTTTAGCAGAGAATGATCTTGGAGGTAGAATGTCCATGACCATGTCTATGTTAACATCTCTATATAAGCCATGCACTTGTACGGTCACCTCTAATTTCAGTTTAATACCTAAGGGTACATTCTTGTCTTCCCCCTCCCGGTATCTGTAACTCACTCCTCCAACAGTGAGAAACCTGGACCCCATGATTGTCATTATGTTTACTCATGTGCCAAAGCCTAGAAGTTTCAGAAAGACTAAAAATCATACCACTGCAAAAAACAAACCTGCTAACTAGAGTTTGACTTTTTTTTTTTGAGACAGAGTCTCTCTCCGTTGCCCAGGCTGGGGTGCAGTGGTGCTATCTCAGCTCACTACAACCTCTGCATCCCAGGTTCAAGTGATTCTCCTGCCTCAGCCTCCCAAGTAGCTGGGACTACAGGTGCGTCTCACCACGCCCAGCTAAGTTTTGGATTTTTAGTAGAGATGGGGTTTCACTATGTTGGCCAGGCTGGTCTCGAACTCCTGACCTCGCGATCCAATCGCCTCAGCTCAGTGTGGGATTACAGGCATGAGCCACCATGCCCATCCTGAATTTGGCAAATTTGCACATCTTTTTTATCTCTTTTCTGGGTGTATATAGTAAAATACTGGGTTCAAAACCCCCTTGGGTCAGGTTTTGTCCTCATTTAGTGTGGTTGTTATTCATTTGAAATACATTAGTTTGTTTGTTTCTGATTGAGTTACATTTTAGAGACTTCCCCCATGATTTCCTATTGTTGTTTGAGTAGGTAAAGTGCTGATGTGGTTCTAAAAGTCAATACTATACAAAACATTTAACCTCAGAAAAAATAGCTCTCTGCTCATATCCCTTCCACTCCATTCCCATCTTAGCTCTGCAGCTAACTGGTCTCATTAGTTTATCCTTCTTGTGTTTCTTTTTGCAAGAGCAATCTTCTATAATATATATTTACATATATGAATTTATATATTCCCCCTTCCATAATATATAAAAGGGTGATAATTTATTGTTTCCTCTTCTTTCTTTGTTTTTTTTTTTTTGAGACGGAGTTTCACTCTTGTTACCCAGGCTGGAGTGCAATGGCACGATCTCGGCTCACCACAACCTCCGCCTCCTAGGTTCAGGCAATTCTCCTGCCTCAGCCTCCCGAGTAGCTGGGATTACAGGCACGCGCCACCATGCCCAGCTAATTTTTTGTATTTTTAGTAGAGACAGGTTTCACCATGTTGACCAGGATGGTCTCGATCTCTTGACCTCATGATCCACCCGCCTCGGCCTCCCAAAGTGCTGGGATTACAGGCGTGAGCTACCGCGCCCGGCCCTCCTCTTCTTTCTTACATACAAAGTAGTATTCTAGAGTTACAGTTTGCGCTTTAATTTTTTAAAACTTAACAACACATCTTGGAATCACTCTATCTCAGTTAGTAGAGATTGTCCTCAATTTTTGTAAGCTTCCATTTTTATTAAGAATGGCTCACATACCAAAATCATAAATGCACAAGTCATAAGCGTATAGCTTGATGATTTTTTGCTTTGTGAAAAATGTAACCAGCATCACGTAACTGTAGCATCCTCATGTAACCAGGACCACGGAAGTCCTTTCTTGTCCCTTGCAGTCACTACCACATTAGGGGACCCGCTATCCTGACTTGTAATACCATTGATTAATGTAGTCTGGTTTGAAAGCTGTATAAACGGGTTCATATAATTTTTGTTCTTTGCTGTCTGACTTATTTCGCTCAGCATTGTTTGTGACATTTACCCACAGCTGTGTGTAAATGTAGCTTGTTCATTCATATTCTATAATTACATCACAATATTTTTATCAACTATGTTTTTGATGAGTATTTGGGTATTTCCAGCTTTTTGGCCTTATAAGGTTAGTGCTATGGAAATTCTAGTACCTAGAATGCTTTTGGTACCTAGGAATGTAATTGCTGGGTTATAGGGTCTGCGTATGGTTAGCTCTTGTAGACATCATGAGACACTTTTGCAAAGTGTTGATATACATTTTTTACCAGTGCACCTACCACCACACCCAGCTAATTTTTCTTTTTTTTTGAAACGGAGTCTCACTCTGTCACCAGGCTGGAGTGCAGTGGTACAATCTCAGCTCACTGCAACCTCGCGACTCGTTCAAGTGATTCTCCTGCCTCAGCCTCCTGAGTAGCTGGGATTACAGGCACGCACCACCACACCCAGCTAATTTTTGTACTTTTAGTAGAGACTGGGTTTCACCATCTTGGCCAGGCTGGTCTTGAACTCTTGACTTCATGATTCACCTGCCTTGGCTTCCCAAAGTGCTGGGATTACAGGCATGAGCCACCACGACCAGCCTGTACTGGAGTTTTAGTCTGTATTTCTTGGATGAGCAAATAGCACTTTTTCCCAGAATTGCCAACAAAACTAGCCCCACTGGCTCTGGCCTTGGAATCGGAAGACCTTACCCTGCCCACTGTGACTGGGTAAGTTATGTGACACTGACCTGTCAATCCTTTCCTGCCACAACAACAAAATACCTTAGATTGGGTAATTTATAAACAACGTGAATTTTCTGCTTACAGTTCAGAAAGCTGGGAAGTCCAAGATCAAGGCCCCAGCAGATGCGGTGTCCGGTAAGGGCTTGCTCTCTGCTCCATAGATGGTGTCTTGTTGCTGTGTCCTCACGTGGCAGAAGAGGCCAGGGAGCTCCCTTGAGCCTCTTTTAGAAGGGCATGAATCCCATTCATAAGAGCAGAGCCTTCATGACTTGATTCCTTCCAAAAGGCTCCACCTCTTAAAACTATGACACTGGGGATCAAGTTCCAACATGGGAATACTGGAGAGACACCAGCATCCAGACCACAGCGTGGCCTATCTACGTTTTCTCATCTGTAAGCAGGAATAACAACGCCTGGCCTGCCTTTGCAGTAGGCGCACACTGGTGCTGGAGCTGGCGGCGCTCCAGGACTTTCTTCCAGGCCTGTCTCCCTACTTCAAGGGCACTGGTCTGTAAAGAAGACAGGGTTTGTTGCCCACATGCCCGTCTTCTCCCCCACCTCGGCCCTGGATCTTTTTCCTCCTTTGACAGCATCTCAGGGCTCCCTCTTCCCGATCAGCTTCATCTTTTTTCTATATCACTGAGACAGGATCTAGGCCAGACAAAGCAATGGATGGACCCGGGAGGTGGCTATTTGCATTTGGCTTGCTCTATTGCTGCATGATCCGGGCGGGTGTCTAGATGGAAATGGGATATAGACATTGCCTGCAGTATCCCGGGGGCACGTGAGCGCTCTCATGTGCTGTGCTGAGGAGGAGGTCATCCAAACAGGTTAGCAGATGGGAAATGGACAAAGGGTGCCAAAAAGACGATAGACATGCAAACAGCTGCCACATGCCCGTGTGGCAATGAAGAAAGTACAGCACCCCCAAAGGATCTCTCAAATCCCTTCAGGGAGCCTGTGGGAGAGTGTGCTCCCCAGTTTTCCATCCTTCAGTGCACCTGGACTGTTCTGAGCTGAGAATGACTTGAGTGTAGAGAAGCCCAGTCCCTTATTCACTCCAAGAAGACACTGAGTCATGGTGTCATGGGAAGCGAGAGGCCAGGCTCTGCCTGAGTGTCCTCGGGACAGCTCGGTTGTGGACCCCGACTCCAGGAGCCCAGAGCCCATGGGGAAGCTAAGACAGAAGCAGAAACAACTGCCGACCAAGTTCTGCAGGAGCACAGGCGGTTTCTAACGTGAAGGGCTGGTGGGTAATGTGGGTAAGGGAGAAGGAAGGTGTGACAGGCCCAGGGAGCAGCCTGAGTACAAATGGGGACCTGGGGCACGTTTGTGGAGTGGATGGAGGAAGGCAGATGGGCTAGATTACCAAGGCCTTGAAAACCTGGTTGAAAGGCTGGGATTTTATCCAGTGTGTAACAGCCACTGGTGTTTATGAGAGGGGTTGGTGCAGCCGTGATAGAACCACAGCTGATCACAGACGCTCACCTTTGGAAAGTCCCTGGCCCACAGAGCCTCCCCCACCGGCTTCCACTATTTGAACTCCTTCCTTATTGACTTAAAGACTTTTCCTGATCCAAGAGACCCTAGCAAAGTGAAAACTCGGGGTGCTAGCTCCATCCTGGGATTAGCTGCTCAGTCCAAGACCCTTAGAGAGATCTGTTTGCAAAGACAGGGGCCAGGCTGGCATTGGTGAGAGCGAACATAGGGATGGGTGGGAAGGGAATTTTTTTCAACATCTGCTAATGACAGGCATTATATTAAGTGTCCTATATTGAATATGCCATGGAATATTCCAATATACTGTTTGTAGCAACCCTATTAGAAAGGCATTCTCCCCATTTTACAGAAGAAGAAACTGAGGCTTGGGCAGACTAAATTATCCACATAGTAAGTGAGTCTGTTTGTAAAATCTGAGCCTTTTCTGCTGCCCCAAGCAGAGCGTGTACGAAGTGTCTCTCGGAAGCTGGGTGGGAGGGTCAGGGTCGTCTGGGCCCAGTGGTCATTTTTCTTATGACATGCAGCTCTGAGACCTGGGCCTCCAAATGCTCTCTCTCACAGAGCTGCTCTGGTGATCCCCCTGACCGGATGCTCCTGGCTAAGGGGGCAGAACTGCAGCCTTTTCAGAGAGCACCATGAGACGTCAACAGAAAGAGGGGAATTGTGCTCAAACTAGATACAGTTTTCTGGAATCCTCTGTTTTCCTTCATCTAACGAGCAGAAGCGTGGCATCTTGTGCAGTGTTTATGCTTTTAAGTAAGAGGCTGCCATAGAATCCTTCGAACTGCCATTTGTGAAGCAATATTCTCATCACGATCTCCAGGTCACAGACACCAGATGCCATGCCATGCACAGGGTCGAATGGCTCACCATTCATTCAACAAGCATTCAGTCAATTCCTGCTACGGGACCTGCTCTGAGCTGGGCGCTGGGAATGCAGATGTGGATGGAACCTGTGTAGACCACGAGATGCTCAGTGGCTACAAAGAAAAGCAGACATCGTAGAGGATTCGGATCTCTACAGTGTGGTAGAGGTGATAGAGACTTGGGCTAACCCCTGAAGGGCTCCACAGGGGTGGGAGTGGGCACATGATAGGAATGCATGGATCTCCATAGGGATTCAGACAGGCAAGTGGGCCTGGCCAGGCCCTCAGGAGCCTAGGTCTTCTAGGACCAAGGAGAGCATTGGCGGAGGGGAAGGAATTCCAGGTGCCAAGACTGGCATGAGCAGCGGTCTGGACAAGGGACAGGCATGTGTGGGACAGTGAGGCCACCATGCTGCGGGGAGCCCCAGGGGACAGATGATAGGCTGTGAGTGTTTGTCGCCTGGCCTACCACAGCAGCCTCCACCCTGCTGGTCCTGTGGCAGTGCCCCTGCCTGGCACCAGGACTCAGTCCCCTTATGTAGTGTCATACACACAACCAGGCTCTGTCTCACTTTCAGCCTACACTCAGGCTGTCCCCTTTTCCTGGAATGCCTGCACCCCACTCTTCTTCTTCCCCTGGGAAGCTCTGTTCAAGGCTCGGCCTGGCCCTCCCCTCTTTACAAAGCCTCGGGGTGGAGTTCAGTGCCCTCCTCGCCACTGGTTGATTGGTTTGTGGTTTGGGAAGGGGCTGGGTCTTGGAGCCACAAGTGAGACACACATGGAGGAGGCACGGTGGAGGGCATGTGACCTCATCACATCCCAGAGGAGAAAAATGTCTTTGTTTCTTTTTAAGACACAGGGTCTTGCTCTGTTGCCGAAGCTGAAGTGTAGTAGCTCGATCATGGTTCACAGCAGCCTTGAACTCCTGGACTCAAGCTATCCTCCCACCTCAGCCTCCCGAGTAGCCAGGACTTACAGGTGCGAGTCACTGTGCCCGGCTCAAATAACTATCTTAACTGTGAGAAATGGAGAGCTGGAAAAAGTTCACCACCTCGACTATGCATGCCAGTGATGCCAGCAATTACCATGCTGGCCATCCACTGCGGAGAGCCGTATGCAGAACAAGAAGAACGTCTTCTTGTTCTGCCACAGTGTAAAAGTCATATGTTTTTCACCAAGAGAGAACATAAAATCAGAGCACGAACCATTTCTCTAATCTAAGTCCCCTCAAGCAGTATTTATATCTTGCCTCAGTGTCTAGGGGGTCTTAAGTGAACTTGAGGCTTTCCCCTTCAGCGTGTGAGACCACCTCCTCTTGATGCCTTCCTGGGTGGCCCAACCCCACATCTGCCACTTGCAGCATCAGCCCACTGGAGACCAGGGGCCCCCTGAGGGTCTCATGGGACCTTTGCAGGCTCCTCTCCTCCCTGCACCTTTGAATTGGATCTGGCCTTGCTCACAGCTCCCCCTCCCTCTTTCCCCTCACTACCCACTTGCACCTTCTGTCTCACTCACAACCCCTGCCAACCACCTGCCTTCTCAAACCTCTGCCTCCGGTTTCCCTCATGGTGGCCCCGCGCTCATGTGGATGTGTTCCGTTTGGCCTACGGTGTTTAGAGTGTTTTGAAAATCAGCGTGAGTGAACGCACTTTGTGATCACCTTTCAAGCTGTTTGCTACATTTATTCCTTTCTGCAGGTATCCTTCAATTGAAAACATTTTTTTTTTTTAATCAGCAGATTTCAGGCCGGGCATGGTGGCTCACACCTGTAATCACAGCACTTTGGGAGGCCAAGGTGGGAGGATCGCTTGAGCCCAGGAGCTTGAGACCAGCCTAGGCAACATGGTGAAACCTCATCTCTACCAAAAATATAAAACTTAGCCCGTCTCATAACCCAGTCTCAAAAAATATATATATATAAATAAAAATGTAAAGATAAGATACTTTTTTAAAAGAAACAGCAGATTTCATATTGAAATCCAGATTTCCACCTTCTCTTGAACACTTGTAACGCCAGTACTGCTGGGCCTTTATCTTAAATTAGCTTTAGGCCAGGTGTGGTGGCTCACCCCTGTAATCCCAGCACTTTGGGAGGCTGAGGTGGGTGGATCACCAGGTCAGGAGTTTGAGACCAGCCTCACCAACATGGTGAAACCCCATCTCTACTAAAAATAAAAACATTAGTTGAGTATGGTGGCACTAGTCTGTAATCACAGCTACTCATGAGGCTGAGGCAGAATTGATTGAACCCAGGAGGTGGAGGTTGCTGTGAGCCGATATCGCCCCACTGTACTCCATCCTGGGCGACAGAGCGAGACTTTGTCTCAAAAAAGAAAAAAAAGAAAAAAAGAAAAGAAAAACAAAAAAGAATCAGCTTTAGCTGGCAGCTGCCTCCTTCTCAAAAGACGTACACTCCCATTGTCCACGGTCCCCACCCCTCCCTATTGTACCCACTGGCCACTCCCCTCATTTGTGTACCTGCCTTGCCCCGGGACAGGCATTCAAACCCGCTCTTTGGAGTCTCCTGATTTATTTCCTACTGCCTACTGGAGGTTCCATGGGTATCTCAGACTTAACTCGACCATGACTGAAGCCACATCCTCCTCCACTGTCCCCCAAACCTCCTCCCCTCCAATATTCTGTCTCAGGAAATGCATCACAATCTACGCAGTCACCCAGGGCAAAAACCTGGACATTTCTGGGACTCCTTGTCTACCTCTTGTCCCACCTAGGATTTATCATCAACCTGACGATTCTGTAAACCTGCCCACGGCTCTGCATCCCCACACCAGATGCAGGGCCAAGCCACCGTCACCCTCGGCTGGGACCACAGCAGCCTCACGACTGGTCTGCCTGCCCCGACTCCGGCCCCTCTAAATTGCTGCACCCTCTGCAGAGAGGCCTTTGTAAAGGGCCATGTGATTGTGTCACTTCCGGCTTAGACCCCTCTATAGCTTCCGCAGCTTTCCATTTCCCCCCCAAATCCAAACTCCACAAAGGTCTAATATCAGGACCTGCCTTCCTCCCTGGCCTATTCCCACACCTCGTCCTTCTCCATGGCATATACACTAACCTTATTTCCCGTTCATTCCGTTCCCTTCGACATTTCACTCCACACTTGACTTTTTGAAACAGGAGGTGTAACTTTTATACAGTAAACCATCCACATCTTATATGTACAGCTTGACTGATTTTTATATATGTAAATATCCACGTAACCGCGATTCATTTCAGTTCCCCAGAGATCTTTATGTGCCTTTCCAACACTATCTTCCCATCATTAAATCGCCTTTGCTATAGGTTAGTTTTGCCTGTTTCTTTTTGTTGTTGTTGCTGTTGTTTTTGCTTCTGTTTTTTGAGACAGAGTTGCCAGATTGGAGTGCAGTGGCATGATCTCGGCTCCCTGCAACCTCTGCCTCCCAGGTTCAAGCGATTCTCCTGCCTCAGCCTCCTGAGTAGCTGGGACTACAGGCGTGCACCACCATGCCCAGCTAATTTTTTATATTTTCATAGAGACAGGGTTTCGCCATGTTGGCCAGGATGGTCTCAATCTCCTGACCTCGTGATCTGCCTGCCTCAGCCTCCCAAAGAGCTGGGATTACAGGCATGAGCCACCGTGCCCGGCCTTCTGTTCTTGATTTTCAGAGAAATGAAATCATATAGTATATATTATTTTGTGTCTGGATTCTTTTGCTTAAGATTATGTCTGTGAAATTCACCCACATTGTTGCATATATTAATAATTCACTCGTGCTCACTGCTGTGGAGTCTGCCATTGTATAGATACTCCACTGTTTATGCATTCTACTAGTGATGAACATTTGAATAGGTTTATAGACTAAATTGCGTCCCCCAAATTTTGTGGAATAAAGTCCTAACTCCTAATGTGACGGTATTTGAAGACAGGACCAGTAAGGAAGTAATTAAAATTTGCAATTAATAGACAATATGGAAAAAAGGAGGTAGTAAAGGTTACATGAGGTCATAAGGGTGGGGCCCTGATCTTATAGAACTGGTGCCCTTAGATGAAGAGAAAGAGACACCAACAGGGCCATTTGAGGACACAGTGAGAAAGCAGCTATCTGCGGGCCAGAGAGAGAGGCCTCACCAGAAGCCAGCCTGGTCGGCGCCTTGATCTTGGCCTTCCAGCCTCCAGAACTATGAGAAATGAGTGTGTGTTGTTCAGGCCACCCAGCCTGTGGCATTCTGTTCAGGCAGGCCAGGCAGACTGACGCAGGTAGTTTCTGATAGAGTGCTGTGACACGGCTGCTATAAATACTCTTCCACATGACTTTTGGTGAACATAAGCACTTCTTTTTATCGGCTCTGTCCCCAGGAGTGGGTCATAGGGTAGAGGCATTGATGGAAGGACAGAAAGAAAGAGAAAGAGCCAGAATTATTTTTTTCTGAACCATTTGAGAAGAAGTTCAGCGGATACCCTCTCCCACAAACCTCCTTGCAGCCAGTGAAGGTAGGATGCTCTCTCCCTCCCATCTAATCTTTAGACTCCACCCCAATTTCACCATCATCCAAATAATGTCCTTTATATCGAAAGGGTCCAGTCCATGATTACATGTTGCATTAATTGTCTAATCTCTTTACTCTCCTTCAGCCCTAGACAGTTCCTTCATCTTTACTTGTATGACCTTGACACTTAGAGCAATTACAGGCTGGTCATTTTGTAGAACGTCTCACAATTGGAGCAGCTCTGATGTTATGTGTTTTGGGTAAAAATCTACAAAAGTGATGCTGTGTTCTTTGCATTCCCTCCTGTCGGGTTATTTGCTGTCAATTTGCCCCGTTACTGGAGATACTAACTTTTATTCCTTGGTTAAGGTGGTGTCTACACCAGTGTTAAATTGACTAATGAGTATATTGTACTTATTAACTTGTCATTAATTATTTTATTTAGAGTAAGTTTGAAATTACGTAATTATCCTGTTTCTCAGCAAAATTTTACCCAATAGTTTTAGTATCCATTAATGATTTTTTTTTCCATTAATGATTTTTGACTGAATCAAATATTTCTGCAATGCTTGCAAAATGTGATTTCCTAATTTCATTATTTATTAGCTTGGATTCTACTCTAAGAGTTTCCCTTCTCCCTGTTTTTTATTCATTTATTCACTTGTATTAATATTAACTCACACATCATTATTTATTTTGATGCCCAAATTGTCCCTGATGTGGCCATTGGGAGCCTCTACAAGTTGGCTCTTGTGTTCTTGTTTTCTTTCATTTTACATTCTTATTTTTTAAATTGTGGTGAAATACACATAAAACGGGAACGGATCCAAGATGGCCGATCGCTAACATCCCAGGATTGCAGCTCTCAGGGAAGGCGCGGAGAACTAGAGGATGCCACACTTTCAGACAAATTCTGGTCGCTCACGGAGCAGAAGATCCCCCAGTGGAGGAAACACACGGGTGGCCAGCGCGACTCTCGTGGCCGGCGCAGCGGTTCCGCGGGCACCTCGGCGAGGCAGCTCTCGGAGCAGAGTAAACAGGTTTGGAGGACCCACAAGGGCCCCCAGCACGACACCAGAGCCCGGCGCAGAGGCTGTGATGGCACCTCGGCACGGCAGCGCTCGGCGCAGAGTAAACGGGACGGGTTCCCCTTCTGACCGAGGTTTGGAGCCCTGGGAAGGCAGAGTCGCCTACTACGGACACAAGAAGGAAGCCAGACAGGAGAATCCTGGGCAGAAAAGCACCATCAGTTTTGACGCTGCTGCTCTGGCCCTTGGAACTAACAACCTGGACGCCCACTCAAGAGACCTAATCTGAAAGTTGGTAATTTCAAAGACGACAGGAGGATAAATTTACAATGACGGGAAGAAACCAGTGTAAAAAAGCTGAGAATACTCAAAGTCAGAACGCCTCTCCCTCTAAAGATGATCACAGTTCCACATCAACAATGGAACAAGGCTTGATGGAGAATGAGCGCATCCTGATGACAGAATCACTCTTCAAGGAATGGATAATAAGAAACTTCGGTGAGTTAAAAGAACACGTTGTAGCCCAACGTAAAGAAACTAGGAACTTTGAAAAAAGGTTTGATGAAATCCTATTGAGAATAGACAACTTAGAGAGGAGTATGAGTGAATTAATGGAACTGAAGAATACAATACAGGAACTCCGAGAAGTATGCACAGGTTTAAACACTCGAATTGTTCAAGCAGAAGAAAGGATATCAGAGGTCAAAGTCCAACTTAATGAAATAAAACGTGAAGAAAAGATTAGAGAAAAAAGGATAAAAAGGAATGAGCAAAGTCTCCAAGAAATGTGGGACTATGTGAAAAGACCAAATTTACGTTTGATAGGTGTACCTGAATGTGACGGAGAGAATGAATCCAAGCTGGAAAATACCCTTCAGGATATTATTCAGGAAAATTTTCCTAAACTAGCAAAGCAGGTCAACATTCAACACCAGGTAATACAGAGAACACCACAAAGATATTCCTCAAGAAGAGCAACCCCAAGGCACTTAATCGTTAGATTCACCAGGGTTGAAACGAAGGAGAAAATACTAAGGGCAGCCAGAGAGAAAGGTCAGGTTACCCACAAAGGCAAGCCTATCAGACTTACAGCAGATCTCTCAGCAGAAACTCTACAAGCCAGAAGAGAGTGGGGGCCAATATTCGACATCCTCAAAGAACAGAACCTTCAGCCCAGAATTTCATATCCAGCCAAAATAAGCTTCACAACTGAAGGAAAAATAAAATCTTTTATGAACAAGCAAGAACTCAGAGATTTTGTTACCACCAGGCCTGCTTTACAAGGGCTTCTGAAAGAAGCATTACCCATAGAAAGAAACAACCAGTATTAGCCTTTCTAAAAATACACCAAAAAGTAAAGAGCACCAACATACAGAAGAATTTACACCAACGAATGGATAAAACAACCAGTCAACATCAAATGGCAGTAACCCTAAATTTAAATCGACTAAATCCCCCAATCAAGAGACACAGCCAAAACCCAACGGCAGGTTACATCCAGACCTGTTTCACATGCAAGGATACACAAAGACTCAAAACAAAGGGATGGAGAAAGATTTACCAACCAAATAGAGAGCAAAAATAAATAATAAATAAATAAAAAGCAGAAGTTGCAATTCTCGTATCGGATAAAATAGATTTTAAAGCAGCAAAGATATAGTGGTAAAAGGATCAATGCAACAACAAGAGCTAACGATCCTAACACCCAGATACATAGAGACTTAGACTCAATGAGACAGAAAATTAATAAGGATATCAAGGACTCGAACTCAGATCTGGAACAAGTAAACTTAATATATATTTATAGAGCTCTCCACTTCAAATACACAAAATATACATTCTTGTCAATACCACATCACACCTACCCATAGGTTTAAATGAAACATTGATTGGCCATTATTAATACCCAATTTTTTTCAGAATAAAGCAATATTTCCATTTACTCTCCCTCTTTCTCTTCCTCTTTCTTCCTTTCCTTTACTTATTTTTTTTTCTTTCCTTCTCTCAAAAAAAAGAAATCAACGTGTAAACCTCTAGATCCAGGTCGGCAATGTCTCTCTCATTGCTTGATTTCCTTCCTTCCCTTCCCTCCCTCCCTCCCTCCCCCCTTCCTCCCTTCCTTCCTTCATCCATTCTTTCCTCCCTACCGTCCTCCTTCCCTCCCTTCCTGCCTTCCTCCCAAAAAAAAAAGTAGGCAAAAAATAAGAAAGAAAGAAAGAAAGAAAGAAAGAAAGAAAGAAAGAAGGAAAGAAAGAAAGAAAGAAATACACATAAAATGTACCATCTTAACCACCTTAGTGCACAGTTCAATGGCATTAAGGTCATTCTCTGTGCCACTATCACCACCATCCATCTCCAGGGCTCTTCATCTGACAAACTTGAAACTTGAACTAAGGTTCACTAGTGTTAAACTAATTAACCTGGTGGTTGCCAGGGGCTGGGCTCTGTTCCCCAGCCCCAACCCCTGGCAACCACCACTCTACTTTCTGTGTCTGCGAAGTTAAATAAGTAGAATCATATAGTATTTGTCCTTTCATGACTGGCTTATTGCACGTAGCATAACGTCTTCAAGTTTTATCCGAGTTGTAGCATGTGTCAGAATTTCCGTCCTATTGAAGACTGAGTAATATTCCACTGTATGGATATACCACATTGTGTTTATGCATTCACCTGTTGATGGGACACGTGGGTTGCTTCCACATTTTGGCTCTTGCGAATAATGCTGCTATAGACATGAGTGTTCAGATATTTCTTCAAGTTGCTGCTTTCAATGCTTTTGGATGTATACCCAGAAATGGACTTGCGGGATCCTACAGTGATTCTACTTTTACCCTTCTGAGGACCTGCCATACTGTTTTCCACAGCAACTGCACTGTTTTGTGTTCCTACCAACCCAGTGCCCAAGGGTTCCCGTTTCTCACATCGTCATCCACGCTCATTTTCTTTCTTTGACAGTAACCATCTAAGGGTGTGAGGTGGCATCTCACTGTGGGTTTGCGTTACATTTCCCTAGTGCGTAGTGACGTCGATCATTTTTCATGTTCCTATCAGTCATTTGTGTATCTTCTTTAGAGAAGTGTCGACTAAAGTCCTTTTTAATTGGGTTGTTTGTTCTGCTGTTGGACACAGGAGTTCTTTATATATTCTGGGCATTATCTTACGTGTTTTCAACATGTCCCCATCATTCTTTGAGCACTTTCTGTCTGAAATGACATGTTTCAAATGCTCTGTTTCCCCTGTTCCCGCCCTGGAATAGGCCATTTCTCCAAGGAGCCCTGATTCCTTTCAATGGCGAGTGATTTAGAAGCAGATCTGGGCTCTAGCTTTGCTCATTTCTTTGGGGGGTTTGTTGCTTCCAGACCCTCTCAGTGGCCAATCAGGGAGTGTATGTGTGTGTGTACACACATATTTATATTCATTTCTAGATCTATATATTGAAAATCCTGTTTACATCGATACCTCTATCTCCCATCCATCACATAGGATTTATTCAAACTTCTCCCCTTTCCATATTTGCAAGTTCCTTCTCCAACAACGAGAAGCCCAGCTCCCAGTCTCCCCACTATATTCACGTCTTGCTGAATGTCCCTGCATGTAGCTGGTCCCCTGAATCCACGTGCTGCTGCCCTCACTTGGACCCCACCCTGCTCCACACTAACCCCCCTGCTGCTTTCACGAAGTACTGGGGGAAGGAAAGGAGGTCCCACAGAATTCTAAGGAAATTATTCAATTATTCAGGAAGGAAGCAGGCAAGTACAGGGCTGGATCTTAAAGAAGCTTGGAGATGGCCTCAGCACATTTCCACCCCATGAACTTGGGCTGAAAGCTCAGGGACGTGCGTGCCTTTTAACAGTCCCCAGGGCTGTCCCTCTCCCATCTGCTCCAGTGTTTCTGGGAAGTTCCTGGGCCAGCAGCCCCTGGCTCAGGGATGCCCACCAGACCATAATGAGCCGGTCTGCTCAGACACCACATGCCCAGGATGGGCTACTGCCGGAGCTGCTGGCAGCTACTGGAGGCCATGTGGTTGCCCTGGGACCACCTAGCACTTGAACCCTGACCAGAACCGTGATCCTGGCAGGGTCAGGCAGGAGGCTGAGGCCTTGGGGCTCAGGGGGACCTGGCAAGGCCTATCCCAGGAGGTAAGGCTGGAAACTGGAAGAGACTCATAACTCATGCAGAAGCTCTTAGCTGGGTACAGCTTCCTCTCCCTCCGTGCGTTTAAGCTGCACTTTACAAATCCAAATGGCTTAGAGGTTTCCTTTTCATCCTGGCCACTGGAATATGGAAGGTTTTGCCTGCCACTGTGACTTCCACCACCACAGGGACACCTGGAAAGGGGAGGAGTGTCTCTGTCCTAAAGAAGCCCTGATTTAGTCCCGCTGCCAGTTTTCAGTCATCCATGGGCAGCCAGGCTGACCCTGTGCCCAGCCCACCTCCCGAGGGTTGGGGGTGTGGGCAGGAGAGCTTGCTGAGGTATGT
The DNA here is from genome assembly GCF_049354715.1 of Callithrix jacchus. Taxonomy (NCBI): domain Eukaryota; kingdom Metazoa; phylum Chordata; class Mammalia; order Primates; family Cebidae; genus Callithrix; species Callithrix jacchus. The sequence continues at coordinate 23,478,342 of NC_133509.1, forward strand.
GCAGAGCCTTCCAGGGAGTGCTTGGAATAACCCACCCTCAGGGAGCTCAAAGCCCATCTAGGGTCACAAGCCCCACCAAGGGCAGCTGCAGCCCCATACACCCACAGATGCCTCTGTGAGTGATGGAAACAGGAAAGATAGGATGGTAGGAAACCCTGGTAGAAACCTTCCAGAAAGACAGGCCAGCTTTTCCAACGTGATCTGATGCATTCAGGTTTTAGGGGCCTGAAATTTATATAATTTGGGTGGTCCTTTGTTTTTGTTTTTTTGTTTGTTTTTTGAGATGGAGTCTCGCTCTGTTGTCCAGGCTGGAATGTAGTGGTGCAATCTTGGCTCACTGCAGCCTCCACATCCCAGGTTCCAGCGATTCTCCTGACTCGGCCTCCCAGGTGGCTGGGATTACAGGCCACCATGCCGGGATAATGTTCTCTATTTTTAGTAGAGACGGGGTTTCACCATGTTGGCCAGGCTAGTCTCAAATTCTTGACCTCAGGTGATCCACCTGCCTCAGCCTCCCAAAGTGCTAGGATTATAGGTGTGAGCCACTGTGTCCGGCCTGGATAATTATTTAAGACACACACACACACACACACACACACACACACACACACACACTGGGTGCAGTGGCTTATGTCTGTAGTCCCAGCACTTTGAGAGACTGAGGCCAGGTGGATCACCTGAGGCCAGGTGGATCACCTGAGGTCAGGAGTTCAAGACCAGCCTGAGCAACACAGTGTAACCCTATCCCTACAAAATACAGAAATGTGGGTGTGCACCTGTAGTCTTAGCTACTTGAGAAACTGAGATGGGAGGATTGCTTGAGCCCAGAGAGATCGAGGCTGTAGTGAGCCATGACACTCCCCTCCAGCCTGGGTGACAGAGCAAGATCTTGTCTCAAGAAAGAGAGAAACAGACAGAAAGAAAAAGGAAGAAAGAAGGAAAGAAAGAAAGAAGAAAGAAAAAGAAATAATGACAGAGAAAGAAAAGAAAGAGAGAGAGGCCGGGCGCGGTGGCTCAAGCCTGTAATCCCAGCACTTTGGGAGGCCGAGGCGGCTGGATCACAAGGTCAAGAGATCAAGAACATCCTGGTCAACATGGTGAAATGCCGTCTCTACTAAAAATACAAAAAATTAGCTGGGCATGGTGGCGCATGCCTGTAATCCCAGCTACTCCGGAGGCTGAGGCAGGAGAATTGCCTGAACCCAGGAGGCGGAGGTTGCCGTGAGCCGAGATCACGCCATTGCACTCCAGCCTGGGTAACAAGAGCAAAACTCCGTCTCAAAAAAAAAAAAAAAAAAGAAAGAAAGAGAGAAAGAGGAAAGAAGGAAAGAAGAAGGAAGGAATAAAGAAAGGAAAGAAAGAGGGAGGGAGGAAGTCAGGAAGGAAAGGGAAGAAAGAAAAGAAAAATAATACAAAATTATCAATACAAAATTAGGTACAGGAGCTTGGAAGACGTCCCGAAAGCCAGGCTTCCTTAGCTCCCTTCTCACCTGGAGAACCCCGGCTGTTCATGATTCCTCAGGGCCCCTCCTCAGGAGACCTTTCAGAGCTGGGCTAAGGCCTCTCCTGTATTCACAGAGCACATAACCTGTTCACTTTGTCTTTTCCCTTCTAGAGTTCTTAAGGGCAGGTATTTTTTTTTTTTTATTATACCCGTCTCTAGTAGAAATCAAGCTTAATAAGTACTAATAGAATAAATAGGTGAAAGGAAAGAAGGATAGGATTGTTTAGAGGAAAGATATTTTAAACTTTAATTATGTACCAGGCCACTTACACACATAAAAATAATTCCAACTCATTCTCCCAGTTGGCAGATTGGGAAACTGAGGCATAGGGAGGGGAAATACTTGTTTGAGTCCAAGGAGCCTGGATTTGAACCTGGCCTGCGAGACTGCAAAGCTGGTGTTCTTTTCCCTGTGTGGATCACGTCAGGATGCTGCGGCATCAGGCAGGAAGTGGGAGCTGGAGAGTCCATGTCCTACCAGAGAGGCAACCAGGGCAGGACTCCAGTGACTCTGTAAGAAGGCAGTTTCTGGGGCTTCAGGCCAAAAGGGGTGTCTGGGAACCAGGTGGGAAGAGGAGCGAGTATGTATGGGACATATACTCGAGAAAGAAGCAAGATGGGGAGAAACCAAGTGGAACCCAGTCAGGGAATCCCCTCCCCTGTCTTAGAAAAATAAGAGCCCCTTTGGCTTTGTGGTGACCCAGGTCAATCCCCTTCAGAACACTTTAACTAACGTGTCCTGAGTGGCTGCCATGGACATGAGCCTGGGCTGGGTGCTGGGGCCCTGAGGGGAATCAGAGGTGATCCCTTCCCTAGGGAGGTGGAACAAACTGCTGCCATCCCCCACATTGGTACCAGAAGCCAGCCAGGGTACCATGTGTCTTCAGAGCGGAGGGAGATCCCATCTGCTCATGGGAAGGTTTCAGGTGGGAGGAGGGTACAGAGGAAGGAGGCCAGTGGCATTTGAAAATGAAGGTGACTGTGAGGCAGGCGGATCACTTGAGGTCAGGAGTTCAACAAGATCAGCCTGGCCAACATGGCAAAACCCCATCTCTACTAAAAATACAAAAGATTGGCCAGGTGTGGTGGTGCATGCCTGTAGTCCCAGCTACTCAGGAGGCTGAGGCAAGAGACTGCTTGAACTCGGGAGGTGGATGCTGCAATGAGCTGAGATCTTACCACTGCACTCTAGCCTGGGTGACAGAGACTCCGTCTCAAAAAAAAAAAAAAAAAAAAAAGGAGAAAAAGAAAAAACAAAGAAATGAAGGTGACCACTCAGCTGGACTGCTGTCCCTTGACTCCCAACTGTCCTGACAATGCTTTCAGCTTCATGGGGAGCAGTCCACATTACAGCATTTTATAGTTTACAAAGCGTGTCTGTAGATGTGGTCATCTCCAAGAGCAGGCGGGGAAGCTGAAACTGCTGTGTCCCTACCTCTTACACAGGTCCTGGTAGATAAAAGGTTCATGATCCATCTTTGCTGGGTTAACAGAGAGGCCAAAGAGGCCATGGGAAGCAGCTCCTCCCTGCAAGGTTGGGCAGGGCTGGATGAAGACCTTTATTTAGGGGCCCTAAGCCTGGAAAATAATAAAGTATCCACCACTTACCATGTGCAAATCAAAATAAAGCTAGTCTTAAACCACAGAATAAGAGTCAGGAAGTCCTGCAGCGTCCTGGGGTTTCCCCTTGAGTCTGCAGTGATTTTTAAAAATGAATCATTTCTCCAAAACTTCTCATTTGGGGTGTGCCCTGCTTTGCTGGTGCCAAAGTACATACGTGGTCGGCCAAGTGACCCATCCGGCCCCGGCTTGGTGTCACTACCTCTTATGGACTTCAGTGTGGATTTCTGGGCACAAGGTCTCAGAGGTGCAGAAAGACCCTCACCCCAGGAGTGAGGCTCAGCAGGCCTGGATTTGAACAGGCCCCCACCACTGACCAGCCATGTACAGATGGATCAGCCACTTCGTGTTTCCAAGCCTCAGCTTCCTTGTCTGAATGAATGGGCTCACACTCGCTATGTTGCAGAGTTGAGAATGAGGGAAAATGGAATCTGACATGCAAAGGGCCTAGCACAGGATCTGGCGCACAGTGGATGCTCAGGAAGCCCCTACTACCTGCAAGAAGCGACGCAGGGAGCTGGTGGCTCCTTAGCTTTCTGCGCTGATAGCAGAACCCCAACAGCCATCAGAGACAAGCAGGTGCTGAGCAGGGGAAAGGGGCAGTGGCTGGGTCTGGGAACTGGGATCTTTCTCACACCTGACTTAGCTGGGCAGTTCAGGCTTAGTTCTCGGCCTGAGATGGGCCCTCAGTCCTGGGACCTCCCGGTCCTCCCAGCCACACTGAGTAGATTAGTCAGGAAGTGTACACAATGTGCTTATTGTTATTAGGGTAAAACAAAAATAGCCTTGGCCTGGAGACTGCGTGCGAGGGCTTGAGTGCGGTGGGCTACTTGCTTCTTTATGGAGGCTTTTTTCAAGGGAAACGGACTCACGGAGGTGTGCCTGCCCCTGGGTCTGGACTTAGCTCCCATAATCCTGCCCCTGTTTTGCTCTCCAGACCTACACCCAGCACCACCCCCCAACATGCTTTTCCCTCCCCATGTCTCCCCATCTTTGCCCACCCCGTGCCTTCACTCCCAACAGCCGGCTCCCTCTGTTGGAAAATGGCCCCAAGCAGCCAGAACCACTCTGCCCGCACCTATGGAGAACAGGAAGTACCTGAACATTTATGTGCCCCAGTGCAGGGGAGTGAGGAAGTGAAACTGCCCCTGCCCCTTGCCCCTGATTGGGGCACCTCTGGGATGTCCCCAGAGCTCCCGGGGTATGAGACACGCCCCCTTCGTGTGTCTTGGCTTGATGCCACACAGTGGCTTGGCTTCTTTCTCTTTGCCTGTGTCCCTACTTGTTCCTCTACTGTCTTTTCCCACTTAGATTTCTCCCTAAGAAATCATTTTCACCTAAATCTAGACTCAGTTTGCTTCAGGGAAACCCAAGCTAAGAGAGTCTCCAAACTCAGGACCAGGCGCAGCGAAGGGAGGCAGGTGGAGAGGCCTGTCATTTGACTGCTTCTGGGAAGGGTGTATGTAGGGGTACATGCACCTGCCTGGACTGTCTTTTACACTGGGGAGCAGGGAGGAGGAAGGAAGAAGCCTGTATTACTCAGGGCTCTCCAGGGAAACAGAACCAACAGGATGCACAGAGAGATTTGTGGTTTTTTGTTTGTTTGTTTTTGAAGACGGGGTTTCACTGTATTGGTCAGGCTGGTCTTGAACTCCCGACCTCAGGTGATCAGCCTGCCTTGGCCTCCAAAGTACTTGGATTACAGGCGTGAGCCACCACGCCTGGCCCACGACGCCTGGCTGAGAGATTTGTTAAAAATATTTGGCTCATAGGATTATGGGGGCTGAGAAATCCAGACCCAGAAGAGCTGATGGTGTGAGTTCCAGTGTGAGTCTGGGAGCAGGAGATTGACGTCCCAGCTTGAAGACAGACAGAGAGCAAACTCTTTTTTACTCAGACGTTTATTCTGTTTGAGCCTTTAACTGATTGGATGGGGCCCACCCACGTGGAGGAGGGCCCTGTGCTTTTTACCCAGTCTACAGATTCAGGTGTTGATTTCATCCAGAAACAGGCACGGTGGCCTAGTCAAGTGGACACACAGCATGAACCGCACCTGGGCTGGCCAGGCCTTTGCCTCTGCAGCGCGGTGTGGAGGCGCCGGCCTTCCTGCTCTTCATCACATCCCCACTGGGACGAGGAGCACCGAAACGCCTACGGGGGCCAGAGGCTGGAATGCAAGGACACTTCCTGTTTCCGCAGATAGCTCCCTCCAGGGTCTGGGAGCCTTGCATTTGGCTGGAACAGGTCACACCCATTCGTAGGCGTGAAAACCAGAATGTGGGCTGGGCGCAGTGTGGCAGGCGGGAGTCTCAGATGCAGAGCTCTGTCTTTTGGCCGCCAGACTCAAATCCTTGGCTTCCTTCCCAGAACCCCCACTTTGGGAGGAAGAGAAAAATAAATCGTGTTCTAGGTGCTCAGCAACAAAGGCAAAGTGGAGTGGTAATGAATAGCAAGGACAGGGAGTCAAGAGGGCAGGCGCACACTCGCGGTCGGCTCGGTGCAGAGACAATAAACACAACCTCCCCGCGGGGAGAACGCACTGCCTCGGGAGCAGGCAAGCGGCATCCGGCTTCCTGGTGAACCAGAAACGGGCCGGGAGGGAGGGGAGCGCCCAGGGCAGGGCTGCTCATTAGAGACACCCTGATCCTAATGCGAGGCCCCGTGACCTTCTTGAACCTTCTCCAGCTTTTCCCGGAGAGGGCGTGGCTGGGATCGGGATGGGATGTGGGTGAGATCGCTAGATAAAACGCGGGATGCCCTGTTAAAGTTGAACTTTGCATGGGACATACTTATATTAAAAAGTTATTCGTTGTTTGTCTGGAGTTCAGATTTAGCTGGGTGTCCTGTATTAATTCATTAACGGGCTTTTTTGCAACTCTTTCCACTCTAGGTTGGGGGCAGAAATCCCACATGGGAAAAGTGATTGAAGAAACTCATAGTTTATTCCAGCAGCTGGCAGGCTCTGGGTGCCGGCTTCCAATTCCAGAGGAGCTGTCCTTGGGAGAGTTAGACTTGAGGATGGAATGGTTGCATTTTGAAATAGCAGCTACATGGTCTGTTCCAGAGTGGTGTGGCAGAAGGCGGGGCTGCAGATCTGACTGCCATCTACCACTGGGGCCCCTGAGCTTGCACACCTGCGAATCACAGGTGTTCTCCACAGACGTGCTCTCTGGCCCAGCAGCCCTGCAGCCACATCTGCCTGCTTTACATCCTCGTTCCCATCATCTTTCTCTAGCTGCTGAAATGTGATGGGGGCGGCAGATAAAGAGCTCAGCTGCCTTTCCTCCTTCCTGCAGGCCCCAGGTTGCCCTGTATTTCTCGAACATGCGGAGGAGCAGGTGCTGGCTGATGAGGCTGTAGAGGACAGTGTGTCCTGCTGGTTCTCCTGCCTGGGAGATGTGGGGTGCGGGAGCAGAGACGGTGAGGCAGAGCCCTGTGATCAAGCCCACCGGCCTCAGCATGCTGTCCCCATGTGCCCTTTTGCCAGGCTCTTGCTCTGTCTAGCTGGGCATCTGGTGACTGGGCCACCCTGAAGCCCCTGACTGAGGAAGGTGCCCTAGGGAAGAAGATGTGTCTGAGCCCCACTGGCTCTGGGAAGCTGCCCAAGCAGAGGCTGAGGCCCCTCCACCTTGAACCTGGATATCTCTGCCTGCTTCAGCCTTGTTGACAAGGCAAAGCCTCAGAGTGGACGTCTCAACTCAGGCATTGCTGGCCAGGACTGCAGCCACCTGGAGCACAGGCCCAGAGCTAGAAGGGCACTTGCAGGCAGCCACTCCAGCCCTCCCTCCTATTCACATGGGGGAAACCAAGGCCTCAAGAGAGGAAGGCATTTGATCAAGGCCAGTCCAGGATTCTGTATCCAAACAGGTGTTCACATCCCTGTTCGGTGCCCAGGGGTCTGCCACATATGACCCTGAAACTTAGAGAATCAACTAACATACCCTGCGCCAAGCACCCCCAAGGACGCTGAAATCCCACAGTAATCCAGCCGTGATGTCCTGGCCCCTGTGGCTTCACTGCCTCATAGACACAGGAGATGATGGAGCCTCAGAGAACTGCAGAAACTTGCCTGAAGTTGGTGAGCGGCGGGGCCGGAGCTGAACCCCAGTTTCCTACCTACAAGCTCACTGCCCTTTGCATCCCCTGCTTGTAACACCCACGTCTCTGCAGCCAACTTTCCCCAAGGCCTCCCAGGCATCTCCAACAGAAGCCCATCTTTCAGCACTGCCTCCTCCAGCAGTCCTCTGGTGCTGCCCCTTACCGCAGGCCCTCCTTCCACCTAGGACTGCTGGTATTTGCACAGCTCTCTACAATGCACAAAGCTTTCCCCAGTACCTGATGTCAGGCTGATTTCCCCAATGGAAACTCCAGCCCTAGTGGGGAGCACCTGCTTCTCTTGGGCAATTACCCTTGAGAGGCCAGAAGGTGCACCTTGCACCAAGGGTTCCTTGCAAAATATCAGACTATTCCAAGTAAACAGAAACGGGCCCTGAGCCAGCTCAGCTCCGGCAGAGAGAACCTGGGAATTAAGGCCTCCCAGACTGCAGCCTGGTGCTCTGTCTCCTTCCAAGCCTCATCCCACTTCTCAGCACCTGTAAGGAAGAACGCCCCGCTCATTAGCGCCCTGGGAGAGGCCAACCAAGAGCCTGGCTGCCTCTCCCCAGGTTGCCGTTACACTAGGTGTGGGTCGCTTGGCTTCCTCTTGTTCCCACAGGGCTCCCCACCTATGCAGACATCCATCTGTGCCCGCCTGACTCTCAGCGGCAGAGGCAGGACTTGGTTTCTCTTTTACTAAAGAGATTGGCTTTTTTTCCTTATCAAACGTCCTCTGGATCCCCATGGACTCATATGCCCAGAGTAGAGGTGCTTTTTGCAAAGTCCTGGCTCAGCATAGAGGACACTGGACTTTGAGTCCAAAGACCTAAATTTAAGCCCTGGCTGTGCGGTTTGAGCTGTGTGCACAGCTGCCATGTGCAGCTGTACAGGTTGTGTACTACCTGGCTATTCAAAGTGGGATCCAGAGACCAGGAGCATCCATATCACAGGGGAGCTTGTTAGAAATACAGACTCGTGGCTGGACGCGGTGGCTCGCGTCCTGTAATACCAGCACTTTGGGAGGCCGAGGCGGGCAGATCACGAGGTCAGGAGATTGAGACCATCCTGGCCAACATAGTGAAACCTGTCTCTACTAAAAATACAAAAATTAGTTGGGCATGGTGGCATGCACCTGTAACCCAGCTACGCAGGAGGCTGAGGCAGAAGAATTGCTTGAACCCAGGAGGCGGAGGTTGCAGTGGACTGAGATTGTGCCACTGCACTCCAGCCTGGGTGACAGAGTGAGACTTTGTCTCAAAAAAAAAAAAAAGAAAGAAAAGAAAAGAAATACAGACTCTTGGGCCCTATTCCAGAGCTCAGAGTGACTCAATCAAAATCTGTTTTAACAAGATCTTTCGGTGATTTAAACATCCAAATTTGAGAATTGCTGGTGTATTACGATCCGAGGTAGCACCAATGATCAGGGTGTGTGCAGCACCGCTAGAATCGTGTGACATGCTTTCCTGCTCAGGCAAATCTCTTCTCTTTGGGTCTCATTTTCTGGGTCTGCCGGGGGGAGGGAGGGGATATAATGCCTCTCCTCCAGGCGGCTGCACTGCTTACGTAAGGAATAAGCATCATAGGGCGTCTCCTGTGGTGAGCGTTCAAGGTGGGTCAGCCAGGGTTGACAAGGCAGCCTTTTTCAGGAGGTGAGCTTGGGAATTTTCACCACCCTAAGGGCTTATAAGAAAAACATAACCCTCAGGTTTTGGAGCTGAAAAGGATTTGAGGGAATCCTTTGATTGCACAGATATTCAATTTTCAGTCAACAGTTTTACAGATGATGAAACTGAGGAAGGACAGGTGAAATAGCAAAACGAATGGTTTTGCTACCGGATTTTGCTCTCAGCGGCTGAGCTGGGACTGACGTCCAGGCCCAGTTTCCCCTCACCGCCCGAGTTCCCTATAAGCCCAGGCAGTCGTGTAAAGTTGTTCTTGCAACTTAGCTATCTGTGCCTTGTCTTCAGCACTTCAGGGGGATGAACTGGAGGGAGCTTGGATAGAAGCTGCATCTTCCTTAAAATAGAATATCTAAGCAGGTAGGAAGACAGCTTTTTTCAGAATTAAATAGGGCAATGTTAGGAAAGATGAAACCACTCGGAAAGGAGTACATCAACATTGACTTTTTTGTTTTTGTTTTTGTTTTTTTTGGACAGGGACTCACTCTGTTGCCCAGCCTGGAGTGCAGTGGGATCCCAGCTCACTGCATCCTTGAACTCCTGAGCTCAAATCATCCTCCTACCTCAACCTCCCAAGTAGCTGGGACTCCAGGCACGTGCCACCGTGCCTGCCTAGTTTTTAAATTTTTTTTTATTTTTGTAGAGATGGGTTCTCGCTATGTTGCCCGTGCTGGTCTCGAACTCCTGGCCTCAAGTGATCCTCCTGCCTTGAGCTCTTGAAGTGCTGGGATTACTGGTGTGAGCCACTGAACCCGGCCGTTAACACCTACTTTCTAAGCACTTACGATTTGCTAAGCATTGTGCTGGGCCCTGGGATATGAGATGAGCAGATACCATCTCTGTCCTCATGTGGTTCCCAATCTGGACAAGACATGTGACAAGCACCAGAAACTAACAGTCATGTAAGGCCTTGGGAGGTAAGTCCATCAACTTTACAGGTTAGCAGAGGGATTTGGAGAAGGGTGAGAAACTGCTGAATGAAGGAGACAAGGAAGATTCTAGAAAATGCTGGATTGGCAAGGGCTAAAGAGAGGTAGGATTTAGATAGAAAGGAGCAGAGATCAGTGACAAACTAGAAGTTTGCAAGGTGTGTTTAGGGGACAGGGGACTGCCTTAGAGCAGGGCTTGGCAACTTTTTCAGTAGAAGGCCAGATAGCAAATATTTTAGGCTTGGTAGGTCATAAGTCTTCCGTTCCAATGACTCAACTCTGCCTTTGTAGCTAGAAAGCAGAGACAGATGATAAGTAAATAAACCAGAATGGCTGTATTTTATACAACTTTATTTATACATGCTGAAATTTGAATTTTATGTAATTTATATATGTCACCAAATATTCTTCTTTTGATTTTTTTCAACTACTTAAAAATATAAAAAAATTATTATTTGCTTACAGTCTGTACAAAAACATGTGGGCCAGACTTGGCTCATGGACCATACTTCACCCATTTCTGATCTAGGAGCAAGATGAAAGCTGGGCCTGGAGAGGGAGGCTGGGGCCACATCAGTCCAGGCACTGAATACCTGCTTAAGGCATCTGGTGTTTTTCCAGGCCGAAGTCAGAGGTAGGAATGCATGATATTCAGATAGCCCCAGATTTGCCCCCTCTTCTTCTTTTTTTAATTTATTTTTATTTTTTTAATTTTTTGAGATGGAGTTTTGCTCTTGTTACCCAGGCTGGAGTGCAATGGTGCGATCTTGGCTCACCGCAACCTCTGCCTCCTGGGTTCAGGCAATTCTCCTGCCTCAGCCTCCTGAGTAGCTGGGATTACAGGCACGCGCCACCATGCCCAGCTAATTTTTTGTATTTTTAATAGAGACGGGGTTTCACCATGTTGACCAGGATGGTCTCGATCTCTTGACCTTGTGATCCACCCGCCTCAGCCTCCCAAAGTGCTGGGATTACAGGCGCAAGCCACCGTGGCCGGCCTTGCCCCCTCTTCTCAGGCACCTTCTCCCTTAAAGACTTGCTCCCAAGAACCTGAGAAGGGGACCCTTCATTATCTTGCCTTTCAGTGAATGGAGAAAGACTGAAGGAGGAAGGGCTTGGGGGTAAACCTGGGAATCAATTATCAGGCTTTCAAGTCCAAAATACCTAAGGATGATCTAAGTGAGATGTCAAATAGCTTGTCATGTATTTGAATCTAGAGCTGAGAGCGGAAGATGGTGGTCCTATTTTAAATGATGGGAATAGACTTGTCCCTTCAGGAAGGAATGTAGAGAGAAGAGACTGCAACCCAGGACAGAGCCCTGAGGTTCTCCATCTCCAGAGCTTGTGATGAGGCCCAGGAGAGCCTGAGAGGCAAGAGAAAGCAGGAGACAGATGGCAGAAGCCGAGGAGTCACTTAACAAGGGAAGAAACCATGCCCAGTGCTGCTGTAACCTTGGGATGATGGGACAAGAGAGTGTTCTGGTAACGTGGAGGTCTCTTGTGACCTGCCAGGAGCAACTTCAACGGGGCGGTGGGTGTGGAAATCAGAGGGAGCAGAGGTGACACAAACAAGTCTTCAGAGACATTCTAACCTTCCAAGATGGATGAAATGAAGCATTAGTCATAGGGAAGGATGCAGGATTGAACCAAACTCAACCTACTTCTATTGAGTGCTTACTTTGTCCCAGGCACAGTGCCAGGCTTGGAAATACAAAGATGAGAACAGACCGGCCTCAATAGCCACACGCCAATATGATCCATATCAGAATAGACATATGTGACAAGTGGTGCTGGCAAGAGGAATGCTGGAGTCATGAATTCTGAGTTTGGGGATCACAGGGTGGTGCTATCTGACCCGGGCTTGCAGAGCAGGAAGGACAAGGTAAGAAAAGCCTTGCCAAGCAGTAGGAAAGAGGATTTCAAAAGGAAAGTTGAAAAAGAACAGGGATTGGCCAGGCGCTGTGGCTCATGCCTGTAATCCCAGCACTTCAGGAGGCCGAGGCAGGTGGATCACGAGTCAAGAGTTCGAGATTAGCCTAGCCGAGATGGCGAAACCCCGTCTCTACTAAAAATACAAAAATTAGCTGGGCGCAGTGGCAGGCACCTGTAATCCCAGCTTACTCAGGAGGCTGAGGCAGGAGAATCACTTGAACCCAGGAGGTGGAGGTTGCAGTGAGCTGAGATTGCACCACTGCACTCTAGCCTGGGCAACAGAGCAAGACTCTGTCTCAAAAGAAAAAAAAAAAAAAGAACAAGGAGGATTTGTGTGGTCTTATGTGGCCTAATGGGCCACACAGTAACAGGACATGCATTAGGAGACATATGCCACCCACCATGGGATAGGCCTTTGCACCCTGATGGAGACTGAAGTTTATAAAAAGGGGGAAATATAAGGAATATAAATAACATTGATCCACCTCCTCTGTGCCAGGTATCGAGGTAGCCACCTACCTTAAATACTTTCGAACACGGGTTTTGCAGCAGAAGGCACACCTGAGTTCAAATTCTGGTTCTGCAAAGTGTAATAGCTATGTGGCCTTCGGTCCTTTAATCGAGCTAAGTCTTAGTTTCATCTGTTAAATGCTATTAACTCTTATTGTATAGAAGTTTTGTAAGGCTTAAAAGTAAAAGCAACTACCACAACTATGATCTCATTTAAAATAGAGTGACATGACCAGGCACGGTGGCTGATGCCTGTAATTCCAGTACTTTGGGAGGCCGAGGAGGGTGGATCACTTGAGGTCTGGAGTTCAAGACCAGCATAGCCAACATGGTGAAACCCCGTCTCTACTAAAAATAGAAAAATTAGCTGGGCATTGTGGCATGAGCCTGTAGTCCCAGCTACTAGGGAGGCTAAGGCAGGAGAATGGCTTCAACGCGGGAGGCAGAGGTTGCAGTGAGCCGAGATCATACCATTGTACTCCAGCCTGTGCGACAGAGACTCTCTAAAAAAAAAAAAAAGAGTGATATTTGCAAGACGAATCATGCATTTTAGAAGGGTTGCTTTTGTAGTGGTGTGCCGGATAAACTGGCAGTGGGGAGTCAGGAGGGGACAAATGAGACTGGGGATACTGAGGCCAGTTAAAAGGCGATTACAGAACTAGTTAATAGTGAAAAAGGGGAAAAACAAAGCAATGGGCTATGAGGAGAGTCAGGGAGAGCTGAATGCTGAAGACCCCACAAAGGCCTGCCCTGGTGGTGGTGAGAAGGGCCAGCTGTTAGGCGGATTCCCGGGCTGAGCTGGGTGGGATTCTGTGAATGAGAGATGTGAGGGCTGGGAGCAGGGTAAAGAGCTGGGGAGAGGTGTGTAGAAGGACTCCAGGCTCTCCAGCTTCAGAGAGCAGTGGCATTATTTGCTGAGCTGACAGATACTGGAGAAAATGTGGGTTTAGGGAGAATATATATTTAATTTTAGACAAATTGAGTTGAGGATTCTGCAGGACGCCAGATGGAGAAGGCCTGAGGGAGTTGGAAAGAGAGATCAGGAACTCCAGCAAGGGAGACTCAGCTCTGAGAGGTTTTATGCAGGAGGGAAGGCCTGGCTCTGAGGAGGAATGCCAAGGTCCAGGTGATGTTTCAGCAATGAGGACCCTGGAAGGTCCCTACATGTCAGGATTTTAGATCTGAACGTCTCCAGGAGCTGAAGAGATCTGCTTCAGGTTGCACCAGTGCTAAGACGAGGCAGAACTGGGTGTGAACTCCAGAGTTCTCATCTCCCACTGCACGCAGAACTATGGCAACCTGAGCTACAGGAACTCTGGGAGGCAGGGCCAGAGGTGCCCGGGGACTGCAGCCCACGGGGATGGGCATGGAGAAAGAGGAATATCACTTCAGGTTCAAGTTGCTAGTTTTGCAGAGTGTAAAATTACTGCACAAGTCCCAGAGAATAAACAGAGTTAACACCCCATTAAATACAATGGACTTTCAACGTGAGCTCCAGACGTGCCTAGATTGAAACTAGCTGAGCAGAGCTGGCCCGTGAGTAAAATGTGTCACGTGCACTGCCTTCATGCTTCCAAAGAGAAAAATCCAGCGCAGGGAGAAGAAAGCGCCAGCAGCAGCTCCTGCAGGCTCAGGGCTGAGGATCCGGTAATGAAGTCTTTCTAGAAGGTAAGAAAGGGCTGTGTGCTGCATGCTATTTTTAAACATGCTGGAGCAGCACATGTATCCCTGGCCCACGCACTTTCTCCAGCAGACGAGGGGCCTGGGGGAATGCAGCCAGGAATTCAGATGCTATTTATTGTATTTCCTTTTATCAGTCAAATGATTTTCCTACTTCCCACATAGATAAAGATCTTCCACTTACAGCTCCAGCTTGCTGACCTTGTCAGGACTGCTGTGCAGCCTGAAAATTGGTCCCAGGGAGAGAAGGGCATTGTTTTTAGGGGGTTGTTTGGCGGGTTGGGTTTTTCTTCTCCCAGCAGGGAAGAGATTGTTTTACAAAAAAAAAAAATTAAAAATCTTCTAGAAAACAAAAACTGATTGTTTTCTGCCTTTTTGCAGAACTGAAAGGCTATCCAAGAAGTATAGTTCATGAGCCACCCCCCTCACATCCCCCAGTATCTCCACCCACCTTTCGCCAACACACACACACACACACACACACACACACACACTCTCTCTCTCTCTCTCTCTCTCTCTCTCTCTCTCTCTCTCTCTCTCAATATCTCTTTCTCCTGCAGCAAGTCTGGCCCTGGCCCCGGACCCACTGCTGTGCTGCTGTCTTGGCAGGCAGCAGGGCAGAGGGGGTGGTAGCTCTGTCTAAGCTTGTAAGTTGAGCCAGTCTCCTGGCTGTGCCAGCTCTGTGGCCCTTGGAGATGCCAGTATGCCTGAGTGGGAGCAGCTGCAGCTCACACTTGGCGGGAAGCCTCAGAGCCAGCCAGGCCTCCAGAAGCCGCATTCTCAGGCAAGGGTACGGCCCGAGGGCTACTAATCAGCTGGAGGCCTCCTCTTGGGCAAGCTGCCCTCATTGTCTTGCCTTGCCTGGGCCTGCTGGCCAGGTTCACAGGCCAGAGACAGTGCCACTGTTCCTCACCTTCTCAGGAACGGGACCAGCAGATGCTGTGAGAGGCTGGGGTTTTATTGGAAATCCTCTTCACTTCTGGCTCATTGAGAGCCACAAAACATAAAGAGAGCCAGCTAGAAGGAGGGAATCCAGCCCCTCGCAGTCTCACCATTTGAACAGCAAGGAGCTGCAGACCCCTTGCACGCCCGCGAGGGCCGGCTATGGATTGTAACAGAGCTGCCAGCTTTCAGGAACCCCAGGTTCTCGCCCACCATTGAGGTGCTTCCTGGCCGGGACAGCAGAGGGCGCCGGCTCCCCTACCAGCACTGGGTCCGAGGCCGCCTCCCGCACATCTGGAAATGGGCTCTATCACTCTTGCGAAATAGGGCTAGGGATCTGTCTGTGTCAGATGAATTGGCACCCGAGTGAGCACGCATACACATCAAGAATTCCACTTTCTCATTAGCTCTATTTCCCCCTCAAGAGCACTTGTGGAATGTGGGGAATTTGCCTTGCCAGGGCGGCCAACACATCTGAGTCCTGGGCTTGGTCCAGCCTGGGCGGAGTGCTCAGTGGGAACACCTCTGGTCTGAAGCCTTTGCGCTTCCCTCCGACGACGTGGAGGGAAGGGGAATAAGAAAACAGGAGGGAAGGACCTCCCAGATCTTTTCCCCAGGGGAAGAAAACTAAAAATGTTTGGTCGTGACCTTCCCCGCCCTCCTGAAGAAAGCAAATGCCCCACATTAACAGGTCCTTGAGAAACAAGATATAATTCCAAGAAAGCATTTTCTTAAATTACAAGTGATTAGAAATACCAAGGCCATGTGCAAACAATGGAGGGGGAAAGGAGAAACTGGGTGGATGAGGGCAGAGCTGAAGCCAACCCAGAGGCCTGGTTGCTGTTCTGAGGCTGCTCCCTAGACTTCTGAAAGCTGCATGCATTTAAATGTCCACATTTTCTCACAGAAGCCAGCAATCTGTACTTCTCTTGGCCAAACAACACATCAGTCTAATATGGTGTGGGAGAAATATGTTACATTTTTTTTATGAGCAGAATGTTAACATCACCTAGAATCAATATTTATATCCAAGAACACAGTGAACTGGCTTGTTTTGTGCTGTATGGGTTTAAGACAGGGACATTTGGAGGGAGGAGGGAGGCACCCCCCTCCAACCCAGAAAGGCAGACCCAGGCAAGCAAGCTGAGGCTCTGGCCTCCCAGAGAGTTTCTGCCTGGGAGACCATGTTAGCTCCCTTCCTCCCCTACAGTCCTCTGTCTCCTGGGATTGCAAGAGGAAGCCAGAAGCAGCCAGTGGGGCAGGAATTTGTGGCGAGGTTCAGGACGTGAGGCAGTATCCTGTCTGCAGAGCAGCCACGTACGGTTCGTGAGGGCTTCAGTGGGGGAGGGAGGGTCAGGACATGCATCCAGCATTTCCCACTGCAGATCACAGTAGGGGCAGACACAACTTTACACAAGTCCTTGGCTGAGGGGCTTCTAGGGGATGAAAAACAAGGAATGGTGGGGGTATGACACTTTTCTTTCATGCTGCAATGAAAAATGGCCAGGCAACTGCCCTTATCTGAGGCAGCCATTGTGACAGAGATGGAAGCTGAGGTCCCCTGGCCTTAGAGTGCTGAACATTCTTCCAGAGGCTTTTGGGATTATCAAACGCCTTAGACTGGTTGTTCCTTGATGCTATTTTCCACTTGACTGCCTTTTTTTTTTTTGAGACGGAGTCATGCTGGAGTGCAATGGTGCAGTCTCAGCTCACTGCAGCCTCTGCTTCCCAAGTTCAAGCAATTCTCTTGCCTCAGCCTCCTGAGTAGCTGGGATTACAGGCATGTGCCTTCACATCTGGCTAACTTTTGTATTTTTAGCAGAGATGGGGTTCGCCATATTGGCCAGGCCTGTCTTGAACTCCTGAACTCAAGCGATCCACCCAGCTCAGTCTCCCAAAGTGCTGGGATTACAGGCGTGAGCCACCATGCCTGCCCACTTTACCGCCTTTGGAAGCTACTGGGCCTGCAGCCTGGAGTCAGCTGCTTGCTCCTTGCATGTATAATCCTTACCTAATTAGAAAAATGAAAACAAAACAAAAGCCTTTCCCCTTTCCCAGAAGATTTAAGGTTTGCTTGCAACAGAGTATCTGCAAATGTGAGGCTCCTCTTCACCTAAGCAGACTGAATTGGGGCCTCATTTTGCAGAGCAAGCAGCGCACTTCATTTTCAGATTCGATGCTGAAGGTTACCACTTTCAACTGTAGCACTTGTCTCTCATTAAATGCCTGGAGCTCATTATGATATATCTTGCAGAAAAGTCTTTGCTGTTTTAATAGGCATGATCTTTAGAAAAGACCCTTTGGCTTATGTATAAGATCGAGGCATGATTAATCTTGGCCTCATTTAGCTGTGGGTCACCAGTGTTCAGGCTAGAGTGAGACCTCGCTTTGCATGATCACAATTTACAATTTTCTATAATCTATATCTTTTCTCTATTTGTTAGCCTGTTTTGTTGCTGTAATTTCATTTGGTCTGTCCTATTGTTTTCATCTAGTTCTAAGAAACAACCAGTAAATATCCCCATCACATATGCCATAAAATCAGCCAAGATAAACATATTATTTCATTATAAGCCTCTGTGTGTAGCATCCCCTTTACGGTTGCTAAGCTCCTCCTGCAGACCCTTGTAAGTTTAAATATTCTGTACATCTTTAGAGAAACTGCCTGATTCAAGCCAATGGAAAAGTCTCACTTGGGTCCAGATGCTGTTCTGATGCCAAGGGCAGGATGAAAGAATAGTGAAAGTTAGCAGTAAAGTATAGTGACTCACGCCTGTCATCCCAACACTTTGGGAAGTTGAGGTAGGTAGATTGCTCGAGCCCGGGAGTTCGATACCATCCTGGGCAACATAGTGAGACCCTGTCTCTATAAAACATGGAAAAATTAGCAGGGTAGTGCACACCTGTAGTCCTAACTGCTTGTGAGACTGAGGTGGGAGGATCTCTTGAGCCCAGGAGTTCAAGGCTGTAGTGAGCCATGATCACACCACTGCACACCAGCCTGGGCAACAAAATGAGACCCTGTCTCAACACCAAAAAAGTTAGCAGTAGGGCAAAGAATAAAACTGAAATCTTTAGCCAGGGGTGGCAGCAGTTGGTGGGGTTTGACTGTCTGCCTGCAGAGCAGTGCCAGGATCTGGGAGAAAAGTGCTAATAAAAAAAGCCTCCTTGGAAGTCTTTGGTAAATGTCATTCCAAGTCCAGGCCCACCTTTTAAGCTCTAGAACTGTCAATATAAATGCTTACTTAACACCTACCTCTGATGACTTAACACTTGCATCTCAAATGAACATTCCCACAAGCCTCTCTGATTTCCGGCCATTCCCCTGCCCCAGTCTGCTCCTCTTCTAGTTGTTCCGTCTCAGTAACTGGTGCCCGCACCATCTGTTTGAAGCACGAGATCCCTGGAAATGCTCTCTCCCTCCCGCCTCCCTCTCACCCGTCACTCATCTTGTTCCTTCTACCACCAAAATGGTTGTATTCCATCCTCTTCCCCACATCATTCTTCACTGCTACAGCCTTAGTCCACGATACCACCACCTCCGGAGGGATTATAGCCACGGCCACAATTTAGCTCACTATTTCAGTGCTTCACAGAGTAGTCAGAATAATTTTTTTTAAACCACAAACTAGATGGTATCACTTCCCTTGCCGAACCCTTCAGTGATTTCCCCCTGCACTGAGGAGAATGTCCCAGATCCTTGGGCTGGGTAATAAGACCACACGTGGCCTCACTCCTGTCTATCTCTTGCCGTTCTTCCCCTATATTTCCTGGCTCTAGCTCCCTGGTGTTCTTTCAGCTCCGCTAAATCACCATCGAAAGCTGGCTTTTGTGCTCTTTTCCTGACTCTCTCTAAGTCCTACAGGTTTCTCGTGTTAAGTGTCACTTCCTTGAAGGGGCCTTCTTCCTTGACCCCATCATCTGAAAAAATAGTTGCCCACCATGCTGACAATGCCACTACTGCCACTATGCTGCCACAAGCCACTCTCTTTTCCCACATTTGATACCATAAGGCAGCCACATCACATCTACTTAGTTTGTTAAATCACGTTTCTTCTGCTAGATATGAGGCTCCATGAAATCAAGAATCATATCTGTTTTCCTGTATTCCTACTGCCTGCTCCAGAGGGTAATGCACGTTAGTTGAACCAAGTAAAGAAAGCAGACTACACATGGAAAGCTTCCTGCAGGGTATTTACACTGTTACCTAAAATTCCTCCTTGAAGAATTCCTCACTGAGGTTTGGGAGAAACCAAGTGAAACTCCCAAAGTCTCTGATCTCCTCCTTTGCTCCACCCCCACTGGATGTTCTTCTTCTTCATTTTTTTTCCTTTGAGACAGAGTCTTGTGTTGTCACCCAAGCTGGAGTGTAATGGTGTGAACATGGCTCACTGAGCCTCGACCTCCTGGACTCTAGTGATCCTCCCACCTCAGCCTCCCAAGTAGCTGGGAGCACTATCATGCCTGGCTAATCTATATGTTTTTTGAGACTGAGTCTTGCTCTGTTGCCCAGGCTGGAGTGCAGTGGTATTATCTCAGCTCGCTGCAACCTTCACCTCCCAGGTTCAAGTGATACTCCTGCCTCAGCCTCCTGGGTAACTGGGACTACAGGTACATGCCACCACGCCTCATTTTTTTTAATTAAAAAAAATTCTTTTATAGAGATGAGGTCTCACCATGTTTTCCAGTCTGGTCTTGAACTTGTGAGCTCATGCAGTCCTCCTGCCTTGGCCTCCCAAAGTGCTGGGATTATAGTTGTGAGCCACTGTACCCAGCTCCTGACTGCATGCTCTTCTTACCTTCCTTCCTGGCTATTTTAAAAGTTTCCTAACCAGTCTATCTCTGTACTGCCTTGGATTCAGTATTTATGCTAAGGACCACAATAATGAATGGGGGAGAATTAACATTTTGATTTTCACAAACCTCTCATTGAACATTTGCATTTCTTTTGATTAGAAACATTGGCACAAGTCCCAGTAGTACTGGCAGGACCTGTGACTTTGCCACCAACAAGATCACAGATATTTTCATACTATATTATAGCCACTACAGATGTTGAAATATTATAGTCACTATTACTTTAAAATTATGGTCATTATTAGAGCTAGATCATGTTATTTAATGCTTTATCAAGAACCACAGATATTCCTACATAACACATTGTTAATATTTTGATAGGTATATTTTAATATAGTGGATTTCCTTTGTAATTTTATTTGTATTTTATTCACTTAAAAACATTCCTAAAAGGCCTTATGTTTAAGTCTTTAATACATCTGGAGGCAAAACCATTCAGGACATAGGCATAGGCAAGGACTTCATGACCAAAACACCAAAAGCACTGGCACCAAAAGCCAAAATAGACAAATAAGATCTAATTAAACTCCAGAGCTTCTGCACAGCAAAAGAAACAATCATTAGAGTGAATCGACAACCAACAGAATGAGAAAAAAATTTTGCAATCTACCCATCTGACAAAGGGCTTATATCCAGAATCTACAAAGAACTAAAACAGATTTACAGGAAAACAACAAACCCATTCAAAAGTGGGCAAAGGACACGAACAGACACTTTGCAAAAGAAGACATACATAAGGCCAACATATGAAAAAATGCTCATCATCACTGGTCATTAGAGAAATGCAAATCAAAACCACATTGAGATACCATCTCATGCCAGTTAGAATGGCAATCATTAAAAAATCTGGGGACAACAGATGCTGGAGAGGATGTGGAGAAATAGGAACACTTTTACACTGTTGGTGGGAGTGTAAATTAGTTCGACCATTGTGGAAGATAGTGTGGCGATTCCTCAAGGACCTAGACATAGAAATTCCATTTGATCCAGCAATCCCTTTACTGGGTATATATCCAAAGGATTATAAATTGTTCTATTATAAAGACACTTGCATACCATGTGTTCATTGAAGCACTGTTTACAATAGCAAAGACCTGGAACCAACCCAAATGCCCATCGAAGATAGACTGGACAAGGAAAATATGGCACGTATATATACACCATGGAAAACTATGCAGCCATAAAAAATGATGAGTTTGTGTCCTTTGTAGTGACATGGATAAATTTGGAAACCATCATTATCAGCAAACTGACGCAAGAACAGAAAATCAAACACCACATGTTATCACCATGTGTGTGTTGAACAATGAGAACACATGGACGCAGGGGGGGAGCATCACACACTGTGGTCTGTTGGTGGGGGGGACTGGGGAGGGACAGTGGGGGTAGGGAGGTTGGGGAGGGATAACATGGGGAGAAATTCCAGATATAGGTGACGGGGAATGGAGGCAGCAAACCACATTGCCATGTATGTACCTATGCAACAATCCTGTATGATCTGCACATGCACCCCAGAACCTAAAGTACAATATATATATATATATATACACACATATATAGTGTATATAGATCTATATACACTATATATGTATATATATAGTACTTTATATATATAATATTGTACTTTATATATATATATATATAAATTCCTAGAAGGGTCCACAGAATTTGCCAGATTGCTAAAGGAGCTCATGGCAGAAAAACTGTTGAGAGGCTGTGGGTAGTTTTTATTTTCTCATGTCACTGCCTTGCAAAAACAGCCTTGATGCCTTCCCTCTGCCTGCAGAACAAACGCTAAACCCCTTGGCACGACCTTCAAGGCCCAGTTACAATGCATTTTCAGAACACCTCACTCACTTTCTTTTTTGTCAAAGCCCTAGACATAACCTGTGTTCCAGCCATGCTGAATTACTTGAGTACACCAAGACTGTGCTTCTATCTCTAGGTCTATTTCCAGTTTACCTTAAGGAACTACTCTTTCTCTAAGGCCCAGCTCAAAATGTTATCCTGCTAAATCTCTCTTTTGCCTTCCCCCAAGCAAAACCACCGAATCTTTCATTTGTATTTTCCAGAATACTGTGCTCACAGCTGTTGGATCATTTGTCAGATCCTACTGTAATTAGCTACTGTGAGCTTCGGTGGAGAGACTTCCTCAAGTTTGCACCCAAAACACATAGTAAGTACTTGGAAATGCTTGAATAAATATTTCTAAAATATTCATTCTTCTGAGGGATGAATAAAATCCATAATGATTATAGTAGTTTGTCCTTTAAACCAAGAAATTCTTTTGATAAATATAATGTAAGTCTACTTCAAAAATCCACCAGCCCCAAGAAAAATAGAAGGTTGTTATCTTTCATTCCACTGCCTGGACCCAGCTGCCTTTAGTTCACTTCGATCCTTGAAGATAGCAAAAGCACCCCTCGCAGGAACCCATTTGCTAAGTCTTTAAACCTCCTGACTGTATCGGTGATGTCTTCTCACATTACCCTTCTCTGAATGATGCCAAATGTATTTTTGATCAGTCTCCTTTAAGCAGACACTTCCCATTTCTTGCCCTAGGATTTCCAATGGTCAGGTTATGGTATGATTTTTATATCCCAGAACATTCAGCTGCTTGATGTCAATCTTAAACAAATGCAGATGCAAGGTTTTAAAAATTCTTTTCCTAAGGAGCTTGAAGAATTAAAAAGGAGACCATCCCTTAATTTCACAGTTCAATGCACAGCTTGAGTAACTGGATCTACAGGTGTGCACATGCGCTGAGGATAGATGGAATGTTAGCAAACACTGACCTGAACTTAGAATCTCAAGGAACCACAGACTTCTAAGAATGGAAAGGAAACTTTTTTCTTTTTTTTAGACGGAGTTTCACTCGTTACCCAGCCTGGAGTGCAATGGCACGAACTCGGCTCACCGCAACCTCCGCCTCCTGTGTTCAAGCAATTATCCTTCCTCAGCCTCCCGAGTAGCTGGGACTACAGACGTGCGCCACCATGCCCAGCTAATTTTTTGTATTTTTAGTAGAGACGGGGTTTCACCATGTTGACCAGGATGGTCTCCATCTCTTGACCTCATGATCCACCAACCTCGGCCTCCCAAAGCGCTGGGATCATAGGCGTGAGCCACCGCTCCCGGCTGGAACTTCTTGACCAACAGCAGAGAGGTGTGTCTTGCCCAGGGGCTCACCTGTTATTGGGATTTCAAGTTTAGCCAGTCTAAAACAGAATCCCTGAGTTTTCTTCCGTGAGGTTTCATACTTTAGTCGGCAATCTCAGGCCATGGCACCTCTATCTACTACCCAGTTTCCCAAGCCAAAAAAAGCGGAGTCATTCTTTTTCCTTTTCTTTGATGGAGATGGGGTTTCACCATGTTGCCCAAGTTGGTCTCGAACTCCTGGGCTCAAGCAATCCACCGGCGTTGGCCTCCCAAACTGCTGGGATTACAGATGTGAGCCACTGTGCCAGGAAAAACGGAGTCATTCTTGATTCTTTTTCTTTTGTTCTCCACATCCCATTCCTCAGCAATTCCTGTCCGTTATACTCCCAAACTATATCCTGAGTTAATCTGTCCTTCCCCACCCACTCTAGGCTAAGCCACTGTCATTTCTCACTTGGGCTCCTGTGCCAGCCTTCTCACTAGTCTGATTCTTCTCTTGTCTCCCCTGCAATTCTCTACTGGCAGCCACAGTGACCCTTTATTTTATTTTTGAGACAGAGTCTTGCTCTGTCACCCAGGCTGGAGTACAGTGGTACAATCTTGGCTCACTGCAACCCCCACCTCCTGGGTTCAAGGGATTCTCATGCCTCAGACTCCTGAGTGGCTGGGATTACAGATGTGCACCACCATGTCCAGCTAGTTGTTCTTTTTGTTTTTGTATTTTTAGTAGACAAATGAACATGGTTTTACCATGTTGGCCAGGCCGGTCTCCAATTCCTGGCCTCAAGTGATCTGCTCACCCCCACCTCCCGAAGTGCCGGGACTACAGGCCTGAGTCACTGTACTTGGCCCAGTGACCCTTTAAAAACAGAAATCAGATCTTGTCACTCAGTTGTGTAGAACTCTCTTCACATTACACTTATGACAAACTACACACTCTTTATGGAACTTCTGAGGATCTACGTGACCTTGCTATTGCCTGCCTTGCAGCTCCAAAGCCTCTCATTTACTCTGC
The DNA here is from genome assembly GCF_049354715.1 of Callithrix jacchus. Lineage (NCBI taxonomy): Eukaryota > Metazoa > Chordata > Mammalia > Primates > Cebidae > Callithrix > Callithrix jacchus. Next base: position 23,502,264 of record NC_133509.1, read on the forward strand.
TCCAGCCTCACCAGCTTTTTCCTACGCCTTGAAATTCCAGAGCTCATTCCTGCCTCAGGACTTCAGCCTTTCTATACCCTCAGCCATGCATTGGGCTGGCTCCTTCGAATCAATCTGGTCTTTCTTCAGAAGATACTTTTTCAGAAAGTCCTTTTCTCTCCCCTAGCTTATATCATCTCCTCTTATCTAGGTGATTAGCTGAGATGAGTTTGTTAGGTTACTTGTTTATAGTCTCTTCTTCCCCAGCAATATGTAAGCTCTATGGGGGCTAGGACCCAGAACAATTCCTAACACAAGAAAGATATTCAACAGACATTGCTGAATAGGTCTAATTCAAGTTCTCAGACCCACCGTACTATGCTACGGCTTTGAACTCATGCCACTCCCATTAGTTATCTCTAAGACAATATGGGTACAGCAGAATGTAGAGTCACAGCTATCTGGGTATGAACCATTTCTCTACCTGTTCCCTGTTCTGTAACTGCACAAATCACTTCTCCTATCTGTGTCTTAATTTACTTACTGTAAAAATGAGTATAGTAGTCCTACTCTATAAAGTTGTGGGAGGAATTACATAATTTATATACAAAGCACAGCAGAGTGGCCTCTAGTGTGTGTCTAATTGCCATTTCTCTTTTCCCTTGAGTCTTCCACAAATTATAACAGTTCATTTTTAAGTGTCTTCTACTCTGTGACATGCACTATTCTAAGTGTTTTACATGGATTGACTAATTTAATCTACATAAAAACTCTACAGGACAGAAATGATAAATATCACTACGTTACAGATGAGAAAACTTAACAGAGTGGCTTATGCAACTCGCCTAAGGTCATATAAGAGGAAAGCAGCAGACTCCAGACCTCAACCCAGCAGTGTTGTCCAATTTCAGAGGTAGTAAAACAGTCATTGACTATCTTTACTGTGATCCCATGGTAAGAAACACATTTTACATCATAAGTATGTGTAGACATGTAACTGTATCTAAAGTATAAATATGTTTCACAAAATAATAACCTTACTACCTGTGTGCATTGATAGTTTCTCTTCATTTTAATTTTTAAAAATATTTGACCAACTTACTGATTTAATGATCTATTAATGAGTCAAAACTGCACTTTGAAAAACTGCTTGTCTAAATTACAATTTATCCAACTGTTCTGACCTTTCAGCTACCTCAACCTCTACCAGAAAAACTGATGGCTATCAGTTCACATTTTCGTATTTCATTTATATTCCAGATGAAGTCCTTATTAATTATTAAGATACTGATCACCCACCCTGACTCAGATCTACTCCCCATTGCAAACTGTTTTGCATTTATGGAAAAATATCTCATCAGGTAAGATTCAAGTAATTCTTTCACTCTCCAAAAATTATTTGCCTTTATTAAAACTATTAATACAAGCTGCCCTATATTAGAACTACTTAGGTACATGTCTGTCTTTCCCACTAGACTATCAGAAACTATGGAGGGCAGAAACCATGTTTTATAAACGCCTTTCTAGTCCCAAATAAAGGGTAAATTAAAGTGAAATGAAAAGAAGTTGGTATAAAAACTCTGGCTCTTAACTGTTGCATGGGGTGTGTGTAAGAGAGAGATTCAGATAAGAGAACACTCATACTGAATCATACATATTCCCACGAAAACATATAAGGCATACTCCCACTGATCTGGTATTGCAGGTGGTTTATAAAAATCCTTCTATCTGGAAAATTTGCATTGGCCATGCACTTAATTTCCCAATGCCATTCCTATCTCCTTGTGGCTCCTCATTTTGCATTTCACTAAGCTAAGAGAATTTACATTTCTACCTCTGGCAAGTTTCTCCCTGTAGACACATAGTCCTATGAACACTAAACTGAAAAGGCTTCTGGATGAGCAGATGTACATTAACATTTTCACCCAGTCTGACTCTCAGTCCCGATCTCTTTAATGGGCTGGCATCAACTACTGTTTATATCCATAGATATTGAAGTATATATCTGAGTGCATGCTATGTATCAAAGGGAAATAAATAAAACAAAGAAAAAGCCCCTGACTTGGAACTCTCAGTTGCAAGGCAGGAAATTCTTTCAGAGGGCAGGAAGTAGCTAGAAGCTTTTCCGCTAAGCAATACTTCAATTTCCCCACCCTTAGGGAAAGCTTATCCTGGTGTTGTTTCAATTCAGCAGATGCTGAGCAGTTGGAGAAAGGGAACAAACAACTAGGGGAAGTAATAGCACCTGTTTATGTTGACTTCTACTAAACAAGACTGGCCACCAGCTGTTGCAGGGTAGAAGAAGAGCTAGATGGGAACAGGAAACGCCAACTCAGGTGGAAGCTAGTTTTGGCTTTCTGGCTCTCCAGGGGAAACAAAAGTGTCGAGGAAGTAGGTGGTCATTCTCAGATGGCCAAGAGGCAAAGGCAAGATAATGCACTCCATTCACTAACATAGTGGCTGGGGGCGGGGCTTAGCACACAAACATGAAGTCACGCATGGTCATGAAATTAACGTTAGTTGCCTACTCTATATCCATTTTCTCCTTTTTCCTTACTAAAACCTCTATACTGTTGGGCATAGTAACATCCATGCAAGAATGACATTTCTTGGCCTCCTTTACAGCTAGCTATAGTCACATGACTGAGTTCTGGCCAAATTAAGTGAAAGTGTTGAATATGATTTCCAGGAAGACTCTTTAGAAGGCCCTGACTCAGCTAGGTTTGCTCATTTTGTCCTTGCCCTCTTTTCCTCAGGCTGCCAGGAATTTCTAACTAACGGCTGATGGTCAAGTGGCTATTTTGGACCATGGGGTGACCTTGAGAAAGATAATGTTGTGGTACAGTCAGGAGCCTCCATACTAGCCTTGAGCTGCCTAACTTTGGCATAGTTTTCTATGAGAAAGACACACTTCTTAAACTGCTGCTAGTTCTGTTGAATGTAGTCAAACCCCACCCTGAGATACCCTGATAATTACTGGCAATCACGTAACAGATACTTCCTATCTTCCTGTCCTCCAAAGCGAGGTGGATTCTGTTACCTAACTCTATCCTTCTTACAACAGTACAGGAGAGCTGAGGTATGTGTTATGTGAGAAGAGGAAACTGGAGTTGGAACAAATCAAGACTTGCCCAATGCCCACACAATTGGCTGCTTGGAGATCAGCAGGCTCTGGAGGCCAGGTTGCCTCACCCCTAGGATCTTTAAAAGCATAGTGGAAATAGGTGACAAATTTCCTTTAAAAAGATTTTGATTGGTTACTTTTAAAAAGCAAGCATTTAAGCACATCTCCTTTCTTCTATCAAATGATCTATAAAGGGGACATCAGAGTCACCGACTAAACATCTTTTTAAGTTGTCTCCAGAATACTACTGCTATATTAAAATGAATTGGAATTCACTGCATTGTTACAGCATACATTCAAGGAGCTGACTTCTCAAATTAGGTAAAGATATGGGCCGGGCGCGGTGGCTCATGCCTGTAATCCCAGCACTTTGGGAGACCGAGGCGGGTGGATCACGAGGTCAAGAGATCATGACCATCTGGGTCAACATGGTGAAACCCCGTCTCTACTAAAAATACAAAAAATTAGCTGGGCATGGTGGCACGTGCCTGTAATCCCAGCTACTCGGGAGGCTGAGGCAGGAGAATTGCCTGAACCCAGGAGGCAGAGGTTGCGGTGAGCCGAGATCGCGCCATTGCACTCCAGCCTGGGTAACAGAGCGAAACTCCGCCTCAAAAAAAAAAAAAAAAAAAAGATATATTTTGAAGTAGCAATTGGTAAAATGAATGTTACTGTTTCAAAAGCATAAGAGGTGATGATTAATGTAGAGCTGACAGTCTTTAAGAGGAAAAAACAAAGGTAGGACTTTTTTGAGATGGAGTCTTGCTCTGTCACCAGGCTGGAGTGCAGTGGCATGATCTCGGCTCACTGCAACTTCTGCCTCCCAGGTTCAAGTGATTCTCCTGCCTCAGCTTCCCGAGTCACTGGGACTACAGGTGTGCACCACTATGCCCAGATAATTTTTGTATTTTTTGTGGAGATGGGGTTTCACCATGTTTGCCAGGATGGTCTCGATCTCTTGACCTCGTGATCCACCTACCTTGGCTTCCCAAAGTGCTGGAATTATAGGTGTCAGCCACCACACCTGGCCAGAGGTAGGATTTTTTTTATTACAATGAAAGTAAAATTGAATCAGGTAAATTCAACATAGAAAAGTTTTAATGAGACAAATGTCAAACAAGCATATCAACTTCTTAAAAAACAAAGAAAATCTGAAAGTTTAATTACAAAAACACTTATACAGAAGACTTGGCATTTCAACAGTTCCAAACACATGTATACAAGTTATTTTCTACAATTAGTCAGAAATAAAATACCTTGTCTCCCCTTCCTCAGCTGCTCCTTGTATTTTAATAAAAAAAGAAAGAAATCTGTAACACTGAAGAGGAAACCGCTTATTTTTTGAGAACATAAAAGTAGAGTAGTATCTACAAGTGAACTGGGAAACATGAGTTAGGTATTGTGCTAGCCGGTAACTTCATTTCCTGCCTTCCTCACTGAGCACAGGGAGACAGGAGGCGGCACAGACCTGCTCTACAGACACGGACAGTTTTGTCGCATCTGCACCCTAGCATCATCCTAGTTAGGTGGGTAGTTAAAAAATTGGGAAAGAGCATTTCAAAAACAAGGTGCTTATTTTGTGAAAATGATTTCATACTGTAGGCTCTCTTGAGATCTCATGTATTTGTGAATATGCAAATGTTTCTAGTCAATGTCAAGTGTCCCACCTAGAGTCAGGAGAATGATGATCCTGGACCACATTATAGCCTTTTCTGGCCACAAAAGCAGTGCTATCAATGCTGCACAAAACTGAACACAAATGAGAAACAGAAATATGAGGAGGAAGAAAGAGGACAGAAAGCATCTGGCAGAAGGAAGACATAAACCTCCACAATGGGCTCTGGATGTCCTCCTGCCACAGACAGTGAGTTCTGACTTGAACTTAGCAGACAGGGAATCTAAGAGAAGTGGCAGAAATAGCAGATGATGGCAGGGAAATAGGAAAATACAGAAGAGCAGGAGAGCTGGCTAGGTTGATAACAATAGATAATGGATTCTGATTCTAAAAAATTGCAAAGTGATGGTATGTGGGTTTCAGCACATGGAAATTTGATATATGTTCACATAAGATATTTTAAAAACAGATTTTGTTGTTGTTGTTTTCCTTTGGACTAATAAAGAAAACAGGCAAAGAGATGCTGAGAAGCAGGATGATACAGCAACATGACAAGGATTCTGCCTACACCCTGACTTACAGGCATATTGTGAGAGGGGCCACACTTCTATCCACCTGCCTGCAGTAGTGTGGTGCCCAGACAGTGGGCTCTGCTTTGGTTCCAAAGATCTCAGCTGTAACCTTTAGCCTTGTGCTCCAGAGTGTCAAAAAAACAGACAAAGAAACAACCAAAAAACCCTGAGGTAAGAATCAGAACCTCTCTTTCCTTTTGCTGTTAAAGGAACCAGAAACTGCTAGGCATGATGCTTGAGTCCGAGTTGGAGGCTGTAATGTGCTATGATAGCATATGAATAACCACTGCACTCCAGCCTGGGCAACACCTTATGTCTAAACAAAACAAAACAAACAAAAATGAACCACAAAGTCCTCTTTACTTAAGCTATTAAAGAAAAAAAAATCACTAAGGAGGGAGAAGGAAAGGAAGCCTGTCTTCTTCACATGGATTCAGCAATTAATGGGTACAGAAGGAAGACAAAGGACATAAGAATTCTTCCGGGCCTTTTCTGGGAGCTCAAGAGACTATTTTGAATATTTCCACCTATGTAGATCCAAGAATCATTATTCCAAAAGGAGACAGGGATTCCCTCAGTTTTCACTTGCAATAAACTTTGGGCTTTGTACTCTTTCCCTTTCTCCTCTGTTTACAAGTGACCTTTTCCTCAGCAAAAATGCTCCACAAGACACTGCCAACAGATGGGAACAGAAGAGCCTTGCTGGGGCTGGAACTCCATGTCTGTGCAGGAGCAATGCTTAGAAAACAGCAGGCAGTACCAGTGAGGAAGGAAAGAGCATTCTCCTTTAGGGCAGCAATCACAAAGCCACACCGAGGGCTGGCACCCACTGAGCACCGTGTGGGGTAGGAAACACAGCCTTGCTCCACAGGGCACTGTCAACAAGAAGCTCCTTTCTTTGGAGTCACAGCAGGGCAATGATGGGAGAAGACTGGGCCTGTCCAATGCAAGAAACTCTCCTTCAGAACCTTGCTGAGCAATAAAGTCCAGAGGTGAGAAAATGGAGATGTATAAATTGGTGGGGGCCAAGAAAGCAAAAATTACCCCCAGAGGCATTTAAAAAAGTGACAGCTAGGTAACAAAACTGGAGCTCCACTGATAAAAGGGTCTAAGCAAAATTGCAACAATGAGAAGTCTTCCTTTCTGCAGCAGCGGATGTCAGCGTCAGGGTCACCTAGTAAGCTGAAGATATGCAGATCCACTCTAAGAGAGATGGAAATGATAGGGACCTGAAGACCGGGGAGAGTGGCTGGATACTTTCAAAGCTTCACGTAAGGACAATTCCACAGGAAGCTCATATACATGTTGCGGCTCCCTCACATGGCTTCCTGGGATGACGGCCTTTCACTCACTGATGATTCTTCAACAAGCAAAGGGATCTGCACACTTTCTCTGCCCCAACTCAGTTCAAATTTCCATGGATGGCTTCTCATTCCTCACAAGTAAAAATACTTATGGAACATCTTGGAGCTCTAAGAACCTGCAGAATCAGGGAAACAAAGGAAAACAAAAACAAAGAGAAGGACACCAAGAAAGTTTAAGTATTCATCAGAAGGGGTTAGCACTATGGATTTTAAAAATGCTTTGGTTTCATAAGAGTTAAGGTGAGTGCAGGGTGTATGTAAACTAAATAACTCATAAAGCTGCAAGCAGGCAACCTCATTGAGATGTTTCACATAACATTTCAATGAGAAACATGGCCCTGCTCCAGTTCAGCAACAGTGGGAGGTAGAAAATCAACAGCTAAACGCAGAAAAGCAACCATCAAGGACAAATCTGAGGAGGGAAAATGAGTACCCTACTTTAGTCCGAACAATGTATTGTCAATCAAAACCAATTTTCTTCAGTGTTAACCTAAGGATATTTGAATGTACAGAGACATATTATGTACATATAATCAAGAACATTTCTCATATTAATAAAAATGCAGTCACATAAGAAAGATTTTTTTCCCCCAAACTCAAACAGCCAAATATTATCATTGAAGTCAAGCAACATATGCATTTTAGTAGTTTAGCTAAGGTAGTCACCTTTCAATTTAAAAGCACCTCTATGACTTCCTCCTGGCTCTACCTGTCTCTAGGCACTACTCAGCCACAAGAAATGTGACAGACAGGTAGGGTAATTCTTCCATTGTATATTTATCAAAATAATTTTAAAATGGGCTAAAATTCTCTAACATTATAATTACTAGATTGTAATTTTTTTCTATTAACTTCCCATCTATCTTAATGCTCAATTTCAGGATGTTTCAGTGCTTTCCCCTTCTGCCATCCACCTCTTCCTTACAGCAATGTTTTAGAAACCCAGTGTGTGAGAGTTTAGATCTCTGTGGTTCTAGTCTTGGATTCTGTACTCATGCATGCGGGTATTTTCAAGCAAGATGTTTCTCCTCTCTGGGATTCAGTTTCTTCATATATAAAATGTTGGATTTCTAAAGGTCCCTTCCAACTCTAATACGCTCCTCTGAAACTTGTAGACCATTAGCTTCCCTTCCCTCATTGGGCCTGACAGTGGATGAAACCTTTGCCAAACTCTTGTCAGAGTAATTAATTGTACCATGAGTGCTGGGGACATCAGGCCTCACTGTCTGTACATATTTGTATAATGAGGCCAAACTAGTATTAATCACAGCCTTTGTAATTGTTTCCTTTGACAGTTTTGGGGGGTGTGGGGAACCATTTATTGTTAGTTATGTTTGCATGGCTAGACTGTAAGAATCTGTAGTAATATAACAGTTCACACTTTTAGTTATTTTTTTCAAGGGCAAAATATTTATAAGTTAAAATCAAGGATAATAGTAATATTCTAATTTTCAAAGACGCTTCAGAAAGCAAATAATACAGTTTATATTCTTAGGATGAACAAAGCTTTAGGAGAATCTTACTGGCAAAATGCTCAAAATGGAAAACCACTTTTGGTTCAAAGCTTAATTAAGTATCCTGTATCTACGTGAAGAGACACCATGTTATCAACTAATGTTTTCTTTCACAATCTTCCACACTGTTTCTCCCAGCTCTCACTTTTCAAGCCTACAAGAGTGCTAATTGAAAACACTGTGTAAAAATGGGAAGGATGATGAGCTCCTGAAAATCCCAAGCCTAGATTTACAAGCTGTTCCCTTCATAAGCAGCAGCAGTAATGCCACTTCTTTATTCTGCAGGGAGTCCAGCCATCTCTAAGAAGTTCAGTCCGTTCCATCTGGCTACTCAACTGGAAGGACGGTAATCCTTTCCCCATCAGAGCATAGCTGAGGCTAAAATATAATGAATTGCCTGGTACAGTTACCATCCAAGGGTATCGCCAAGAAGTATAAAGACCTCTGCCTTTGTCTCTACTAGCAGATGTTGCCTCATTAGATAAAGAATCATGGGCTTTATTTATCTTTATATATGTTGCTCAACCAAACCAAGCCAGAATATAAATTATGTTTATGAGTGTGCTCATGTACTCACAGCATCAATAAAGATTCAAACCCACAACCAGTCATTCTGAGGAACAACATATCCTGCTGTTGACTCTCGTTTCGGTATCCATATATAGCCACCTCATTGTAGGGTCCAACCTTAAAATTTCCACACAGTTTATGTGTCTGCAGGTATGGAATAACTTAACCAATAGAGCAAAGGGATGCCAATTTGGTGGGATGGCATACTAAAAGGATATCCTATCTCTAGGAATTTGAATGAACAAACTAATTCCAATTAAGAAATGACCATTAGTACCAAAAAGTGTATATGGATAGATCCCTTCTGGAAATGGAGAAAAAAAAATTTTTTCCCCAATAAAAGAATAAATACTTCTGCTCATTTGTTGAATATATAGTTTTAAAAACTTATTTTCTCCATCCTTTCTTTTTTGCTTATTGAGAATTTTTCTTTTTCTTTTTGAGACAGAGTGTTGCTCTGTCACCAAGGCTGGATGACCTAGCTTACTGAAACCTGAACTCCTGGGCTTGAGTAGGTAGGGTTATAGGTGTGCACCATCAGGTTCAGCTAATTTTTTCCATATATATATATATATTTTAAAGTGGAGGGTCTTGCTGTTTTGCCCAAGCTTGTCTTGAACTCCTGGGCTCAGGCAGTCCTGCTTCAACCTCCCAAAATGCTAGGACTACAGGCATGAGCCACTGTGTCCCACCAGGAGTTTATTTAAAATTTGAGACAGTGTCTTGCTGTCACCCAGGCTGGTGTGCAGTGATGCAATAATGGCTCACTGCAGACTCACCTCAACCTCCTGGACTCAAATAATCCTCCCACTTTAGCCTCCCAAGTAGCTGGGACTACAAGGGCATGCCATCATACCCAGCTAATTTTTTGTATTTTTTTATAGATGGAGTTTTGTCATGCTGCCTAGACTGGTTTTGAACTCCTGGGCTCAAGCGATCTGCCTGCTCTGACCTCCCAAAGTGCTAGGCTTACAGGTATGAGCCATTGCACTGGCTGAAGGGTTTATTTTTTCATCTATTAAAACCAGGTAATTACCTATTTGTATTGTGAGTTCACATCAACATTTAACAGACAACAGTCACTGTGCTTTTGAGTGGTGAATATAAAACCTTCCTACTATGAAAGCTCACAAATATGCAATGTCTCACCGACTACTTCTAAAGTATCATTAGCATTTTCCAGAGAAAAGGAAGATTAAAAATTAAGTTATATTTACTTTGCTCTGAGTGCTGTTGTAGGGATAATTTCCTCTAAGTTTTCCACTCACTTTTCAAAACCCTTTGGGAAACTAACGCCCAAGAATATAGCTAGTAAGTGACAAAGCTAGAACTGGGGTCAAAGCACAAAGACCATGCTGTTTCCATTAAACCATTCTGAAGCAAGCATGAGAAAAAACTGTCTTGATTCTGTTTTCTTTTATTTTTAGAGACGGGATCTCACTGGACTTGAACTGCTGGGCTCAAGCAATCCACCCACCTCAGCCTCCCAAGTAGCTGGGACTAAGTGATTCTGTTTTCTAATATTATTTAGTACATTTAACAACCATGCAACAGGAATCTTAACCAACTCTCCAACTCATTCATCCAATGTAATCCCAGGGTTTTAGTGGTATTGACAGAGTCTGATGACATCTTATTTTTGATGATATGCTGGCATATAAGTATCAGTAAGCACTCACCATTCCCTAACGATCAAGCCTGTTCACAACTTCTCGAACTGTAGCTATGAAGTTTTCATTGTCTTGGGGATTAGCTAAAATAATACTGTGCAGTCTGTTCATATACGAGTCAATGGTGTCCACTGTAGGTGTCTCTCCACTTCCTGAAGTGAGATAAGAAGAAAGTAAGAAAATCCTCCCTATTCAGTTTTATCATAAAATAGCTCTGGGGAGCTATATTATATTTTATATTTTAACACTATTTAAAAGAAATAGTGATTCTAATGTGGTCTGCTCCACAGACGTGCTTTTTATTTTACAAGAGAGGCTTTTAGATCTCAAAGAAACGAAGTTAATCCACATACTCTAAATAAACAGATGGGCTATATAATTGCTGTATAGTATATATGAGTAGCTGCATGTAACAGAAGGTTAGAGACTCTCTCAGCTTTCTGCTATGACTATCCTCAAAATGAAAGCATATATTAGAAATACCAGTGTTCGTTTTCTCTTCCTTCCCGTTAAAACAAAAACAAATAGAAAGCAAACAAACATACATAAAAGGAAGCACTCTCCTCAAGATTTATTACTTAGTTTCCAGTGTTCTGAATAGCAAATTACGCTTAAAATAAAGGGAAATAGACACTAAAATATAAATGGACAAAAATTTGAATGACCAGAGACCTTGAAACACTGGATGATTTTAGCCAATACTGACATTCTATTACATGACCCAATCCGGAGAAGAAAGAATGTATTTTAATTAATTTTCCTCTGGAGATTTCAACTTCTCCACACCAGTACAAACATAAATAGCACCCCACTGCTCGCAACACACACACCCCTGTCACTGACAGTCCTCAGGCAGGAGGACTTACCAGGCAAGGGCATGCTGGCAAAGCTGCTGGTCAGCACCTGCCGCAGGGTCTCCAGGTGCTGCTGTAAGACTGTGTTGCGGCTCCGCTCCTGGATCACATCCACCTCCAGCTTCTCCACTGCTGTGCGCATGCTCTCCACGTGCTTTTGCAGGGCTGCATTCCTCTCCTCAAACTCCATGTTAGATTTGCGAAGCTGGCGGAGCTCTGCCTCCCGAGCTGAGGATATATATCCCACAGAACACATGCAGCGCTAGAAGGAGTCTCTGAGGAGTCCCAATGACTCTTATAGGGAAGTTCTGCTTAGCTGCCTCTAATTGAGCTACCCCACCTCCTCTCCCTATTCTCATTACGGCATTCCAGATAGCAATTTCAGCAATGAAACACGTGGCTCCCCAGAGCTATTTTAATTCTTAAAGCTAGTCATATTCCATACATAAGACTGCAACAGTTTCAATTCCCAGTATTTTTTTTTGTTAGTTTTTGCTTTATAAAATTGTACAATGAGAAGCCTGAGGGGTTTTGCAGGGGGATGACTGGGAGACTGGCCAACCATATCTGTGGGTTCCAATCTTTACTACAGTGGGATCAGAATTGCTCTTATTTTATATTTTGGACTCCATGTAAGTTTTTGTTTGTCCAAAGGGTTCCAGGCTAATTGTCTGAAACAAATGAATCTGTGATTGCATTTATTTCCTTTGATCCAGAGACCAAAGAAACTTTGACAACAATGGCCTAGCTTTCCTTCACTAGTCTTTGAGTAGCTACCTTTACCATTAAGTGAAAGAGAGGCAGTTCTTCTTCTAGACTAGTCCTCAGGAGGGATATCACTACCATTGCTTTTAAGCAATGAATTTTTTCTGAGAACTAAATCCCCTGTCAAAAATCTGAGAAACATGGAAAGAAACTTCAGTAATTACCTTTGCTATGGTTCAAGAATTCCTCTGTAAATATAGGGATGTCAAAAACAGACCGTTCCTTCACCTCTGTTTCTTTCTGTGAATCAAGAGGAACAAAACAGTTAATTCTTAATGAGGCTAAATTAACTAATAGTGCTTGAAGATACAATGATCATGTCTCCTTTAAGGAAAGAGCAGGGTGAGCAGGAATCAGTCTAGGTGAGTCTGTGAGGGACATGTATTCACCTTTTCACTGGATTCCAACTTTCATAGCGCTTAGGCAGGTGAAGTATTCACTTCTCTGAAGTGTACAACTACTGTGCAATTAGAAATCTTAAAACAAATTTACACAGATTTCCCTAATGGAGAATTTGAAGCCATTTCTTAGCCTTATGCTTTGAATAGTCAACAGTATACAGTTGTGAAAGTGACTGCAGCAGGAACTGAAAAAGAGTAGTTTTTTTCCCAGTCACCTTTTTTTAGTTATGCATATAAAATGCTCCCTAAGATTACATAATATAAATTTGCAGAGTGGACAATAAAAATTTTAAGCAGAAATCTGCCTGCCATGAAAAATAAATATGATATTCGATTGGTACTTCTATTTACTAATGAAAGGCAGCCTATCTTTGGGGTCTTCTACATTTTCTTTGTTTTTTTTTGAGACGGAGTTTCGCTCTTGTTACCCAGGCTGGAGTGTAATGGCGTGATCTTGGCTCACCGCAACCTCTGCCTCCTGGGTTCAGGCAATTCTCCTGCCTCAGCCTCCTGAGCTGGGATTACAGGCATGCGCCACCATGCCCAGCTAATTTTTTGTATTTTTAGTAGAGACGGGGTTTCACCATGTTGACCAGGATGGTCTTGATATCTTGACCTCGTGATCCACCCGCCTCGGCCTCCCAAAGTGCTGGGATTACAGGCTTGAGCCACCGCGCCCAGCCTACATTTTCTTTAGACTCAGGAAAAATAAACAAACAAACATACAAGATCAAGAAATCAGAAAAAAAAAACAAGCTCTAAAAACTAGAAAGGATTATGTGAGATACAAAATAACAAAGCCTAAAATTAATTCACCAATAAGCGATTAAAAATTAAAAAGCCTCACAAGACCACTGCAAAATATATTCCACAATGATCCTTAAGAATAAAGTCGATAATTCAAGATGCTTTGGCTGTCAATTCTACAATGCATTTGAAGTTCAAAGCACTGTGAATATTAAGAGTCTTGGCATAATGTTCAAAATTTTCCATAACGAAGGTGGTAAAATGGCAGGAAGTGAGAACTGAAGAAGCTGCTAGTGAAATCTTAAGAAGAGCCCAAGACCTTTATAACATGAAAAACATGTAAATATAATACCTAGATTTAATTCCTATAAAAAACCTTTTAAAGCTAGATAGAATGTATCTTTCCTACTCTTGTCATCACTAGTTTTCTTTTCTTTTTTTTGAGACAGAGTCTCTCTCTGTTGCTGAGGCTGGAGTTCAGTGGTGCAATCTTGGCTCACTGCAATCTCTGCCTCCCAGGTTCAAGCAATTCTCCTGCCTCAGCCTCCTTAGTCGCTGGGATTACAGGTGTCCACCACCATGTCCAGCTAATTTTTTTGTATTTTTTAGTAGAGACAGGTTTCACCATGTTGGCCAGGCTGGTCTTGAACTCCTGACCTCAGATGATCCACCTGCCTCGGCCTCCCAAAGTGCTGGGATTACAGGCTTGACCTCCACTAGTATTTTAAATCTTTGAACACAAAAATGACTTGGTGTCCAGTAGAAAAGCTAAGCAGTTTGCAGCTGAAAAGGGAATTCTGACACCTAAGTGAGCTCCTGTATTCCATAATGGTGGCTGCCTAGTAAGGGGGCTAGGCTGTGTGAACCACCTGCCAATGGCACTGAGCAAGAAAGACACTTAAGATGGATTCTGAAAAACTATGTCATTTCAGAGCACTTAATTTCTACTTTACATTTTTCTCCCAAATGAAAGAAAAGTTTCCCAGAACAATCTGAAAATAAACAACAAAACTATCAATTGAAAGTCCCAGGTTTCAACATGCAAAGCTCTATCTCGAGCCAGTTCCTAGGGGATTTCAATGGGAACTAATGTTTGAACAAGAAAGGCTGGTTCCATCCAGCAGGGATCTCAGCCATATTTCGCAGTGGCTTTCTCTCAAATCTGCTGGCTTTCCATATGCTTTAACTGTTACTGGGCTGCTGTAGGAAAACAAAACCTGTGACACATAATCCCAACACGCACAAGGCATAACAGATACAAACATAAGTCCACAGATGACTTAGCACAAAAACTTAGGGCATTATCATCCTATCTTATTCAGTCACCAGCTTAACTGCAGTTACATGAGATCAGTTACCCAGCTATACGTCTCAATATCTGCCAGTTAGATGGGTAAGTGGAGATGCTTGGCTCCCATTACCACGGTACAAAGATCCCTCTCCAAGGTCTTGACTCTATTCAGACTAGTAAATCTTTTCTCTTCTTTGCCAGAGCAGTCCAAACCAAGCTAATTACATAAGGGCAGAGGACAGCATCACATAGGTGCATTAACACACTTCCCCTTGGTACAGATTCTTAGAGCGCAAAATAAGAAACATTAAAGCAATTAAAAGAAACTATTCAGTCTCTGAAAGGTAACAGAGAAATCCTACTTAATGGAAGAGTGGTAATAAAAACCATCAGCGCTCCTCCATTACTGAGCACATTTCTCGGCATGGAGAGGATCCTCCTGGGGGCTTGGATGTACTTAAGCTGCTCCAAGGATAGCTCAAGGGATTAAAATCATAAGGATATGATTACCTCTTCACCGAAAGGGTCTAATTTGTTCAGGCTGAGTGTCATTTTGTCATTTCTCATAAATTAAAGGAGAAACAAAATTATTGTTTCTATCTTGGTTTTCACAAGAGATACAGACACTTTCTTGAGAGTAATACTAGCTAACTCTTGGGTCTAGAGGGCTGGCTTTTGATTTGAGAGGAGCAAGAATATTCTTCACTTTGGTTTTCCATTTTATATATTGAGTGGAGGTTAAGAGAAAAGAGGCCTTTCTGAACTGAACCTATTTTGCTGTGATCTAGGATCAGGGCCAGAATTTCACCCTTTGAATTTCTTATCAAAGGGTGTGATATGTGCTTCTCTCAAGAGCCTTTTACTTTGGGAAATGCTCTTAATATTGTGTACCAGCCTGAAGTGCCCCACTGCTGTCAGAATGGCTTTCTGGTCAGCATTTCTTTAGCGCTAATATGCCCTCTCCAGTACCTGCCTTGGTAACAGTGATTTAGGGATCCAAGTTTCATTTAGGAATACAATAGTTTTCTTCACTATACACAAACCAAATAGTTTTTTTACTTAACTGGCAACAAATTTTGCTGACATCTTGGGCAACCAGGCCCATTTTTACTTTCAACACTGTGAAGTTTATGCTATGTAGCATGGCATTGTGCTGCCAAGAATGCTAGACTGTGACAGGGAAGGCCTGGGTTTCAGTCACAGTCCTGCCTCCAGTTTAATTCAGTAAGTGATTGTGGGTAATTCTTTCCATTCTATATACTGTTTTAGGCAAGTAACTTTCCTTACTGGTAAAATGAGGTGGTCAGATGAGAGGATCACTGAGGTCTCAGTGTTTTACTCCTCATAGGATAAGTAAAGGGAAATCAGTATGTATTTAGGATCTTTGGTCTTTAGACACTGCAAGGTATTTGCTCTTTTTTTTTTTTGAGATGGAGTTTCACTCTTGTTACCCAGGCTGGAGTGCAATGGTGCGATCTCGGCTCACTGCAACCTCCGCCTCCTGGGTTCAGGCAATTCTCCTGCCTCAGCCTCCTGAGTAGCTGGGATTACAGGCACGCGCCACTATGCCCAGCTAATTTTTTGTATTTTTTAGTAGAGGCGGGGTTTCACCATGTTGACCAGGATGGTTTCGATCTCTTGACCTTGTGATCTACCCGCCTCGGCCTCCCAAAGTGCTGGGATTACATGCTTGAGCCACCGCGTCCGGCCGGTATTTGCTCTTTTATTAAAAACTTACTCATACCTCTGCTAGAGCGCTTTTATCCACCCTGAGGTCCCCACAAAACCTAGGTCATCCTTAAGTCCTGCTTCAATTACTCCTTTCCATGGGCACCTGCTGTGGCTGCTTTTCCCCCATAGTGCTTTCTATTTCTCTGAACTCTTATTATACTAAAAAGTTATATGCAAGAAAATTACTGGGTAACAGTGTTTAAAAACAGTTCTAAAACTTTCAAAGCAGCTCTTTTATATGGCAATTGTTCTAAAATTACCTAATTTTGGAAACATATTATTCAGTGAAAAATAAAAATTGATAAAGTAAGAGATCTTAATTGGGTCAACAATCTTACTAAAGGAGCTTTATCCTCCTGCGGGCATACACATACACAGATTTACAGAACCTACTGTATAACCTTTTAACAAACAACTGCCGGCTCTCCATCTACTTACTTCTTTTTTGGTTTGGCTTAACGTGTCTAATCCTGTAACAGGGAAATACACAGAGACTCACTTCTTTTCACAAATCATAGACATTAATATCAAATTACAGAAAGTCATATCATAATGTATCTTCACTTCTCAAATCATCAGTAGCAGGTTCTGTGATGCAGACTAAATCTACATCTTCTCTGACTGCAACTATCAAGTTTACCAAAGACAAAAATGCTACATATAGTTTGGCTAGCAAAACTCATAGTTGATGAAATGAGTCAGATGACTGACATCTATTCAGATGACTGACTAGAAAATTTGAGATCTGATGTTTCAGATTACTGTCCAAATTCTCTTTGATAACTGTTTAAGTAGAGAAGGTATAAAACAGAGGAAAAAAGAAGTATGGAAATTTCATGATATTGATAGCTGGCACACAGACAAAGAAAGAGAAGTAATTATACAAATGTCTGCTAATATGAAAAGTTTACAGTATTATGATTTAAAATACAAAGAACAAATGCAAAGTTTCTCCAGCAAAATAAAACTGTAATATTTTATCCTAATTAGAACATAGAATGTCATATATAATTACATTTATATAGGATTTTTCTGAAGAATAAAATGCAAATATTTACTATCTTCTCACTTTATAATTCATGGATGGTAATAACATTTATTTGACCTGTGAATCTGAATCTTTTCTCTATGTTTTAAGGTAACCAACATTTCCTTGATTTAGTAAAAACCAAATACATGTAAAAAAATATTTTTGTTCAAATTCCCAGTTATTTCAGGTCAACTTTGAATAGATTCTTGTACAAAAATAATTATTTACAGAATACCTTCTCCAGGCAAGGGTATCATACTAGGTGGTATGGGGTTGGATATAAAGACAGAAACCAGACTGTACATGTTGCAGAGATTACAGCCAAAGAGTGTGGGTCCTCGGATTACCTCAAAACCCCTAGGTTAGATCAGCTAAGCATGTAAGAGAAGTATAGAGAGCCATGAGGGTTAAAGAAGTTGGAGGAAACGAGAAAAGTTTGAAGGAGAAAACAGAAGTTGAAATAACACACACACACCTAAATCCCATACATGCACAGAAACATAGGCCTAAGTCCTATCAGTGGGGCTGAACCAAGTGGGAGGAGAGAGGCCAGTATACAAACATGTGCTAGTGAAGTGAGGGAACAGAAAAGGGGTTGTAAGAACTGAGATACTGTCACTTGTGCTCTTCAACACTGTAGTTGAACAGTTCATTTTAACCAAATGCTGGATTCTTTAAATAATAACTTTTGAGAGTCAGATTAAGGTATTTGGTGATGATAAACTATGGTCAAGTTATAGCTTTCAGCTAGCCGTCACTGCTATACCTCATTCCAAATTCCAGCCATCTTTGGCATTTAAAGCCAATAAAATTCTTGGACCACAGGAAAGGATAGTGGTTAGGGGCTGTAGTTCAATGACAGACACACAGTGTCTGCCATATGCTAATAACCCCCGAGCTAAAGCATCTCATTTAATCTGAATTATGGGATAGGAAATACTCTGCCATTCATTCAGAAAAAAAAATCCAACAGCATTTCAAAAAGCAATATATATGTGCACTATGTAGACAGATGGCTAATTACCTCATGATCATGAGTGGCCTGCCGGGCTGCATCTAAAAATATGAAAGAATAAGAGAATATTAAATTTAAAAAGAAAGCAATAACAAAACCCAAGTATATGACTGTGCCAAACTAAAAAACCTGCTGGTATATGTAGATTCTCGAAACATACAATATTTTTCCTTAAGGCTTTATTAATCAGTCAGCCAACAAAAATAAGGGAACCCCATAGGTACAGAATAAATAATTAGGCATAAAAGAAATAGCAGACACAGTTCTTAACTTTGAGGAGAAATGGGTGGAAGAGTGGACAGAAGACACAAACCAAAGACTACCTGCACAACATCTATAATTTTAGTAGGCTAGATGTCCAAGTATACAGAAGATGCAATGGCTAAGGAAAAAAAGACTAGTTGTGGATAGTGCTTCAAAAAATGACACATGAATGCCTTAGAAGTGTTAAGGGCAAGTTACTGATATAATTTTGTAGACATACTTGCTTATAGGCAGAGAAATGCCTAAACCAGGAATCAGGAAATGAAGGGCAGGCAACTAACAGGGATCTTAGAGGACAAGCCAAAATCATTAACAGATACAAAAACCCAGTTGAAATTTCTAAATGAGAGCAATGTGATTTTATTGATTGATTGATTGATTGCTAACTATCACAGAAGACAGCAATGTGATTTTAATAAAATTCCAAGATAATGCTTGTAAGTGAATACTGGATAGTAGAGAGACAACAGAAACACATCTTTTATAGTTACCATTCTTAACAGTAGATTTTATGACCCTCCATCACCCACAACAAACTACAGGCACATTTGTTTCTGGTTCTAATACCTTGCCTATGAGATTTGCCTTTCTGACGGTCCTGGGTTTTCCTGCTGAAGACCTTGTAGGCCTCAGTTTTCTGATACTGCTCCAGTTCCTTCATGTAACGCTCCTTATCTCTGTCTGCTTCATCAAGATAGCGCTAGGAAAGAAATGCACAATTATTTTCAAGAAAATGAGATCTTATTTAAATAAAATTAAATTACCGATTTGAAGAAAACAGAGGACAATTAGAACATGGAAAGAAAAGAATATAGCGAATATAACTTAAAAAAGAATCAGAAAAACAAGAGTTGTATGAATAGAATATAACCTCTCAATTAAAAAAGAAATAGGGTCATTACGAGTTTTTAGACTATTTATTGCCTTTTCTAACTTAATGAAGACAAGTTCTATTGAGATCATTCTTATAAAAAATTCATGAAGATGATTAGAGTTATTCTTCTAACCCTACAGACAGAACTACATGGCCACTAGAGTCGTCCTCCTAAGATCTGCATACCACATAGGCACACTTAAGTCTTCCCAGGGGAAGGAATAGAATATTACTTTGTTTCACTGTCTCCAGCCCATTTTGAGGGGATGATGTCATTTATCAGTTGGCCCTGTAAGAGCCAGAAGGTTGGAGCACTGAAGCTGGGAGACATAAAGAACATAAAAAGAATGACCTCATCCTATGGACCTAAAAATGGACTACTCTGAGAAAACCTGTATCTATATGCTTTGATTGCTTTGTGCTATTAATTATGAAGTTCATTGATCTACCAGGATTATTTTTTCAATGCTTTGCCCTTTTCATTCATCAAAAAAAAGTATAAGAAAGTATAAAAATACAGCTTCTAAATGAACAGAAAACAGACTCAGAAATTATGTGAAACACCTTGTCCCACATAATAGCCAGATGTAGGGCATACCCAACTGGACAAATCTGGTGCAATTTAGGCACCAAAATAATTAAATACAGTAATAAATTATAAACTAGTAGAAAAAAATTCATACTATTATTAATATGATTTATAATAGCCATAATACCAATGATTTGTTACCATGCCAATAATAATAGATAACACAGAAATACAATAAATGGGGGTAGGGGCCAAGTGTGGTGGCTCATGCCTGTAATCCCAACACATTGGGAGGCCGAGGTGGGTGGATCACTTGAGGTTGGGAGTTCATGTCCAGCCTGGCCAACATACTGAAACCCCATCTCTACTGAAAATACAAAAATTAGCTGGGCGTGGTGGCATGTGCCTGTAGTCCCATCCACCTGGGAAGCTGAAGACAGAGAATCACTTGATCCTGGGAGGCAGAGGTTACAGTAAGCCGAAATAGCACTACTGAACTGCAGCTTGGGCGAAAGAGCAAGACTCTGTCTAAAAAAATAAACCAACCAACCAATCAACCAACAAACAAGCAAATAAATAAACAGGGGTAGAGGTTGGGCATGGTGGCTTATATCTATAATCACAGGATGTTGGCAGGTTGAGGCAAGAGGAGGATTGCTTGAGCCCAGATGTCCAAGTCCAGCCTGGGCAATAAAATGAGACACTGTCTCTACAAAACATAAAATAATTAGCCAGGTTCGGTAGTGTATGCTACTAAGGAGGCTGAGGTGGGAGGGCTGCTTGAGCCCAGGAGGTCAAGGTTGCCGTAAGCTGAGATCTTGCTTAAGATTAGAATGCTGAAGGCTAACTGGTAAACCTGAAAAGAGTGCTGGACTTGGAAAACTCTTCACATTGTAACCATAATGATAAAGATTAAATCAGGCAAAAATAATCAATAGACGCTAAATCTAGGGGAAAATGTTGATGTAGAACAGGCTATTTGCATGTCTTATAAGTCTTCCCCTAGACCACTTATTAATGACAAAAGAATTTAAATAATATACCAGGTAAGCAAAATTAACATCACCAATGAGAAACAAAAGAACACTGTGTACCTGCACATGTGATATACTGGGTACATACCACTGCCTACGCAAGTAATCCTACCAAGAATGCATAACCTTAATCTAATCACAAGGAAACATCTGAAACAGACACAATGAGCAGTGTTCTGTCAAAAGTAAAAGAAGTGAGGAAAGCAGAAGGGAACTGTATTTTTAAAAAATATCAATGTTATAAAAGACAAAGACTGGAAACGTCCCAGTTTAAACTATAGAGACTAGACTACTAAACACAAAACCTAGACTGGAACCTGTACTGAAAGGAAAAAATGTTATAAAGAAATGACATTAGGCCAACATATGGATGACAGATTAAAGTATTGCTAATACAAAATTATGATATTCATAACTATACTACGGTTACGTAAGAAAATATTCTTAGAAATACACAGTGAAATATTCTGTGGGTAAAGGGCTACAATGTGTATAATTTATCCTCACATGACTAAAACAAAATTTTGTGTGTGTCTGGATGCACACATGCATGCATGTGTGTGTGTGTGTGTGTATGTGAAAGACTGAGCATGTAAAAGTATAAGAAAGACTCAGCATATTGTAAGTGCATATGCAAATGGAGAAATGGACTAAAATGTGTTAACACATGAATCTGGGCAAAGAGTGTTTGGATGTTCTTTGTACTATTTTTATGTTTTTGTAACTTTTTGTACATTTGGAATTATTTCCAAATAAAAAATTAAAAAAAAACAAAAACTAACACAAAAGCTTTGTTCTATGTAATAGTGGTTATCCCATGAGATAAACACTGTTTTTTTTGCATTTTTGTTTATATACTTCTGTATTTTCTGAAAAGAATCTAAATAATAAGCATGCATTTATTAATAAAGCAAAAAAAAAAAGAAAAGAATAACATAGTATGTACAGCACACTATCCTTTTCTATAGTGGTGCCAAAACAATGGATGACATTCACTGCTTTCTCCTAGCTTGCTACCACAAACACAGAGCTTCGAGTTGCAACTTAATCTGATCTCTTTGAAAATTTCTGAATTCAATTAATTCCCAGGAGAGTATTTCTCAATTTGGTCTTAGTGTCTGGAATCCTTTCTAAAAAGTGTAAGTCATAAAACAGTTTAAGACATAAAAGAAATATAGATATCTTTCAGATGCTGGGAATGCTGGGAACTTTTAACCCACAGCAACTCCCACAGTCATGACCATTACTCTGCTTTGATGGTATCCCAACCAGCTCATGGCTATCTTGTCCTTAATTCCCCTCAAATCTCTCTAACAAATGGATTCACTTCAGTTTGGCAATCAGGTTAGTTTCTGTCCTAGAGGGAAAGAATTCAAGTCACTCTTGCTTTATTTTCCATAATAGGTGAATTTGCCAGAACGCCAGTTAAAAAAATGCATTAAAGCAGCAACATTTTTTTCTTAAAAATCTTATGTGAACTGAAGAAATTGGTCAAGTAACTTTTTCTCATTTAATTCAAGACTTCATTTAACTCAGTGGAATATATTTTATTGATAGATTCTTTAATTTCTTAATATTGAACCACTTAAAAAAATCTTATGTGAACGCAGTGTATAAAAAGTGTGCTGCTTTGGTTGAGGGGAGTCCTAGACTCCGTTCTTGCTCACACCTTTCTAGCAAATAGTTTAAAAATCACTAAGCTAGAGAAAATTGCTATGATGGACCCTGTTATTCTGGTCTCCCAGGCACTGTGACAAAATTGCAGAATCAACTGTCCATCCTCTTTGCTTTTCTTATAGAAGTTATTTCTGAGATATAATAGAAACCAAACAAAAGGTCACGAATAAGAACAAGTACCTGTTTTTCCTCAGGAGGCAGTTTACTCCATTCATTGCCTAACATCCTTGTGATTTCTGGAAATGGGACTTCTGGTCTCTTTGCTCGAAGCTGTTCTCGACGCTCATTCATGAACCGAACATACCCTGTAAGGGGGGATTTGGGTGCATTGCTGTCTCGAAGAGGTTTCTTCCTCTTTCTTCCTTTGGACCAGCCTCCTCGTTTACTTCTTTGCTACAAAACAAAGCAAAATAAAAAACCAAAAACCAAACAACCACCACCTCCCCAAATACCCAACAACAACAAAAATAAACAACAAACAAAACAGGATTAAGAGTCGCAATTTGGCCCTGGATATTCAAAGCTCTCCATATCTGTTGTAGGTATTATACAAATGACAGCAGTGCAGTTTCTGAGCAACTCCAGATGTTTCACTTGCAAACTCTTTTATGTACCACACTACAAAATGTTGCACTAAAGGGCAATTTTTATGCTAATCTCAACGTATGCGAATAAGAGGTGCCATGATCACCCAACTTTGACTTTCATATGGATATGACTGTCCTGCAGACAACTGTCAGGTCCTGATTCCTGACAGGAGAGTATCCAAATGGGAAATACAACAGCACATGCAGCACTGTGTCAGAGAGGCAGACGTTGTCAGCAGATCAAAGTAAGATGGTGTCACATGCACCATGCAAAGGAAGAGACAAGTTGTAGCAGAGATTAAAAATAACTCATGATTAAAAATAATTCATGAGTTGCTCATTGATAACTTTCAAAGACTAGTTTGTTTACCATAGCAGATAGCATATGGAATATTAAATTAATATCTAAGTCTCAGAAACATTTCAGTAATATATCCAAATGAAGACTACTAGTCTTTGGCTTGACAATCTGTTCCTTTAGACGTATATTTTATTTTAATTTTTTTTTGAGATAGAGTTTCACTTGTCACCCAGGCTGGAGTGCAATGGCACAATCACTGCAATCTCTGCCTCCCAGGTTCAAGTGATTCTCCTGCCTCAGTCTTCCAAGTAGCTGGGATTACAGGCATGCACCACCACATTCAGCTAATTTTTGTATTTTTAGTAGACATTGGGTTTTGTCATGTTGGTCAGGTTGGTCTCGAACTCCTAACCTTAGGTGATCCACTTGCCTCAGCCTCCCAAAGTGCTGGGATTATAGGCGTGAGCCACTGCGCCTGGCCTAGATGTACATTTTATAGTTAGAGGTCTTTGTATGTTGAGTTACCAATTAAATCAAAAGACTGAATCATCTCTGAAAAAAAACTAAAGAAACAAAAAGGACTGAAGTACACTGATGTCTCACCACAGCATTTTTTCTTGGGCCCTTTCAATAAGATTTAAGGCACATCATATTTTTACTTTCTAATTTTACAAATACATACAGCCCTATCAGTTAATGTTTTATGGATACAAGAATTCTTATTTTAGACAAGAGAAAGATAAAGAAATAAACAGGAACAAAAACATCTAAATACTAATTGTAGTAATCTACTCTTCCAAATACATATAAAACGTATGATAATTCACCATTGGGCAAATGATGCATTTGGTATTAGTTTAAAAACAAAAAAAACAAAAAAAATCCTAGTTACACTGAAGCTACTGTGGACTGGCCAGGGTGGCTCACACCTGTAATCCCAGCACTTTGGAGGGCCAAGGCAGGTGTATCACTTGAGGTCAGGAGTTTGAGACCAGCCTGGCCAACATGGGGAAACCCCACCCCATTAAAAAATATAAAAATTGCCTGGGCATGATGGCATGCACCTATAATCCCAGCTACTTGGGAAGCTGCGGCAAGAGAAAAGCTTGAAGCAGGGAGGTGGAGGTTGCAAGTGAGCTGAAATCATGCCACTGCACTCTAGCCTGGGCAACAGAGTAAGACTCTACCTCAAAAAAAAAAGTTATTTGGATTTTAAGAGATATAAGAAGCTTTAAGCATTCATTATAATCTTTTAAAATGCCAACAGGATAGATGAAAAAATTAGCTGCTTTTTTTTTTGAGATGAAGTCTTGCTTTGTAGCTAGAGTGTAGTGGTGTGATCTCGGCTCACTGCAACCTCCGCCTCCTAGGTTCAATCGATTCTCCTGCCTCAGCCTCCCAAATAGCTGGAATTACAGGTGTGTGCCACTATACCTGGCTAACTTTTGTATTTTTTAGTAGAGATGGGATTTCACCATGTTGGCCAGGCTTGTCTTGAACTCCTGACCTCTGGTGATCTGCCCGCTTTGGCCTCTTAAAGTGTTAGGATTACAGGCAGAAAGCACGTGCCTAGCCAGCATTTTAAAAATAAGAAACAAGACAAAAATCAATAGTGGTATTCTTTTCGGCTAAAAAAAATAAAAATAAAAGAGTGCTTTAAAACATTGACAATGTAATCAGTTACTTGCAAGAAACACTGAAAGTCCAACCAGGACATGACTGCCCTGGCTCATATACCTTTGTGTGGGGTAGGGAAAGGTACCATGGGAGGGTAAAGGACTTGGTAAGTAGTATGAGGACTTTGGGCACAGAGGACTCCATGCAGCAGGACTTGGTAAGCAGAGTGTGGCCTTAAGCAAGGGCATGTACACTTCTCGTTAATTACTTACTAATGGTTAAATAATTCACTCACTCAACAAGTACTTGTTGATCATCTAATATGAGTTGGTATAAATTTCTTAGGGAACAGGGAAAAAAGAGGCTACCTGTCTGTGTCACTAAAATCGTTAATATTGTTTTGTATAAAACAAGAAATAGAAAACAGAAAATTTTACAGGTTATCAGCTTAAGAATGTAGGAAGGTCAGATGATGAGCACCTTGATCAACATACCTTCCTTGTGACTGTTTCTTCAGGAGTTTCAGAAGGCAGAACAGAAAGAGATACTTCAGCTTACCTCATCTTCATGCCTCTGTTCATTGCCTTCTGCTGCATTTGAAGACTCACTCGGAAGCAACTGACCTTGGGAGAGATCCTCCACAAATTCTGGATTGTTGGTGGATGATGTGGCACCACTACTGTATGGAACATCTGGGTGATTTAACCTGAATAGACGAAAGTATCAACAACACAAAAACTCAACCTATTTACCAAGGTTCTAGACAAATTTCCCTGCCAGCAAAAGAACATGCCAGTCCTTGAGTTAATTCTCCCAATAGTCTGTATAAATGAAAAAAATGTCTTCACAGAAGTTACAGAGTGTTTTAAAAAACTGGTTGCAGTGCTTGATTAAACCAGGTCAGTTCCATGAAGACATCTCCTACCAAAAACAACTACAATCTTTTTCCGAAAAGATGATCTCCCCTCAACAGTGCAGTGGTGTGACTTCATGTTTTACTTCTGAACATGCAATAGAATCTGATTTAAATGCTACCTTTCATGTATCTCCAAGGTAAAGGAAAAACACTATTAACGAAAAAAGTGAATAGGAATGGGGGTTGTAGAGGCAGTTTGCCAACTATCACAAAAGAGTTCTTAAAGGGTGTAAGAAAAATCTCTTAATGGTACATTTCATTGGCTATTTCTTCTTAGATTATAGCATTTACTGACAATCAGGTCATCTAAGAACAATGTTATTAAGTTCAGTAGGTTTAGGTATACATGTTAATAAATCAGAGAGATGTACTGATTTCCTGCTCCCACTACGTTCCAGATGAGTTAGCAAACCAGATCTCACCCTTCTGAAGAGTGAATACAAGAAGGTACAGATGATGGTAGGGTCTTAGATGGACTTACCTTATTACATGTGGACAAAGGAATAGAAGAAAAGGTAACATGTGCTAGTATTATTGTTTTTGTTTTTTGATTGGGGGAGGAGTTGGGAAGGCAAGAGTGGTAAAAAGATGGGTAATAGAGTAATATTTAGTCATTATTCTGAAAGAATGCACAAAAGGGTACAAAGATGGAAATAATGGGCAGTGCTAGATACTCTCTAGAAAGGCAGTGAGAAGAAAGAAAAGTCAGGATAGAACTCGGCTAAAGCTATATCGTTACAGGAGTGAGGTAGAAAAACCAAGAGAAGAGACTGAGAAGACATTAAGAGACCTGGAGAGAAGACTATTGCAGAGGCCAAGGAAGGAAGACTTTTGAGAAGGTAGCTAATCAAGTAAAAAGCTGCAGATGTTAAATAAGATAGGCCAAAAAGTATCTGCTATGAAGGTCACTGGCAATTTTAGGAAGTATAGTTTTAGTGGAATTAGGAAAATAAATACTAGATTACAGTGGACTGAGAAATAAATGAAAACAGGAAGCAGACTGCCCTGGGAATGAAAGAAATTATACTTTTCTGACCCTTTCTAGGAAACATAAATAATTTTAGCATGAGATTCCCACATTTTTGAGGTCCTAAAAAAGAGTATGTAAAAGAAGCTATGAAATCAATGCAGATCATTTTCTCTGAAAAGCGGTACCATCGAGATCCAGTGTGATCTCTGCAGTGCTGTTTTCTAAATATTTCAATCATTTTGGATGTGTTAAGCAACTTGTTCTTTCACTGTCATTCTCATTTCAACTGTGCCATCAGTTTTTAAGTTATTAATTCTTGTACATTCTTATTTAGTAAAATAAGAGAACTAGGTTTGGGAAAGAGTAGCAATCCCATGAATCCCTGACTTAAGTGGGCAGGAATGGTCAAAAGCATCACATGCCTTCTTGATGACATGTTGAAGACTAGGAAAAAAAAGGAGATCTTTTGTTACCATGAATAAACTATCCATGTTCCTAGCTAAAGACAACAACTCTTCTATTTGCACCCTTGATCTCACACCCTCTTGCCTACAAACCAAAGGGCAGATTTTCAGCAATTCTGTCCTTCCTGGCAACACCAATGCTTTTCTCTCCATAGGATCAGCCTAATCAGCATATACGTATATTAATTCTCTTAGCACGAAACTAAATGAAAAGAAAAAAAACTCAATCCAACTTCCAGTTGAGGTCCCAATTTTTCTTCTTTCCTTTATAGCAAAACCCCTGGAAAGAACTTGTTTATATGTATTGACTTAAATTTCTCTCCTTGCTTAAACCCACTTCAAGGGAGATATGTGCTTATAAGTCTTGTCAAAGCCACCAATGACCCCCATGCTAAATCCAGTGTCATTTCTCAGCCACCATCTTACCTGATGTACCAGAAGTATCTGATACAGTTGATTTTTTTCCTCCCTTGAAATATCTTTTTTTTTCTCACTTGGGTTCCAGGACCCCTCACTCCTCTGGCTTTTCTGTTACCTTTCTAGCAACTCACTTTAGACTCTGTTGACCCTTCCTGTTCTGTCCACCTTTCTTTTTTTTTTTTTGAGACAGAGTCTTGCTCTGTCACCCAGGCTGGAGTGCAGTGGCACAATCACAGCTGACTGCAACCTCCGTCTCCTGGGTTGAAGTGATTCTCCTGTTTCAGCCTCCTGAGTCGTTGGGATTATAGGTACATGCCACCATACCTGGCTAATTTTTGTATTTTTAGTAGAGATGGGGTTTCACTCTGTTGGCCAGGCTGGTCTCAAACTCCTGACCTCAGGTGATCCACCCACCTCAGTCTCCTAAAGTGCTGGAATTACAGGTGTGAGCCACTGCACCTGGTCTCTATCTGACTTTTAAATGCTGGTGTATCCCAGAGTTCAGGATTTAGAGCTCTTCTTTCTTCCATCTATAGAGTGCTCATTTCTTTGGTGATCTCATTCAGTCTCATGGCTTTAAAGGTCAGTTATGCTGGTAAGTCCCAACTTTCTCTGTCTAGCCTAAACTTCCCCTAAAAGCAGGACCTGATATCAAACTGCCTATTTGACATCTCCACTTAGATATCTAATAAGCATCTCTAATTTAAAATTTCCCTCCTACACTTGTTTGGTTTTCCCCTTCTAAGCTAATGGCAACTTCACCCCTCCAGTTGCTTACGCCAAAACTTTGAGTAGTTTTTGACTGCTTTTTTTCTCCCTTCTCACATTGCTTACCTGGTCTTTCGGGCAAATCATGTTTGGTATAACTTCAAAATATATCTAAATTCTATACTTCTCACCACCCCTCATTCCCATTATCTTTGAAACACAGTCCAATGAGGTTTTTATCCTTACTATTCCACCAAAAACACCTCGCGAAAGTCACCACATGATGGTTCTTCAGGCCATCATTTGTCTCCTGAATTATTTTAAGAGCCTCCTAACTGGTGTCCTTGTTCCAGCCCCGGCTCCCTTCACTCTATCCTCAATACAACAGAGGGAGTTTATTAAACAGTAAGTCAGATCATATCTTTCTTTTTGAAACCCTCCAATGCTTTCCCACTTCATTCAGAGTAAAAGTTAAAGGGTTTATTTTGATCTGTAAATAATATTTCGAACCCTATGATCTAGTTTCTTCTTACCCAAAGTATGGGCCTCATACGAGCAGAACTGGCATTCTCTGGGAGCTTGTTAGACATGTAGACTCTCTGATCCTAAGTCAGATTTGCTAAATCAGAATCTGCATTTTCATCATCTGTCTAGGCAATTCGTATGTTTGAGAGGAACTACTGCCTCTCCTGCAGCTATGTGCTGCTCTAGTCACACTGGCCTCTTGGCTATTTTGATAAGATGGAAACTCTCCTGCCTCAGGGCTTTTGCACCTACTGCTCCCATAATCTTCCACAGAAAACTGCATGCTAGTTGCCTTATTTTCTTCAGGTCTTTATTCAAGTCACTTTCTCATTAAACACTCTCTGACCCATCCTGTCTAAAACTACATCCCCAACCCCTTCCTATACCTTTTCTCCACTTTTTAAAATTTATCCTGTTTATTGTCTGACTCAACAGTAGAATTTAAACTTTAAAGGGCTAGGACTTTTATCTGTTTTGATCAATGCTTTATATCTAATGCCTGGAACAATGGCACACAGTAGACACTAGAAAGTTTTTATTGAATGAATAAGTAACTAAGCAGCCTTTAAAATAGTCTTGGAGAACATTTTCATCTGAGTAGTGAGGTCAAAAGGCAGATATTAATGAAGTGAGAAATAAATGTGAGGGAACGAAACAGAATTATAAAGTTTAGTCTATTTTTTAAAAAGCCCTAAAGAATATTAAAATAATTCATCTTAGGGATTAGCTAGCACTTTATTAGTGAACACATTTTCTCTTTGGCAAATATTTTCTAACTATCTAGAAAAGATAAAAATCCAAGTGGAACAGAGATTTTCAAGAAAAGAGGTGGACTACTGTTATTAACCTTTTTCTATATTTCTTTACATATTTGTCCAGAGATTCCATGGAAGGAGAAGGGGGTGGAGTGGGAAAAGGAACAGAAGTCAGCTAAAGTTCCTAAGCATCTGGAATAAAAAACCATATTAAAAAAATCTGATCTTTAGGAAAAGACTATTTTAATATCTGTGGCAATTTGAACAGAAAATGCATTTTTTTGTAGAGCTAGCTTTACGGCAGGTATTTCCTTAATGGTGACTATATAATTTCCTTAACTGGAGTCACCAATGTTTGCTAAATCCCACATATTGTTGTACCAGTTCAGAAAACCCGGAGCACTGCACAAGATAATTGAATGCAGATTATAAAGTGGTTTATGATGGCTGTCACTCTCTTTTCAAAGTGAAACAAATGCACCCTCTATTCTTATCATATCAAACTGCCTCTTTAGGACCTCTTCTTTGGTTAGAAGCTTTGTTTTGATGCCTATGGAGCGGTCCAATGTCCCCAAACATGTGCTTACCCAGTGGTAGCCAGATCATTACTCTCCTTGGAGCCATCTTCATCTGCAAAAAGGGGCGGTAGAGTGGAACTAGTCATCAAGTTTTCCATCCCTCTGAAAGGAAGAGAGAATTTAAAAACAAAATTAATGGCTTAATTACTTCCAGTTCAAGTTCCACTAATTTAGAAGCCAGCCTTCCTGAACTTTATCATTTAAACAACAGAATAGAAACTGACCTACATATTTATTTCCTTGACTTGGACACATCAATTTAAACTGTATGGTGAATGGGCCTTTTAACCTTGGTCTTATCAACTGACCAGACTGAAAACAAGTTAGGTTTTAACAATTGGGATGTGGTTTAGAAAATTCCTTTTTATTTATCCAGAGTATCTTCAAAAGCATTCTTCATTTCCTGTAGAAACTGTTAAGCAGAGTAACTCAGAAGCACTGCCACTCTGAGCAAGTTATTTAACCTCTTTGAGCTACAATTTCACCATCTTAGACAAAGACAAAATTGCTGACTTAACCCAAAGGGTTATTGTGAGGGATTAAAATGAAAGTGCTTCATAAACAGAGAAAGGCTAAGGTAGTAAGTGCACTGAGTATTATATAAAGAAAAGTATTGTTATTACAACATTACCAGTTCTCAGTCCCAGATGAATCATCTGTAGATTAAATGATGGCAAATTGAGCCCTCCAAAAGGAAATATGCAAAGGAAGTACAGGATGGAAGGCATGCTGATGTGGTCCTGAGTCAAAGAAACCACACTTCCAGGTCAGAAATATGCTCCACATACCATCATAACCAAAAGCTGAAATAGCATGCACCTGAGTACAGGAAACAGCTAAGCTTAATTGAAGAAAACAAACAAATCACAAGAACTGAAGTTATCAGACTGAAAGGATAAAAGGACAATGTGACAAAGAGAATAATTTCATTTAGCATATCACTATGAAAAACAATTTTTGCCTTTCAAGGCTTACCACCAAGGGCGTCACCCCATAGAGCTAAAAGCAGCAACTTTCCATTCATCATGAAAGGAATATTCAAACAAAACATTCAGTAGTGACCCCAAACATCAGCCACTTACGTAGGACTGCAAAGCACTCAAGAAAAAGAGTGATTCAATCAACTGGGAGAATTGAGAAGCAAATTAGGAGAATTCACTTAGGAGCTTCCTCAGCAGTTATTTCAGGTGTTGCTGCTAAGGAGGCCTAGTAAAACAGCAAGTAAAAGGAAAGCGTAGCAGCAGCAAACCGGAGCCAGGATCATTCCAGAGGTGGAAATATGAAGAAAATGCTGACGACACAACTACCACATTCTCCATGTTCAATGGAATAATTCATTTCCAAAAGATAACACTGATGTTTTATTCCTTATTCTTACTTATTCTCACTTCCAAGTTTGTTATTTAGCAGGCCAATTTCCATAAATAGCTTGATGGGAAAAACATCTCTGTATATACATTACCCAGTACAGTGGGTAAAGCATGCAAGGTAGAGAGGAACTTCTCACTCAACCAGAGTATGCACTTTATTCTACTGCAGGAATGCTTATTACCTCTTTTCAGTTCCTTCAACTTAAGGTGTTTACAAGTGCAACAGCTCTAATAAATACCACAAAATTCCATTCTACATGTTTTACTCAATAACCCTGACTCAAGTGTACTTAAGTTTTAATTCACATTATATAAAGACCAGATTAGAGTCTGGGCTTTCAGGGCTACTAACAGCGCCTCACACCATTGCCAATGTTCATTTCACCAAAATAAAACTATAATGCCTGTTAGATACCATACAGACTAACCACAGTGAGCGAACATTAAAATGGCCAGGTATATACCTAAAGGAACTCACTTGACTGGCTTATTATTATTTTTTGACACAGAGTCTCGCTCTGTTGCCCATGCCTCCCGGGTTCAGGTGATTCTTGTGCCTCAGTCTCCCGCGTAGCTGGGATTACAGGTATATGCCACCATGCCCAGCTAATTTTTGCATTTTTAGCACAGTCAGGGTTTTACTATATTGTCCAGGTTGGTCTTGAACTCCTAGCCTCAAGTGATCTGCCCACTTCAGCCTCCCAAAGTGCTACTAGGATTACAGCCATGAGCCACCCTGCCCAGTCCCTGACTGGCTTCTTTCTAAAAGTATCCCTAAAAGTCAACTGGCTTCTTTCTAAAAGTATCCCTAGAAGTCAATGCCCTTTCAAGAACCTTGAGATTCAGCATATAAAGCTCTTGGCATGCTCCCATGCCTCAAAAGAAGATATATTATCTGGTGAGGGACAAATGAAGTGTCCTTTCATTCACTATGCCAACATGACCCTGTTAAGAGTGTCTTCCAGATATCTTTAGTCATTTCTGAAATGTGGGGAGGCAGCTGGATAACATAACCTTAACAACATATAAACAGATCATATAAACAAAGGAAGTTCAGAGAACACACATTTTTTTCCTTTTTATTTCCCCTCTCTTAAGTCTGTTGTACTCAAACCCATATGGTTTCAGATATATTTTCTCAGTGATTAAGTAGTCAGGTCCCTAAGAAATGAGTAATAAAGTGGGTGGAAGGTTAAAGAGCCAAGATCAACAAAAGAAGGAAATGAAGAAAAGTGCAGTGAAACCCAAAGGCCTCTAAACTAGTCCAGTAAGGTGGAAAATACAATGATTCCCCAGAATATGTCTGGGATACTGTGAGAATGTGTTTCATGTGATCCACGAGGGAGTGATTCAAATGGAATCATGGCTACCAAGCAAGCCACTGATTGCCAAAAGCCTTCCACATGCAGCATCTGTGCCCAGGGATGTCCCAGTCTGGGAATCACACCAAACTTTGAAATTTTAGGCAAAGCACTTAAGAAATGTAATGAATGCTGCTTTAGAAGGGGAAAGAAGAGAAATTTGTACAAAGGGAAACCAATATGTAAGTTTGGCTCTTCACTGCACTTTATATAAACAGGTCTATCATGCAGATGTTTCCCAGTAGAGGGGATTTATCCAGTGAAGGCTTCTACCAGGAAGCCTCACAAAAATGGCATTACTTTGCCACTTACACTTTGAACCAGGGTCTGGACCTGAGTTTTGGAAATCCCAAAATTCCCTCTAACACTCACCACTCACTGAAAAAAACTGATACATAAAAGAGTGCCAATTTAAAATATTTTAATGATGATTATAAAGATTATAATGAGACTTATATTAAGCATACTAGATACTTATTGACCAGTGAACACATTCTCTCTCTGTAGTCCTCTAGTAGACCAGATCATAATCAGAACATTGCTATGGTCAATATATGGCCAGAACGAAGGAAATTAACTTAAGAAATGTTCTCAGGTAGATTGTCCTAGTAATCTTTCTTAATAATAGGGATGATCGCACCAACGTGACTATGTTATTCCAAATGTGTTGGACAGTGTTGGAAGCTTATCTGTACTTCTGGTTTCTGGGGCTGGCTCTTTTCAAGTGCCCTTTCTTACTTTACACACGCTACCCTCACTTCCCTAAGTCCTTTCATAGAGATGTAGCATATTCCTTCCCCGCCACCCTCTCTTCCAACCACATACCTCAGAATTGAGAGGTGGGATTCTGCCCATCTCATTTTCCATACAACAGCCTTTATGCAAAACCCTTGGTTCCTTTAAAATGTCAGGTTACTTGGTTATATCAACCTCATACCCAAAAATCTCTTACCACCATCTCCTGTCATTTCAGCTCTCTTAATTACTCCTATTACAACTGACCTTTAACCATACAAACCTCTATTCGTTGACCCTTGTCCAGCTTAGATTCCATGGCTACATTGCAAAGAATCTTTTGCCAACACTCCATTCCCTTGCACTACAACTTTCTATACACCAGAAGTAGATCAACTCTGAGTTTTGGCTCAAGATGGTGGAGGAAAAAAGTAACAAAGACTATTACTATAAATGTATGGTATCCAATCACAACTGGGCCCTCAATGCTCTTAGTAGTCACTTGACATGCTCTTAGGGTATTTCAACCAAACTCATCCAAACCCTCCAACTCAGTCAGCAACCTCTTCTCACATTCCTCAAACCCAACTCACACCGAAAAGCATATTAAGTTGCTTTTTTTTGAAGATATAATTGATATGCCATGAAGTTCACCCCTTTACTGCATACAATTCAGTGGTTTTAAACATATTTACAAGGTTGTGCCACCAACACCACAATCAATTTTAGAACATTTTCATCACCCCAAAAACAAACACAATATCCTTTAGCAGACAATCCTCATTCTCCCTTCCTCCTAGCCCTCCTAACCCTGGGCAACCACTAATCTACTTTCTGTTTTTTTTTTTTTTAAGAGATAGGGTCCTGCTCTGTCACCCAGGCTGGTGTGCAGTGGCACAATCATAGCTCACTGCAGTCTCAAACTGGCTCAAGTAATTGCTTTGCCTCACACCTGAGTAGCTAGGACCACAGGCTTGTGCCACCACACCTGGCTAATTTTTAAATTTCCTTGTAGAGATAGGGTTTCACTATGTTGCCCAGGCTGTCTTGAACTCCTGGACTCAAGAAATTCTCCTGTCTCAGCCTCCCGAAGTGTTAGGATTATATAGGCGTGAGCCATAATGCCCGCCTACTTTCTGTTTTTATAAATGTACCTATTCTGTTATTTCATACAATATGTGGTCTTTTGTGTATGGCTACTCTCAGAATAAAGTTTTCAATGTTGTAGCATGTATCGAGATTTTATTCCTTTTTATGGATGAATAATATTACACTGCATGGCTACTGAACATTTTCTTGGTCCACGTATCAGTTGATAGACTTGGGTTGTTTCTACTTTTTGGCTATTATGAATGCTGCTGCTTATGAATATTTGTGTATAAATTTTTGTGTGGACATGTTTTCAATTCTCTTGGGCATATACCTAAGAGTGGATTTGCTAGAACATCTGGTACCACCATGTTTAATATTTTGAGGAAAAATAAAACTTTTTTTTTTGAGATGGAGTCTCTGTCGCCCCGGCTGGAGTGCAGGGGTGCGATCTCAGCTCACTGTAACCTCCACCTCCCAGGTTCAAACAATTCTCTTGCCTCAGCCTCTCGAGTAGCTAGGATTACAGGTGCACACGCCACACCTGGCTAATTTTTCATATTTTTTTAAGAAAAGACGGGGTTTCACCATGTTGCCCAGGGTGGTCATGAACTCCTGAGCTCAGGCAATCCATCTGCCTCAGCCTTCCAAAGTGCTGGGATTACAGGCGTGAGCCACCGCACCGGGCCTCAAACTGTTTTTTAAAGTACCTCTACCATTTTACATTCACACTAGTAATGTATTAGGGTTCCAATTTCTCCACATCCTCAGCACACTTGTTATTGTCTTTTTTATTAGACTCATCCTTGTAGATGTGAAGTGGTATCTCGTTGTGATTTTGGTTTGCATTTTCCTAATAAGTAATGATATTAAGCATCTTTTCTTATGCATATTGTGCATTTGTGTATCTTTTTTTGAGAACTGTTTATTCAAATTCTTTGCCCATTTTTTTGTTTGTTTGTTTTTTAAATAGAATATTCTGTTCTCCATGCTGGAGTGCGCTGGTGTGATCTTGGCTCACTGCAACCTCTACCTCCTGGGTTCAAGTGATTCTTGTACCTCAGCCTCCTGAGTGGTAGCTGGGATTACAGGCATGCACCACTATGCCCAACTAATGTTTGTCTTTTTAGTAGAGACGGGGTTTCACCATGTTGGCAATGCTGGTCTCAAAACTCCTGGCCTCAAGAGATCCACCCACCTCAGCCTCCCGAAGTGCTGAGATTACAGGCATGAGCCACCATACCAGCCTCCTTTGCCCATTTTAAAAATTCAGTTAAAAGTGTACTTTTATTGCAGAATTGAAAGAGTTCTTTTTATATTGTAGATACTACGCACATCAGATATACTATTTGCAAATATTTTCTCTCATTCTCTGGATTGTTGTTTCACTTTCTTGATAGTGTTCTTTGAAGCACAAATGTTCCTAACTTTGAAGTATAAATTATCTGTTTTTTCTTTGGTTGCTTGTGCTTTAGGTGTCATATTTAAGAAACTACTGCTTAGTCAAAAGTTGTGAAGACTTACCCTTATGTGTTCTTCTAAGAGCTTTATTTTTTTAATTTAATTTTTATTTTTTTGAGACAGAGTTTCACTCGTTACCCAGGCTGGAGTGCAATGGCGCGATCTCAGCTCACCGCAACCTCCGCCTCCTGGGTTCAGGCAATTCTCCTGCCTCAGCCTCCCAAGGAGCTGGGATTACAGGCACGCGCCACCATGCACAGCTAATTTTTTGTATTTTTAGTAGAGACGGGGTTTCACCATGTCGACCAGGATGGTCTCGATATCTTGACCTCGTGATCCACCCGCCTCGGCCTCCTAAAGTGCTGGGATTACAGGCTTGAGCCACCGCGCCCGGCCCAGAGCTTTATAATTTTAGCTCTTACATTAACGTCTTTGATTCATTCTGAGAAAATGCACATATTCTCTGACCTTTACATCTCTGCAACTGCTATTTGTTGTCTTTCATTGGAATACTTCCTAGTACCCCAGGTCTCTCTTGTCCAGCCAATTATACTTTCTTAACCTTTGTATCTCACCATAGATGTGTCTTCTTTCAGCATGTGTTATTGGATCAATCAAGAATGTAGTAGATGCCCCTTGTATGCTATCAGAGCATTCTGTACTAAATGCCCATCAGAATACTTGACTCACTGTACTACACTTGCCTTTTCTAGCCCTTAGTTATATGTTTTGTTAGGTTATGAACAGTGCCTTATTTACCTTTAAATTTCCCCCAGCCTGGGTTTGTGCATATCATGGGCATTTGTTAAATATACATTTGATGAGCAAAGACAATTACGTATCTCACAGCTTTATCATACTACTATATGGCCAGACTTAGCTGAAAGCCACACTTCACCTCCCATCTGAGGGAGGCTCCTTGTTCAATTCGTATTTATTTGCAGCTCAAGCAGGTACTTTTGCAGATTATGTCTTATATTTTAAATGAATTAATTCTGAAACTGGGGAACACTCAGTACATTCTCTAAACGTTTCCTCATATATGCATTTTCTTTTATTATTTGTAAGGAGTGAGAGTATCTTCAAAACAATGGAGTCAGTGTTCATGTCAACTTTAGTGAATATGGCTGATTGATATATATTCTGTATTAGAATTTTCAACTTTCCATTTATGTTAGATATTCATGTCTAAGTATTGAATCTTTAACATCAACTTTGATGAGTATTTACTCAAGTGACTTCAATCTCTTACCCAGTAAAAAAGGGAAAACTAACAAATGTGCCTGCTTGTTCATTTACCCAAACGCTGATTGAAATTAACCAAATACTAGGCACTATACTAGGGCCAGAGATTTAAATATTAGTAGTATGTTGTCTACATGAATCCTGCCCTCAAGGTATAATTCACTTTCAGTAGATGGGAAATAATCATTAAAAACCATGCTAAGTGCAATACGAATGTACACAAATACTACGATAGGAAAAAGCTTCCTGAAAGTGCTTTACAAAGTAGAGTCTATAAACTGGAAGCCCACAGGCCAAATTCAACATACAGATTTTTTGGGGGTCTGCAATGTATTTTTAAAATATTTGAGTAAGTTGCCAATATATAAAAAGAGGCAGTTATAAGACAAATCAGTATCTTCGAATTCCTTTATTTACAAAATCTGCCCTAACTAGCCTATATCCAACAAGGGCAACATTTGGCTGGTACTGGGTAACAGCTACCTCTCACACAGTCTCCACTCTGCTCACTTCACTCATTTACATTACCTGTGTTGTTTTATACACATATAAGACTGGGATGTCTTCTAAGAATAGGAGTAGTAGTAGGTCAAGCAAAAAGGAATGGATGGGGACAGAACACTCTAAGCAGAAAGAGAAGGAAGAGACTTTTGTGAAAGACTCTTCGGTAAGGCAAGTCTTCTCAGTGAGTCTCCAGAACCTTTCCCCACAACTGTTTTTGCTTTTAGTCAAAGTTTTCTTTTCACTTCTTTATACTGCCTAAAAATTTCATCAACTAGAGAGCGATTCTACTGCCTTACTAGCAATCTCTTTGAAAGCAAAAATCCAGAAGTTCAACCAAATAGACTTGCCAATATCAGAGATCCAGCTGGATAGAAGGAAGTAAAGAAGTTCACTCAGCCAACACAATTAGCTGCTGATTAACTGGAAAAGTCTGGAAGACTCAGAAAAAAAAAAGCACTTACTTTAAATATTTTAATTTAAAATATTATTAATATTTTTCCATTCATCAATCTTTTTATGTAGGTCCAAAGCCTTTCCTTTGCGTATACATCCACTAACTGGAGTCCTATAATGTTGCATTTTCCATATCCAGAATGTTCGGCCTATAATTTCTAGTGTCAGATTCTTTTGAATATAACAAGAACTTAAAAAGCAACTTGAGTACAGGATCTTTCTAGGAGTCTTTTTCCTATAATATTTTACAATTCAATTATGATAATCCATCATATCATTTGGCTAAAAAGTCACATGAC
The DNA here is from genome assembly GCF_049354715.1 of Callithrix jacchus. NCBI lineage: Eukaryota > Metazoa > Chordata > Mammalia > Primates > Cebidae > Callithrix > Callithrix jacchus. Next base: position 23,541,242 of record NC_133509.1, read on the forward strand.
CACATCAACAGATGCAGAAAAAGCATTTGACAAAAATCAATACCCATTCATAAAAAAACAAAACAAAACAAAACAAAAACAAATGAGCACAGTAGGAAAAGGGAACTTTCTCATTTTGATGAAGAATCTCTACAAAAAACCTCTAGCTAACATCATACTTAATGGCAAGAAATTAAAAGCTTTCCTATTAAGATCAGGAACAAGGCAAGGATGTCCCCTCTTACCACTGCTTTTCAACATTGTACTGGAAGTACTAGCTAATCCAGTAAGATATGAAAAGGAAATAAAAGGCTGGGCATGGTGGCTCACACCATAATCTCTGCACTTTCGGGGGCCGAGGTGGGCAGATCACCTCTGAGGTCAAGAGATCGAGAACAGCCTGACCAACATGATGAAACTTTGTCTCTACTAAAAATACAAAAAATTAGCCAGGCGTGGTGGTGGGTGCCTGTAATCCCAGCTACTCGGGAGGCTGAGACAGAAGAATCGCTTGAACCAGGGAGGTAGAGGTTGCAGTGAGCTGAGATAATGCCACTGCACTCCAGCCTGGGTAACAAGAGCAAAAACTCTGTCTCAAAAAAAAAAAAAAAAAAAAAAAGGAAAGAATAATAAGTATACAGATTGGAAAGGAAGAAATAAAACTCTCTTTGCTTGCAAATTACATGAGTGTGTATGGAGAAAATTGGAAAGAACTGGCAAAAAAAAAAAAAAAAAAGAAAAAGAAAAAACTTTCTAGAACTAATAAGCAATTAGAGCAAGGTTGCAGGATAAAAGTTTGATGTACAAACATCAACTGCTTTCCTATATACCAGCAATGAACAAGTGAAATTTGAAATTAAAAACATATTACCATTAGCACTCCCCAAAATGAAATACTTAGTTATATATAAACTAACAAAATATATGTAAGATCTCTATGAGGAAAACTACAAAACTCTGTTGAAAAAGATCAAAGAACTAAGTAAGTGGAGGTATTCCATGCTGATGGATAGGAAGACTCAATATTGTCAAGATGTCAGTTCTCATGAGTTTAATCTATCAGTTCTAGGCAATACCAATTCAGTGCAATACCAATCAAAATCCCAGCAAGTTATTTTGTGGCTACTGATAAACAGATGCTAAAGTTTATATGGAGCAACATAAGACTCAGCACAGTCAATTTGATATTGAAGAAGAGCAAAGCTGGAGGACTGACACCACTTGACTTGCCGTGAAGCTACTCAACCAAATTGAGACAATGTAGTGTCAGTGAAAGAATATGTAAATAGATTAATAGAACAGAACAGAGAGCCCAGAAGTAGACCCACATATAAACAGGCAACTGATCTTTGAGAAAGGAGCAAATACAAAGGCAATACAATTGAGCAAAGATGGTCTTTTCAACAAATGGTGCTGGAACAACTGGATATCTATCTACAAAAAAAAAAATTTAGACACAGACCTTACCCCCTTCACAGAAATTAACTAAAAATGTATCACAGATCTAAATGTTAACCACAAAACTATAAAATCCTAGATGATAACATAATAATATAGGAGATAACTTAGACGACCCTGGACATGTCAGTTATTTTAGATATGACAACAAAGGAACAATCCATGAAAGAAATCATTGATCAATTAGACTTCATTAAAATTTTAAAAATGTTGCTGTGAGAAAGATAACATCAAAAAATGAAAAGCCACATACTGAGAGAAAATATTTGCAAAAGACATATCTGATAAAGAATTGTTATCCAAAATGTACAAAGTATGCTTAAAACTAGACAAAAAAATGAATAACCCAAATAATGGGCCAAAGACCTGAACAGACTTCATCAAAGAAAATATACAGATAGTTGGGCTGGGTGTGGTGGCTCATGCCTGTAGTTCCAACACTTTGGGAGGTGGAAGTGAGGGAGCCTAGGGTTCAGGCAGTGCCCAAGAGCTTGAGACCAGCCTGGGCAACATGGCAAAATTCCACCCCTACAAAAAAATAGAAAAATTAGCCAGGCATGGTGGCATGCATCTGTAGTCCCAGCTACTGGGAGACTGAGGTGAGAGGATCACTTAAGCCTAGGAGGTTGGGAGGCTGATGCTGCAGCGAGCCATGATTGTGCTACTGCACTTTAGCCTGGGTGACAGAGTGAGATACTGTCACAAAAAAAGGGAAGATGTACAGATAGTACTTAGGCATATGAAAAGATGTTAAACATCATATGTCATTAGGTATAGTTGTCTCTTAATATCCATGTGGGATTAATTCCAGGTCTCCTGTGTATACCAAAATTTGTAGATGCTCAAGTTCCACAACTGGCCCTGCAGAACCCATGACTACAAAAAGTCAGCCCTGTACCCACAGGTTCTGTGGCTCCTGAATACTATGTTTCCACCCTGAACTGACTGAATCTGTGGATGCATAACCCAAGGATAGATACATAAGGCCAAATATAACTGCAAATTAAAACAATAATGAGCTACCACTACACACCTATTAGCATGGCCAAAATCTCAAACACTGACATGACTAAATGCTGACAAGGATGTGCAGCAACAGGAACTCTCCTTCATTGTGTGGGAATACAAAACAGTACAGACATTTCAAAAGATAGTTTGGCAGTTTCTTACAAAATTAAACATACTCTTGCCATACAATGCAGCAACTGCACTTCTCAGTTTAGTATTTACCCAAATGAATGGAAAACTTACGTCCACAAAAATCCCTGTACACAGATGTTCACAGCAGCTTTATTCATGATTGGCAAAACTTGGGCATAACCAAGATGTCCTTCAGTAGGTGAGTGGCTAAACTGTGATACATTCAGATAATAGAATATTATTCAGTGCTAAAAAAAAATGAGTTATGAAGCCATGAAAAGACATGGAGGAAACTTAGTTCATACCACTAAGTGAAAGAAGTCAATATGAAAGGGCTCTTGAAATTGAGCATCCCTAATCTGAAAATCAAATTCAAAATGCTCCAAAATCTGAACTTCCCTGAGTTTCCACTTGATGACCCAAGAGGAAATTAAAACAATGATGAGCTATCACTACACACCTATTGGAATGCCCTAAATCCCAAACACTGATACCACCAAATGCTGACAAGGATGTGGAACAAGAACTCTCCTTCACAGTATGAAAATATAAAATACAAAAATTCCACATGGGACTTCACATAATGGGTCACAATCAAAACACTGGCACTTGATACTCAGCTTATTCAACTTGCCATTGTTTGTTGTTGGTTAACAACTGGCACAAGTGCACTGGTGATGCTACTGTGCTGCTTATCCTGAACACATTATTTTTTCACTGTATTAATGATATTTCACTATATTAATGATGATTTGACTTCCTGGATAAGGCAAAACTATGGGGACAGTAAAAAGATCAGTGGTTGCCAGGGGAGTAGGATAAATAGGTGGGAACATGGATTTTCAGGGCAGTGAAACGTTCTACATGACACAATGGTGGATACATGTCACTATAAATCTGTCAAAACTCAGACTGTCCAACACCAAGAGTGATGGACACTGTGTAAACCCTGGTGATGAAGTGTCAATATAGGTTCACTGATTGTGACAAATGTAGCATTCTGGTGCTGGTGATATTGATAGTTGGGGAGGCTGTGTGTTTGGGGGAGACAGGGAATATATGGGAAGTCTCTGTACTTGTTGCTCATTTTTGTTGTGAATCTAAAAGTGCTCTAAACTATAACATTCATTCATTTAAAAATTACCATACTATATATTTAGAATATTATAATTATATAATTTATTATGCCAGAGAACTGGTATAAAGAGGTTCGGGAATAAACACAACTGATTTTGATATGCATACAATTTAACTGGAGAAAAGAAAAGAAGCTTACTAGAGAGTAGCCTACCAGCTGTGAATGTTTAGCTAAAAGCAATCAGTAGGCTGTGGATATTAATCAATATGTTTTACAGCAGGAATGAGAACACTGGCTAATCTTGCCAGGCAGTTAGCTGGGGTTCAGTTAAGTGAAATTCAGTTAACTCTTTCACCATAGGTTTTAACACAGGAGATGAGAGGGAAAAGATAAGGAGAGAGAAGAGGTAATTGGGAGTAATTAAGTACTTAGGTTTTGAGGGAGGGTTTGGGTAAGAACCCTATTAGGGTCTAAACATAGGCCTAGGCTGCTTCAAGAGAAAGGCATAAGGAGGGGTGTGTTTGGCTGGGCACTGGGTGGCGGGGGGAAGGTGGCGGACAGAAAATATGGCACTCTAGACCTAAAATTGATATTAAAAATGTTGGTAGGATACTACAGGAACAAAACTATCCATTCAACAAATATTATCTACCATCCTAGGCATTTTCTATGCATTGGGAATACAGTAGCCATCAAAATAGGCCAAGATCCTTGTCCTCATAGAGCTCACAGTGTACTGAACAGACAAACAACAAGATAAAATAAGTAAAATGATACACAGTAAGAAGTATCAAGAGGAAAAGAGGTTAGGAACAGTTCAAGGTAAGCAGGTGTCTGCAATTTTATATACAAAGGCCATGAAAGGCTTCACTGAGATACTCTTTGGGGAAAGACCTGAAGCATGAAAGACAGAACTATGCCTGCAGGTGGGGAAAGACTGGCCCTAGCAGAAGAAACAGCTAGTGCAAAGGAGTTCAACTGGTGTGACTAAGGAGGTGGCAAATGTGGCTGGACTGAACTAGTAGCAAAAGGAGATGAGGTCTGAAAGCTAACTGGGGCTACTGGAAGGTTTTGAGCACATAAGGCATAAAATCTTACATGTTTATAGGATCATTCTGGCTGCTACTTTGAGAACAGACTGAATGAAGTCGGAGAGGGAAAAGGGGGAAGTAAGAAAATCACTTGGGAAGCAACTGCAACAAAACAGCTGAAAGAATTAGATCAGAATGATAGTAATGGAGATGGTGAGAAGTGGTCAGATTCTTGATATATTTTGAAGGTAAAGCTAATTTCTAAGTTCAAAATAACTGGAAAAAAACATCAGGACTACAATCTACAAACTGTGGCCTGCATATACTTTAACCATAGTCTTATAATCAGTTTAATAAAAAACAGTAAGTTGTACTAACAATATACTATTTGCAAATTTTCTGAAGCTAAATATCATGGGTTTTTTGGCCACAAAAGAAATAATCCAGCCTCCGTGTAATGCAAATGCCTACAGATTTTATATTTCAACCAATGTTTGTTGATCACTTTCATTATGTGACCAAGATTGTGTTTGGTGTCAAGTGATGTGTAGCTCTGCTTTACAGAAATTTACAGTCTGTTATCTTCCTTGTGGAGACACGGTTCTTGGAAAATAAAAAGTGGGAAAAAGAGGCCAGAGTCAGAAACAAAAATTGATCTTCTATCTTTGGCCTGAATATGATTTTTTTCTCTGAATTCCGTATGTGATGGTATATGATTTTTTTGAAGTAAAAATTTTAGAAACTAAAATCAGATATTTTCTTCAAAATCACTCAAGTAGTGTGATGCCTCCTGCTTTTTTTTTTTTGCTTAAAATTGAACAGACACTTTACAAAAGAAGACATACATGAGGCCAACAAACATATGACAAAATACTCATCATCACTAGTCACTAGAGAAATGCAAATCAAAACTACATTGAGATACCACCTCACGCCAGTTAGAATGGTGATCATTAAAAAATCTGGAGACAACAGATGCTGGAGAGGATGTGGAGAAATAGGAACACTTTTACACTGTTGGTGGGAGTGTAAATTGGTTTAACCATTGTGGAAGACAGTGTGGCGATTCCTCAAGGACCTAGACATAGAAATTCCATTTGACCCAGCAATCCCATTACTGGGTATATATCCAACGGACTATAAATCGTTCTACTGTAAGGACACATGCACACGAATGTTCACTGCAGCACTGTTTACAATAACAAAGACCTGGAACCAATCCAAATGCCCATCGATGATAGACTGGACAGGGAAAATGTGGCACATATACACCATGGAATACTATGCAGCCATCAAAAACGATGAGTTCGTGTCCTTTGTAGGGATATGGATAAACCTGGAAACCATCATTCTCAGCAAACTGACGCAAGAACAGAAAATCAAACACCGCATGTTCTCACTCATAGGCAGGTGTTGAACAATGAGAACACACGGACACAGGGAGGGGAGCACCACACACTGGGGTCTGTCAGGGGGAAAAAGGGGAGGGACAGCGGGAGGTGGGGAGTTGGGGAGAAATAGCATGGGGAGAAATGCCAGATATAGGTGACGGGGAGGAAGGCAGCACATCACACTGCCATATGTGTACCTATGTAACAATCTTGCATGTTCTTCACATGTACCCCAAAACCTAAAATGCAAAAAAAAAAAAAAAAATCACTCAAGTACTAGATCGTCAAAAGAAACTGGCACAGTTCAGATTTCTTTCTAGACAGTTTGATCACTGTGTATGCTTTTTGCCCTCTCAATGAAAGCTTAATGGAAAATTATCACTATTAGGACACAAAATGTGTTGTGAAGAAAAAAAACTCCACAAAACCGAAACAGCTAGAAATAGTATATCAGTTTTTTGTAAAGCATGGTGATAAAGCAGGGAAAATAAAAAAACACTTCCTCTTCCAAAGCAGAATTTGTCATTTCACAGCCAGGGTGTTGCCTTTTGAGGTCTCAGTCCACCTCATTGGCTTTTTTATGGTGCCTGTTGGTCCCAAGTTGCCCTTACTATGCAGGAAATCTCAGCACTGCTTTTACTATTAGCAAACAAGGAGGTGATTGCCCAAGTAAGACAAATTCTGGGCCAGTGCCTGAACTAAGAGTTAAAGTAATCCAATAAAACCTGGAATTATTTCATTAGTGTATAGTACTTCCCCAGTTTCCTGGGACATGGGTGTAGTATGAAACAGTAAAAAGGTGGGTGTATATAAGCTGGGATGGGACTGCCAGTAAAGCTTTACTGCCCCAGGAGGCCATGTGATATATGAAAAGGCGTTTCCAATGAGTCAATTTTGTATTTGGAGGAAGAAAACAAAAAACAAAACCAAGCTTGTTTTAAGTTCAAAAAGTTAATGTTCTTGTTTGGTAAAGATACATATGCATACTTTTTACTCACATCTTGATGCTTCACATGCAGGGTATACCAGAAAAGGGAATGTATGTGTTTCTCAAGAGAAGACATGAGTTTTTTTTAAAGCCGAAAATCAATGTTTTTCACAGTTTATCATATGTCACTATGTTAGGCATCAAAGATACAGAGGTAAATTAGATTTGAAAAAAACCCAACAACCCTTATTATTTTACAGTTCATAACCTAGTAGGGGACAGAGGAGCAAACAGTTAAAAAGTATGTGGAAAGAGGGTAATGGCTGACGTGTGTAATGGTATTTATTTAAATATACAAGAAAAACAGAGAAAGATGAATTGAATGGATGGGGTAACTGGCTAAGGTAACTTAATTATCCTAAAAAACTAACAGATGCACTGGAGAGCTGAAGGAAACAGAAAACACCAGCTGAGAAAACACCTGAGAAGGACCACACAGCTCTGGGTCCTTAAATGTTTGGAAATCTATACCGAGGTAGGTAAATCTAAAGCAAGATAATTCAAGGCTGGAGTCTGCAAAAAGCAATGTACCCATTGTAGACAGCAGTCCTCTCTTATCTGTGGTTTTGCTTTGCCAGGTATGTTAACTCATGGTCAACTGCAATCTGAAAATATGAAGTGGTAACTTTCAGAAAAACAATTCACAAGTTTTTAGTTGTACAATGTTCTAAGTAGTGTGATGAAATCTCATGTTGTCCTGCTCCATCCCACTCAGGATGTGAACCCTCCCCTTGTCCAGCGTATCCATGCTGTATACACTACCTGCCCGTTAGTCACTTAGCAGCCTTCTAGGTTATCAGATTGAATGTCGCAGTATCACAGGGCTGGTGTTATTTTACTTCACAATGTCTCCAAAGCAGAGGAGCAGTGAGGCTACCAATTTGGATATGGCAAAGAGAAGCTGTAAAGTGCTTCTTTAAGTGAAAAGGTAAAAGTTCCCAACTTAAGGAAAAAAAGAAAAACAAATATACTAAAGTTGCTAAGATTACAGTAAAGACAAATCTATCTGAAATTGTGAAGAAAGAAAAAGAAATTCATGTGTGCTATATACAGTGTTTGTTATTATGCACAGTTTCAGGCATCCTGCTGCGGGGCTTAGGACATAACCTCATGGATAAAGGGGAACTACTATATGAGAAGGCAGAAGCAAGAGTCCCTAGTATCTGGACCCAAACATAAAATTCATAGTTAACAATTCCAGGGAAAGGATCCTTACTGGTTCAAGGAACACTGCTCCTTTATTTTCTTACATTTTACACAGCTCTTCAGCTCAAACCTGCAGCTGTGAGACAACACTGAAGAGAGGAGGCAGAAAGAATGTTTCTTTCTTTTACAGGCAATAAATCCTAAATTGTTTATCCTCTCAAAAGCCAATGAAGACAGCAAGTAAGAGATGACATGTTTGAGAAGGAAAATTGAAGAATATTCATAAAAACTATAATAAATGGAAATAAATCCCATCAAAGTGTTTCTCATTTTAATCAACTGACTTAGAAATTAAATTTTCTTCCTAAGATTTCCTAAAAGAAAAACAGAGGACATAGGATAGCAGAGGAGTTTCCTCAGCCAAAAGCTGAAAACAGAAAAACTTTAGTTACAGGAAGGCAAAGCAGTTAGTGGTCTTTACTACTTTGAACAGTAAGATGAAATTTATAGAGTTTTCCTTACAAGATGAATAGGCACAATTATAACATGTTTTAGTTTAAACTGAAAAAAATTTAAAAACTCAGAATTATTTTGCCTTTGAAACCTAATGACAATGCTCAGGACTTCAGAAAGTTACAAATAGCCACAGAATTCAAATCTGACATATTTAAGGTCTATAAGACCAGTTTCCTAGGAACATTTCTCCTCTGATAACCTACTTTATATGATAAGGCTTCAACTTTCATACACAGAGCCTCAGCTCTCACCCTACTATTGTAATTCAGAACAAGTGGTTAGATTTAATCTTTTTTGTTTAAAAGCTACTGTTTCTTTTTTTTTTTTCAAGGTGAAATAAAACAGAAAAAACAAGTTTAAAACAACATTAGCTTAACTTTCATTATATCACTTCAAGCTTCTTGGTGTTTAGTACACTTACTAAAATCTGATAAAATCTACATTTTCAGCATTGCCTGCTGCTGTTCAAAGGTCCACTTAGCCCAGGAAGGAAGGGAGTAAGTCCAGAGAATAAGAATGATTTGTTTTGTTCTTTCAACATTAAAAGCACTGAGTTGTGTTAGCAAGTACTTCTGTCACCAACAGAAATCTCCTATGGTACCAAGTAGAGGCATTATATGAGCATCTGCTTCAATATCCGAATGCAAAATGGGGTTAAAACTTAGTTTACCTCAAAAGGATACTGTGAGGATCAAATATTTCTTTACAAGCTTTGCAAACAATAAAAGAATGTGAAAGCTATTTTAAAAATTATATTACAAAGTTATCAATGAAATATGAGAAAGCATATAGATTGTAAGTATATTAAAAGAATAAATACAGGCTGGCCATGGTGGCTCACACTTGTAATCCCAACACTTTGGGAGGCCGAGGAAGGTGAATTGCTTGATTGCAGGAATTTGAGACCAGCATGGGCAACATGGCGAAACCCTGTTCCTACCAAGTATACAAAAATTAGATGGGCATGGTGGCACGCGCCTGTGGTTCCAGCTAATTGGGAGGCTGGGCTGAAGTGGGAGGATTGATGGAGCCCAGGAAGTCAAGGCTGCAGTGAACCATGATTGTGCCACTGCACTCCAGCCTGGGTAACAGAGTGAGACCCTGTCTTAATAATAATGATAATAATAATAATTAATACATAAGATAATAATTAATGGAAGGAAATACATCAAAATGTTCAAAGTATTGGGAGGCTAAGATGGGTGAATCACTTGAGGTCAGGAGTTCAAGACGAGCCTGGCCAACATGGTGAAACCCTGTCTCTACTAAAAATATAAAAATCAGCCAGGCATGGTGGTGGGTGCCTGTAATCCCAGGTATTCTGGAGGCTGAGGCAGGAGAATGGCTTGAACCTAGGAGGTGAAGGTTGCAGTGAGCTGAGATCATGCCACTGCACTCCAGTTTGGGTGACAGAGTGAGACCCTGTCTTAATAATAGATACAAAAGAAAAAGGATTGGAAGGGAACACATCAAAATGTTAAAAGTGTTTGGAGGCTAAAATGGGCAGACCACTTGAGGTTAAGAGTTCAAGACCAGCCTGGCCAACATGGTGAAACTGTCTCTACTAAAAATACAAAAAGTATCTGGGCGTGATGGTGGGCACCTGTAATCCCAACTACGCTGGAGGCTGAGGCGGGAGAATTGCTTGAATCTGGGAGGCAGAGGTTGCAGTGAACTGAGATTGCTCCAATGCACTCCAGCCTCGGTGACACAGCAAGACTCTGAACTTTTTTTTTTTTTGAGACAGAGTAGTTATTTAAGGGTGGTGAAATTATGAATAATTACTTTCCAATCTTTGTTTGAACTCCTCAACCTTCAATCTTCAGCAGTGTGGTTATGTTACTTTAAATAAAGAGGAAAAGTGCCATCAAGGATCACAGATGTTTTAAAATTAAATTTTAACTTCACAAGCAATACTTGCAGTTTCTATTTTTAAAAAAAATATGAGGCTGGGCACAGCGGCTCACACCTATAATCTCAGCACTTTGGGAGGCAGTGTCGGGTGGATCATGAGGTCAGAAGTTCAAGACCAGCCTGGTCAACATGGTGAAACCCCGTCTCTACCAAAAATACAAAAATTAGCTGGGCATGGTGGTGGGTGCCTGTAATCCCAGCTACTCCAGGAGGCTGAGGAAGGACAATCTTTTGAACCTAGGAGGTGGAGGTTGCAGTGAACAGAAACGCACCACTGCACTCCAGCCTGGGCAGAGACTGTCTCAAAAGAAAAAAAAAGTGAAAAAAAATATGGCTACACATAGAGCTAAAATTCCCTTTGGCCAGACTCTCCATACTCCCCTTTCCAGAAAAACACCATTAGAAGAGTTTCTAGCTTACTGCTGAAAGATGCCTTACAGATAATTGTTAAAGATATATTCCTTTTCTCTCTCATCATAATTAGCACTATAGGGCAGAGAAGAGTAAACATGTCTAGCAGGAAGAGTAAGAGCACAATTTATAAACCTCATGCTTTGTATTAAAAATTCCCTTAAATTCTGCATTCAGCTTTATAAAGCAGTATTTATTTTAACACAATAATTAATGTTTTAAGTTGTATGAGGCCAGGACGAGGATCATGTAGCCTCAAAACAGTATGTCCCCATTAGTGTAATAACATACAGCACAGATTCAGTTCATCTTCCTGACAGATAACTGACATATTTTGATACTGAGGGGAAAACTGTGTTGTGACTTTCTTACTGAATATCTCCACTCCATAGCAATAGATTGAGAAGTTCTAACTCAATTTATATCCTGTTAACTTTCCAGATAAGTTACATGAAAATACACTGAAATTATCAAACAAGAACACCGTTTAATTATGGGAAAACAGATCATGAAAATGATCTCGGCATTTCCTTAAGAGATTTAACTCTGAAAATTATAATACATCTGAGTTTGTTATATGTACATTCTTAGGTCAGTGGCAGGAAAAGTAACAAGCTTTTGATCAACTGTTGTTTTCCTTCTTGCCAATATACCTTAAGATAAACCTAAAATGTAATGTGCTTGATTCATCTCTAATTCCATTGGCATATCTGTGCCTTCAGAAATTTGACTCTAAAATTGCCTGATGTGAAAAAGAACAGGTTACTGGTACTCTTAAGCTCATCATTACAATATGTTTTCACAGAAGCTTCTCTGGAGGCATTTATTCTTACTGGAAGCTCTCCAAATATTTAATTTGGCCCTAGGTGTTTAGTAACATTAGAATATTTAAAAGACAAAATTGATAAATTATAATCAAGATGTTATTACATCTTGTGAGCCATGAGGAAAAAAAGCTTAATTGTGATTTCTACAACAAATTCACTCAAAATTAGGGGACAAAAAGCACCTCAAATGGGAAGGTGTCTGAGTTAATATTGAGGGCTCTGGAGTCAGACTGCTTAGATTCAAATGTCACTTATTAGCTGTGGAACTTGGGCAAGCTAGTCAAAATCTCTGAACCACGTTTCTTATCCTATAAATGAGAAGAGTAATAGTACATACTATATAGAAGTTATCTCAAGAACAAATCTGTATAAATAAAGCAGGTAGTATGGTGTCACCATATAGTAAAATCCTAGTAACAACAATTATAGCAGTAATTGCAGCAAGAATTTATTGCTTACTAAGTTCCAGGCACTATTTTAAGAGCTACACATGTATAATCCCACTTAATCCTCACATCCACCATATCAAGTAGATATTATAATTAGCACCTATTTTACAGTGAACAAATTGATCCACAGAGGAGTTAAGTAACTTACTCATGTTTACTGTGATAGTCACCATGGCTATTCAAAAATATTTAGATCTCCTTTCAGAAACATAGAGCACTGTACTTCCTCACTGCCTCAGAGAAGACACAAGGCCAAGTAACTGATGGTCAATGAAAGTGCGTGACATGATTCTTCTGGGCAGAAGATCTGAGTCTATAAGCAATTTGTCAGGTTACCCTTCCTGAATACAGTTATTGTGGAAGTATATGTTACGATGGAGTTTACGTCAGCCTGGTTGTCTAAGTGACCACAAATAGCATAACCCCATGTTGACTCACTTTGGACAAATAGCATAAGTGAGAAAAGAAAGCCACTGAGATTTTGTGGTTATTACCACAGCAATATGAATAGCAATAACATAGCCTATCCTAACTGACACCTTCTCAGTTAATAGATCTCAGATTTAAGTATCATCCTTATCTACTTATCTATAGTTAATGCCCAAAGTTTCAAATTATGGGAGAAAACAATACATTTCATCCTTATCTACTTATCTATAGTTAATGCCCAAAGTTTCAAATTATGGGAGAAAACAGTACATTTCATCCTTATCTACTTATCTATAGTTAATGCCCAAAGTTTCAAATTATGGGAGAAAACAGTACATTTCATCCTTATCTACTTATCTATAGTTAATGCCCAAAGTTTCAAATTATGGGAGAAAATAGTATATTTCTATCCATTTACTTCTTTTTATGTGTGTGAACCAAGAAAAGTTCATTATTATCTAGTTTAATAACACAATTTAAGAATTGTCGGTCTAAATGTCTTCATGATCTTAGGCTAAGCAAAGAGTTCTTAAACAAAACACTAACCACAAAAGAGAAAAGTGATAAATTGGAGTTTACTACAGTTAAGAATGTCTGTTCATCAAAAGATCATGTTAAACAAGTAAAAAGGCAAGCCATAGACTGGGAAATCATATCTGTAATATATATATTCCTTAAAGATTCATATTTAGAATATATAAAGAACTCCTAAATATCACTAAGATTAAAAACAAATGATCATTTTTTTAAAAGGGGGGCTAAATATAAAACAAATACTTCATAAAGAGACTATCTAACAATGTAGAAAAAGAGGTATACTATATACCCAACAGAATGGCTTAAAAAACAACAAAAAAAAAATGACAATACACAGTGGTGGCAAGGATGAAGAGGAACTGAAATTCTCTTTGGGTGCTACTGGGAATCTAAATGGGGACAATCACTTTGGAAAATGATTTAGCAATACCTGTTCAAATACATCTGTTCTATGAACCAGCAACTCCATTCCTAGTAATAAATCCTAGAGAAATGGGTGCATATAACCAACAGAAGACATGTATCAGAATATTCATAGCAGCTTTTAAAATAATAACCTCAAAGTGGAACCAACCCATGTGTCCATCAACAGTAGCATGGATATGTTATGATATAGTCCTACAATGAAATCAGTGGAATACTATACAGTCAGCCTAAACTATTGCTACATGCAACACGGATGAGGATACAATGATAAGCAAAAGAAGCCAGACTCACAAGAATAAATACTCCATAAATAACTTTATATGAAGCTCAGTAACAAGTAAAACAACTATATAGTGACAGAAATCAGAATAGTGGTTATCTCTGGTGGGCAGAGAGAAGGTATTGACTGAAGAGCCTCCTAGAGTGACAAACATATTAACAGACACATAAATATCTATGTAAAAATTCATCAATTTTTGCACTTTACTATATATACCACAGTTTTAAAAAGTAACAGAAAAAAAAAGCAGCATTGGTTAAGATGAGAATTCCAGGATTAGAAGGTCCCACAAAGATCAGTGAGTCCAACGATACATCCAAGGCTCAGCCCCAAACCTGAAAGTCTCTCTTGGGAATGTCTACTCCCACTTCTGAATAGCTCTCACAATTGGAAAGTTTTTCTTTATAATGAACTCTAAACCTGTCCTCAAGGAGCTTCAATCCTTGTGTTCTCATTCTACCTGTTAGGGAAATACAGAACAAGTGTGCTCCCTCTTCTACACATATCCCTCACTTATTCCAAGACTTGCCTGATGACTGCTGAGCTTTCTTTTAGGATTCTCTCTGTATATTTTTAGTCCATGTTTCTTTCATTTGCCTCTTTATGACTCTGCTGAAATTTACACTTTCAACCAAAGTGTTTTAAAGTTAAGCTTCAACCTGAGCTGATAACCAGCTTGTAGAGTTTTACCCAAAATATTAATTTTAAATATTAATATTAACAGTATATAGCTGGCCACCTGTGTAAGTTTATGAGAGCAGAAAGAGAAATCTGTTAATGCTTAATACATTCAAATATCAGAATTCCTCATGAGAGATACCTAGCTCCCTTGAATTTAGAGAAGGCTCATCCTTTTTTTTTTTTTTTTTTTTAACCACAATGTGAACAACAGAAATTTATTCTCTCACAGTTTTGGAGGCTAAAAGTCCAAAATCAAAATATCACCAGGACCATGCTTCCTCTGGGGTAGACTCCTTCCTTGCCTCTTCCAGCTTCTGCTGTCAGGAAATCCTCTGCATTGCTATGCTTGTAGCTGCATTACTCCAACCTCTGCTTCTGTCTTCACTTATAAGGTGCCTTCTTATAAGGTCACCAGGACCCATGCTAAATCGAGTATGATCTCCTTTCAGGATTTTTAATTATATCAGTGAAGATCCTATCTCCAAATAAAGTCACATTCTGAGGTTCCTGATAGACATAAATTTTAGGGGACATTATTCAACCCCCTCCAGGCAGGCAATACTATTCCCAGTCTTCAGATGGAAAAGCTGAGGCCTACTCTCATTCCATCAGACCAGTGACCCCTAACTAGTTCTTTAGTGACTTTGGAACCAATGTCTACTACTGGATCATTTAAACCCCTTACTTCTCATAAGATAGAAAAAAAAAAAAAAGGATGAACAAAAAACGCACATAAACCTTATCTTACAATGTATACAAAATGTAATTTGAAATGGATCAAAGACCTGAACTTAAGAGCTAAAACCATAAAACTCTTAGAATAAAATATTGAGGAAAATCTTTATGACACTGTATCTAATGACAAGCTTATGGATATGACACCAAAAAAGTACAGGCAAGAAAAGAAAAAATAATAGATAAATTGGATTTCATCAAAATTGAAAATTTTTGTGCATCAAAGATAATATTGTTAGGTGTGGTGGCTTGTGCCTATAATCCCAGCTACTTAAGATGCCAAAGCAAGATTGATTGAAGCCAGGAGTTCAAGATGAGCCTAGACAACATAGCGAGACTCCATCTCTAAAGAAATTTTAAAGAGAAGGCTTATTATCCTTATATGCTTGAGCTGGGAAGATGAGAAGGTTACTTCTTAGATTAAAAAAAAGTCAGTGGTGATTATTTTGACCTATACAATGGGAATAAGTATTAATATATGGAAAGCACTGGTTATGCTTAAATTAAGAACCATAATGCAGTTCACGAGCAAACAGAAAAGTATTTCCCTAACTTCGAAGAGCCAACTGAAGAATTCATGGAATTGTGTATTTTCAGGCATTTTAAAAAGTGTCAAAGAGTCAAAGTTTAGGAAATAAATGCAAAAGCAAAATGAGATGTTTCTCACACCTGAGATGATGTGTGTTTTAGTAGTAGTCAGGCCTTCTATTTAAAAAGCCAAATCCTAACAGTCTGCCCATACTACCATTCCATATCTATGACTGCCCTTTTGCTACTACAACCTCATGTTCTTACTGTTTTGTCCTTTATTGCAGACTAGAATAACTGAGACAGAATTAACAGATAGATTATCTGCAAAATGAATAATAGAGTAGATCTTGATTCCATACGTCAAATGTATGTATTGCATGACTCTGGGGAAGTTTTGAGGCAGAATACATACTAATAACGAGAAAGAAAAGTTACTTATGGTAGTACTTTACTATAATCTAAGAGAAGTTCTTGCAGGAGAAAAGGTGCCATAAGGCTGATGATTCTATGGAGTTGGCATACAAACATGGACTGATAAAATGTTTAAAGACAATGAAGGTCATATATCAGGCTGAATCAGGGATATCTTATATACAACAAAAGTTGTCATCAGCAACAGCAAACTGAAGGCTTATACTGCTCATTGCTCAATGGTGCACTGTCTGACAGAGTAGAAACTAAACAGGGGAGGATATCCTACTGAGTATATTTAGCGCTTTACATCAAACTATTCTCAATTCCCTCAGCGCTACTGGCCCTCTACTTTTAGTCAGTTAACACTTGATGCTTAAACTCTAGTAACTTCAGCAGGTCATGGAATTAAAAAAAACAAAAAACAAACAAAAAAACCTTTTCGTGTCAGTAATCTCATCACTTTCTGCTGTAATTTCTGTGTACATAACTGTTTTCTCCTGAGAAAACACTTGGCTCTGAATACCCTTCTAGCTTCTTCATGGACTTTACCCTCTTTCAACCATGATTATTCATTTTTCTTTCAGATATAAAGACACTCTGGTCCTAAAAAAGAACAAAACAAAACTCATAACAAAACCATCCATTAATTTCTATCTTCCTTCTAGCAACTGGTAGTTCACTTACCTTATCTTCATAACCAACCTACTTGTAAGACTAGTCTTTGGTGCTACTCATTCAATCTGAAACCTACAGTAATCCTGTTTCTATCCCTAACTCAGACACCAATAATCTCTAAATTGTTGATTTCAATGGACACTTTTTAATATTCACCTTAATTAGTTTCTAACTGGCATTTGATGCTGTAAATGACTCTTCCTCAAATTCTTCTCCCACTGCTTCCTGTATACCCTGCTCTTATTTTTCTCATATTTCTTCAGCCATCCCTTCAGGCTTTGGCATCCTCACTCTACATGTTTTCCCAGTAATCTCTCTTGGTTCTAATGTTTCAACAACTATTTATACTGATGACATCTACACCTACCTCTTTTAAATTCCAAGGCTGGATCTCAAATGGCTAAAAGGAAATCTTCCTCTGTTGTGCCATAGGCAACTCACACTTAACACATATAAAACGGAGTCCACAGTCTTTTTCTCAAAATAGATTCCATTTCCCACGTTCTCTGTCAGTTGAGGGTACTCTACTCTGTCATTCAGGCTAAAAAACCTAGGACACTCAGGAGGCTGAGGCAGGAGAATTGCCTGAACCCAGGAGGCGGAGGTTGCGGTGAGCCGAGATTGCGCCATTGCACTCCAGCCTGGGTAACGAGCGAAACTCCGTCTCAAAAAAAAAAAAAAAAAAAAAAAAAACCTAGGACACATTTTCAACACTTCCTCCACCCTTCCCTCACATTCAATCCCTTACCAAGCCCAGTGATTGTGTCCTGTTTTCTATGTTCTCTTTTTTGCCCTGATTATTCTAACAGCCTCCTACCTGTCCTTCCTGCCTCCAATCTGTTTCCACATAGTTGTCATTGATCATTCTAAAATACAAATCTAGTTACTTACACATGGCATTCCTTGTTTAAAATCATTCAAGGAGCTACCCACTGCCTTTAGGTGATTTTTTACTTTTTTCTTTTTAAGATTTTCTGTTTAGACTGGGCACAGTGGCTCACACCTGTAATCTCACACTTTGGGAGGCCAAGGTGGTTGGATCACTTGAGGTCAGGAGTTCGAGAATAGCCTGGCTAACATGGTGAAACCCTGTCTCTACTGAAAATTCAAAAATTAGCCAGGCATGATGGTGGGTGCCTGTAATCCCAGCTACTCAGGAGGCTGAGGCAGGAGAATCACTTCAACCCAGGAGGCAGAGGCTGCAGGGAGCTGAGATCATACCACTGTACTGCAGCCTGAGCAACAGAGTGAGACTCTGTCTTAAAAAAAAAACAAAAATTTCTGCTTAAATGCATAAATGTTACACTTGCTTTTAATGTTTAAACTTTGAATGTTTTACAGCAAGGACATTACTTTATCATTAGAATAAATAATAAAACTTGGTTTCATGATAGTGAAAGATCACCCTTAAACCAGTTTTGGGATCAGGAAAGGAAATCTTAACATGTTTAAGTGATACAGAACATAAAAAGTTTTAAAAACTACTGAATGATCTCCCTCACACAGTTTTCCCATTTTTGGTACCTCCTGTTTTTGTATGAAACATCTTACAAATTACTCCTTTGAGGAGTAAGATCCAGCTAGCTTGCTGAGACTATACACATATTATATAGATATATAAGAAAGTATATGTTAACATAGGAATAGAAAGATTATAAAAACGTATCTATTATTTGTCAATGATATTTCTGTTAGACAAAACTGCTAAAACAAATAAGAGAAGATCACAATTCTTAATAAGGCTGAAAGTTAGATACAATTGACCCAAGTCTTTTTTGGTAAATAAATGAATCTATGTATTGTCCTCGGTATCATGCATTGCAAGAGAAAGATTGTAATTAAACACAAGGGAAAAAAATCTGTCAATAAGAACTTTGCAAGTCGTTTGTTTTGCTAGAAAATAAATGGCCAGCGCTCACATTGTCTTTCCGACAAAATAAAGTTGCTCTTTCCGCTTTTAAGAAATAGACAAAAAACCACCCCATTACATTTATCTAATAGCGTCTCTAAATTGGCAAATAAGACTGTTTTTATGTATGTCAGAGTTCTCTGTACTTAAATCTCCCTAACCCCCCCTCTATGACCAAAATGTGCCCTATCTGTATATTACTATAGTACTACAGAAATAACTACAATATTCTTCATTTCTTTCACTAGCTCTAGAGTTAGTGATCTACATTTTAAAAACCCGAACAAAGAGCCTGCAGTAGCAACGAGAGGATTATGAAATTCAGAAACTTATTAATTCAGACCCAGAAGCAGACATTTATAAACTCTTATGAGCTCCCAGTTTTATTGACCTGAGAATAGTTATGAATCTCTGGCAAATCTGCAAATATCAATCAATAAACGAAGCTTTAAAAATTATTTCACTCAGAGAGAATAACAATTTTGCTACAGGTAGAATAAATAATACTAAAGTTAGAAACTTGGCCTTTTCTAAGCATTCAAAATTTTCATTCTTCTTGTTCCACCTGCTTCCTCATCAGGGCACTGAACTTGCTAATATGCATATAGATATTTATCATGTTTTTTCAGTTTATAAGAAGTTTCTAAATAAGGTATCTAGACTTTAGGAATAAATAAGAATACCTCATTTACTATAAAGAAATATAATAAATCTTGAAAACATTTCCTCTTGAAATGAAATTTATCTGGTCTATAATTGGTAGCAAACAGGCATTTTTCATGGGTTTTGGGAAATGCTAGTAGCCTGAAAGCTGTTTCAAATTGTTGGGCCAATAATTTTCTACCAAACAGACAATTAAGCATCTTATTGTACTAAAATCAGCTTCAAAAACAATAATTTAATTAAAAACTACATCTAAGATGAAGAAAGCAAATACAAGCTATATAAGAAAACACAGAATATCTTGTAATATCAAACCATAATAGATGTGTATAACTTATAAAACACACAAATACATTAATATTGTGAAGTATGGTCATTTTTTGCTTTATTCTAATTAAAAGACGTGTCATATACTTACTACGGTTGCATTATGGCATATTTATGTGACTAAAATAGCTAATAATCTTTACAAACAATATTGTAAATCTCAGGAGTAAGCAAATGTGATTAGACTACCTTTCCTTTGTAGGGGCCTTTTACATATACATATTTTAAAATTCAGTTTGGCTGGGTGTAGTTGCTCACATCTGTAATCCCAGCTCTGTGGGTGGCCGAGGTGGGAGGATTGCTTGAGCCCAGGAGTTTGAGACCAGCCTGGGCAACATAGCAAGATTCTGTCTTAAAAAAAAAAAAAATTTAAAACCTAGCTAGGTGTGGTGGTATGTGCTTGCAGTCCAAGCCATTTGGGAGGCTGAAGTGCCTAGGAGTTCAAGGCTGCAGTGAGTGATCATGCCATTGCACTCCAGCCTGGGCCACAGAGAGAGACCCTGTTTCAACAAAACAAACAAAATTGCAGTTCTAGAAAAGACAAGTTATTTAGTCAAGACTGCTACTGAGAACTCTCTACCTCTACTTTCAAAGAGTTTCAATCTAGGGCTGGGCGCGGTGGCTCACGCCTATAATACCAGCACTTTGGAAGACCCAGGTGAGTGGACCATCTCAGGGCCCAGGAATTCGAGACCAGCCTGACCAACATGGTGAAAAAATACAAATAATAAAATACAATAAAAAAATTAAAAAATACAAAACTTAGCTGGGCATGGTAGCATGTGCCTGTAATCCCAGATACTCAGGATGCTGAGGTAGAGAATTGCTTGAACCTGGGAGGCGGAAATTGCAGTGACCAAGATTGTACCACTGCACTCCAGCCTGGGCAAGAGTAAAACTCTATCTCAAAAAAAAGGGAGTTTCAATCTAAAAACTGTGACAGGTGTACTCCTCTGTGGGTGCTTAAATAAAATCTGTACACACTGCCAATTTAGGTTAGCACTGAGAAGACTGACTAATCATCAAAAACTTGTCTCTATGCATTAAGTACTATGATTACTTGGTGCCTTTCTCAGAGAGCAATTTTTAAGAAATAAAGTGCCCAACCAGAGGAAACAAGCAACTCCTTCATGCTCTCGGGCACAGGACACACCCAGAAAGTAGTTCCCTATCTATATAGTTTACCTAGGATGGCATGATATATTTTCTTATTTATTACGTATTTTCAATAATATGTACCAGGTACATGGTTAAGATACCAGCAATACAATGGTGAACAAACTGTCTCTGCCCTCATGAAAAACTACAGTTTGAGGTGAAAGACATTCAGTAAATATACCAATAAATAAACTTTAAATTTGTTTAAAACGCTACGAAGGAAAAGAACAGAAAGCTATAGAATAACAGGGGAGATTTCATTTAGACAGGGGACCTCTTTGAAGAAGTAACATAGCCTGGGTGATAAATGTTATGTAGGTGCATTACATATTGAGGAACTAGCTTATTAAGCCCAGAGGCAAGAGAGAACTTGATGCTTTGGAGGAAGTGAAAGAAGGCTTGTGGGCTGCAGAAAAATGAGCCAGAGAGGAAAGAACAAAGACAGGTAGACAGGAACCAAATCCTAAACAGATTTGGGGCTATGTCAGAAATCTGGGTTTTCCCCCAAAGTACAAGAGTAAACCTCTGAAGCATTTTAAGCAGGGGCATAATGTGATATTTTTGCTTTCTAAAAGATCATTCTGTCTCCTGTGTAAAGAATGGGTGTGTAAGAATGGATCTAGAGGCCAGGCATGGTGGCTTGCACCTGAATCCCAGCACTTTGGGAGGTTGAAGCAGGTAGATCACTTGAGATTGGGAGTTTGAGACAAGCCTGGCCAACATGGTGAGACCCCATCTCTACTAAAAATACAAAAATTAGCTGGGCATGGTGGTGCATGCCCATGGCTCCAGCTACTTGGGAGGCTGAGGCAGGAAAATTGCTTGAACCCAGAAGTCAGAGGTTGCAGCGAGCCAAGAACACGCCACTGCACTCCAGTCTGGGTAACAGAGCAAGACTCTCGGCCTTGGGGGGGAAAAAAGAATGGATCTACAAAGATCAGTAGGGAAGTTACTGCAATAGTCCACCAGTCCACCATAGCATGACGGTAGCTTAGAAGAGGGTAACAACAGTGGAGAGATGTAGAAAAGAGGGTGGATCCGAGATATATTTAGCAGGTAGAATCAATAGAATCTTAAGGAACAGTTTGAGATGCAGAACTAGAAAAAGTATTAAGATTAGACATGTTCATTTTAAGATGCCTTTGAGATAAAATATTAAGTTGTGCTCTGTATACAGAAGAGAAGTCTGGGATGGAGACAGGAGTTTAGGAGTGTCCAGGAAGTATAGTAGATAGTATTTTAAAGCATTAATGTAAGGTATAACCCAGGGAGAGTAGATAGGTTAAAAGGAGTTAGAAGTCTGTCTTAAGGAACTCAACAGTTAGATGATGAATAGAGGAGAAAACTGGAAAGAGGACAAGAACACAAGGAGGCTGAGACTCAGGAATGCGTTGTGTCGGACTATTCCAAGAAACAAAAAAGAGGCACCTACATGTTACTGAGATTAAATTGGAATGTAAAAGATGCCCAAGTTTTTTGACAACATAGAAGTTATTAGGGACATATTAGAGCCCTTTGGATGGAGGGGTCGGGGTAGAAGCATACCACTTGCATGGTTTGTGTATAAGGAATGTAGAGAAAAATAATATAGTCCTTCAAATCACTGGGGGAGTAGAGGGTATAAGTAAACTTAGAGTATAAAACAAATGGCTGGGTGTGGTGGCTCATACCTGTAATCCTAGCACTTTGGGAGGCTAAGGCGGGTGATCACTTGAGGTCAGGAGTTTGAGAGCAGCCTGGCCAACATGATGAAACCCCATCTCTACTAAAACAAACAAACAAGCAAACAAACAAACAAACCCCCCAAAATTTGGCCAGGCGTGGTGGTGCATCTGTAGTCCTAGCTACTTGGGAGGCTTATGCAGGAGAATCACTTGAGCCCAGGAGGTGGAGGCTGCAGTAAGCCAAGACTGCACTGCTGCACTCCAGCCTGTGACAGAAAAGACTGCCTCCAAAGTAAATAAATAAATACTAAATAGACTATAAAACAAAAATTACATAAATTGTAAGTGTACAGCTTGACAACTTTCCACAGACTGTACCACCTGTAGCCCTATCAGAATAAACAGAATTACAAGCCAGAAGTCCCCCATCTTATGTCCTGGAAGCTATCCCTGCAAAGGTAATTACTATGACTTCTAAGATTTGTTCTGCTTGTTTTGGAACTCTATTCATATACTATGTACTTATTTGTACTTACATGTGCTTTTCTGGCTTCTTTTGCTCAATATTATGCTTAGTGATCACCCATGTTGTTACAAGAAACATTTGTTTCCCCATTCTATTTTGATGGACACTTAAGCTATTAAGAATAATGCTACTAAAAACATTCTTGTCCATTTGCATGTTTTGGTGAACATACGTGTAAATTTCTGTTGGGTGTATACCTAGGAACAGCTGCATCAGAGGGTATCTGTACGATCACCTTTTGGAATATACAGTCAAAATGATTTCCAAAATGGCTGTAAAAATATAGACACCTACCAGAAACATACGCGTTTCAGCGTTGATATTGTCAACCTTTTTAATTTTAGCCATCTCAGTGGGGATGTGGTGAGAGGTCTCAAGAAACTGAGAGGTCTCGCATATCTCATTGTGCTTTAATTTGCACTTATTTGATGCAAATATAAGAGCTGGATGCATATGGGCCTTTGGATAGTTTCTTTTGTGGAGTGCCTATTGAAGCATTTTGTTTTGAAATCTGATTATTTGTTTTTTCCTATTGATCTACAAAAGCTCTACAAGTCCCTTGTTAAACACACATATTACAAATATGTATTCTCACTCTGCGACTAGTCTTTTCACTCTCATAATAATGTGTTTTGATGAAGAGAAGTTTTTAATTTAATAAACTCCAATTTATTCAATCTTCTCCTACCTTTTTGGATCATTACCTACTCCAAGATCATAAAGGTGTTTTCCGGGAGAGGATCCAACATGGCGGTTTAGGAGCAACTCAGGATCGCAGCTCCCAGTGAAAGCACTGAGGGTGAGTGGATGCCGCGTTTCCAGATGGATATTTATTGCCCACACACCAGAAGATTTCCGGGCAAAGGAGCCCCATGGGTTGCCAGTGCGGCTATTTTGGCCAGTGCGGCGGTTCTCCATACAAAATACACCGGTCTGGTTGCCCTTTTAAGCTAGTGATTGGAGCTCTGGGAAGGCAGAGTAGCCCACTCATCTGATTAAACTGGGAGTCAGGCCAGGAGATGCCTGGGCAGCGCCATTGTTTCAGCCGGTGCAGTGGGTCTCAGCACAGGAAATCACACAGATCCCGGCGCCTTTTCAACAGGCGACTGGAACACCTGGGAGAGAGTCAACCGTTCAACTTAAAAAAAAAATGGCTCTGAGGCAGGGAGCCAGGTGATCAGGCTCGGCGGGTCCCACACTCCGCCAAAAAAAACAGCAATTGGAAACGCCCTGGGTCCAGAGTTTCACAGCAAGCACAGCTGAACCCGGGATAGTCCAGCTCTGTGGGGGAGGGGCGTCTGCCATTGCTGAGGCAGCCCGCTGTTGCCGAGTCAACCCGCCACTACAGAGAGAGTCTGCCATTACAGAGGTGGGCCACCATTGCCGAGGCAGTTCTAATCACACCCATGTAAACAGGACTGCAGTGGAGTTCACACGGCAGTAGGCCGGAGCCCACAGCAGCTCAGCAAAGCCTCTGCAGGCAGACAGTGACTAGGCTGCCTCCTTGCTGGGCAGGGCAGCCCTGAGAAAAAAGGCAGCAGCACAACAGAAACTCATAAAGCCCTGATTCCCCGGGACAGAACACCTGGGGAAAAAAAAGGGGTTCATGAGTTCTGCTGCAGCAGACTTAAACGTACCTGCCCAGCAGATCTGAACAATGGAGCTCACAGCTCAGCACTTGAGCTCCTATAAAGAACAGACTGTCTCCTTAAGCATCCCCCTTACCCCCGTATATCCAAAGAGTCACCTCACAAAGGACTGATCAGACTGACATTTGGCGGGCATCATTCTGGCACAAAGATAGCAGAAGAAGCAACTGGTAGCAACCCTTACTGTTCTGCAGCTGCTGGAGGTGATCCCCAGGCAAGCAGAGCCTGGAATAGACCTCAGCAGTCCTATAGCAGAGGGGCCAGACTGTTAGAAGGAAAAATAAGAAACAGAAATAACTTCATCATCAACTGGACGTCCACTCAGAGACCCAATCTGAAAATCAGCACTACAAAGAAGACAGGTGGATAAATACATAAAGATGGGAAGAAACCAGTGCAAAAAGGAGGAAAACACCCGAAACCAGAACACCTCTCCTCCTACAAGGGATCACAACTCCTCACCAGCAAGGGAACAAAGCTGGATGGAGAATGAGTGTGATGAAATGACAGAATCAGACTTCAGAAGCTGGGTAATGAGAAACTTCTGTGAGTTAAAAGAATATGTTATAACCCAATGCAAAGAAACTAAGAACCTTGAAAAAAGATTTGACAAAATGCTAATGAGAATGGACAACATAGAGAGGAATATGAGTGAATTGATGGAGCTGAAAAACACAACATGAGAACTTCGGGAAGCATGCACAAGTTTGAACAGCTGAATTGACCAAGCAGAAGAAAGGATATCAGAGATCGAAGATCAACTCAATGAAATAAAATGAGAAGGCAAGATTAGAGAAAAAAGTGTAAAAAGGAATGAACAAAGTCTCCAAGAAATATGGGATCATGTGAAAAGACTTATCCTACATTTGATAGGTGTACCTGAATGTGACGAAGAGACTGGATCCAAGCTGGAAAATACTCTTCAGGATATTATCCAGGAAAACATCCCCAACCTAGCACGGCAGGCCAATATTCAAGTCCAGAAAATACAGAGAACGCCACAAAGATATTCCTCAAGAAGAGCAACCCCAAGGCACATAATCGTCAGATTCACCAGGGTTGAAATGAAGGAGAAAATGCTAAGGGCAGCCAGAGGGAAAGGTCAGGTTACCCACAAAGGGAAGCCCATCAAACTCACAGATCTCTCGGTAGAAACCCTACACGCCAGAAGAGAGTGGGGGCCAATATTCAACATCCTTAAAGATAAGAACTCTCAACCCAGAATTTCATATCCAGCCAAACTAAGCTTCATAAGTGAAGAAAAAATAAAATCCTTTGCCAACAAGCAAGTACTCAGAGATTTTGTCACCACCAGGCCTGCTTTACAAGAGCTCCTGAAAGAGGCACAACACATAGAAAGGAACAACCAGTACCAGCCACTCCAAAAACATACCAAATGGTAAAGAGCATCAACAAAATGAAGAATCTGCACCAACTAATAAGCAAAACAGCCACCTAGCATCAAAATGGCAGTATCAGAGGGGGAACAATCCAAGATGGCCGATCGCTAACATCTTGGGATTGCAGCTCCCAGTGAAACCTCAGAGAATGAGAGGATGCCACACTTTCAGACAAATTTTGGCTGCTCACGGAGCAGAAGATTCCCAGTGGAGGAACTCCACGGGTCGCCAGCATGACTCTTGTGGCCGGCGCAGCGGTTTCGCTGGCACCTCGGTGCGGCAGCTCTTGGTGCAGAGTAAACGGGACTGGTTCCCCTTCTGACCGAGGTTTGGAGGAGCCACTCGGGTCGCCAGCGCGACTCTTGTGGCTGGCGCAGCGGTTGTGCCGGCACCTCAGCGCGGCAGCTCTAGGTGCAGAGTAAACGGGACTGGTTCCCCTTCTGACTGAGGTTTGGAGCTCCGGGAAGGCAGAGTCGCCTATTACGAATTCACGAAGGAAGCCAGACTGGAGATTCCTGGGCAGAAAAGCACCATCAGTCTTAACACTGCTGGTTTGACCAGCGCCGTGGGTTGCTCATATTTCGGCCCTGGGAATTAACAACTTGGACGTCTACTCAGAGACCTAATTTGAAAGTTGGTAATTACAAAGACGACAGGTGGATAAATTTACAATGATGGGAAGAAACCAGCATAAAAAGGCTGAGAATACTCAAAATCAGAATGCCTCTCCCTCCAAAGAGGATCACAGTTCCTCATCAACAAGGGAACAAGACTTGATGGAGAACCAGCACATCCCATTAACAGAATCAGGCTTCAGAACATGGATAATAAGAAACTTCTGTGAGTTAAAAGAACATGTTGTAGCCCAATGTAAAGAAACTAAGAACTTTGAAAAAAGGTTTGACGAAATCCTAATGAGAATAGACAACTTAGAGAGGAATATAAGTGAATTAATGGAACTGAAGAATACAATGCAGGAACTCCTAGAAGTATGCACAGGTTTAAACATTCGAATTATTCAAGCAGAAGAAAGGATATCAGAGGTTGAAGTCCAACTTAATGAAATAAAATGAGAAGACAAGATTAGAGAAAAAAGGATAAAAAGGAATGAGCAAAGTCTTCAAGAAATGTGGGACTATGTGAAAAGACCTAATTTACGTTTGATAGGTGTACCTGAATGCGACGGAGAGAATGAATCCAAGCTGGAAAATATTCTTCAGGATATTATTCAGGAAAATTTTCCTAAACTAGCAAAACAGGACAATATTCAACCCCAGGTAATACAGAGAACACCACAAAGATATTCCTCAAAAAGAACAATCCCAAGGCACATAATCGTTAAGATTCAGCAGGGTTGAAACGAAGGAGAAAATACTAAGGGCAGCCAGAGAGAAAGGTCAGGTTACCCACAAAGGCAAGCCTATCAGACTTACAGCAGATCTCTCAGCAGAAACTCTATAAGCCAGAAGAGAGTGGGGGCCAATATTCAACATCCTTAAAGAACAGAACTTTCAGCCCAGAATTTCATATCCAGCCAAACTAAGCTTCACAACTGAAGGAAAAATAAAATCTTTTATGAACAAGCAAGTACTCAGAGATTTTATTACCACCAGGCCTGCTTTACAAGAGCTTCTGAAAGAAGGATTACACATAGAAAGAAACAACCAGTATTAGCCTTTCTAAAAATATACCAAAGAGTAAAGAGCATCATCAACATAAAGAAGAATTTACATCAACAAATGGATAAAACAGCCAGTTCACATCAAATGGCAGTAATCCTAAATTTAAATTGACTAAATTCCCCAATCAGAAGATACAGCCAAAACCCAACGGCATGTTACATCCAGACCCATTTCACATGCAAGGATACACAAAGACTCAAAACAAAGGGATGGAGAAAGATTTACCAACCAAATGGAGAGCAAAAATAAGTAAATAAATAAAAAGCAGGAGTTGCAATTCTCGTATCTGATAAAACAGATTTTAAAGCAACAAAGCTATAGTGGTAAAAGGATCAATGCAACAACAAGAGCTAACGATCCTAACACCCAGATATATAGAGACTTAGACTCAACGAGACAGAAAATTAGTAAGGATATACAGGACTTGAACTCAGATCCGGAACAAGTAAACTCAATAAATATTTATAGAGCTCTCCACTTTAAATACACAAAATGTACATTCTTGTCAATACCACATCACACCTACTCATAGGTTTAAATGAAACACTGATTGGCCATTATTAATACCCATTTTTTTTAGAATAAAGCAACATTTCCGTTCTCTCTCCCTCTTTTTCTTCCTCTTTCTTCCTCTCCTTCACTCCTTTTTTTTTCTTTCCTTCTCTCAAAAAAAGAAAAAAAGAAATCAACTTGTAGACCTCTAGATCCAGTTCGGCAATGTCTCTCTCATTGCTTGATTTCCTTCCTTCCCTTCTCTCTCTCCCTCCCCTCCCTCCCTCCCTCCCTTCCTCCCTCCCTCCATCCCTTCCTCCTTTCCTCCCTTCCTAAAAAAACAAAACAAAATGGCAGTATAAAACTCACACATAACAATATTAACCCTAAATGTAAATGGGCTAAATGCACCAATCAAAAGAAATAGACTGGCAAATTGGATAAAAAGCCAAAACCCATCGGTGTGCTGTATCCAGGAAACCCATCTCACATGCAAGGATACACAAAGGCTCAAAATAAAGGGATGGAGGAAGATTTACCAAGCAAATGGAGAGCAAAAAAAAAAAAAAAAAGCAGGAGTTGCAATCCTCATCTCTGATAAAATAGACTTTAAAGCAACCAAGATCAAAAGAGACAAAGAAGGACATTACATAATGGTAAAAGGATCGATACAACAAGAAGAGCTAACGATCCTAAACATATATGGACCCAATACAGGAGCACCCAGATATATAAGGCAATTTCTTAATGACTTACAAAGAGACTTAGACTCCCACACAATAATAGTGGGAGACTTTAACACTCTTAGACAGATCAACCAGACAGAAAATTAACAAGGTTATCCAGGGCTTGAACTCAGACCTGGAACAAGCAAACCTGATAGACATTTACAGAACTCTCCACTCCAAATCCACAGAATATACATTCTTCTCAGCACCACATCACACCTACTCTAAAATTGACCACATAATTGGAAGTAAAGCACTCCTCAGCAAATGCAAAAGAACAGAAATTATAACAAACAGTCTCTCAGACCATAGTGCAATCAAGCTAGAACTCAGAATTCAGAAACTAACTCAGAACCGCACAGCTTCATGGAAACTGAACAACTGGCTCTTGAATGTTGATTGGATAAACAATGAAATGAAGGCAGAAATAAAGAAGATCTTCGAAACCAACGAGAATGAAGACACAACATACCAGAATCTCTGGGACACATTTAAAGCAGTCTCTAGAGGAAAATATATAGCAATAAGTGCCCACATGAGAAGAGAGGAGAGATCCAAAATTGACACCCTATCATCAAAATTGAAAGAGCTAGAGGAGCAAGATCAAAAAAACTCAAAACCTAGCAGAAGACAAGAAATAACTAAGATCAGAGCAGAACTGAAGGAGAGAGAGACACGAAAAACCATTCAAAAAAATCAATAAATCCAAGAGCTGTTTTTTTGAAAAGATCAACAAAATAGACCACTAGACAGACTGATAAAAAACAAAAGAGAGAATAACCAAATAGATTTAATAAAAAACGATAAAGGGGAAATCACCACAGATTCCACAGAAATTCAAACCATCATCGGAGAATATTACAAACAACTCTATGCACATAAACTAGTAAACCTGGAAGAAATGGATAAATTTTTCCTGGACACTTGTGTCCTCCCAAGCCTAAACCAGGAGGAAGCTGAAACTATGAATAGTCCAATAACAAGGTCAGAAGTCGAGGCAGCAATTAAGAGCCTACCACATAAAAAATGCCCAGGTCCAGATGGGTTCACAGCCAAATTCTATGAGACACACAAAGAGGAGCTGGTACCATTTCTTCTGAAACTATTCCAAATAATCCAAAAAGAGGGAATCCTTCCCAAATCATTTTATCAGACCGACATCATCCTGATACCAAAACCTGGCAGAGATTCAACAAGAAAAGAAAACTTCAGGCCAATATCCATGATGAACATAGATGCAAAAATCTTCAATAAAATACTGGCAAGCTGATTGCAAGACCACATCAAAAAGCTTATCCATCATGATCAAGTAGGATTTATCCCAGGGATGCAAGGCTGGTTCAACATATCCAACTCAATAAACGTAATTCACCACATAAACAGAACCAAAACAAAAACCACGATTATCTCAATTGACACAGAGAAGGCCTTTGACAAAATTCAACAGCCCTTTATGCTAAAAACCCTCAATAAACTCGTTATAGATGGAACGTATCTCAAAATAATAAAAGCTATTTACAACAAACTAACAGCCAGTATCATACTGAATGGGCAAAAACTGGAAGCATTCCCTTTGAAAACGCACTAGACAAGGATGCCCTCTTTCACCATTTCTATTCAATATAGTACTGGAAGTTCTAGCCAGAGTAATCAGGCAAGAAAAAGAAATAAAGGGTATTCAAACAGGA
Organism: Callithrix jacchus; assembly: GCF_049354715.1. NCBI lineage: Eukaryota > Metazoa > Chordata > Mammalia > Primates > Cebidae > Callithrix > Callithrix jacchus. Next base: position 23,572,164 of record NC_133509.1, read on the forward strand.
AAGGAGGAAGCCAAATTGTCTCTATTTGCAGACGACATGATAGTATATCTAGAAGACCCCATCATCTCAGCCCAAAAACTCCTGAAACTGATAAGCAACTTCAGCAAAGTCTCAGGATATAAAATCAATGTGCAAAAATCACAAGCATTCCTATACACCAATAACAGACTTAAAGAGAGCCAAATCAAGGACAAACTGCCATTCACAATTGCTACAAAGAGAATAAAATACCTAGGAATACAAGTTACAAGGAACGTAATGGACCTCTTCAAGGAAAACTATAAACCACTGCTCAACGAAATAAGAGAGGACACAAACAGATGGAGAAACATTACATGTTCATGGTTAGGAAGAGTCAATATTGTGAAAATGGCCATACTGCCCAAAGTAATTTATAGACTCAACACTATCCCCATCAAGCTACCACTGACTTTCTTCACAGAACTGGAAGAAACCACCTTGAACTTCATATGGAACCAAAAGAGAGCCTGCATAGCCAAGTCAATTCTAAGCAAAAAGAACACAGCGGGGGGCATCACACTACTGGACTTCAAACTATACTACAAGGCTACAGTAATCAAAACAGCATGGTACTGGTACCAAAACAGAGATATAGACCAATGGAACAGAACAGAGCCATCGGAGGCAACACAACATATCTTCAACCATACAATCTTTGATAAACCTGACAAAAACAAGCAATGGGGAAAGGACCCCCTGTTTAATAAATGGTGTTGGGAAAACTGGCTAGCCATGTGCAGAAAGCAGAAACTGGACCCCTCCCTGACACCTTACACTAAAATTAACTCCAGATGGATTAAAGACTTAAACATAAGACCTGACACCATAAAAACCCTAGAAGAAAATCTAGGCAAAACCACTCAGGACATAGGAGTAGGCAAGAACTTCATGACCAAAACACCAAAAGCATTGGCAACAAAAGCCAAAATAGACAAATGGGACCTAATCAAACTCCACAGCTTCTGCACAGCAAAAGAAACAGTCACTAGAGTGAATCGGCAACCAACAGAATGGGAAAAAATTTTTGCAGTCTACCCATCTGACAAAGGGCTGATATCCAGAATTTACACAGAACTCAAAGATTTACAAGAAAAAAACAAACAAGCCCATTCAATAATGGGCAAAGGATATGAACAGACACTTTACAAAAGAAGACATACATGAGGCCAACAAACATATGAAAAAATGCTCATCATCACTGGTCATTAGAGAGATGCAAATCGAAACCACATTGAGATACCATCTCACGCCAGTTAGAATGGCGATCATTAAAAAATCTGGAGACAACAGATGCTGGAGAGGATGTGGAGAAATAGGAACACTTTTACACTGCTGGTGGGAGTATAAATTAGTTCAACCATTGTGGAAGACAGTGTGGCGATTCCTCAAGGACCTAGAAATAGAAATTCCATTTGACCCAGCAATCCCATTACTGGGTATATATCCAACGGACTATAAATCGGTCTCCTATAAGGACACATGCACACGAATGTTCATCGCAGCACTGTTTACAATAACAAAGACCTGGAACCAACCCAAATGCCCATCGATGATAGACTGGACAGGGAAAATGTGGCACATATCCACCATGGAATATTATGCAGCAATAAAAAATGATGAGTTCGTGTCCTTTATAGGGACATGGATCAATCTGGAGAACATCATTCTCAGCAAACTGACACAAGAACAGAAAATGAAATACCACATATTCTCACTCATAGGCGGGTGATGAACAATGAGAACACATGGACACAGGAAGGGAGCACTACACACTGGGGTCTATTGGGGAGAATAGGGGAAGGACAGTGGGGGGGGAGCTGGGGAGGAACAGCATGGGGAGAAATGCCAAATGTGGGTGAAGGGGAGGAAGGCAGCAAAACACACTGCCACGTGTGTACCTATGCAACTATCTTGAATGTTCTGCACACGTACCCCAAAACCTAAAATGCAATAAAAAAAAAAAGAAAATGAAATACCACATGTTCTCACTCAGAGGTGGGTGTTCAACAATAAGAACACATGGACACAGGGAGGGGAGCACTACACACTGGGGTCTGTTGGGGGAAATAGGGGAGGGACAGTGGGGATGGGGAGTTGGGGAGAGACAGCATGGGGAGAAATGCCAGGTATAGGTGATGGGGAGGGAGGCAACAAATCACACTGCCATGTGTGTACCTATGCAACTATCTTGCATGTTCTTCACATGTACCCCAAAACCTAAAATGCAATAAAAAAAAAGTACATATATTAAAAAAAGGTGTTTTCCAGTTTCTCCTTAAATTTTTATCTTTCACATTTAGTTCTATAATCCAACTAGAACTGATTTTTGTATATGTTGTGAGGTAAGGGGTCCAAGATTCATTCCCGGCCACTTCCACACACAACCAGGCACCATTCAATGAAAAATCCATCCCTCCTCTACTGTAGTGCATGCTTCTGTTATCATACGTTAATTATATACGTATGGGATTGTTTCTGAGCTCTCAATTCTGTTCCACAGATCTGATCTGTCTATCCTTGCGACATTACCACACTGTAATTACTGTAGCTTTATAATAAACGCTGTTATCTGATAAAGTCTTCCCAGTTTGTTCTTCAAGACTATCTTGACTCTTACTTAGTCCTTTCCATGTCTACATGAATTTTGGAATCAACTTGTTAGTCCTTCCTTCCATCATGTATACAAATCACCTGGGATTTTATATTAGGATTGCATTTAATCTGTAGATCAATTTGGGAAGAAGTGATATCTTTACAATACTGAGTCTTCCAATCTATGACTATATATTATATCTTATTTCTGTGCTTTATAGTTTTCTTTATAAAGATCTTACAAGACTTAAGTTCAATTTGTTTGATTCTATTGTAAATGATATTTCAAAAATTTCACTTTCTGTTGGTTGCTTGTATAAGTTTGTTTATTAATTCTAATAGTTTGTCTATAGATTTAGAGTTCCTATATTTCGATGTAACACATTTAGGTTCACAAAAGAGACTTCTCTGCAAACATCTTCTCTCAAAACATCACTGCCAGGTCTTGGCATTAAAGCTTAAATGATCTCATAAAAGAACTTGTATTCTGTGGAACAGTTTAAGTAACACTGGGGTTATTTCTTCTTCAAATATTTGTAAGAATTCATCAGTGAAGTCATGTAGACCTGGTTTCTGGTTTTCTTTGTAAAAAAAATTTTTTTTTAAGAGACAGGGTCTCACTGTGTCATCCAGGCTGGAGAGCAGTGGCACAATCACAGCCCACTGTAACCTCGAATTCATAGGCTCAAGCAATCCTCTTACCTTCTGAGTAACTAGGACTGTAGTTGCATGCCACCAAGCATGGTTAATTCTTTAAAAATTTTCTTGTAGAGACAGGATCTTGAACTTCTGGCCTTAAATAATTCTCTAGCCTTGGCCTCCCAAAATGCTGATGTTACAGGAATGAGCCACCAAGACCAGCTAAAATTTTAAATAATGAATTTGATTTATTTAATAGATAAAAACAGTGTTCAGATACTCTATTTCTTCACATGTCAGTTTTTTTACACACCAATTTTAATAAAGTGTGTTTAACAATTTGTTCACTTCATCTAAAATTTCAAATTTGTCTATATCAATTTGTTTATAACTCTACCTTTTGGACATCTATAAAATCTGTAAAGAAATGTTTCCTTTTCATTCCTGATACTGGCAATTTATGTTATTTTTTTCTTTATAAATATTGCTAGAGATCTACACATTTTACTAATCTTTTCAAAGAACCAACTTTTGGTCTTATTATTTCCTACCGACAATTTGTTTCCTGTTTAATTAATTTCTATTTTTTTATTATTTCCATTCTTCTACTTACTTCGGGTTTAATTTGCTGTTCTTTTCCTACCTTGATGGGTATTTAGATAACTAATTTTTTTTACCTTTTTCTATGCTAATACACGCATTTAAGGCTGTAAATTTTTCATTGAGTATAGCTTTAACTGATTCACACATATTTTCATTATCATTCTGTTGCAAATGCATTCTAATTGCCATTGTGATTCTAGATTGGCAGTTATTTTCTTTAAGCATCTTAAAGGTTGCCTTCTCTGAGAATATATCGAAAGGAAATGAAATCACTATCTTGAAAAGATATCTGCACTCTCAGGGTTATTGCCACATTATTCACAATAGCCAAGATATGGAATCAGCCTCAGTATCCATCAACAGATGAACACAGAAAATGTGGTATATATACACAATGGAATACTATTCAGCTTTTTTTAAAAAAAGAAGGAAATCCTGTTATTTGCAACAAAATGAATGAACCTGGAGGGCATATCTGTTAAATGAAATTAGCCTGGCACTGACAAATAACATATGATCTCATATGTGGAATCTAGAAAACCTGAACTCATGGAAGTAGAAAGTAGAATGGTATTTACCAGGGGTGGGGTGGGGCTGGGAAGATGTTGGTCAAGGGACACAAAATTTCAGTTTGATAGGAGGAATAAGTTTGACATATCTATTGTACAACATGTTGACTATAGTTAATAGCGTTATATTATATTCCTGAAAATTGCTAACAGAGATGTTCAGTGTTCTGAACACATAAATTGTGTGAGGTAACACATATGTTAATTTGCTCAGTTTAGCAATTCCACAATGTATGCATATTTCAAAACATCATGCTGCACATGATAAATACATATAATTTTTGTCAACTAAAAAAAAAAAAAAAAAAAGCAGTCAGGTGTGGTGGCTCAAGCCTGTAATCCTAGCACTTTGGGAGGCTGAGGCAGGTAGATCACCTGAGGTCAGGAGTTCGAGACCAGCCTGGCCAACATGGTGAAACCCTGTCTCTACTAGAAATACAAAAACAGGCTGGACATGGTGGCACACGCCTGTAATCCCAGCTACTCGGAAGGCTGAGACAGGAGAATCACTTGAACCAAGGAGGCAGAGGTTGTAGTGAGCTGAGATTGTGCCACTGCACTCCAGCCTGGGTGACAGAGCAAGACTCTGTCTCAAAAAAAAAAAAAAAGAAAAAAAGTAAATAAATAAACCAAGTAGGTAAAAGCAAAAAAAAAAAAAAAAAAATATATATATATATATATATAGCATTGCACTGTTTTCTGGCTCCTATTATTTCTTTTGATGAGTCAGATGTCAGTTCCTTTGAAAATAATGTATCTTTTCTTCGTTGGTTACTTTCAGCAGTTTTACTTTTACTATAAATATGAAAGTGTGGTACTCCTTGTATTTATTCTGCTTGGGGTTTCTGGCACTTTTCAAATCCACAGCTTGATATTTGTCATCAGTTTTGGAAAATTCTCAATCACTGTCTCTTAAAATATTACTGCTTCTAACTTTCTCTCCATAGGTGATTTCACCATTTCTCCATGTCTCTGTAACATGTTTCATATTGTTGCTATAACAAGTTACCTAAAACTATTGGCTTAAAGTTATACAAGTTAATTTTCTTATAGTTCTAGATCCTGTAGATCCTGTGTTGCAAACACTGTGAGGGGAAAACAAGTTTTAAAAAATACTTTCTTGGTGTCATCCTTCTCTAGGGATCCTGACCCAAGTATTAGCTACCTGGGGATCTCTAAAATCCAATTTTTGTCTGCTCAGCCCCATAAAAATACCAGCTTCTCTGCTTTTAGAAGAAACCCTCTGCTAAGTTTTGTAGCATCTTGTCATGCTCTATGAATTAGCAAATTCCTAAGAAAAAAGAGAAGCATGGAACATCAGCCCACTTCTCTGATGTTCCTTTGGATCTATGATTGTGGTTTCTTGGATGCCTCAGCTGGTCTCTGATGCCTTCACTTTTCTTTTTAAACCTCATCTTTCCTGTTCTTAGCAAAAGCATTAGTCTGCAGCAACCTCATCTCTCAAGAGTCATAAGTGGAAATCACAGCTTGGGCTCTGAATCAAAACTCTACCGCTATTAGTTAAGTGATTTGGCAAGTTATTTAACCTAGAGTATTTAAACATTTGGAGTTTCAATTTTCTTTTATGTAAAATGGACATAACAGTATCTAATGAGGTTACTGTGAGGATGTGAAGATTAAAGGAGACATATTTATAAAATGTCTGATAACAGAAACATTCTAACTGAGGGTTTGCTATGTGCCAAATACTTTATATAGATTTAATAATTTAATGTAGACATAGTTCTCTTCCATTTCCTTTTCGAGATCACATATTAGTAAGTGATGAAGCTAAGATTTGACTTTGAACACTAGTTTTCAATAGTGTTGAGTATTTTCTTGAGTATTGTTCCTGACACCAGTAAGTGGTCAATAAATGTAAATTATTATTATATAGAAAATTAAAATGCTTCAGAAATAGACACCAATCACATTAGTTTTTTGACTTCGTTTTCTGATGATTTATGGTTTTCCTTTTCATTTTTGCAAAAACATTCTTACATCCTTTCAATGTATTCTTAAAGACGAATGAATGTCTTACAGCCCACTGAGTAGATAGGCAATAATTTGCTTAAGCATTATAATACTGTTGAATATTTAGAAGGTTTTAATTTTTTTGACAGTATAGATATCAGTGCTATTAACATTTTTTGCCTTTAACTATTTTTCTTATTTAAAATATTTCCTCAGAATAAAGTCTATATGTGGAATTAGTGGCTCAAGAGTATAAACATTTTATTATTTGTTCATATAACTGCTAGTATTATTAAGCCAAAAAGTTATGGTAACTATCATGTCACAAGCAACAAAAATGAAGTTTTGTGTCAAGAGAATAGGAATTAAAGCTATGGAGCATAGGAATGAAGGACATGTGGATGGGGAGAAAAAAGGAGACATGAATTTTGAGGCTGGAAAAGAAAAAATAGAGTGCTAGATACCATTTCTTTTGAAGCAGGCAGGCACCTGTAATCCCAGCTACTCACTCAGGAAGCTAAGGCAGGAGAATTGCGTGAGCCTGCTAGCACCACTGCACTTCAGCCTGGGAGACAGAGCAAGACTCTGAATCAAGAACAAAACAAACTCATAATAAATTATTATTATTTGGTTTAACAGAGATGGGGTCTTGCTATGTTGCCTAGGTTAGTCTCAAACTCCTGGCCTGAAGCAATCCTCCTGTCTCAGCCTCCCTAAACGTTGAGATTATAGATGTGAGCCACTGTGTCTGGCCAACATATTAAATTATTTAAAAATTATACATATAAATTACAAAACAACCACACAGATTAAAGGCCTATGTTCTAGAGGTCCCCCCATTCCTTTTTTTTTTGACAGAGTCTTGCTCTGTCACCCAGGTTGGAGTGTAGTGGCTCAATAACAGCTCACAGCCTTGGACTCCTAGCCTTAAGCGATCCTCTGGCCTTAGCCTGCTGAGTAACTGTGACCACATGTATGTACTACCACGCCTGGCTATTTTTTACTTTTTGTAGAGATAACATCTCACTATTTTGCCCAAGCTGGTATCAAACTCCTGGGCTAAGGTAATCCTTTTGCCTTGGTTTCCCAAAATGTTGGGATTATAGGAGCCACTGCACCGGCCTAGAGTCCACTTATTTGGTGTGTAATCTTGGGCCTTGAATTGATTTACCTATAAATTGGGATTAAATTTTATAATATCTGACTAAAGCCAGAACTGGAACATGGCATCTCTTGTTTTATATTCCTGATACTAAATTTGTTTTGTGAGTATACCATACTTGAGTAAAAATAAGGGAATCTCTCCCCTTTTGATGCTATGCTTTGAATATCTTACATGCTCTGCTTTGAATATCTTATCTTGTCGTGAATATCCTGTTATGAATCTTATGTCAGACTTTAAGTTACTACTTTAAAAGGTTACTTTGTGGGATTCTCTGAAGGCCAAGCCATTTGCTGCTCTTTCTACAATCACATAAATCTTACTGTGTATACCCAGAGGCAGTTGCTTTGCTACCACTGCCTTCCTCCTTCTTTGTTACCATCACAGATTTTGGGGTAGTATGTACCTGATCATCAGGGAGAACACAGAAGGCCTTGAAAATGTGGGTTTAACTATACCAAGATTTTTCACTCTTTATGTACTGTAGCCTCCCCAGTAAAAACAAAACAAAACAATAAATTATATATCTGCTAAATGCTTCATTACGTACACAGGTAAGTCAGTGCTTGATTGTCCAAGTTCCAGTTCAGATTTATTTTCCAATTTCCATTATCTTCCAGTAAATTTTAGTGGTGACACTGAGGGATCATGGAGTATGAGAATAATCACTGGCCTGAGAGGATCTGCATTCAAATCCTGCCTCCACCACTTACTGGTTAAGTGAGTTTTGGCTAAGTGACCTAATATCTCTAAACCTCATTTTTCTCATATGGACAAATGCCAAATTATTAGAATTAAGATAATATGTAGCGCCTAGTATAATACTAAAAACAATGTTTGTTAAGTGGGAATTGGAATTATGACTCAGTGTACTCTAAATGTGAATATTATTTAGAAAATAAGGAGAGCAGCACTGAATAAAAGTATTTTTTGAGCTGAGTAAAATTAGAGAATTTTGATTTCTAGGGTCCTCAAAAATCCATATCCTTCAAAGAAGCCATATGGGAACACATATAAGGGGCCTGAATTCCTTCATATTCCAACAGATGCAGGTTCCATGGTATGCAAACGCAAAGAGAAGAATAATTTTATGCCTGTTCAATTAGCCAAAAAATTTTGCTGGTAAAATTGTGGTGAAAACAACATCCTTATACATTACTAGTATCATCAAAAATCAGTACAATCTTTTAGGGAAACATAGGTATCATATCTAGAACTATAAAATACCCATGCTCATATAATCATTAATCACACTCATAAGATTTTATCTTCAGAAAAAAAGTCAAATAAGGAAAATAGCTATAGTTTTATTTAATAGTGCCTGGCACATAAAAGGCACTCAAATATTTCTTCAAATGAATACCTTTAGTTGTACTGACTTCTTCAAATCATTGCCCTTGGTTCCTTCTCATTAAGATTTATCTATTTTCATTATCTGGGGAGAGCTTTAGAATCAAATTCTAACATCTTTGTATAGTCTCTGTTCTCCCATCTTTCCCAGTAACTTTGTTTTGATTGCTACTAGATTCCTTACCTTAGAATACTTCCACTCTCTAAACTCACCTGACCATAACACAGAAACCAAGAAGACCGTATACCACATCCTTGACCTAATCAAGAAGAAATCTGAAGCTTCTTTGAAGGTCATAAGATGCCTTTCTCCTTTGTTAATAACTTTGTAGTCTAAGCATTTATCTCAACCCCTTGTATATTAAGACAAAAAGCCAGAAGCTATCCTCATACCCATCCTCACCTGATCCTTAACATACCTTTAGCCCTGTACCTAGCTGCTTATATTTCTCTCTAGGATCTGAGAAAGAATAATCACTTCCTTGCTTTCATACCTCTTGCCTCTTTCTTTTGGCCCCATTCAAAATTCTCTATTCTTCAAGTCTAAGTATCTCTCTCTTTCTGTTTAGATATAAGTCACATACTATGAAACTGACCCCTTTAGTGTACAATTTAGTTGACCCTTGATCAACATGAGTTGAACTGCCTGAGTCCACTTATATGCTGATTTTCTTTGGCCTCCGCCACCTGAGTCAGTAAGACCAACCTTTCCTCTTCCTCCTTCTCAGCCTACTCAATGTAAAGACAACAAGGATGAATCTCCACCTCTACTTAATGAACAAAAAATAGTAAACATATTTTTTCTTTCTTATGATTTTCTTAGTAACATTTTTTCTCTAGTTTATTTTATTATAAAAATATAGTACATGGTACGTGTAACATACAAAACAAGCGTTAATCAACTATTTATGCTATTGGTAAGGCTTCCTTCCACTCAACAGTAGGCTATTTAAGTAGCTATTTTTTTGAGGGAGTCAAAAGTTATACACATGGATTTTCGATAACACAGGGGTTAGTACCACTAACCCCCTCATTGTTCAGGTGTCAACTGTATATTAGTATATAAGATATTTTAGTCTATAAGGTTATGCAGCCACCACCACTAATTCCAGCACATTTTTATCCCTTCCAAAGCAGTCATTCCCATTCCCATCTACTAATGTACTTTGTCTCTACTAGTTTTTCCTAATCTAGACATCTCAAATGAGTGGAATCACACAAATGTCACCTTTTGCATGTGGCTTCTTTCACTTCAATATTTTAAGGTATTGCTAGTTTCTTTCTGTTGCTGAATAACATTCCATTGTATGGCTATATCACATTTTGTTTAGTCATCCAATAATTAGTGGACATTTGAGTTTGCCTTTTACAAATAAGGCTGCTACAAATATTTGTGTGCAAGTTTTTGTGTGAACATGTTTTCAGTTCTCTTGGGTACATATCTAGGAGTGGAAATACAAGTTAAGTGTCCAAATACTTGATATCAAAATCTATTTGGTTTCTGCGTTCAGGTAGTAGAGGATATCTCTCACAATGCAAACAACTCTATACTAAGCTCTCCATGCCATCCCTACTCAAACACCTACCATCTTCAAAGTCTGCAGATATCAGTAATAATTTACTTTTTTTCCAATTAAATTCAGGAGCAGAGTTCTCAGTTCTCATAGCTCCAATTACATAATGGGTGCTTAATATATGCTTATCTGACACCCTAAGAAGCTCCCAAATGAGAGAATGATGACTTAACAATTCGCTCTTTCATTTTATACATATTTGAGTGTCTAATGTATGGTAGCCATTGTGCTGATGCTGGGCGTAATCATGGACAGAAGTTATTGATTAGTTTCATCATACTCCAAGAGCCAGCTTACCTCCACAAATATTTACTGAATACCTGTGATGTGAATGGTCCTGTGCCAGGTATGACTGCACAGACAGGAATAAGATAGAATCTGCAGCCGTTTATGGGAAGACATAAACGCTACATACAACAATAATGACAGTACAAACAAACAAGAGGAGCACGGGAGGGTAAATGCTGTAAGAGAGGTATAATGCCCTGGAAAGTTAATGGACTGAACATGCATAGTTTGGGAGAGAGTAAAAGAGGAGGAATATCAGAAAATACTTCTTAAAGGTGGTACTTGAGAAATGACCTGAAAGAAGGTGGCATATTGATAGATGGAATTCCTAGGAAAAAAAAAGTGTTTCAGGAAGAGGACAGCATGAGCAAAGATACTAACGCTGGGTACAGCGTGTGTATGTGTGTATAAAATTTTAAAAAATATATAAATATAAATATATATATATATATATATATTTTTTTTTCCCCTGAGGCTATCCTGTTTGGATATATAGATGGGTAACAAGGGGTATAATTATGGTGTGAAAGGTCTTCATTGTTGGGCATAGTATTTAAATAGGTTTAGGAGAATGAGTTGAAAGTCTGCCTGTAACAATTTAAATTACCTTGGTGATTTGTGGCAAGATTAAGATTCCTTAATCTTTTCTTGAAACTTTTCTATTTTGTATATCTTCTAATCATGGAAATTAGTGATTTCTCCTTCCTACAAGGAAAACGAAAAGGAAAAAAAAATTAAATCTTGACAACTATGTGAGCATGCTGACACGGGGACAAGGCTGAGGCTCAATCAGTCTACCACTGCATTCCGTACTGTGGGGGAAAATGTAAAGCTTAAACAGACATGTGGGCAAATCACAATAGCCAGAATAGCAGAAGCAACACTGGGAAAAAGATAATTGCATTAATGAAGCTTCTAGCACCAGGCATTGGACCAGGAGATTTACATGTAATATTCTGGTTCCACCAAACCACCCATTTGGATTTAGGAAAACCGAGGCTCCGAGGTCAAATAAATTGCTCATGGTTACCAAGCTAGTAAGCTCAGCTGGTAAAATGTAGAGACCAGTGTTGAATTTGGGCCTATCTGATCCTATATTTTCCCTATTGTTCACTCTTATTTGTTTTCACAATACAAAGGAAGCTAGAGTGGTAGGATCATGATACCTATTTCAATGAAAGGGGTTGAATATTTAACACAGGGGCTTCTATGGTCTGGAGAAAAATTAGTCTGACAATTCAAATCTGAGTTTAGAATGCCTTAAAGATTAAGACCAGGAGAGATCAAGTTTAGGGCTGCTTCTTTACCCAGTTTGAACAAGGATCATAACATAGATCTTATTTAGGAATACCAAAAGAGCAAAATTCCAGTTTTAATTTGTAAGCTAAAGAGTAAGCTAGAGAATCTCAACATTTGGCTGTATTTACTGTATTCAAAGTCCTGAGAACAGTGACTGGCACACAGTACTCTAAACATTTTGCTGTACTGTACTCTAAACTTTTGCTGAAATAATGAAAAGTCACATCAGGGGTATTCTCATTTGAATACCCTTGAATATTTCAGAGCTTCATTGCTTTGAAATGAAGACAGCAGAGCAATGAAGCTGAAACACCATTCAAGTTCTTAAGTTACTTCCTTTAATCCTCAACCCCATGGCAAAAACAACAGCAACAACAAAAACAAACCACCACCAAAACAACAAACAAAAAGCAATAGTTGCAAAACATTAGCCTAATTTTACAAAGAAAAGCAGATGAAAGAATGAAAAGACACTTCTGTATTATGTAGAACATCTCTATGAACAATCGAATTTCAGTCAGATGGAATCCAGAAGTGTGACCTGTGGTTTTAATATTTCAAGCTGCTGTGAGCAGTGTATCCAATTACTGTCTTTGAAAAAGCAAATGATTATATAATCCAAGTGCTTGAAAAAAATTTGACAATTTCTTTATTATACAGATGGCAAGTAACGGAATGAAATCTCAAATTCACTCACTTGAAGTAACAAACAGTATATGTACAAAAATCTTAATTTTAAAAAGTTTGATACTATATTTCTATTAAACATGCAAAGAAAATTGTACAAAGGGCATTAAGGAAAAAAAGCAAAAACAAAAACAAAAACCTTGGAGGACAGCAAGTCTTTCCAAAGAAACACTTAAAAAAAAAAACAAAAAAAAACAGACTTTATGTACTTGCCCTGTCTATTTTTCACAAGCTTTTCTAATATTTCTTCTTTGATGGAACCAATGAATAACTGCCACTTATCATGAAATACCTTCTTTGAGATATGTACTTTATATATTGCTTTCTTTTAAACAGTTCTTCAAGCTGCTAAAGGCTTTCAGCTGCAGCAATTTTTCTTATTTCTATTATACTGTATTTCTTCCATGGAATATCATAAAGACCAATTTAATAAACACAGTTTCCAAAAGGTAATATTACTCTATCTCAATCAATACTTTAACATGATAGTCTATTTTTTTCATTTAGTTCTACAATCTTTCCATACTTCAATAATTCTTGACACTATAGTTTCATTTGTCAGGGTGACCATATTATATTTTCTTCTATATTATATTAATATAGAAGATAGTGAACACTTTTTCTTTTTTCTTTTTTTTTTGAGATGGAGTCTAGCTCTGTTGCCCAGGCTGGAGTGCAGTGGCACCATCTTGGCTCACTGCAACCTGCGCCTCTCAGATTCAAGTAATTCTGTCTCAGCCTCCCAAGCGGCTGGGATTACAGGTGCATGCCCCCATGCCTGGCTAATTTTTTTGTATTCTAGTTGAGACAGGGTTTCACTGTGTTGCCCAGGCTGTTCTCGAACTCCTGAGCTCAGGCAATCAGCCTGCCTTGGCCTCCCAAAGTGCTGGGATTACAGGCATGAGCCATCATGCCGTGCCTGGCCCAATTTTTCTTTAATCAATTAATACTTACTTGGGGCAGTCTACATGTGCCTAACCTATTAATAACTACATGGACAATGTTTTGTCTTGCTTTTTCAGTCAACTACTGCAGCAATTGCGTGGTCTTCCAAAATATAAATCATACTTGATTTTAAGATCTCAGACTTATTTTAAAGAGTGACCACAGAAGGTTAAAACTTGTGTTTTATTCTTTATTCTTTACTATAATATTTGGTTTAAAACACATTTTCTAATGAACTCTAAACCAAACAGCTTTTTAAAAGAACTATTATAGAATTAAAATAATTGCAGATTCTGAGGCTAGATTAAGTACAATCTCAAAAGAAATAGTACACAGGTCTTATTATTTCAAAAATTCTCGAAAGACGATACAGTTCTAGGTTCACTGATATATATCCTAAAATTACTAACATTCAAATTTGACAAAGTAAGCTTCAAATTGATTCCTTCAGTACACAGACACACGCCCCCCAAAGTATTGACAATAGAAGCCAAGGAATCAAAATTATTGAGTGTTTATTACCACCTCACATATAGTTTCTTATTTTTAAAAAATGAGATATTGAAAGCTTTTGTGAGCCAACTTTCTCCTCTTTAGAATCTGAGTTGAGTCTCATGACCCTTGCGCCATACTTTAAAACCACAAAGAACAGATACTGGGCAGGGTGAGGTGGATCACGCCTGTAATCTCAGCACTATGGGAGGCCTAGGTAGGCGGGCCACCTAAGGTCCAGAGTTAGAGACCGACCTGACCAACATGGAGAAACCCTGTCTCTATTAAAACTTCAAAATTAGCCGGGCATGGTGGCGCATGCCTGTAATCCCAGCTACTCGGGAGGCTGAGGCAGGAGAATCACTCCAATCCAGGAGGCGGAGGTTGCGGTAAGCCAAGATAACCCCATTGCACTCCAGCCTGGGAAACAAAAGCGAAACTCTGTCTCCAAAAAAAGGAAAAAGAACAGATACCATTTAAACATCAGTGATGAATTAAATTACAAAGGAGGAAAATGTAATATAATACAACTTTCAAGCCTGTAATCCCAGCACTTTGGGAGGCCGAGGCGGGTGGATCGCAAGGTCAAGAGATCGACACCATCCCGTCTCTACTAAAAATACAAAAAGTTAGCTGGGCATGGTTGCGCGTGCCTGTAATCCCAGCTACTCAGGAGGCTGAGGCGGGAGAATTGCCTGAACCCAGGAGGCGGAGGTTGCGGTGAGCCGAGATTGCGCCATTGCACTCCAGCCTGGGTAACGAGCGAAACTCTGTCTCAAAATAATAATAATAATAATAATAATAATAATAACAACAAATACAACTTTCACAAGCATTACGTGTAAACTACATATAAGAATGTTTAGGCCGCGGTAACTCAGACCTGTAATCCCAGCACTTTGGGAGGTTGAGGCGGGCAGATCACCTGAGGTCAGAAGTTCAAGACCAGCCTGGCCAACGTGGTTAAATGCCGTCTCTACTAAAAATACAAAAAAATTAGCAGCGAGTGGTGGTGGGAGGCTGGGCAGGAAAAATACTTGAATCCGGGAGGCGGGGGTTGCGGTGAGCTGGCACTCCAACCTGGGTAACAAGAGGAAAACTGTCTCAAAAAAAAAAAAAAAAAAGAAAAGAAAAGAAAAAAGAAAGAAAGAATTTTTTAAGGCCGAGGAAGGTGTTCTCAGGCACCGGGCAAATCAACAGGCTACAGCCCCAAATCAGCAGGCCCAAGAGTATAAGATGTCAATTTTATCAGTTAAGGTAACATCAAATTTGAGTACTACAGTGTGATACTTTCATTCTGCTAATGAAAATGCCCCAGATTTTATGTAAAATATTCAGTCCCCTAAATAATAAGTTATCTCCTTAAAAAAAAAGAGGAGCTAGATTTCCTGTTGCATGTCAAGGCAGAGGGCACCACACTTCACCCAGCCAAGGCTGGACTTGAGTACGGTGTAAAATTGGCAATTCATCAGTCACACAACAAGATAGGTCATCTTGCAGAGGTAAGTAGAGAATTCTAACCGGGGCTTTTGAATTCTTTGAAGAAAGCACTGAGACAGTTTTGCTCAGGAGGAAATGTTTCGTCTTCCACGTAGAAACAAACTCATAAATTCTGACTGCAGGTTGGTGCTCACCACAACGTGGAATAACCTAACTTTTCACATAAAACACAACCCCAAAGCTGCAAGATACGGTCTCCGCGAATGGCACCAAGCACCGCCTTTTCAAGCCCTCACCAGCACTGAAAGTGGGTTGGACACCCCCAAACCATTACCACCCCCCCACAGGAAGTGAGGGTGTCCCCCTCCCCCAGGACGGCCCTCCTCCCCTCCCCCAACCGGAAGTTGAGGCGCCCCCATTCAGCCGGCCTTCAACCAAGACAAACTAATACCACCATCAAAAGAGGGGTGCTCGTCAAGGGGTGAAGGGCATCTCCACTGGGGCCACCCCCAAGCTCGCCTTGCTTACTGACCTGCTGACGACAGGGGCAGGAAGGGGCCTGGGGCCTAAAGAAAGTCCCTCGCACAGAGGACAATTCCCTCAGCCCCTCTCAATCGCCTTCACTCCACGCACTCGTCATCTCACAGCTGGACAAAAATTCTTCCGCAGCACTTTATTTTGGTGTCCTTTCCTTCTCTTTACCTAATCGTTTAACCACCTTCTCACAGGTAACTCCTCTTGCCGCATAACATTTACAAGTGCTCCGGTGAGGAGAAAAATGAAATATTATCCACGGTACCTTCAGAAAAATGGAGGGATTATTTTGCCCCAATGCGGCGAAGGACTACGTGGTTACGCAAGGTGAGCCTTATTTTCGTGGAGGTTTCTGGGAGATGTAGTTTTTTTTTAATTGCGAAGGCCCGCAGAAAGTAGAGGGACTGAAATTGGTCATGACTATATACTAGCGTCTTCGAAAACATATTCTGTATTCGATTACGGCTGACCTAGCGGGCTCTAACGCCCATATGGGCCCAGACTTCCCTGCTCTTTTTCTCTGACGCTTAATCGAACCCAAATTTTCCCTCACGCGGGCTCAAGGTCTCGGCAGCCCGCCCCTTGCCTTGGCCCCGCCCTCCGCAGCCAATCAGGCACCCTTTAGGTGTCGTCCTCGGAGGCTGGACCAGAGAGGAGGGGCCTAGCGGCGACTCCTCCCGCTGGGCTGAGGGAGGCCTGGGAGACGGCAGGGGTCCGTGCGCGCGCGCGTGCTCACGGCTCTAGCAGCGCGGCGGGCGAGCGAGCGAGGGCGCGCGCTGAGGGGTGGCGCGCGGGGCCGGGAGGAGGCGGGCAGGCTGGTGGGCTGGGCGGGCGGCGAGCGGCCGGGAGCGCGCGGTGGACTCGGCCGCGGCGAGTAGTTAGTTAGTTGTTGTTAGTGTCAGTTGCTCGGCGGCGGCGGCGGCGGCGGCGGCGGCGGCCGTGGTTACCAGGAAGGGGACGGGACCGACGGCGATGGTGGTCCCCGCGGCGGCGTGTGCGCCCCTCAGGTAACAGCGGCCCGGCTGCCCCAGTACCCTGGGTTCCGTTCTCCTCACGCGCCGGCGGTGGGACCAGGGTTGCCGCGGGGTGAGGGCGCTGACCCGGGGGAATCTGGGCGGGGTGGCGCGGCGCGGGGTCTGGGTGGCGCCGCCGCCGGGGCTCTGGCTGCCGGTGCGTCCCGCCTGGCGCGGGCTCCCGCTCCCCGGCCACCCCCGCGCCCTGCCGATGCCGCGCGCCCCCCGCCACCCCTGCCCCCTCCCTCGGCGGCGGCCCCGGGAGCGCGGCGTCCCCCAGAGGAAGGAAAGTTGGGACCCGCCGCGAGGGACGCCCCCGGGCGCGGCTGGGAGGCTGCGGGGGAAAGTGAAGCCTGGAGGAGCTGGACGCGGGGAGGCCGGGGCAGGAAGGGCTGCTCTGGTTCCTGCTGGGTCCGCACGGTCAGCCAGCCCCACACCCGCGAGCATCGGCTCAGCCTCGCCGGCAGCGTCGGGACGGACCTGGGTGGCTCCCTGCCTGCTCCCTTCGCGCTGCGGCTGGGGAGCCTGCGAATGTGTGGGCTGGCGGGGTCGTTTGGGGGTTGTGAGCGGTTCGGCTGCTCGGTTTGTTTCCTCTCTGCCCTTTGACTCATCTTGCAACTTTTCTTTCCTCCCTCGATGGGGACTTGCCGTCTGA